>NC_058115.1:1590000-2226500 GCF_914725855.1 Thunnus albacares
GGGTTCTACTTCAGCCTTACCTGGTATGGTGTGACAAGTAGTTTAGGTAATGTTAGCAAAGTTTAGATAGATATTGCTGAGTAACTGACATTATTGAGTTTTCTGTATTTTTTTCTACTGTTACACTATTTATAGCTTTGTATTACACAATAGCACATCACATACACCGACAATGTAATCAAATGTGTTTGGGTTTTAATGGTTGGTCAGACAAGAAAACATCTCATTGGGATCTAGAACTTGTGATGGCAATTTGTCATTGTTTTCTGACATTTGAATAAAAACAACAGATTAATCAACAGTGAATATAATCATTTGCTGGTCTAAAAAACAAGAATAACTCTAAACCTTTCATGTATAACTCAGGTTTCATTTCTACTACTACAGTATTAGTAGGGGTACAGCTTGTTGTCATGATATTGATGCACTGTAATATCTCAAGTGTTGTTGGAATGTGTTCTAAAGCTTGGGTGAGCCAACAGAAACTGGCTGAAAGCGATGGGTGATGCAAAAGAAAAGAGGAGAAGGTCTATAAAACAAAGGTAACTTAAAGACAGAGGCAGACAAAGGCTGCTGCTATATGCTCTCCAGTTAACTTTATGCTAATGACCCCTGCATTGCTTTGATGTAGCTTCCCATGTCCTTGTGTTCTCCTAATTCTCCCAATTAAACCTCAGTTTCTTCCCTCAAGAAGAGGAGCCCTGCAAAATCAGGCTCTTTGCTGTTGTTCTTTAACAGAGCTCGTCATGGCCTGCGTCTGATTCAAGGTCAAGGGTCAAATGCACCAAATACTGCCTCAGCTGTAATGGACCAGGTTAAACTCCTTAGTTCAGCCAAATCAAACTGCTAATCCAGAATGAGATTCATTACTAGTCAGCTGCAGGAGGGTCAAACCAAAATGTTCTCAAGGGACAGACAGGAATCTCTGAAGGGACTCTTAGCTGCTTTGTTCTCAAGCAATTACTGAAATAGAGATCCAACAAGGACTGAGCTGACCATGCTAAGCCCATATGACTCATACCCCAAACCTTTTCAACATCACACTGAAGCCAAATTTAGCCATGGGGATTTAACCAAGATTATGCTGGGGCCAAAGACAGACACAGTGTGATTAGGTAGAATAGTAGAAAATGTTAAATTCATACTGTTTGAATGTCAAACATTTCTCATTATAATGCACCCTTGTTCATACTGGTTTAAATCTAAGTACCTGTCAATCTGAAATACAGTAGCTGGTGCTGGAAGTTTGGTGATGTAGTGACTACATTCAAATTGTGCAGTCACTACTCTGGTTTGTGGATATTTTCTATCATGACAAAAATGGATATAAAGAGGGAAGTTCATTTGCAGATATTGATATATTGATGTATGATTTTCGATTTGGTTGAGCAGGGATTTATAAAATTATTTGGTGACACACTTAGTATCTTAACTCTTGGTTCTCTCCATTCTCTTAAAGGTCAGCACTGTCAAGACAGTTTAATGCCCAAGACCCAAGTTCAGCAGTGAATAACGCTATACTAAAGCACTGCCCAAATTTTCATTGTCTCTGAGATCAAAACCAGAGATTGCAACGATTCAATTGTTTTTAGTTCAACAGGTGAATCTTTTTTCTTTTTTTTTTTACAGATTTCCAATGAAAAATATGTTGAATAGATTGATTTTATCTTCCCTGGTGTCAGAAAGTTGTACTGTCTCATGCTGAGGACACTCTTCAGCATAGTTTGCAATAAACAGGTGGGTCCTCTAGTGGTGAGGTCAACTCAGAATGTACTTCAACAAGTAGAAAATGGAGAATTATGGGGAGAAAACACCAAAGAACAACTGATTCTGCCGCACATCAGAGTCCCACCAAGACCAAGTAAACTACAGTGTTATGAAAATATTCTCTCTAAACATAACCGATTTTTCATTAGTTTTTACATGTTTTTTTTAATCTTGAAATGAAATTAATACGAATTCCCTTTTTTTCCTTTTTTTGACCTTCGAAACTCAACTCAAGGTCTCTTTAGTAGCTGTTCTGGAGCTTTCAAGCATATCACATGATCTATATTTTTGGCTGGCCCACAGGGACCAGCCCTGAAAACACGAATGTATGTCCGTCACTGAGTCACTCACTGACTCACTGACTGAGTGATGAACACCACCATTGGTTGGCCAAAGCCAAAGCCTTGGGACAGCCAAGTATCCCAGAATGCATTGGTGTAATGGTGGAGATTTTGAGCCAGGCTAATAGCTGTTGTAATTTTTGCTGAAGGACTGTGACTTTATTAAGTTTTAATATTTTTTTCAGGTGAGAAAGTAACCATTTAGATTCCCAATATGTGGTCAGTTTATCCAAATAACGCCTCTTTGGAAATTTGCTCTGACATTTTCGGAGATGTTTTGGAGCTGCTGGCCGGGTGACCAGTCATCTTTCAAGAGGCAGCAGCAGCCAGAGTCCTGCATTGTCATCCTGGGGAGAAAATGATCTGATGAACTGATCTGTGCAGCTCTTTGCTAATTTACCCCTGGCTCTAATGTTTCTGCTGCATTTTCGTATATGATATAATTCCTTTTGGAAGATAAATGTTGGTCTCACAGATGAAATCTAGCAGTTGAAGCTGCCACATTAGTTTGTCTGAATGTAAAGTGAAGCTTCATGTTTTTACTGGACAGAACAACAGCTCTGGCTCTGGGGCTCTATATGTACTGATACACCACATTTCAATAGAAATGTATTAAAATGAACAGATCAGTCTATATTAAATTTTGTATTATTTTGTTAAACTACATAACAGTTTGGATTTTTATTATAGCTACATTACAGATTGAATAACAGTTTACTGCATCTCTCTGTCAATGTTATTTTTTGTGATAAAAAAAGTGTTCGTGGAGCTTTGAGTTGAAGCTGAGCTGCTGCTGTCAGCAAGTACACAGCTGTTCCAATTGCAGAATGATCGTACTGTGTCCTCCCGTCCTCGGAAGTTTGTACTCCCGAGTCAAACTTGTCAAGTCTGAACTAGCAAGTACGTAAGTCCAAACTTGGCATGCTTGGTATTGAGAAATGCACTATGTCAAACCGGCTTCAGTCAAAGGACCGGCGCGCTTCCTGGGGGCTTGATCGCCACTTCTTGTATCTGTTGTTTCAAATTAAAATTTTATACACAGTCCAGCCATATACTAGGTTTTGACCTTGCTAAATGAGATGCTTGATGTTTGTCCAGTTGTCAGAGAACTCAGATTTCCATTTTTCTGAGCACTTTAAGGACTTTTGTTCATGTTGCCATAAAAGCTGACGTTGACAGTTTCTTTTTGAGGGTCATGTGCCATCAAAACTTTTAGAACAGTGACTAACTACATCTTCAAGATTGTTTTGTCACAAGGCAAGAGTGATTTGGAATAGAGGCCATGAGTAAGCCACTTGAAGTTTTTACCGTTGTTGTAATTTCAAATGCAACTTCTGATTGAATCCACTTGTGTTTTCTATCTACTTTTGAATATTTGTACATTGACAGCAGATTTGATTGGTATGATGAGTCACTGTGCCAGTTGTGCTGTATGTCACATCAGTCTTCAACAAAGAGACTGTTCACACACATAGCCTGAGCTTTCATACACTGAGCTGAACAGAAGCATGAGTCAGGTCACTGACTCTGTCACATTTCATGTGACTTACCCTTTTCTTTACATTGATACACAGTCACTATGCACTTCTCTTCAAGATGACACTTAACCATGAGCATGTCTAAATGGTGTTTCAGCATTTGTTAAAATTACATAAAAACATTTTATGACAGGTCACAGAGATAATTGTGCAGGAACCGTCTCAGTTGATGTTATGATTTAGGTGGCAACTGAAGGCAACATTCAGTAATGAGCAAAAATCAAAACGTCTTTGATATGCACCATGTTTATTTGTCTGTTAATAATGTACTCTTTTTGCAAGTTTGTATTTTCGCATCTACTTCAACTCCAGTTTATGTTTCAACAGTGATGCTGCTGATTATTATTTACTTGTAAATCGAACAGTATTAAATGATGATGATAAATTAGACATGTTAATATTGGGACACTTGTATCTAAAATTGATTTATTATGGTTATGATTATGAAGTTGATTTATTTTATGGTGACTTTGGAGGCTGTGGTTGAAGGCTTTGTGGTGCTGTTGAACTGCATCAGGTTAGACTGAGAAGTGTTTGTAATATTTAGGTTACCCATATCCATAGAAATGAGAGAAACATATTAGAAAATATTAGAAACATCTCTCAGTATAAAATAATACTGTTCAACAGCACCAAAAACTCCAGCCTCCAAAATGACCATAAAATAAATCAACACCTCTCTAAGAAATGAAATAAAAACTAAACATTATAACTTTCATCGATGTAGGATTTATTGCAGCGCTGTAGTTTTATCTAGGTGTACCTCATAAACTGGCAAGTGAGTGTAAAAGACTTCCAGCTGCACGCGTTTAGTCCTCTAGCTGTTTGAATTCAACCATTAATATCATTGTTTGTAATAATGTAATATTTATTTTAAGTGACTTAAAAAAAAAAAAAAAAAGATTTGAGACATTCTCCTGCAAAGATAAAACTTTTTTTTTTTTTTTAATTTGAACTTAACATAACTCATTAATGGAAGCTCTAGACCCTATTTGCAGGTCTCTGCTTGACTGGATATTTGTCTCACATCCCAGCAGAATTCTAAGAGCTGGTGTTCTGTCAGACTGCTTCAATGAGTATTCTGTAATTTACTGTGCTTGGGAGATAAAAATTCCCAAATCACCACCATAACTGATTAAAATTAGACAGTATAAGAAAACAAACTCAGACATATTCATTAGTGATCTAATTGCTGATTACCAGTCAGACATGTTGATCAATATTTTTTACCCTCTTCGATTATTCTTTTTTCTTTTTCTCTTTTTTTTTTCTTTTTTTATCTATGGACTGTGAGCATGCAGGCACATAGCAAAAAAACGTTGTGCTGCACGACCATTCTGAATATACTGTATTGTCCCAAATGATATCTTTTTTTTTATTTTTTTTTTTTTTATGGAAATTGCATTTGAAAAAGCGGTTGTATTATATTTAAGGACTAGACAATTATGTGTTATTCACAACATCAGATGTTCTTTCTTTCTAAATGGAAAGTATGTCTCTTACAGAGTTGCATTGTGGGTTATTTGTAGCGTTAATGCTAGGCTAGCAAGTTTCTCTTACACCGAAAAGTGTTCAGGAAGTCCAGTTCAGCCTACGGGATTTTCTGAAGTCTTGTCAACGTGTTTTACTGCCACGGAGGAAATCAATTCCCGATGAGTGAAAACGAGTCCAAAGCATCTCACAATGGCGACCGCAGAAACACAGCATGGGCCAAATCGTCTGTCAAGCAGCCAAGAATTGCCGGTGTCAGATGATGAGGAGCTCTCAAAGACAGTCTCAAAATACCAACTGTCAGAGAAAATAATTATGACTGCTTCCAAGAGCCTGACAGGAGAGAGTGTGACTGATCGACAAGCTGCACAAACGTGAGATTTACATTCTGCTTTAATGGAAGTATTTCATGTTTTACTTTTACGTCTTATAATCAGGGTCGTCTAATTTTCAAGCTGATAGATTAGATTTTCTCTCTGTGTGATTACTCTGCAATCCAGAACATTACATGACTACTCTATCTGGGAATCAACATCCCTCTGTAAAGTCAGTGTTTACCTGTGATAAGCTCTGACACCATATTTCTTCACAGACCAAAGAGATTGTCTTTTTGGTGTCAGTATATGTGAATTTGTTTATATGGAATGAAAGTTGAATTTGATTGGATTCAATATATAACCATATTTGAACATGTTGAGCAGCAGAGGAGAAATCCTCTCTGCATGAAGGGGTTAAAATTATTTCATTTTATGCAGCCTTGTTCATAATGTGATATATCTCTGCTCTGTATAATTGTACCGTGATGGACCTCCAGACATTCACACATACACACATGCACACACACACATGCTGGCAAGCTCATGGAGGGCCATAAAAGTGTTCATTTGCTCTCTCCTCTCCACTATTACATCTCCTTATCTAGTCCATCTTCTGTTCTCTCCCTCCACTCTAGGCACTGCAATCAGACCCAGTGGAGAGGGAATGCTTCGCTGCATGTCGGCATACAGAGACAGCCTCTTTCTTTTTAAGGCCTGGCTGATAAAGCAATGAGGCAATCGGCCATTCCCATCAGAGAAAGAGGCTCAATTTGGCTGGGCTTACCAGCGCTCGTCAGTTCTCCTCTTAACTCACCTGCTCATCCCTCTCCTTTTATTTCTTTTCATTACTGTCATCCCACCACCCTAGCAGACAACACCAATACTGCATTCATGCCACCATTGTGCCATTTTTGCTTTATATTCAGACAGACCACAGACAAATTTGAAGCAGTACAAATGCATGCATTATGAAAAGCAGTTGAACATAGTAACAGGCAAGCTCAGGCTAGGTGGAGCAAACTGAGGGCTTTCACTCTGGTTGAAAATTTCAACTTAAGGACTGTATCATAAGTTTTTGAGTACTTTTAAGTCAGTCCTCAGAAAAAAATGATAGAAACAGTTGTTTGTTCAAATGCCTAAAAACAACTTGTTTTTATGTTTAACTGACCTGTAGAACCCCATGTGAATTATGACTATTGTCTCTCAGGGAAAGGGTGGAAGTAGTGTGATGTTATAGAGCTTTAAAACCTTGTAAGGAGGTCAAGGTAGAAGGATGGATCCACACAGTGTGTGACTTTGGTTCCATTAACCATGACCATTAATGTTCCTGACCCTTAAACAAGTAGTTATTTTAACCATGAAAACAAAGGTTTCCTAAGCTTAACAAAGTTGTTATTTTTAACTCAAACCATGATCTTTTCCAAACCTATAAAAAGTAGTTTTTGTGCAGATGAGGAAACATATACGGTATAAATCATAATTTGTGTGATTTTTAATGATTTTGGAAGGCTATCATAAAAGAGCAGAAAATGCTAATATGAGTTGTAAAGGCAATTAAAAACAGCATATTTTATCATTGACAATGATAGATTGACAACATTCTCATTACAAGGTCCATTTATAACTGATGTTGAGCCTTGATTGTCTAACATGATCTTCCTCAGTAGTATTTTGTCATTGAGGACTTCTTGAGTTTGTCTTTCACAGCTAGGGCTGATACTTCTTGTTCAAAATTCAAACTACTGCTGAACATGGAAAAAAAAATGTGTATTTGATCTGTAATGATCTGACCAAATTAAAAGTTCACAGTGTAGAGGTGCAACAGGTCATACCTTGTAGTGCAGCAAGGGACATTCATAAATGTTCATTGACAGCGTTGTTTAGGATTAGGGTTGCATTTGAATTAATTTGAATTGATTTCCTGTTAATTCTCATTTATTTGAACTTGACATTTTGAAAAAGTGACAGCCTTACTTCTCATTGGTTTCAGTTTATTTAAGCACACTGAAAATCAACTGGCAGAGCATTGAAACTTGTGTAAGAATGTGTCAGAATTGTTTTTCCTTCTTCTTCTTCCTTTCCGTCCTTGACAACCTCAATGAAGTGTTGGGTAACACTGACCCATAAGAGCATAGAACATAGAACAATCTTTCATGAATAGCTGTAAACATGGTGATGCAAAAAAAAAAAAGAATGGTGTTGTTGGGGCCATCAGGTGGAACAGTGAAGTTGGTCCCTGGCACCTCCTTTAAGAGGTGCATCATTCAAGTTGGAGAACTTTGGTTGTGGTCCAACCTGTAGTCTGCCATGTCTCTCAGCAAAGTTATGACAATAATTTTATGATTCTGTGATCATCTAATCTGATGCAGTGATTTCATTGAATAAAAATATTGTGGAGTCTTGTCTGGGTGTTACTAATTCCACTTCCTCTTGATGAATATTTGTGTGAGTCCAATTAGCCAGTTCAGAATCACAATCAGAATCAGGTTTATTGCCAAGTAGGTTTGCACATACAAGGAATTCGCCTTATTGTTGTAGTGCATTAACAGTCAAAAATATACACAAAAATAAGTAATCCTAAATAATATAAAAAAGAAAGAAATAATTTACCATAAACAATATGTAAGATATATTGTAAGTGAGAAGAGCTGCTACAAGTTTAAATTTTAAACTTTTGGAGAGTTGAGGAGAAGAGAAGAGAGAGTTGAAGAGAATGAAATTAAAAATACTGAAATACTGACCAGGAGTAATAATAACAATGATAATAATAATATTAATATTAATAATAATAATAATAACAATAAGAAGAAGAAGAAGAAGAGTACAAGTTGCATTAATCAAATGCACCATTTTAGATCAAAGATCACAGATGTACAAATATAAGATTATGGGGTTTTACGTTAATATAAAGTGTAGTGTCCATGGGTGGGATAGATTCCATGTCAGTGGGGGTTCTGGGTCCAGCTGCAGCTGGGAAGAAACTGTTCTTGTTTATGTCCAGGATCGGCCATAATCTTTCCTGCTCTTCTCAGCGTCCTGGAGGCATGCAGGTCCTAGAGGGACTTCAGGTTGCAGCCAAATCTGGCAATGCAGCACCTTCCTGCAGGGTTGTGCAGAGGTGTGGGCATGTTTATTTGTGCTTAATAAAATAAAGTTTCATTTCTCTTATTCACTGCTT
Source organism: Thunnus albacares (assembly GCF_914725855.1). Lineage (NCBI taxonomy): Eukaryota > Metazoa > Chordata > Actinopteri > Scombriformes > Scombridae > Thunnus > Thunnus albacares. Next base: position 1,598,633 of record NC_058115.1, read on the forward strand.
TGTTCTTGCTACCACCTCTCCCTCTCTTCATTCACTCTCTGGACTCGCTCGACCACCGCTGCTCTCTCTCTCTCTCTCGCTCGCTAGTGCTCTCAACTTGCTTGTGCTCTCTCTCTCTATTTTTCTCTTGTCCTTTTTAAATTGAGTCAGGATGCTGACAACAACAAGGTTTTTCTTCCCGTGGGCATCTTTGGTCTGATCACCTGCTAATGTGATTAGCCACCGCAGCGTAACGTCGGGTTGCATTTTGGCAAAAGTTGATTCTGGTTCAACTGACTGTTGGTGGCAGTCCTGAAAATGATGAGCTAACGGTTGACTGTTAGGTTAGAATGACATCCACGATGCAGTACTGGGTACCTCCAACCCCAGTCCTATCTCAAGTAGCTCCTATCCAGGTATCATCAGGATCAAACTGTCTGTAGGTTTTTATTTCAACCAACCACCATGACTACTGTAACCACAATCCTGAACCCCACTTCAACACCTCTGCAGCTCCTCGACTGGCCTGCAAAGGGTTATGAAGAGTGTTGGAGGAGAGGGGGTGGGGGTGTGGAGGGTGGCTGTAAGAGGAGTGAATGATGGGCTTCCAGGAGCAGATCAATAGCTCAAGGCCTCAAGCCCAGATTGGCTCTCTCTCCACAGGGAATTCACCACAGACCTGAACTCCACTCCTAACCCAGCCCCTGACCAACCCCTACAAAACTACACCTCTACCTCCCACTGCTTTGGTCCCATTCATCAAAACTGAACTGCACTCTGCTAGTATAATAGCTCAATCACAGAGTCACACCCCCCCCCAAACCCACACCCCTCAACTCAGTCTACATTTGGCAGCACTAAAAACTTTTCCATCACTGTTCTTTTAGGGACATATAAAGGAGGTTTCTCGCTCTGTCTCTCTTTTGTAGTCATACGGAGGCCAGAGCTATTTGTTTTGTGCATAGAGCTGACTTTTGATCCCTCTAAACTTTTAATTGGCCAAGATTGAATGATCTTTACCGATAATACCAATATTGCTTCAAGGCTGACTTTAGAGTCACTTGAAAGGCAATGGGGCAAAAATAGTTCATTGGCAGCTGCACCGTGATATTAAGCCACATATTTTCTTCACTTACAATTGAAGCAGAAGAGGTGAAGCTCACATGTGTTGCCAAAGTCTCACTTTGTGGGAAAATAGCTACTTGGTAAAAGAAAAGAAAAATTTTGATGCTATACTACTGACTTGGTTTCACTCAAGGCATTGTGGTGTCTAAGTCTCATGTAATAGGCTCAGAAAATGTAAAGATGTGTTATTACAAGAAATAAACAGCATCAGCAGATCCATAGCTACATAAAAAAATGTGTATTGAATGCATTGTCAAATAGCGTGCCAATGAAACACTCTATTCATTACATTGGATTAAAACATATAATAAATACTACAATATTACTATAGGAGATGATTGGGCATTTGGTGGACAAATACAAGATTGATATCATCAGTGTCAGGTTGATGATAGGCCTGTTTTATGACAAATCAACATAAGAAGAATTTAAAGGAAAAGGAATAACGGGAAATACGATTATTTGCTTGCTTTTGAGATTGAGATGAGAAAATCCATGTTATGCTCAAGTTTGTGCATTAAGTACAGAGTTGGATTCAGGACCTGGTTATTCTAGCTTAGACTAAGCAGGAGGAACGACCCTGGCTCTGTCTTCAGTTAAAAAATATCACCTACCAACAGCTCACTAAGCAACACGTATCTTCTTTATTTAATCTGAACACAAATAGAAATGTAAAAACAGCACAAGCTTTGGTTTTGGTCTCTGTATAGGCTCAGTGGTACCAAACTTGGCAACCTCACTGTGATGACACAAATCCTGGAAGCTGCTTAGTGCACCTATGTGGACACCATAACAAAGTATGTGGATACCAGAACATCGAACACTCCACCCACATGTGATTGTTGAAAATGTGATTCAGACACCTTGGGTGTCCACCCTTCTGGTTTCAGACTTTCCACCAAATGATGGAGCCCAGCTGCGGGAGATTGCCCCCATTAAGCCACAGGAGCATTAGTGAGGTCCAACACTGATGTTGGGTGATGGGTTTTCCAGTTCATCCAAAAGGTGTTGGATGGGGTTGGGATATTTCCCATTTCTCATGGGGTAGTCAATCATATGCCTTGTGCATCTGCGTCAGAGTTGAAGAATGAGTAGTGAGAACACCTTTTTGTGTTTTCACCACTAGCAGTTCAGTGATATTTAATAGCAGGAAAGTATTTCCCGCACTATTACCATAGGGATATTTATACATATTGCTGGTAAATAATCGGTTTGTCTTCTTTCATTTACTGCAGCTGGGGAGAAACAGATAGGAGAGGGAGAAGTCTACCTCACCTTTCGCTCCTCTACCACTGCACATGTTGCAGTACTTGAGGCATTTTCTTAGCGCTAAGTCCATCATCTTGTGTGTTGATTCCACTGGATCCAGTTGTTGTGTGCTGTGCTACAGTATTAGTGTATACCCTAGGGGGAAGTGCTTCTGCTGTTCAAACGCAAGAATTGTTATTGAAATGTTGAGATAATAAATGGGTAAACAGGGCATTTATTCTGCACAGTGCTCAAAACTTTAAAGTGTTTGAAGTATGTCCCTTAATCCCAATGCAACTAAATAAGTTGACAAAGAAAAGCAAATGCTGAATCTGAAGATGAATTTTTCTGGCATTGAGTTTTTGATAGCAGACTGGAAGTGGCAGTGTGTTTTAGTTTTAGTTCCATAAGCACAACCACACCTTAACGATAGAGACAGCAAATCTCATATGAATGTTTTTTGTAGCAGTTTTTGAAGTCACTGACAATGATGCTACCCATCCCATACAAGCGCAAGATCAATAAATGTTTATGGGTCATTTAGAAGGACAATGTGACATTTTGTTGTTTAAGTTGGAGGGCTTAAGTTCAGCTGAACATTTGGATCAAATACAGGGCAGATTTTGATGAAATCTGGTATGAATATTTGTGGTGGGAGAAAAGAGGATTAATTCAAATTGTTGGCAACTTTTCATGAAGCATCAACATCAGGCCAAAATACACTCACAGAGCACTTTATTAGGAACACTTGTGCAATCAAATGCAATTCAATAAAACAGCTCTGCCATAAACTCTACTTTTAAGAGGCTTATACATTTTCAGTTTTTGTTGACATTGTCAGAAATGTGATAATTTTACTTTATGTTTATTATTGAGGTCTTAGTGGGTGGTGCTGGTGTACTGGAGTGCATTGTATTGAAAAGTGTTCCTATTCCCATATCCATCTCATTAACATACAGAGGGGGGCAAAATATTAGAAATTAGGAATTTATGGCTGTTGTGTTGGATTGCATTAGATTGCACATGAAGTGCTCAGTGATGCATATTCCCACGTAATATATTTAACTCTAGTGGGCAGTTTGCTATGAGATTTGATCAGCACATAATGTATGTAGTCACCAGAAGATATGAGGATATACCCTTTCCCTTGGAGTTATTCTCTAGTCTCAGGCCAAAATGTCAATTTTGCAAACAATATAATCATATCACATCATATCATATATCCACTGACAATTTCTGTAACTTTTTGAAACAGACAATCTGACCACCATGCCCACTTTTCTCAGTGATTGACCAGGTATTTCAAGCTCTATTTTCATTCTTCACACAACTACTTCCATTCTTTTTCATGTGTACAACCACAAATGTCTTCATCAGGGATGTATTCCATTTTTTAAGTTCTGATGCTAAGCAATTTTTTATCTAACCTTTTATTTTACCTCACTCTTTTTCATTATTAAAGAACAATTGAAAACATATTGACAGCAGCTTCTAATTGTTAGCTGTTAAAATGACATCACCAGGACCAGATTAGATCAGATGTAGCTAATTCTTAATCATCAATTGATTAATGTGCTCTCTGCTGCTGCTGTCTGTATTCAGACACAGATTCATTGTGAGTGAAAAGACACATCATTCTATAACATCACTGTATGACCACCAGTGGACTGTGTGTCTTTTGTGGTTTCACAGAGTGGAGATTCTTCTCGAGAAATGACCAGCTGATCAGTTCATGTCACTTTAAGAGTCTCACATTTAAATTTTGATTAATTTCTAGGGATGTGTTCTGATAACTGGTCCGATGCTAACAAATCCCTTATCTCCCCCTTATCCTTAATATCTCCTCACACTTTTTTCATTAGCAAAGAGCAATGGAAAAGATATAGGTAGCTGCTCTTCATTTTCAGAGAACTCGTCGTTACTGGTTAAAGTAATGCACAGCAGCAGATTAGATCAGTTGTGGCTAATTAATCTTAATTCTGTAAGGCCTAAAAAAGTTGAGCCTGAAAAGTTTCACTTTTCTCTAGCTGTAGCTACAGGTTGTGAACATTAAGAAGGGTGCCACTAAAAACTAGTATTTTTGCCATCAAAAGGTGATTAGACATCTTTGAGCTGTAGTTATTTAAACATTTTCACTTGGAAATTCAATTTAATGCAATTCACTTTAATGACCACACAGCTAGGCTGGTAAGATTATTGAAAAGTAAACATAACAAGATTCGACAAGGGATTCGAAAGGATTGATTCAATAAGTGGATTCAATACTGGATTCAAAATTGATAAACTTAATTCACATTTGCAGTAAGAAACCTCTGTAGCACAGTATGCTAAAGCTGTCAATTAAACATGTCAGATACATTCAATTTCATGTTCTGCTGCTCATCTCATTTTCAGGTTGTAGATACAGGTTGTAAACATTAATTGGGCTGCCAATAAAAATTACAGTTTGTGCCCTCTCAGTCAAGAAAAGCTGAACTCAAAAGATGTCTAATTTTGGAATTGTAGTTATTTTAACCTTTAGTTACTTGCAAATGTCGATTTGGAAAAAAGATGATTTGATAAGTGGATTCAATACTAGGTTTGAATACAAGACAGGAGTCAGTGGTGTAAAGCATGTCTGGGTGCATAGAGGTATGTATGTAGTGCTGTATAAGGTGCAAACCTAAAAAAAAAAAACTACAGTGTGAAGCAAGTGGGAGAGAGAGTGGCCTGAGAAAGTAGGCCTTTTGTGCCCTTGGCCACTCCCACCTCTCGGGTGCAACCAGGTACTGTGACACCCCCACCCAGGCTCCTGCCAGAGGTAAAGAGGACAGAGCAGCACAGCACAGGAAGCCAGGTTGGTGGGCCGTGACAACCATTATGATGCAAAATACAAAATATTAAACACAGCAAACAATACTGGCAGTGTTGGAAGCATGTGTAATTAGAGTACTGCTTGTCCTGAATATTAGCATCATAGTGGCTTAATCACTGACATTGTTAATACTGATTCCTTAAGAAAAGTGCAGCTGTTTTTCATTGCTTACTACACCTTCACAAAGCAGGTTGCAATGAACATTGTAACCTTGAGGAGCTGCTCAATTGGCTTTAGTTTCATTCAGCTGTGAAAATGGGAATTTTGTCTTCTGCAAATACACTGTAAACCTTACAGACAGGCGCTGGTCCATTAAGGTCTTGAACACAGGCATGTCATGACTTGACAGTTCAATAATAAAAATACTACAGGCTTTTAAACACATCAGCATATGGAGATGCTTACTGTTTTGGCAAGCATAAAGAGACTTGTTTTAGGATGTCATGGGCACAATTTGGAAATTGCATCACAATCATCCATCTAAAAGCTATTCCTTTGTGTTCTGGCTGCTTTTATTTCCCCTCAGAGTGGTAAGGCAAAAAGCCAATATGTTGACTGTTGACTGTACAGTATGACAGGTTAACAAAGAAATAAGAAATTCCTTGCTGAAAAACTTAATTCATATGCTGTCTAGTAGTGTAGCGGGGGAGGTTATTTGTGCATCATGTTTGCGGTTGGCAGAATCAGGGAAAAGAGCAGTTTCGGTGCTGTTGTTGGCTTGTTTTGTTTCCTGCGCAATTCTTTTATTTGCGGTTAGTGTTAGATGGCTGCCAGTGCATCAGGGGCCATCGCAACCAGCACAGACAGCCATGTGTCAATTTTATTGCTCATACTATTGTCTTGCTCAATGGGGGAAAGCTGCTTTGTTGTTGTCTCTCACTCTGATTCACCTCCCTACTAAGTTTGTCTCTGGTATCCTCCAAATCCTTTCTGTTCTCATTTCATTCATGTCATTTTCACGCTCAGCTTCTCCATTTCCACCTTTGAAACTCTCACTTGTTTTTTCTCTGTTAGCGGTTTTATCTCTGCTACTCAGCCTCTGTCTATCTCTGTATCTGCCTCTGTCTCTGGTTTTGAATGAGGACTAATGGTGACAGGTACTCTGGTTTAAATCCAGCAAAAAGGCTTGCAGAGCTGGGTCCTAGCTACCACATGCATCCCAGAGGATTTCCCTTGTTTATTTTACATTGTGCTTTAGCTCTCATCTTGGTGTGCAAACATCCAGTAAAGCTCCCATTGCCTTACAGTGATACCACCGACACACGCCGAGAAGATCACTGCTGCTTTATTTGCCTCCAGAGACGACCCTCCCCCACCCCTCCTGCCGCCTCCACCCAGCCTGGCACAAATCAAAATAATGGCCCTTTTCACTGGTGTTCCCTGCTCTACATTTACACAAGGCAAATGTGTAAATATGTCAACTCTTTTTTGTCCAACAGCACATGAAATTGCCAAAAAAGGGGACAGAGGGCCTCGGTGGTCCCCTTGGGCTCTGAGAGGCAGGAGGTGGTTCTTTGAAGGGGATTGAGGGAGATGGGAGGGTTGGGAGAGGAAGGGAAAACAATACATGAAATTATCCGGGTAAACAGAATATGATTTAGCGACTGTTTGGCTGCCCTGCAGGCTGAGCCAGCCCCAGAAATGTAAATACTTACATAAAGTTCCAGCTCAATATTTAATCTATCTCAAACAACGGCCTGCTCAAACCCCCCCCGGCACTGCAGGCCACCCAAAACTCCAACTGAGATTGTAACTGTGTGTGACCTTTCATGGAAAGAAAGACAAGGAAACTCCTCCAAAGTGAGGGTGCATGTGGTAAGAAGCTAGTTTAGGATTAGAAGCTGGGTTTAGATTCCTATTTAATTTGGAGTAAAGGAGTGGGGTTGGTGGATATTTTCACTTCATCTAATCAGACTTTGTACAACAATATGCTCACATGTGATAGAATTTGTATATCAGTCAAGCCTGAAGTACTGTATATACAATGTGGAGTTTCTGAGCTAAAATATTAAAAACACAAGTATGACACTGTACTTGGCTGATTCATCTGGCATTACCAAAATACCTCCTCATCACATCTCTCCGATAAAACAATACAAACTCTGTCAGCGAGGTGCAAAAGGATCAACTGAAAACCAGTCAGTGCTTTATCGCTTCAGATTCACTGCTGCTCCAAACCTGTACACTTCAAAAGCTTTATGCTTTCAATTGGCATGACTGAACATGCTCACTGCACCCATCTGAAAACCAGCAGAGCTGAGCAAATGCCTGCACTCCCTCTTTTACTTCAACAGGAAGAAAAATCATCTGTTTCTCTCTAGTCCTGTCTCTGAGGTAGCACTGTAAGGAGAGAGGAGGGGTGGGGGAACTATCAGCCGGTCCCACAAATGTCAGTGAGAGATCGATGTGGGTATTCATTAGCAGTCACACACAGATATAGCTTTCTTTGCACACACAGATTCACACTCGACCTTGTTCCACCCCTCTATTTCCTGGTGTTAAGCAACAGGGTTTTGGCTCAAAGGCGGAGAAGGGCTTTTGTGGTTTGGGGTGTGTGTGATGCAGCAAATGACCTGTTTTAGATGCTAATGAAGCAGCAGCGAGCCAGAAGCAGTGTAAGGGAAGTGGCACTCATCACCTGAATCAGCAGGGAGTGACCACCACAACCAATGATGGACAGAGAGGCAGAGAGGGAACATTACAGAGATGGACTGTTAGTATGTCTACATATATATATATGTGTGTGTGTGTATACATATTTATATATACATATATACTTAGACATGCGGACTACTGGAGGAGCCAGGGATCGATGTATGTAGAAGTGATCCCAGTGAGCAAAAAGCACCGCCTTCAGACTGCTATGAATGCTTGGTTTCCAAAGGTTTTTTTTCCTGCTTTCAGCTCATGCCGATGTCAGCTCGTGACGGATTTCTTTATATGGTCATCTGCTCCACACACAGCATGCAAGTTCACAGCTCCACTTACATTATGGTGTTTTTCATTGTTTTGGGGGTAGTCACACCGAGCCATGACTGGAGTCAAGCTGGCATGCTGTGAGTGTTTTTCCATTACACAGCAGGGCAAAGTGAAATAAGTAGTTTACCTGTTGGAGGTGTGCTGATTGTCTGCAGCTCTTCATCAAACATCATCATCACTGTGGCTGTTTCTGCTTGTACTACTCTTACTTGCATTATTTCTAACTGATCCACTGAACAAAGAGCTCCATATCTTGTTGTGTAGAACTGTTTTTATTGAAGAATAGGGGCTGCTAATGAAGCTCCACTAATTTGGTGGTGAACGTGTCTAATTTCCTATCAATTCTTCACAATTAAAGTCTCCAATTATTTAGTCATTTAACACTAAGAACGCCAGCATACTAGCACCCCCCACAGGTGCCGCAACGGTCTCCCAGATTGTCACGTGTAATTTCATTGTTCGCGTTGTTGCACCCCTTCGGGTGTCGAGTAATAAGGGAATCAACAAACTACCGATGTAGTCAGACAAGCACTGCCATTTATTGTTTAGTGTAAAGAAAATAATAAAATGTATAAGCTTTCTGCATTACCAGATAAGGAATCAAGAGAGACGAGGAACAAAGGGAAGGGCTGCAGGTGGCGCCAAATTATGAAACAAACAAAACACTTTCTAACTCAGCAGACTCACTGACTCACTACAGCTGACAAATAGCTAAAAGAAACGAAATACAAACCTACCTAGTTGCACTAATCTTACCTGTTGAAATAAAACACACTAGCAGCCACACACAAGACCTGATGTCCAACTAGACAATCAAATTACCGTGTGGTGCCTAAAGAATGGATGTATGAAAATAAACAAGGTAAACCTACTGTCCAGATCCAAAAACCATTAAACTAGTGCCTCAGACTAGTTAACATTATTTTACACTCACTGAAAGACCTAATAGCTAATCTTAGACAGAGAAGATTGGGCGCAAACACAGTTGGGAGGTCTGGGATTCCCCCTGGAGAAACACGTCATCAGGAAGGATTCCCGCATGATGACATGTTGGCTAGCCCTAATTGACGGAGGAAAAGACTGCACCACAGTAAAACAACAATATAAAGAGCTGTCACCATAATGTGTTCACAAGCACATCAATAATGCATTTGTTTGATGAAGTTACTAGAAATTTTCCATGTCCCGTGCCAGTTTACAATGTTTGTTTTTCCATGTCAGTTATATCTTTTTTATCATGCACATTGATTTATAAACTGCTGCATGTCTCCCGTTCAAATAGACTAATTTGCTTTACACTGCTAAATTACAGCTACAGTAACATAAAACTTGTGGCCTAATATATCGTAGGCTATATTATGTATTTTAATAAACACACTGCAGAATAAGAGATAAACACCGAAATAATGGAGGAAACTCTTTATTGACGCTGCTGCGGTCCACCTATGGCACATAAAATAATAATAATAATAACAATAACAATTATAATGATAATAATGATAATAATAATAATAATAATAATAACTGATAATCTATTGATAAAGCATTCTTCCACCATGCTAATTAGGCTTTAGATATTTACTTTGTAGAGATATTTTCTTTTTCAGTTTATTAGGCTACATTATAATTCCTTATTCGTTATTAGTGAGGATAATTTTTAATGTTGCTTACTGTTTATAGCCTATAATATTTACAACATCAAGATCTAGTTTGTATTCACAAAATACAGTTTGTCAGGTGGCTGCACTGGAAAACTTGGCTCTATGCCAAGCTTTCAAAAACACATATTTAGGAAAAGTCGTGGGCTGATAGGTCTGTCAGACCATCTTGGCGGTGCTAGTGTTAAAAGCTTTTAATATGAAGCAGTAAAGCAGGAAATGTTGGGTTTGCATCAGCAGTAACTTAAAATGACTCTGATACGTGCTGCCCCGCACTAGGCTTCCTGAAGCTGGCCAATCAGAGCAGGGTGGGCAGGGGAGCCTCAAAGAGACAAGACCAAAGACTGCCTGTTAGAGACAGAGGCTGAACTGAGGGGCTGCATAAAGTAGTAAACCATATATAAGATAAATAAGGAGTTTTCTTTATCTGTAAATCATGCAAAGCTACTCTAGTTGAATCCCATAATAAAATATAGAGCTGAAAATGAGCATATTAGGTCCCCTTTAACCACAGCATTGTCACACCATAAAACTTATTATTTTTGAACAGTGATTTGTAACAGTTTTGGAAAGCCGACATGCATTACTATGGCTGCCAGATGGCATAAACATAACTATAGGTCGTTTTTGCAGGCCTAAATTTTAGACCTTTGTCATTTTTTTATGTCTTAAGTGTTACTGATGGTACTAGAAGAAAAGGATTTATCCTCTGGGGAGGATATATCCAGAGGAAATTTCATGGAAATGTGTTGTTTTAGATATCTAGTGTTCGTCAGAGGGAGGTTATTAAAATGAAAAGGGTTCACCCTCTGTGGAGCAAAAATGTTCTCCACTGAGAGCAATATTCATATTGAATGATAGAGATATTGACTATGCAAAATTGACACTTCATCTTGCAAATGTTACCAGAGGAAAGCTCATGGAGAGTCCAAGATGGATAGGGTCCTTCCTCTGATGCCGTATATGTGTTCAGCAAATTTCATAGCAGTCTGCCCATTAGATTCAAATCAAGCTTGTGAAAGTATAGTTTGGCCTGATGGTGAAACCTCATTATTCATAGATTCATCCACTGTGACCATGAATATCAACATTTCATTGCCATGGCTGACCATGACAAAACATGTTACGGCCAATAGTTGCTTAGTTTCTCTGCTCTGAACCAAAATGTGAGCTGGACTAACAGACCAACATCACTGGCTTGTGGCAGTGGGAAAAGCCTCTAATGGACTGAAGCATGGTGCCCGAATAAAGCTCTTGCAGTCAGAGACGAGCAGACAAGAAGAGACAAGAGTTCGATCAGGCATGTCGACCAGATTATGTTATATAAAACCCACAAATGCCCAAAGAGGTCTATTATTGCATGTGTTTTATTAATTGAGCCAAAGCTAAAACCAATCTGATATAGGCTTCCACAATAAAAACCCTTTTATAAGGCAAAAAAACACAGAGATAGAATCACTCCATGTCTGCATGATACAACCATGCAGAGTGGAGGGGGTCACTGGTATGTATAAGCACATGTATATATTCAACGCACACACGCAAACACAGCTTCCTCACCAGGCTGGGTACATGGCTGGACTGCATGCAGATCTGTCAGACATACAGATACAGCAGACGGTTGGTTTGACTCGGAGTGACAGCAACTATGTCAAATCTAAATAGAACACACATACACACACCAACCTGCACAGCATGGCCTAATATGGAGTTTCAGGACCTTAATGCTGAGTCCCCTAAGATACTCAACCTCATATTTTTCTCATTACTCTTTCTCAATCATTTTTGAAAGTAATAAAAAAGTAAAGTCTGTTGTATGTTTGAAAGGAAACCTTGAAACTACTTTTTTTACTGTGTCATTTGACCACATTTGGAGGCCAAAGTGCTTCTACTTATTCTAGATTACCACACCCCTAAAGCTGGGTGAAAAGGATATAAAGAGAAGTGAGACATAATAAGCATACAAATGGAGATAATGGTGCATATTTTCAGACAGGTTTTCCTTAAAAGCATTCGTAGTGTTGCATTCACAGTGTATTATTGTTGCTACAAACTGGAAGGTTATATGGGAGACAGAAACAGCTGATGGCCTCTACACCTTTTGGTAAGCTTGCTAATTGGGCTTACACTCTGCATGGTCCCTGCAATGTGTACATACTTGTGTAAGGGTGCTTTTGTCCGAGCAGGCATTGCCATTGCCCTCAGGCACTGTGGACAAATCTAAAGCAAGCAGACAGGAAGGCTGCTCTTTGAGTTGACAGAAGCAGGGAAAGCAGCGTGGAAGTTTTTGGTAAAGCGTTCACAATGGTTGTACGTCATCAATGTTCTGTGCATGTTGCTTTCTACTCGCTTCTTTAAAAATATGATACAATATGACTTTGTCAGCTTACACTGAAATTCATTTTGTGTCCTTAGGCAGTTCTGTTTAAGAGGTTAACACACATTAAACCTACAATTACACATGTGACATTTTTCAAAGAGGTACAAAGCACCTCAAACAGTCATGACAATCATACATACTACATCATATCCTCTGGATTCAGATCTCAAATAGCATCACACTGATCTTGGTTCAGCAACAGGATAGACTGATGTATAAAATAATTCTTCAGCCTGTTGCATTTAAATTGAGGGACTATAAATCACCATTTAGAGGGCAGAAGTTGGTATTCTCCATTTAAAACATGCAAGGAGTCAGAAGAGACACTGTTAACAAGTCTGAGCATGCACTTGTTGTGAGCTACTTGAAAGAAGTGTGCCACAGGTTGGCCAATAATCTTTGCACAAATTCGGATTTGATTATCTAGTTTACTTTTAAGTTTCACACACAGGCTGCTGAACCAGGCCATATTTCTCACACCATTCAATTAGCTTATCAACATTACAATAGTACAGTCCTGGGTCATCACTGTCAGTCAGCAGAGACAGTAAAGCTGTGTTTTGACCACAGGAAATTTCCTCAGGGACTATGAACCTTTTGAGGAACTTAGTTTCTCTACCCGCATTTCCACCAGAGGAACGAGAGTCTAAATTAAGGGATAACTGTCACTGATTGGTCAAACACACACAGCGTGGCTGCTTCAACTTGTGCATTGCTTCATTCATAAAACAAAGGAAGTACTCTAGTATTGATTTAGGACCAGTTTAGGATGAGGGGAGGTGATTTCTCTTAGTTTGATAATATTAAAAGTAAAGATTGGCTTTATTATCAGCTTCCCAATTCATTTTGAAAAAGAGTGAGAGAAAAAAGAGATAGATAGTGCAAGCGAGCTGAGAGCATGAGTGAGAGACAGCGCAGCGGTGGTTGAGCGAGCTAGAGAGTGTATATATAGAGCAGCGGCAGAGAGAATAAAGAGTGAATCAGAGAAAAACGTTCTGAAGCAGAAATAAATAACCATCAAACACTCAACAGAAGATTTACTGTGGAGACAGATGCTCTTAGTTTCAGTTTCATTTTTCTCTGCATTTCTCCTTTTCATTCATTCATTACATCCAACTCATGCAGTTAATACTACGTCTCTAAATGCAGCCATCATTTTTTAAGTTCTCATGGGTCTAATTTGCATGATCTACCTGATTCCTCAGATGCAGTGGAAATGCAAACAGTACTGCAATGCAAAGACTTTAAAGTTTCAAGTGAAGTTCCTGGTATTAGTTCCTCTGGATCCAAAATACCTGGAACTTTTGGTCAAGGTGGAATCATTGGAGTATTTTAAAAGAAACTGATTCAGCACATTGGTGATGCAATCAGCAGGGTACAATGTAAATAACACAGGTGAGCTCATGCAGCAATGAGGCGCTCCAGCATTACTCATGATCAGGGACGATAGTGTATCATTATCCTGTTTGTGAGAAAAGGATCCTGTGTGTTATCTATTGCTTTGTTGAGGTATTGGACCATAATTTATTTTTTTCCAGTGATTTCTTAATAACAGATGTAAGTGCCATTGGCCGAAAATCATTGTACCATTGTTTTTTAGAGGATGTTTAATATCAGACGTCTTCCAAGCCAGAAAGATAGTGTGATTGTCGACAGACAGTTGAAAGACAGGTTACCAGAAAAGGGCGAATTACCTGGCAAAGGATTTTAAAACAAGAGCACTACCACATAGGCAATCAGATTGATGTTGGGTTTTTGAAGGAGGTGAAAGAGGAAGGAAAGGCTCCATACCAACCACATCACAAGACCACCTCCAGGTGTGGGTTGGCTATGTGATCACATTACATTTGTAATGCCTTCTGGATGCATTTATGTACACCTGCATTTACTTTTCCATATCCAGATACATATTGCATGTTAATACCAGGTAGAAGGGCTTCATGCCAAGAGGCATTCATGGTGGTCCAACACCCAACTGAGTTAGTTATCTCGGGTTTTCCAATGATTTGTCACCTGTCTGTAAAATATATTGAATATGTGAGCGATGATGCAGGTGAGATGATGAAGCTGAAGGCTGTGACCACTGATGCTGAGTCAGTCAATTTCCTTGGCTCTGGCAGTGGTGGAGGGGAGGAGGGAGAACATTGCTCCACACTTAAAGACACCAAGTACATTGAATTCCATGCACCTTTCATTCACTTTTTCATTTAACACAAATCTCAGCAGAAAAGCTACAGCATTTTTATGAATTACCAGTAAATAGTGCTACATGGGGCAGGGCAACAACATCACACACCAGGGTTAACACAGCTGGAGCTAATCAAATTACTGATAGTTAAAGATCCTCTCCAGACATGTATTAAGACATATAAAGATACTCTGCTTGGAACTATAATGTGTGTCTGATATAGTTTTTCTGCAAAAAAGTATAATTACTACTTGAAAATCTACTCCTTCTGCCTCATTAAAGATTCCAGAATCTATGATTATGCAAATATATCCATGTAGGCGTGCAGCAGTTGCTTCTGGTTATGGTGTAAAGCGTGTTATGGACTCTTCTCTAAACGTGAATAAGTGTGCAGATAACACGACCAATGCAACTAGGCCAAAAAGGTACAGCCCAACCCAACTTCTGAACATTATCAACAACTCGACTGCCTCACGTCCACCGAGGCTTAGAGCGGCGCTCGGCAGACTGCAGCTCCTGAAGACACAATGCCCTGTGGCAGTGGACTGGTGTAGCAGACTACAACAGCTCAGAGGCAAAGAGGAAGAGGTTTGCACAGAAGCAGAAGAAGGGTTACCAGGCCGGTGTGTTAGCCAAGCTAGAAGCTAACGTGACTAGGCCAGCCATTCCGTCTTCATCTCTCTCTGGTCAATGCTCGCTCACTGGATAACAAAATGCATCTGATCCGACTGAGACTGAGCGTTCATCAGGAGATGAGGAACTGTTGTGTTCTTCTCCTGATGGAAACTTGGCTAAACAGCAACATGCCAGACTCAGCTTATTGACTCGACAGGTTGCTACACTTCCGTGCAGATTGGAATTAGCTGTCGGTGAAAACCTGAGGAGATGGACTCTGCATATAATTATCTTTAATTATAAATGATTGGTTCCTTAGATTTGTAATGTATGCCTAACTGAATCTGTGTTTTTGAGACTGTCCTTGCTGCACTGCAGTTTCAAAGCGGAAATGCTTAACAATAGCTGACTGCTTATTTTGCTCCTGATATGTCTTGTAGCACATATGAAACATATTAACAAAGTTAAAAACTTGCCAGCCACTCAGAATTCATAGCTGATTAAGGCTGTATTCAGACCAAATTTTGGTCTGAATATGGCCTAAGTCCCACCTCTAGCTGAACATGATTGGCAGATCACAAGCACCTGCGTGATCAAGTATTTGTGTGACAGAGAGGAGACGGGCTCATGGAGCAAAGAAAATTGATGAGTAGCATTAAAAAGTTAACAGTTAGTAAAAACATGTATCTGCAAACTAACTAAGCAACTCAGAAGATAACCAACGTTGAAGCAACCGGAGCTTGGAAAGTCCTGTTTTCCCTTTCCATCTATCTCAGTAAGCCAGCAGTATGGTGCTAATGTTGCTAATTGCGTGTGCATTGCTACATTGCCTGCATTTTTATTGAGTTTGGTGGAAATGTTGTTTCATTTTGTGAAACAACATTTTTGCTCCAGTCAACACGATACACGATAACACGATACAGGACAGAAGCTAAATAGAAAACTGAAGTAGGACGGCCTCTTTGAGATTGTTTAGTGCAAAGTGTGTGAAGCTAGTGTGTGCATGAGGCGAGGGTGTGGGAGAGAAAGGGACTAAATATAACAAAACATCATTTTCCATAATGTGATCATATGTTTTGTATGAACATTGTTAATCTGAAAATTAGCTAATAACTGCAGCTGTGAGGTACAACGTACCCTACAATATTTCCCCCAGAATTATAGCTGAGTAGAAATATAAAGTTACATCAAAAGGAAACTACTCAAGTATTGTATTCAAATACAGAACATGAGTAAAGGTACTTTTCCACTGCTGGCCATTCATGTGTACTGGGAGTCAACACTTCAGCCAGAACTCACTCTCTGAGCCCTGAAATGTGGAAGTATGAAGAACCTTTTTGCGTTATTTTCCTGTGAGCAACTTTCACTGGAATCATCTTGGAACACAGTGTTCAGTTCTTTTAATACATGAATGGTAAACTGTCATGGATGTTTGCATCAGTAATTACAATGATTTCATTGTTTTGCTTTTATTTTATCGTCCATGTTTGGTTAGTTGGTTTGTTGACAATTTTTAACATTGTGTTCTGAGAACTCAGCAAATAATTTGATGAGCAAAGTGTCATTAAACCAATTGTAATGATGGGCGAAACTATGAAATTAAGACCCAAAATAATAATAATACCAGAATGTTCCTGTCCAGTGTGAGGAGGACTTTTTCCTTTCAGTCAGGCTCCAATGCTTCTGGCAGGGCTCTGAAAAACTGTAGTACCTGTATGCACAGGAAATATACAGCCTCTCCTCTTCTACTGAGAGATAGAGAGAGGTGTGTGTGTGTGTGTGTATGTGTGTGAGTGTGTGTGTGTGTGTGCATACACATGGATACAAGTACTGAGGCATGTCCACACACACACACACACGCACGCACACACGCGTGCATGTGCAGCCCTGAGTCGGACATTCTCCTCACTGGCTATAACAATGATGGATGTGGAGGGCAGCAGCAGCAGATTGCTTAGCCAGACATGAAGGCAGAAAAGCTGAATAAAAACACTGATTTTTCATCCTCTCCTATTCTTTCTCTCTGTCTTCCTCTTGTTTTCCCCGATTCCCTCATGACCGAACTCTCCCGCCCACACACATACACACACACACACACACACACACACACACACACACACACATCTTTTTTTACTGCTCACCAGTCCATCCGACATTGTTTTTCTCACTCTTGAAGTCACTCAAACAATGACCTGTGAATTAGGGCTGAGCCTCAGAGGTTTACATGTAATATCAGTGGATCGATACTTGCCGTGCTGCGAGAGGCCTCCAGGGTTTCTTATTGCCATGGAAACGTTGAAGCCAAAGCTGTAGTGGTGACATATATTATGGTGACTAAATGAAATAGCCTCTGACCACTTTTACACATGGAGAGACATGAAAGGTAAGACTTGTCTTGCTGTTAAAAAGCAGGTGTCATTTTCCCACAGGAGACACTTTTCATTTCATTCTTAGAGTGTAGCTGCATTTCCATTTGGCATGTCTTTTCTTTTTTTGGTCAGTATGTCACGCACTTATTCGGAACATCCTTACTCGAGTGTAATGCTTATTATTTTATACCTTTACTTTAATGATTCACACATACACAACAATAAAAAGAGTAAGTCTGAAGGACTTACGGTGCTGTCAGACAGCAGGCAGTTACCACTATAGTGTTAAATGTGCGGCAGCAGGACACTGTGACAATAAGTTACACCAGATCACCATATATTACAGGCTAATGCTATCTAATCACATCACGCAGCCACATATAGCAAGTTGTAGCTTAACATAGAGGGAATGGTGGGCAATATGACGTGATTAATTAAGTTAATTTAGGTCAAGTTGAGCTGAATGATGTCATATTGTATAATTTGCTCACTGCTGGTGAAGGTGTATAATTCAGGGAATTAAGATAGCAGTAAAATTAGCTTCTGCATCTTGCTGTGTTACCATGGCAGCCATAGAAACTATAATGTTTCAAACAATGGAGGCAATTGCACACTGTCTGAAAGTACCATAAGCGTACTAGCAGCTCTGTGAGGGACAGTGGTATTTTGAGCATTCTAACGTCATTATGCTGACAAGTTCACAAAAAAAATGTGAACATACTGCTGTTTACCATGTTAATATTAGTTAAGCTACTAGCTAATATTTCAGTCTAGACCAGAACGGCGGACCAGCCACTCTAGCGGCTACGACAGGGAAGCAAGTCATACACAAAATGTTAACTACACTAATATTTGTTTGTGCAATGGTTGTATTTAAATGACAGTTCCTTTTTAAGAGAGCTTTGAAAAAGTGAATTGCACTGAAGAACTGGAATGAGAAGAGAGTCAAATGACAACAGAGAAAGATGGAGGTGCAGAGTACTTGATGCTAATGAAGGCCATAAAGAGAAAGGCAGTGAGAGAGACAGAGTTGTGGAGGGAGATGATTATGAAGCAGCTGGCTGACAGAGCAGTAAATCCACCACCAACACTGAGCTGCTGTGTCTGGTCACTGCAGCCAGTAACAGGCTGCCTGTACTTCAGTGGTGTCTAATCCTAAACAAATCTGCAATGAATGAAATCACCACAAACTGACTGACATAGAGAATCTGGGAATTTTGGGGCTCCTCAGGGTTTGGTCGCCTGCTGGTAATCCAGCCTTGATACTGGTTGCCCCAGTTGAGAGTGCAGGTTCAGAGGAAGAGAAGCTGATCAGTCAGGCCCTCAAAATGAATGTCACAAAACTAAAACACAACTTTACAGGGGAGTGGTAACCCAAAGAACTTTCAAGGTGTGTGTGATTGTGTGCAGCTGTATTATTTCAAAAATGTTATATTCAGCAACCTATCGCACAACACATTAAGCCACAGTTAAATACAGAATATTGTGTGATATTATGTGTGCTGTATGATACATATCATTTAGTTGAAAATACAAATAAATTGCTTATCCGCATGGTTTGTAGGTTCTCTCCATCATCAAGCTTTGATAACAACAACAACAACAACAACAACAATAATAATAATAATAATAATATCTTGTTAATAACAATAATGGTAATTAAAAGGTTTTTATTTGTTTAACTCTACACATAAAATGTGTTCTGCAAAGATACAGTAAAACAATATTTGCAAAATAACACTTAAGAATAAACAAACAACAACAACAACAACAACAAAAACCTAACAATATAACCAGTGGAAGAAAAAGTGACATGATGGTTAATGAGAGTGCAATTAAATGCACTTAATAAGTCAGTGAGTAAATACTATATGGCTGCAATGCAAATACACTGAAATGCTTTTATCCAATTATTCATGTCACTATATGACACGGGGAATTGGCCATTTTAAATAAGGAGTAAAAGGGATGAATGCAGAGAAGGTTTAAAGCAAAAGCTGCAACAGTTGATGGGTGTAATTACATACCCTGTCATCAGGATACCAGTGTGCACCAAAGGTGCTGAAATTTGTGTCCATTTATGCTCCATTCTCTCCATTTGGTATCAATCCAAAAATAAGGACGAGGGATGGAGGAGGAATCAAAAGCATCATCTACTCCAGAAACTGTTATTACATAAGTCCAACACACACTGGCCATGTTGCATCATTTGACACATACAGCACAACCCTGGATGCACCATTATTTTTAAACTTTGAAAAAATCAATATCTGTATCGGCCTCAAAAATTCAGTATTGGTCAGGGTATGGTATTAAAGTATAGGTTTGAGTGATACCTTCATAGAGCGACTGCACTGAAAGAGATGAGAGACATTTGCAATAAAAAGAGGTACCCAGTAATCTGTCTCAGATTGCTGAAGCCTCATATTAGCTTCAGCTGAACTTTAGAATGCATTTTGCTCCGCATGAGGACTATGGATTTCGTCTCCCATATCATACAGTATAATTACGCTGGAGACAAGAGGAATGAATACAGCAAACAATCACTCCTTTAAGGCACAAAAGAAATGTGAGTATTGTATTGAGACAGACTTCTATGTTTCTTTATTTGAATTTCTATTTAGCCATAAGAGTCTACACCAGAAAATTAATCAAAGGTCAGTCTCTCTGCAGCAGTGTTTACTGACTGCAGGTCTCTGTGAGGGGGAAAGGGCCTGACATGTATGGCTTTTAAAGGCTAATATACATTATTATGGATTGAAGCTGCTAATAGCCTGTTTTTGTGTTTGAAACAGCTTGAGACCATCATGGAACGTTCATACTAACGAGAGGAGCAAAAACACTCAAAATATCTCATCAGAATCAATATGTGTTGTGGGATTCCCACATCCAGAGCAATATCGATCAAACCTACAATAAATATGTAATCAAACAAGCTGAATCTGATCCAATATGTTAGAGATGCCTGGACAAAACTGACTCATCTATATGTGAATTTTAATTTGATTCAATTTAAATCCAACGTCAATAACCCTTGAGGGCACACAGATAAATGAAAAATAGACGATGTGAAGTGAAAACAAATGAGAGAGGAAGGCAAAAAAAAAGGTGGATGGAGAGCAGGTCTGCGAGAGGGAGCAGTCAGTGGTGTACATACCTCAGAGACATCACTAGCTTCATGAACGCTACAAATGTTAGATTTGCTGAATGCGAAGGCCGGGGCCGTGGAGGGATCGATGGAGGGCCGGCCCCTGTCGCAGATGAGCAACTCGCTTTTCTACCGATGGTAGAAGTGCTGAGGGGCCCCTGAGCAACACCGTCATCCGGGTCAAACAGCAGACGCTGGTGCAGATGGACCCAGAGATGGAGAGAGGAGGAGGGGAGAGGAAACAAGGAGAGGAGAGGGGAGGGGATGACAGGATAAGAGAACAGAGGGGAAGGAAAGGAAACGGAAGGAGTAGAGGAAAAGAAACGGGACAAGGAAGAGGAAAAGGGAAGGAGAGGAAGAAAGGAACCCAAGGAGAAGAGAGGAGAGGAGATGACCAGAGAAAAGGGAAAGGAAAAGACAGGAGGAGATAGGATAGGAGAGGTAAGGAAAAGAGGAGAAGGAAGATTAGGAGACAGGAGAGAGAGGAAGAGGATGAGAGGAAAGGTGAGGAGAGAAGAATGAGATGGGGATGATAGAAAATATGATCACAGAAAAATGGAAAAAAAATGGCAAGAGCAAGGAGTGGAGAGGAAAGGGGAAAAACGACAGAATGAGAAGAAGAAGAAATAGCAGAATAAAAGGAGAAAAATAGAGTAGAAGAAATAGGAGAAGACACATGCAGGAGAGATGCAAAGAAAAAAGGAAGGGATCAAATGAGGACAGACAACGGACAGAAGAGATGGAGAGGAGTGGAAGAATGAAGTAAAGAGAAGATGAGAGGATGAGATGGAAAAAGAAGTTGAGGAGAAAGGAAAGGAAGGAAAGACAGATATTGGAGGGGGAAGAAAGACAGGAGAGGAGAAGATAAGGAGGAAAAGATAGAGAAGGAAAGGAGGGAGAAGGAGAAAAGAGGAATAGAGAATAAGTTGAGAGAAGATAAGAGAAGGGGGGAGAGAAGGACCAGCAGAGGAGAGGAGAAGAAGAGAAGAGGAGGAAAAAAAGAAAAGGGCATGAGGAAAGGAGGAGAAAATAGAGGAAAGGGGGAGATGAGAGAAGGAAAGGTGAGATACGGAAAGGAGGAGAGGGGAAGAGCATAAGGAAAGGGAAAAGGAGAGAAAAGGAGAAGAAAAAAAAGAGGAAAGGAAAAGAGGGGAGGGAGCTAGGAGCAGATAATAGAGAAAAGGAACAAAAGAGTGGAGAGATGAGGAAAGGAGGAGAGGAATGAAGACATGAAGGTGAAAGATAAGAGGAGAAGGAAAGAAGGAGAGAAGAAATAAAAAAAAACAGAACAGCATTCCTAAAATACAACAAAACCTGTCAACCAAACACGGAAACATGTTTCTCTGATCAAAAGTTTACAATCAGCCCAACCGGTGACTGAAGACCTGCATATCTTCTATCATCTGATTATAAGCATGTTCCGCTCTCAGTTGGGTCTTCAGCAGTCCCTCCAGAACCGGCACCAGTTCCACACTGTTGGCACTCTGAGCCTGGTTCCTGCGTGTCAGCCAGATGGCCAACTTGGCAGAACCAGATAAAAAGTTCACAATCTGCTTCTTCTCACAATATTTTATAAACAAACCAAAAGAAAAATCCTCACCGAGACCCTGAAACCACATTTTTAAAAGCTCAAAGAGTACTGACAGCCAAGGACACTGAACAAATAAATGTACCACGGTCTCAATCTGAGAACAGAAAATACATTCCTCCCCCAGCTCTGGATCCGGGTGTGCTCTCTGTTTGTATCTGTTTTGTAGCTATCGCTCCCTCCACTGGAGGTCTGCTGTCCGCTTTTCAACGGGCAGCTTGTACAGGGACCACCAGCTGCCTTTTGGGGAAATGTCTGGACTGAAAAACTCAGAAGAGGAAAAGCTGTTTATCATAACCCAAGTGCCCAGCTCTCCTCAGCAGCAGACGAGCCACTCTCTATCAGATGATAAACATGAGGCTCGTCTTTCAAGAACACAACCACAGCTTTATTCATTCTTGATGCAAAAGACAGTTTATCATTTCCCACCTGCTCAACAGCAGCCAACAGAATCTACTCCACCGTAACATTACCATCCAGCGGGATTATCCTTACTCCCTGCCAGATAGATGGAGGTGGCGTCTCAGAGGACGCCATTCCTCCCGAAAACCACCTTACAAAACCACTGATGACTCGGCCAGGCTGATCATGCACATAGGACAGGTCGAGAATACAGGAGAAAATCATGAACAAAGCATGTTCACCACCGCCACTCATACGCACACTCACTGGAAACAAGAGGAGAGGAGATGAGAGGAGAGGAGATGAGAGAAGAGGAGAGGAGAACAGAGGAGATGAGAGAAGAGGAGAGGAGAGGAGAGGAGAGGAGAACAGAGGAGAGGAAAGGAGAGGAGAGCAGAGGAGAGGAGAGGAGAGGAGGAGAGGAGAACAGAGGAGAGGAGAGAAGAGGAGAGGAGAGGAGAGGAGAACAGAGGACAGGAGAGAAGAGGAGAGGAGAGGAGAGGAGAGGAGAGGAGAGGAGAACAGAGGAGAGGAAAGGAGAGGAGAGCAGAGGAGAGGAGAGGAGAGGAGAGGAGGAGAGGAGAACAGAGGAGATGAGAGGAGAGCAGAGGAGAGGAGAGGAGAGGAGAGCAGAGGAGAACAGAGGAGAGGAGAGGAGAACAGAGGAGAGGAAAGGAGAGGAGAGCAGAGGAGAGGAGAGGAGAGGAGGAGAGGAGAACAGAGGAGAGGAGAGGAGGAGAGGAGAACAGAGGAGAGCAGAGGAGAGAAGAGGAGAGGAGAGAAGAGCAGAGGAGAGGAGAGGAGGAGAGGAGAACAAAGGAGAGGAGAGGAGAGAAGAGCAGAGGAGAGGAGAGCAGAGGAGAGGAGAGGAGAGGAGAGGAGAAGGAAAGAAGGAGAGGAGGTGGGAGATGGGGAGGTGATGCGAGGGCTGAACCTTTCTGTATGCTGAGATTTCAGAGCTGTCTTGGGTGGTGTGGAGACACACACAAACACGCAAACACACGTGCACACACACCTCACATTTCATGTGTGAAGGGCGTAGTGATGTGTCAGCAGTGAACAGTGACCCTGGTGAAGCACCAGGCGATTCCATTGCTGATCCGACGCTTTCAAACACTTCCACACATATTTCTTTCCCTCCCTCTGGAGATTCTCAGCTGTCTGACAAGTTGGTGAGACGCCAAAAAAAAAAGAAGCTGCTGTGAAATGAAGCTACTGATTCCAAAATTACTGGCTTCATTTACACAGCTGGGATATAGTCCTACATTACCCACAATACTGTACAACAGAGCCCAGGAAGGCTGTTTGGCTGTATGGGTGTGTAGCAGTGGGCCTATCAGCTCAAAAGCTGGTTAAACAAGTTAGCAAACCTCATTCAAAGATTATTTTAAAAAAATATATCAGATTCATGTTTTAAACATTCTAAAGCTAATGTGTAAAATGTATATAAATAATATATATATATATATATATATATAATAGTGCATCTTACTTTTACTTTTAACAAGACACAGAAAGAAAAACATACACTGTATCAAATTATTTATTTACACTGTCTTATTAAAAAAAAACAACAACTTATTTTTCAAAGGGGGACTGGAGAGAACTGGATAAGCAGCAGGGAACTGATGGATAGATAATGAACATTGAATTAAAAGGCCAAATAGAGATCATTTATATTCCCAACTCCAATATCCAGTGCAAAAATATATTATATAATATATACTAATATACTAATATTAGCAACAAGTCAAGCTAGGTATGGGAGCAGATTAACTCTTGAATGTTCCTTTTGCAAGGAGGATGTTTTAGATGAAAACAAGGGTCTGTTTTTCTTATGAGACGTTACTATGAGAGGTGTAATATAAGCTGTAAAATTCAATCTCTCATTGTGACAGAGGGGGTGCATTAGTTTTTCTGTTTTGATTCTCAGAATTTTCTGATTTGTGTTTGTGCATCATTAAGATGTTGATGAACCACATGCACATCATCAGCGTGTATTGTGAATGCATTACATTCTGGTCTGCTGAGACTGTTGTCAGTAGAGAAACTGATTTTTTTCAGCATGATTGTTAAACATCAGTGCAAAGTGACAGCTCCAGAAAGAAGCAGTTGGCTCTTTAATTGTGAGGGACTGACAACAGAACCTGACATTTACTATTGACATTTTAAATAGATGAAACATTTTCTGCTATCACACTCCTCTAGCTGTGCTGCAGATATCCAAATGTTACCTCCAGGGAAAACTGTAAAATACAACAGGCAGAAATGGAGCCATTAATTCAAGTTAGAGCACCAGGAGTCTGTTCAGAAAGTGAAAGTCATAATATGTTGTTTTAGCAGGAATAAATCCTGTTTTATCTTATCAATGATAATTAATCTTGTTATATAATAGAGCTATGTAATATATACAGGCTGAAATACCCTGACTTGTAGTCCCTATTGTGGTTAAAGCTCCAAAAACACTGGACACTACAAGAGACATATTTGCATAGTGAGAAATGACACATGATTCCAGACAAATCTTGAGTGAGCCTTATTTTAAGGGATCAGAGCAGGTTAAATGGACCAAAACATACTGCAGACACCTGGGCTGTGTCTGAGATTACTTCCTATTTACTATATAGCGCACTGTAATTACTGTGTGTCTGAATTCTGACTGTGTAAATGTATCCACTACAGTGCCCTCAATGGAACAAAAAAAGGTAGTGTCCATGGCATGTGCACTTTGTAAACCTCTGTTACACCTTTGTGAAAGGTGTAAAGGAGCAGAAAAAATGTCTTATTTCATGATAACTTCTTCACTGAATTAAGCTGAATAAAACCTCTAACAAGAATCAGATTTTAGGTTAGAAAATTAAAAAATATTAATTATTAATAATTAATTAAAAACCCTTGGGTGATATTTATGTAGGCAGCCAGATTTTTATGCTGGCTTTGGTACTACTGTACCAATGCCACCAAATGATTTTAGATGACAAAATATTTCAATTTTTTGACAAAGCAATCCCAGCTCAAAGTGCAATAGCTTTTTATGGCGCTTTCCACCTTATCACACAGTCTTAGGGCCCTATTTTCCATACATACAATGATGCACAGCCCCTCTCTCAAATCAGAGACTGCAGACGAAACACACATATCATTCCTGCTGCTGTACATTCTACAAATGGTTGTGGGAAACTCACTCATCCAATGGAACATATTTCAATATTGACATCGTGTTGGTCCAATGATAGTTTCCAGATTTCATCTTCAATTTTCTCCACTGTAAGGCAGAGTAGCAGCAGTAGATAGCTCCTTGCGTTAGCCAACGCAATGGCTCGCCTGTTGTAGCAGCCTGAAGGACTCTTTATACATCCATGGAAAAGCTGTTAAGGACTTTTATTAAGCTAACGGTGAGAATGGATCTGGACTGTGCAGTGCAGCAGTGACAGGATGCCACCGGGGAGGCTGGAGAGAGAAGCATCCGGAGAAACAACCAGGAGAGTTAGCTTGTTTGTCATTGTTGCTAATGATATCAGACTGGTTAACCAGCAGCCATAAAGTTCTGTTAACTAACAAACATGATGACCAACAGCCACAAATGGACATTATGACATGAATACTTCATCTCCATGATAGAAAGAAGAAGACGTCAGATAATGTGAGTCAGATACAGCTCCTCTCTCTCTCTCTGGTCACTAATTTCATCTCTGATAGTTAAATGTCTCTCTGTGTGGTTATTGTGTGAATTTATCTCCTTAACAAGAGTGCAGCAGAGATCATATAATGTGCTGCAGGTAGTTTGCTTGTTGAAGTTACAGTGAGCTGTCTGGACTCATTCATTTGGAATTGATCCAGTTTTTAATTGAGTGGTTGTTCAGTCACCTGTTGATGTTGTGTGATTAGTGAATGAGTGTGCAGGAGGTCTGGCTGCTTGTTGTGACAATTTCTTCAGCTGGTTTTTAAGATGAGTTGTATATTGAATGATAATCTTAAAGTAACTAGAATAACAAGTGTTAACATGTCAGCTTTGTAGACTATGTTTTGTATGTCATGTATACAGATAAGAGTGTGTAAGTCATGTATTTGATACATGTATTAATACTTTCTGATGTGAACCTACACTTTTAGATCTGTGAATGTTTCTAGTATTCAGCACCGATCTGTACCTGTATCAGATTATAAGCTTTGTGGTACTGTATACTAAGAAAATACACAGGAAACACGTGTAAATCATGTGATATGTTGTCTGTTTTTGATGAGAGCATGAATCTGTTGTCACAATAGAACAATACTATAAATTTGAATTTCACTTTGTTGGTAAAATGACACATTCTGAACCACTGCACGGCTAAAATGAGCACTCAATATGTATATGCTAAATGTATTTAAAGAAGCAGCCTTTTCACCACTCAGGGGTTTTTGTTTTTGAAAGCAAATTGTTTTATTGGCCCCTCCGATTTCATCAGGTGGGGGACAATGATATAGTATGATGTAGTTTGTTTGTCAAAATTCCATGTTGGTTTTCCTCTTGTCCTCCTCAATTTTTTGAGTCACCAGCTGCCACTGCAGATCCATCTCCATGACAACTTAACTCCATCTGCTGAGGAAGAACAATACGGTAGAAAGCTCTGGAAAAAGACAATAAGTGGAACTTGAGTTGAGATTCTTTTGTCAAACAGCTATTTCCAAGGTCAAGAATAAGCTTTCATGCTAAGCAGATAGTGGCAGGCTTAAGTCACAGTGGCTCTCCCATATGTGACAAGACTGCAAGTACAAAAACTGTACCTTTGAGCTTTACCGCATGTCATCACTCTCTCTGTCTCCTACTGCTCTGCATTGTTCAATAAAATAAAAGCCTCTGTCAAATACTCTATAAAGGATATCAAAGAGAAGTGACATACAGCATATGACTGTGTGTGTACCAAATACAGAACATCATCTGTGTTATCCAGATGAATTATACAGACACAGCCTAGATATAAAACACATGTTGGGAGTTAGAATCTGACTCCTTGTCTATCAAACACCCACCCAGCCCTGCTGTGGTTTAGATATAATATATGAACTGCAGCAATGTGACTGTGGAAATGGCCCTAGAATGCAGTGGGATGTATCATATTCCATTTTCTCTTGTCTGTGTTATCTTATCGTAAGCGTGATCAATAGCAAAGCTAATAAAAGCGAGCGCATCTCTCTTTCCCTCTCCTGCTGCCTGCTGCCTGTGTTTTCCTTCCAATAATCCTGATTGTGCTTTCACAGCCTTAAAAAAAAAAACGTTGAGCGCAAAGTCTGCGCCTTTGACACCCAGAGATGCCAAATAACACCACAGCCTATCAGAAAGTGACATCAACTGTGTGCGATCATCTGGCAAATATGAAAAAAATAAATATAACACCTAAATGCCACATCAGATTCTCACACTTAAATATGCAGGAGCATCCAGGGTGGGAAGCCTGTGGCATTTTCAAAGTGTCCTATTGAGTAAATTAGAAAACATTCCAGTAAAATCTAATTCACACCTCAGGAACAGACTGCAGCTGCACAGGATCCACAAGATCTGTTGCTGCGATGTGAACACTCCCTGGCCAAAAATCTGAGCAGTGTGATGTCTGTTTTATTCTGTATGTTGCAAAAATATCACCTTCTACAAACTGGCAAAGTGTGTTTGATTTTGAGTTGCACTTATCTTACTAAGTTTTAAAGATTATAATTCTTTAAATAAAGGCTTCATCTTAAAGGAGCACTACACCCGTTTTACATGAGGATCAGTTTACTAGTCATGGTTAGAGCTACTCTTCCTGGGAAAGCAGTCGTATGATGTCTTCTATGGCTCTATAGGCGCTTTGTCAAGTCTGATAACCCTGATGATGTTATCAGGTTGGCTTGGAGAGGACACATGTATGCAGAAAGTCTTCTTTATAATGCTCTCAATGAACCCCTTCACTTGGGGCAGCGACTCATTCCCAATCCTGAGGGAGGAGTCTGACTTTTTCTGGCAGAGCACCATGGCCTCAGATTTGGAGATGCTGTCTCTCATCCCCACCCCTTCACATTTGTCTGCAAACTGTCCCAGTGCCTGCTGGAGATCACAGTATGTTGAAGCCAATAGAACAACATCATCTGCAAAAAGAAGAGACGCAATCCTGAGGTCCCCAAATAATACACTCTCCTCCCCCAGGCTGTACCTTGAGGTTCTATCCATGAAAATCACAAACAGAATCAGTGACAAGGGACAACCCTGGTGGAGCCCAACACCCACTTAGAACAAATCTGACTTACTGCCGAGAATGCAGATACAGCTCTCACTGCAGTTATATAAGGACTGAATGGCTTGCAGCAATGGTTCCAGTACCCCGTACCCCTGCAGCACTGCCCACAAGGTGCCCCATGGGACACAGTCATAAGCCTTCTCTGAATCCACAAAGCAAATGTAGACTTGATGTGTGAACTCCCATGACCCCTAAAATATCCTTGCAAGGGCGAAGAGCTGGTCCACTGTTTCACAGCTTTGTTCCTCCTGAATTGGAGGCTCCACAGTCGACCAGATATAAAAATAATGATTGCCTTTATTGAAATTGGGAACCACTACCCCAGTCTGCCAGTCCACAGGCACTGTCCCCGATCTCCATGCGACATTGAAGAAGCATGCCAGCCATGACAGCCCAACAATGACCTGAGCCTTCAGCATCTCAGAGCTTAAGGTTCTCATCCACACCCAGTGCCTTGTCACTGAGGAGCTTTTTGACCACCCCAGGGACCTCTGGCAGGGATATGGGTGAGGCTTCCCCTGAGTTGTCCGACTCTGCGGTTTAAGAGATCCTCATAGTGTACCTTCCACCGCCTGACAGTCTCCCCAGTCAATTTCAGCGGTTCTCTCATGCTGAAAACAGCCTGGGCCAAACCCTGCTCCCCCTTCCTGAGTCGCCTGATGGTTGGTCAGACCTTTGAGGCCAACCAAAAGTCCTTCTCCATGGCCTCCCAAAAGGCCTCCTTCTTCAGCTTGATGGCATAATGGCTCTAAAATAAGGAGTGTGTTGATTTTCCCTATTTGCAGTGTAACCTGTGAAGATGTGTCACAGTACTGCAGCTGTACCTTTGAATGCTCACATTGTGATGTTGTTGATGACTGACTCAACACACCCTGATCTATTCTGAGGTGTGTGAGCTGTCACTGTTGTTAGTAAAGAGTTAAGCTGAGAGTCTGTGGTGGTCTGAGCTGAAAAGACCTGCAGGAATGTCACATCCATCCCATCCGGGATTCTGTTCTCTCCCTCCCTTCCTCTGTCTCTCCCTCCATCCCTCACAGCCTGGTTTTTCAGAGCCATGGGATGCCAGTGTGTCTGTAATTAACAGGCCGCCTCTAGACATTTTACTCACTGAGAAGAACAGGAACACACGTTTCGGACATTTACCATGAGACTTGGAACTGAAGGCAGTGAGCGGGAAAGAGAGAGAGATGCTGCATTCACATTGTGGAAATACTGGATGTTTCTAAATTATGACAAAACTACGGGATATATTTGATTAAAGATGAAAAAAACGCAAGTGTCAACATACTTAAAACATCTAAATATTGTGACTAATCTTTGATATTCTGCCAAAACTGGGACGCTGAGCTCTTGGAAACAAATCACAGCAAATAAAAAAATAATGAAATAACATGTTTGCTTCATCTGTTTGTGTGTTGATATCACCACATGAACATCCATATGTGTTCAGTAATATTAGTTTTGTTTTTCCTGTCACTAAATGACACAATTTGCCACCAATGTCTACTTCTTCTCAGAGGCATAACTCAACATTGAAACATACACACAGAAACACATCATACTCTCACTGCTTCAATTAGCAGAACTCAGTCTTTACAGTGAAAGCAGGATCCAATGTTCAAAGATAAAAATTCATAAACGTGCTTATTAATCATGTACAAACTATTATACCATTATTACTCCTGATCTCATAACAGATTCAAATTTTTTTCTTAATCCATTAAGTTTTGTTTGGACATGCATGGTTACATTCCAAGCAGAAACTGCTAGCAGCTAATGCAGCATAACTTTCCAAAATGTTCCAGTGAAAAATCCTCCCTTCTTGACTTGAACATGGACATTCAGACACCTTGTTACATATTCTGGCTTTGATAGAAGACAAGAACAGTAGGTGGACAAATATACTGTATACATTTCTGTGTTTCTAGTCATTTTGACATCACATCATTGTATCTACCTTTTCCTTCTTAAGCTGTCTACTTTACTTGCCATCCATCCATCCATCCATCCATCCATCCATCCATTCACCCTTATCTTTTCTGACCTCCCTTAGAATCTCGTTCATCCCTGACAGTAATGACAGTATGAGACATGGCTCCTTTAAATCCTACTTTAGACAGAGTCTCTTCCTCCTTATCATCCAAGTCATCACAGCAGACAGAGACAGAGGGGATGCCATGTGACTAAAGCTCATGAGAAGGTTATAAAGCCAATAGGAAGCAGTGGATTTCAGGGCTGAGGTGTATACAGTGTTTCCATTATGTTGTAGGACCTTTGAAACAGACCTGTCTGTCCCACTTATCCAACACCACCGGTTATGTGCTGAGGTAGCTGTGAGCAATGTTAGAGTACAACATGTCAGTTTGCTCCAGCTTCAGTGGCTATAGCTCAGGTGGTAGAGTGGCCACGGAACCCGCAATACTTTTTTTGCTGTAACTCTTTGTAACATTAGAATCCATTTTAACTGCTTTGAAGCCAAGCTAACTGCAGCTGCTGTCCTCCACAAGAGGAGCTCAGTTCAGTTTTATTAGTCATATGTAGGCTAACACAGGGTCAATGATGCAATGAAATGTGAAAATAAAGATTTATGTATAAAATTAAAAGTGATGGGTGTAGACAACAGTATCCTGGTTCAATAGCAGCAGTCATGGTCGATTTGCATTTTTAATGTAATAAGTGCAGTAGACAATAGCCAGTGCAGACAAGCAGGAAAGCAAATATGCAATGTGAAATATTTAGATATATGAGTTGAGAAGCCTGATGGCCTGAGTGAATGCCACTGCTGAGGGTAAGAGGTGATGACAAGAAGGCTGAGCAGGTATCTGCTGTTTCTGTAGATCCAGCTCCAGCTACTTCATCCTGCTGTCTGTGACTCTGCTTTTACCAGGACAAAATATAAGCATAGATACAAAATGTATAAATGCATTCACAAACATATCAATCAGTCCTGCACATGTCCTCTCTACATGCTGCTTCTTCAGCAGCTCAATGGAGTTAAACTGCACTAATTTCGCACAGACAAAGGCAGAACTAAAGAAATCTGGATTTACTGAACCTGCTGTCTGTTATCAGAACACAGGAGACAGACAGGATGAGGGAGTGGGATGAGGGAGAGAAATTAAATGAAAATAAGATATTTCAGTGTAAAAGGTCAATAACTTAATGAAATATCAGTGTGCATGTGTATTCCAAAAAATGAAAAACAAACTAACTCTTCTTTCTTGTGTCAGTATCAGTCTGGAAAAATACCAGATCAGTTTCTGACAGCTCAGACAACATGCTGTGGAATTCCCACACAAGTGATTTATATAACTCACACTTCAAATATTACTGAGTTACATTATCATTTATTTACTGAGTTACATCATGCACACCCGTGTCTACTGTTTATCTGACAAAGCCTGGTGAGGCTTTGTTTATCTGAATCAGTTGATCTGTCTGACTACATCAGAGACAATAATGCTACAGTGGTTTACTGTCAGTCACAAATACAGGAGACAGCAGTACCGTCATTTGTTGATATTACCACTTAATAATACCAATGTTATTGTGTGGAGAGATTATCAATAACATTATGTTATGAATATGACAAAAATTCACAGATAAAACAACATTGTCTCTTGCCATTCATCCAGCATCACAGTGGAGAAACAGCTGAATAAATGTCAGGAACAAACTTATTAAAGGCCAGCAGATGAATATCGACTCGAACAAAGAAAAGTATTGCAAGCTTCATTCACCACAAACATAACAAGATACGACTATGTCATATTTTGGCTAAAGTTTTCAGCTAAGTTAGTCTTTGAATCGCTGCTTCTGCTTCTGCTGCGCTGCTTCTACAGTGTTTCGAGCGGAAATATGAACAGCGCCACTCTGCTATTGCAACCCACATTGTGGTCGGAGAGGGAATTACACCCGAGGATTTAACTGGATGCTCATGTCACAACCCCTTGTCTACAGGCAGCAGCCGGACCCTTCTCGAAAAATTAACTCGCTTGACATTATTATGTATGAAACTGCCAATCACATTTATTTACTTATTAATCGAAGGTGCCGGAATGGTGTTCTGGATCGTTCTGGCGTAATTTAACTCTTGAGCAGGCTGATTATCTCAGCTCAGATGTATGTTTTCTGGAGGAGATTTCTAATTAGTGCAAAGACACGTATGCAAAAGTTTTCAGCTTGAGCGAAAAATTTGTATTTATCCCAATGCTTTATAAATCTGCCTCAGAAACATGCAGAAACAAGAGGAAAATGATATAGACTGAACCCACCTTAAGAATATTACTCTGATGATGTCATAGTGATGTCATCAGGGTCATCTCAGTCTGTAGGAGACTTCAAATTTATAACACACACCCTGCATAGCATACTGGAGGTGTAGAGTTTGAAAGACATGGGAGTTTATCAGACAGGAAGGGTCTAACAAAAGATGCTATTGAGTTGCATTATGGGAAATGGAGGATCCAGTTGTGGAGTTTGACCTCTACTATGTACTATAAGTCAGGATATCTCAGCCTCTGCTACTTTAACTCTGACCATTCTTTAATATCTGTCCCTCGTTTGTGTAAGTGCAATACTAAATTACTATACAGCTTTAACATGAGTGAGCTGAACCTTTGTTTTAAAGTAAAACTTTGAAATAATTTAATATATCAAATTTGAACCTTGAAGATTAAAAATGATGATTACAGCTACAGTGTTTGTTGTGGTGAATCTCTCTTCAGTTAGAGTAATAATAATGAGTAGCAGCAGGGTCAGCAGAGGATGCATTATTATTGATTCAGTGAGGCTTTGCTTAGAGAGGATGCAGCACACACATTGTCCACAAAAAAGTTGTGGTATGTGACTGAGTAAAATCAATGACAGACTCAATATTATATACTGCAGTGTGGCAGAGAGGCGTTCCTCAAAACATCATGACAAAGAAGTTTATACATCACAAACTACTAAACATTTTAATCATGAGTGTGGTCTTGCAACCGGCTCTAAGATGTTGTCTCTCTTTGGTTGTTTCTTTTGAAATGTATGATATTAAATTAATAAAGGGTAGGTAGGCTATCTGACAAAACATACACACATTCCATAGGAGCTCCACAGATAGCTATCACACACATGTTTAATCTGTATCATTTAAATGCATACAGTAACTATAGGAGAAGTATCCTCTAAAAGCTTTTTCTCATATGTTTCAATCTATCATGAAAAGGTGTGTACAGTATGAACTTGTGATGACTGATTCAGCAACGACATGTCACCACCACAAGTTTTTCTATACAAGACTCAGTGCTTGAGGGAAGACATTATAGGTAGACATGTTTGTAGTCCTTATTGTACAACACTTGGACTGTTTCAGTTTCCTAAAGCTCCCCAGCTCTGCTTTTTAATAAAAATCTTTTGACTCATAAATCAAAGTTTAGGACCATTCCTAAAGCAATGAATTTGAGGTTTTATACATACTGGTCCTGATACTAGTATAACAGTTTAACTGATACATTATAATGCAATACATTATATATTTTATCAGTGTTAGTATCCAGGTTTCAGTGAATGGCCCTGTTTTAAGGCTCTGTTACAAGCTGCTGATGCTGTCAATTGTAAATCCAGACCATGTAAAGTCTAAAGGCTTCTCACTAAATGTACTGCCAAAGATGGATGAAGTAATTTTTTTATGTTTCATCAATCTGGAATCATTAAAGTTCTGTCACATTTTGTGTGCTATAATGCAGACTGACAGACAGACATGTATCTGCTGTGATGAAACACAAAGCAAAGTTGTTAATCTCTAATTATTGTATTACCTTTTAGTCCTGTATGATTACATCCCTGAACGTATACACAGTATTTTCAATACCGTCATTTTGAATTTCCACACTATTCTATGTTATTTTAATGCAGCACCTTAGCATACAAATACACATACCTCCATTGACTACTACCACAGTTTGCTCTGTCATTGGAGTGCTGAAGTATATATTCAGAATTTATTTTAACTTAAATATAGTCTGAGCTTTAATTCAGCTTCTGTACTGGTTAAACAAACATTAGCTTTAGAGAAGTTGACGTGATTTTGAATGTTGGATGAAGCCAGGCTAGCTGTTTCCCCATGCTGCCAGTCTTTATGCTAAGCTAGGCTAACCACGTGTTGACTCCACCTTTGTATTAAATATACAGACATGAGATTGATACCCATCTGAACATCTCACTTTCATAAAGAAAACAAATAAAACAAATGTTTTTTGGGGGGTTTTTTTGTTAAACTACTCCTTTAAACATAACCATCAGTGATCCTCCATAACATGAAGTGTTGAGGCAGGTGACAGACACACTGAAGGGAATCAATGTGTGGAATCAGATGATCAGTCAAATGAGCCAGCGGCGGGCATGAGCAATCAAATGCACATCCTGTGCACACAGCAGGCCACAGAGGAAGATGTCTTCTGTCAGTTTTTGGCCTTTTCCCCTATCGACCAATCCTAATATACTGCACACCTGAATCTCTTAGATGAAGAAAACAAAGCACGGCAGTGCATTAATGGTTGATAAAAAAAATACACACACACACACACACAAGAATCAAGAGGGGAGGTGAGGGTAGTGAGTGGAAAAATCCATGGCGGTGGGAGAGGGGAGCATGGTACGTGTGGGCCATGTTAATGAAAGGGCATTTATCACCATTAGGGCAGTGATGGACGCTTGCACAACTGTCCCTCCCCATGGAAGAAAGACTCCCCTACAAGGCCTTCGGTGAAGAGGGAAAGAAAGCAAAACTGTAGATGCTGTCGCTCTTCAGAGCAATAATTAACTATCACTAATCAAAGACACACATCAGGAGTGGAGCTGCCTAGCAAACGACCACTATCAGTGTCTCCCTGGTGTCATCACACACACTCACACAAACACTCATTTGCTAAATAGCAAAGGTGTTTCACCAAGGGGACCTATGGCTTTAAATATGCAGTGTGGTGCCAAGGCATGCAGGGAGGAAAAGAGCACTCAAGGAGGAGAGGAGGGCTGTGGATGGAGGTGCTGCTGGTCAGTGGAGTAGTGGAGGAGGATCTCCACTCCATTATGTCTGCAGAAATTACCTTTCAGCACATCCCTCTGAGACACAAACACACAGCTCTCTTTGCTTATGCATTTGGTGGGAGAGATGAGAGATTTTGAGGCGAGCTTTATAATTCAGACACATCTGTAGAGTCAGAAAAGCTAAAACACATCTATGAGTGTATGTAATGTATAACAATAGACAACCCTGTCTACTAAAAACCTGCTCTTAATCATCACATCAGAAATGACACCTGAAGTAAAACATCAAGTGAGAAATAAACTATAATGACTGTGTTATGTTTAAAGCCACGGTACTAACGTATGCAGAAATGCTGTAGCGGACCCTGGCTGGACCCGAGTCTTATGTGTGTCCAGTAGTTTGATATGAACGGGTCCAATGTGGATTGAACATGCGTCTTGTCTGTTAGGTAACAGAACTTTGTGACTGCTGGTTAACCAGTCTGATATCATTAGCAACAATGACAAACAAGCTAACTCTCCTGGTTGTTTCATTTAAATTATGCTGTTAACTTTCTATTGTTGTTGAGAGGAGTTCACCTCAGAGCAGTGGTATGTCGGGCCATAGTACATCACCGTAGTCCCACTGAGGGTCCAGCCCAGACAGCTGAGGCAGTGAGGCCCGAGGCTGCGCCAGCAGAGCAGAGCTCTTCAGCCGCTCCCTAGTGGCGTCCTGCCGCTGTTGCGCCGCCCAGTCCAAATCCATTCTCCTGTTAGCTTATCAACAGTCCTTAACAGTCCTTCAGGGCTGCTACAACAAGCCAACTGTTGCGTTGGCTAATGGAAGCAGCTATCTACTGCTCCATAAAAGAAGTGACACATAACCTCTAAATCTGTAAAAAAGGAAATTTGGACTATTGCCTTACCGCATACAGTTGTAGAGATTTGAAGATTAAATTTGGAAACTGTCATTGGACCAACGTGATGTCAATATTGTATTCTGGTCATTGATAAGTTAGGAGGAGGATGTTCGCCCTTGGAGCGTCATTTTACATATTTTGGCCAATCATAGATAAGCATGAATTGCTCGGCAGCAACTGTTTTATCTTTCATTGTGATGATTGTGAGGTAAACAGCATAAACACAGCGTTCACATTACAATGTAATCCACCAGGAATGTGTGCTTGCATGTATGTGACTGGCCAATGCAGCGCCTTACCATATGATGTGTTACAGTACATCAAATGAATGAGAAGGTTTTTTTTCATGCTAATGTTGGTCTGAATGCTGCCTAAATTTATGTTGTGTTTGCACTAGCCTAGCATTAGCACTGACTACTAGCTTAGCTCAAAACTTGGCAGAAACTCAATTCAGTCCAAAATGTGAACTGACAGTGGAGTACCTCCAGCACACTATGTACAAAAACTCCTTAATCACTTTTAGCAACACTAGTCGTCTTTGACAGGGTTTTTCCTCCTCTCACTGAGCCAAGGTGAACAGATTGATCTCACATACACCTGCATGCTCTCTCTCTCGTCTTCTTCCTGCCCTCCAGCCAATTGATTGACCTATTCAGAAACCTGGAGTTACTTTATGACTGACTAATCAGAATTGAGAGATAAACAGAACAGCATAAGATGCGTGAATAACATTAGCTTAACAACAATAACTTTGCATTTACACTTGTACAGTACAACGTGTAGAGTTGTGTAACTTTAAACAAACTACTAGCTGCGCATTTAGTGGTATCACGTATATCACAGCACACACATTCATAAAAGCTGTAAACAGATTTGAAATGGCTAGAAACACTCAGAAACATGACATCATGAAAGAACTATAGACATGAAACATAATTTAATGCCCTAGGGAAAACAATAAAGATAACCAGATACATCAGGGACCAAACGAACAACTCTGTGTAAAAAATTCAATTTAAGAAGTGGAAATGCAGGGTAAGGCAGAAAATACAATTATTACCAATAGCATGCCCAATAAAACTGTCCCCAGGCTTTATGGAGGTGCAATTGGTGGACTACATATTGGACTGTATAACCAAGTGTTGTATTAGTCTTGTTCTATGTACCTGACCATCCTCCTTAAGACACCTGTGCAGTATGAGGATGTCACACTTCCTGGATTGGAAAACAGAAGTCATGTTTACTGCAAACCAAATTAGAAATGAACATATTTTGCAGCAGACAGGGCTGTAATAAAGGACATACTGTAGCTGACCTAAGACACTCTAAGGGTAATGAAATACTCTCACAGCAGATCTTAACTGTAGCTCCCCCCAAGACAGACCAGTGTCATTCATACTCATCTACATTCCTGTGACACACTCTCCTTATAAAGTCAAGCCAACATTCTTCACAATTCCCTTTTTCCAATATCTGTCTCTGTCTCACAAAGCTTTAATAACATTTGGAGATATATGCTGGCCCAGAAGAGGGAGGAGCACCAAGGCAATAGATACTTTCACAATTGGAATTGAGATGTATTATTCACAGTCTTTGCTATACGTTTTAAGATATTGCAGTTTATCTTAATATCAACTCGCCTCAACTTCATTACCCTGCTGCTTTCAGATGTGATTTCTTCTGGCATCTTGTATGAAAACATTAGTCCTTAAGCACAAGCTGCTTCTGCACAAGAATGCAGTCCTTTTTTTCCCTGCCTGGATGTGAAGTTTGAATGGTGCATCTCATCTTGAGGATTTGGAGATCTCAATTTGCACACACTCAAAGTACAGTGTCCTTCATGAAATTTGGATTTAAGAAGTGTTACTTATGCTTTTAACAATGAGCACTTCAAACTGAGAGTTGAGATGAAGTGTCACTTCTTCCGAAAGACTCAAGACTCAATTCTAGTGGAGATAGATCCAGTGTCACAATCTTAGATGGTTGTAATAATTAAAACTCTGCTCAGCAGAGAGTCTGTGAGTGGGCGTAGCGAATTTAAAATGCATATTTCAAGGCCTCATGTTATTTTATCAGAGTTACACAAGATGATATTGTGAGCACACAAGACAGAGCTTGTGCTCTAGCTTTGGTAAGTCCATGCCCTCATTTTCATAATTTTGTGCAAACTAATTGAGTGAATGAATTGATTAACAGGCCTGAAATTTAATGAAATATGTGCACACTTCAAGGAGTTCCATTTTGCAGCTTTACAGCAAGATACTAATATACTTGATTGTATTGATTAGGCTACAACATGCAACTTTTTACAACATTAAAGCAATTCATAATGCTGTATTAGTTGAAGTCTGTCTCTGTGACTGTGAGTGTTGATGCATGAATCTTTTCAGGGATATTCAGCATTGTTTTGAGGAGACCAGTTTATTAGGTGGCTCATGTTGGAGCCAGTGTGACTTTGTGACATGGCAATAGTCATGATGACAGGTCAAAGACCTCCTCACTCCGTATGAGCCTGATCGCTGCTTGAGTTCCTCTAGCAGGGCACTACTAACGATCCCTAAGTCTTGCCTTGTCACTATGGCCCATCAGCTGTGGAGCCTCCTGTCTGAGGTTTTCAGGCAGGCAAACTCATTATCCTCTTTTAAAGTCTCATGTTTTTTCTGATTTTTTATATTAACTGATGGTTTTGCAGTTTTTTATGTATCTTGTTTTATCTTTTATCTTTTGGATTTTATTTACTTTTCATTATTATGTTTTCATCATGAAGCACTATGAAACTCTGTTTTAGAAAGGTGCTATATAAATTATTGGTGCTATAATAAGTTATTATTTTGGTCAGGATGCTCTGCAGCCCCTTTGCTTAAGGTTAGAGGGCAAATGGTCAATTGAAGTCAATCATGAGTCTTCATAATGAACTTAAAACCTAAAAAGATAAAGCAAGTTTCGGCAGGTCAAACATCAGCCTTAGTTGCTTAAGTGACCTCAATAAAGACAAGACTGACCTAATGATACATGAAGGAGACATATATAGTGGCTTGCCAAACTATTTAACAGACATGAGGGGTGGACAAAACACAATAACTGAATTATGATAAGATAGATTCCCATTTGGAAATTTGCCTTGGACATCACAGTGTCTGCAGTCTAAAATCACAGCAACACAGAATCATCAATCAATTGCTCCATTATCTATCTATCTATCTATCTATCTATCTATCTATCTATCTATCTATCTATCTATCTATCTATCTATCTATCTATCTATCTATCAGGGACTGGATGACATGTCTTTCTCAATACCATTTGATACATGATATGGGGTTTACAATTTGATACAATCTCTATACTATTAAAAGTTAAATGACAACAATGTATAACTGCAGAAAACTTTAAATTTAAATGAAAAGAACAACCATATATGCAGCTAAGTGCAAATAATATTTCACAAAAATAAAACAAATAAATAAAAAAATAGGGGGAAAACACATTCTGAAAATTATTAGGTTAAAAAAATATTCTGTAATTCAGAATAGAAACCCAAAATTGGAAACAAAGTCCTCCACTTCAAATATAGCTCCCAGTTATTTTATGCAATCCACAAAAGAAAAAAAAAACAACCAAAAACTGTTGCTGAACACATCAACAATAATATCACTTGAAAAAACAACAAATAAGACTGCTTCAAGGTCTGGAGCAAACATCATCTACATGGTCATTCCACACTAATCTGTTATCCATGTTATCCATGTGGATGCCCAGGTACATGTAGGAACAAACTACAACTGAACATTACATTGACAGTTTACTTCTAACTCAGTATTAACTATGCAAAAAGCACTTTAATTCTCTTGATTTATTCTATCACTGTTCAGGTGCTCAAGCCTCCAGTATGTTGTTAAATGAGATCAAATTATATGATTTGGTTCAGTAGAACTAAATTATAATTGAATTAGTTGGAAACTAGGAATAATCTAAACAAATAAATAGAATAAATTGGACAGAAGTGTTTCAACCAAGCCTGGTCCGACCATCTGGCACTTCTGGGAAATACCAGTCGTGACAGAGCTGGGCTGTCATTGGCAGGAAGTCATTAACTGACATCATTTTCAGAAGTAGCAGGCATTTTCATCTTCATCATGTCTATCACCAGAACAAAACTGTTGTCTTGTGAATATGAAGCAAAATGACAATATGTAAAGCACAGTATAATCTTAATGTTTGCTTGTGTTGGGTCTCCAACCTTTTTTATGACCTCCGCATATGCATCATGCATTTGATGAGGTTTTGTCCCACAGACAAGGCTGGGTCACAACTAGGTAAACTGGGCAACTTCCCCAAAAGCCCAGGTTTCCCCCAAATCATTTGGGTCTACATCATTTTGGTAATTGCAGATTTGTTAGAAATTTAAGTGCAATGTCAACCAGGAAAAGTCCTCCATCCTCCATCATGTGGCCCTGGTCTTGAAGAGGGATGGGCTTGAAGATTGTTTTACTTAATATTGATCTTGTTTGATGTACAGTTGTGTTTTATCCAAGAATGTAGCTCCAGGTCT
The DNA here is from genome assembly GCF_914725855.1 of Thunnus albacares. Lineage (NCBI taxonomy): Eukaryota > Metazoa > Chordata > Actinopteri > Scombriformes > Scombridae > Thunnus > Thunnus albacares. The sequence continues at coordinate 1,639,900 of NC_058115.1, forward strand.
GAAAAGTGAAGCCAATGCGGGAGTGACTTAAACCTGTATTCTTTCTCATGGCCAGCAGGGGGCGACTCCACTGGCTCCAAAAAGAAGTCCATTTGTATGGAAGTCTATGAGAAAATGACCCTACTTCTCACTTGATTTATTACCTCAGTAAATATTTTCCTAAAGAGTTTATGGCCCAATCGCTAGTTTTAAGTCTTCTTCAATACAGCATGATGCTCATTTTGTAAATTATGGTCCCTTTTAGAGTAAAATAGACGATAAAGCAGGGTATGCTTTATGGTGTGGCTACCTTGTGATTGACAAGTCGGTACCGCATCCAAATACGGTCACTTCTCATGACTTCTGGCTCCAAGAAAACAAGATGGCGAAGGTCAAAATGCTAAACTCAAGGCTTCAAAATGGGAGTCCACAAACCAATGAGTGATGTCACAGTGGTTACGTCCATTATTTTTATACAGTCTATGGTTTTATCAAACTGGGCACAGAAAACTGAGGGCAAGGTAGTGTTATTCCATCAAAGGACAACTGTAAGACTGCAACTATTATTTTCATCATTAATTGGTTTTACAATTATTTTTTCTTTAATAATCTATTAATTGTTCAGTGTATAAAATGTCAGAAAGAAGATGTTGAGTTTACTATCATGGAAAACTTGGAAAGTACTGTGCAAATATTCAGATTTGAGAAGCTGCTACCAGAGAATTTTTGGCATCTTTGATTAAAAAAAAAAAAAAAAGACTTGAACAATTAAAGTTATCAAACATGTTGCCAATAAAGTTTCTGTCAATTGACTAATCAATTAATCAACTGATCATCTCAACTCTACAGTACTGTTGGGCACCGATAGCAAACTTTTGGCCCCATAGGAGGTTAATCCAGCCTCCGGATCGGCACAAGCCCTGAAGGCCCTAGACTGTGTGGCAACTACTTTGTGATAATTTAATGCATTACAGTTGAAAAAGGCTTTAAGTGGCTCTTAATTTTTTTTCAACCTTGAAGCCCCGTCTTACTGATGGACCCTAGTTTTAATATTTCAGTTGGTATTGTGCAGAAAGGAGGCATATGCTTAAACATAGTTGTATTTAATTAATCAAATTATCACAAACTGATAACTGTGATAATTTGATTAATTAATAATGTGTGATAAACAGTGACCCCTCATGCCCTGTGAATTGGGGCCTTGTCATCTTGGAAGAAACCACTCCCATCAGGATAGAAATGTTTCATCATAGGATAAAGGTGATGACTCAGAACAACTTTGTATTGATTTACAGTGACCCTTCCCTCTAAGGGTTCAAGTGGACCCAAATCATGCCAGCAAAATGCCCCCCAAAGCATAACAGAGCCACCAGATCACTGTAGGGGTCAAGCATTCAGACCTGTACCAGTTTTTCCTTTAATTTGTCACCTGTCTGTATATTGTATGCAAAAAATTGATGATTCTACTCAAAATCTACAATTACTCAAATACTCATTTTTGCCAACAATATCTCAGGTGTAAGCATCTCAGCATCAGCCTCAAATGTGCTTATTTCAATCACTTGTCATGAAAATTCAGAACATCATATTTACAATAGCATTATTTCTCAGTATAGCTGATGCTTGAGTGGTTGGAGGAAAAGTTCTGCATTTGTATCTTCTATCTGTTTCTGTAGCTCAGGAGGTTCCCCTGCTGAAGCATGGTTCTGTTATGTGTTTACCTTCCTGTGTTTGCACTGCCTGCAGAGACACATTATCTTACAGAGTGGATGTGGCACACATGCATGCTTACAAATCTTGTGACAAACTGTGTTTGCATGGCTGTGCGGGTCCCTACAGTATACACACAGGCTCATGTACGTGCACATACCAAGCCAAGCTGACACACTGTTAGTTTCTAAGACTGTCAAGATGGGAGGGAGGAAGTTAAATAATAAAAAGACAGATCTGCCTGTTTGTATCTAAATTGTTACAATTACACAAGAATACCCTAAACAGCACGTTCTCACACGCCTGTTCTCTGATCAGAAGAGGCTGCTCCAAAACCTTGCCCTTGACTGACCCAGATTCCCTGTCCAAGTTGGATGCAGACGATGCAGTCCAATGCGGGGGTACCTTAAAGTGTAATGACCCGGACAGCCACTACTTCAAATGACTCCCATTCAAAAAGCTTAAATTTCTCTCTAGAAATACTAAGTCAATCATTTTTTTCAACGAGTCATTCTGGTCTCAATCTCTAGAGTAAACTTAAAGTAGCTTTGATGACAGCTGTGATTGACAGTTGGCTCACCTGCTGGTCATCCCGGCTTCAGGACTCGCACTGAGTTGGACTACTTCACTAAGTTTGATGTTACTTAATAACAATACCTGCCCTGTTGGCACAATTTAGCTAAAGCAGCTAACAGTGCAACTGTGCAGCGCCCGGTGTTCCCTGTAAGCTCGCATTAGCTTGGGTCCTAGGTAGCAGGGCATGTTTGCAGAGTGTGAAAGGCAACACCTTCACCCCTCATTTGAAGGGTCCTGGCTCCAAACAGAAAAGACAGCGCCCACCATAAGCTGCAACTCTGGGCTTCAAACCGGCTCCACTGCAGAACAACAGGTGACATCACACTTTGCAACATCAATCTTTATATACAGTCTATGATGCTAACCCTGCTATCCCCCAAGACTGGGAGCAGCTCAAATTGATCCTTGTTTCCATGAAAGAAGATATTTGTGTAAAAATGGACTCACTGGCTTCTGAACTTTGCTCGGAGATTACTTCTGTAAGACAAGAAATGTAAAATACAGGCAAACCTTTATGACAATGATTAAATTCTCATGAGCAGACCACATGTGTGTTTGAGACAGCTGCAGCCAGCTGACCAAGCTAAAAGCCTGGGTGAAACAACTGTCGGACAAATGTGAGGACTAAGAGGAAAGATTGAGGAGAAATAATCATCTGATTAGGGCACCAGAGAGTTTGGAGGGTCCTCGCCCAACCAACTTTGTAGCACAGTTACTAAGAGATGTTTTGAAGCTGGGTGAGATGCCTTTCACTTCAAACCCACCACTCCCTGTGCACTACAACTAAGGAGTGCCTCATTCTTTCATCATCAGGATCTATTTCTTCCATTTCCACAACGAGATTTTGCAAACTTTCAAACTTAATCTGGACAAACGAGAGATATGACCTTTGAATCTGGTAGTGCGAAATTACTGCACAATTTTCCATTTCTGATTGCCTTCAATAGTATTGAGAGCTCTGGTATTCAGGTTACAGTCAGATTTGAGGATTTACTTAAATCCAACTTTCTCCCATTAGCTGCTCAGAGACAGGATGATCCTGGGAGCTGGTCTTCATTAAACTTATCCTTAGTAGCCTGGATCAATTCTATCAAAATGAATACCTTCCCAAAGTTTTCCAATTTGTTCTGATATCTACCCATTTTTCTCCTGCAATTCTTTTGTAAGATTGATCAATTAATATCTGAATTAATTTGGAATAGGAAGATTCCAAGACTCCACAGGCCAAAACCTCTCAGGGTTCTAGCATTGTCAAATTTTAGATTTTACTACTGGGCCTCTAACTTGAGAGTGATTCAGTTTTGGCTTCATCTGGAGGGCTCCCACTCTCTTCCAACATAGTTCATAATGGAATCCCCCTCTTCTAGACCAGTCCACCTGTCTGCTCTTCATGCTCCCATGAATTCCTCTGACAAAATGTAATCATTAAATCAACACTAAGGATATGGAAGCAGTTCAGGTGATATTTTGGTCTACAGACTCTCTCTTTCCTTGCTCCACTAGCAGTGAATCTGTTATTCCACCTTTCTTTAATAGATGGAACATGTTCTTTCTGGCAAGTTTTTTGTGGTATTAGAACAATCAAGGAACTCCCCACAACTCTCAGAGAAATTTAATCTTCCTCCTCTAATACTGACCTTTTTTTGACACCACTACCTCTATAGTCTCATCCACTCAATAAATCCTACCTCACTGCACCCTATTACCACTATGGGAGGATGATTTACATCTTGAAATCACAAATGATGTATGGGATGACGAAACAACAACAACAACAACAACAACAAAAAACATTATATCCCAGTAGGTCTCTTAGATCCTTAGGATGCAGTCAGCTGACCTTGAGTTGAACAAACATAGTGAAGCTGCTTTTAGCTACTATGCTGCACTCAGAAGGAACTACCACATGATTTTAAATGTGCCCCAGATACAGCCACCATCACATCTAAATGAAAAATTGTTTTCCTGTGCCTTTCTGCTGCTTAACTTCTGTACCGCACTTACACTTCCTTCATTAATTTTGAAGGAACTTATTACTGCACTTAAACTACATTTCTGGTTTCTTTATTTTTTCATTGTGTATGTTCTTTTCTCTTTAATTCAATTTTGAATTATTTTATTTTCCTTTTAATTGTGTTTGCTGCTGGTTAGCAGGGCTACGTCAGATATGTTGCATGTTGCTGTGTTGGAGTTAAGGTTGCTGCTGTTTGTCCACAGAACTTAAAGGGCTGAGAACAGTGTTGCGAGGTGAATCCTGGGAAATGTGGTGCAAAACACCAAAGCCTTGTCTCTCAGGAGGTGTCACCAAGATAAAAGTTAACCAGAAATGCATCGGTTAACTGTGTTTAGTCTCAGTAAGCTGGGAGGGAATCTAGAGATGTAGAGGTGCTAGTGGTCTAATATCAAAATCACAGACTGTATGTTCATGACCTGTTTCTCCATTTACAAGCTACAACATTAGCCAACGCTTTACCACACCACAAGCAAAAACAGCACATGTAACAGCTAAAGAATTGTTATTTAATAAACAATACAACATCACATGATAGCAGTGGGTGAGATAGGTAGTTAAGTTTCTTTTCTACTGGGTACATGTCCTTTTACAGTCATCCACTGCCAAGGCCTTCACACACAGCTGAACTCAGCCTCCATATATAGATTAAACACACAGTTTACATGATTACTCATATGTAGGTGATCACACAGTCATATGATTAATGCAATTATTTCCCTAACAGTGCACACACAGAATAAATGTTAATGACAAAAAAAGGCCAGTTCAGACAACAAAGGAAGCCAGAACTGTAAAAGAAGGTATGTCTGATTTTGACTCATGACATTTTTAATAGGGTCTAATGGCACTCGACCTTAACTCACCAAATGTAATTATCTTAAATGGAGAATCCTGCAAGAGAAATTGGACAGAGTGTAATGAAAAAGAGGTCAGATTTAGGGAGTAATTAGCAGCTAGAGCTGCAACATTAGTAATATGAAGCTATAATTTCAGAAGATAGCCTACTGTGGGGCGTGTGAGGCAGAAGCTCCCTTTGATAAGGTCAACAGTGAAAGCATTGTGAGGCTTTCTAATTAGGAAAAGGCAAGCTTATGCAGGTAGGTGGGTTGGTTACTTTAGGAAATACATGAATGGTAAGTTTTATTGGGCTCTGCAAACTAAACTGTCCATGGAAGATGCTCGTAAAAGTCCAAGGTTGTCTTTCATTCCAGCCTCTTTATTTTTATGGTTTCTACTTGTGGCAGAGACACTGATTTCTTTGCATTGTTTCACTGTTTTTAGATGACGATATGCTAAATTACAGTAAGTTGCACATGGCATGATCGGTTAAATGCTGATACACAATCCTTTGGAAGTTCACATGCAGGTGATGATTAGAATGCAAAATATTCAAGCTTTTAAATGGCTGTCGTCAAATGGTGACCAAATGTCCAGTGTTTTATCAATAGACCAATGTGAAACTTTTTACTATTGGATTGTCTTAATATGTGCAAAAATATTTTTCACTTTCATTGACTTCCCCGAACCACAAAATGTTTATAAAACAAACACAGACCAGCTAAGCAGAGAGAAAGAGAGAAAAAAGCAAAACAAAACAAAAAAACCCATCCAGGACTGACAGGAAAAACACATTATTTTCCCAGCAGTGTTAAAAACAGAATGATTTAACAGGAAACAAGAAAGACTGAATAACTAACTGAATTCAATTCAATACAACAATGAATTTTGACAGAAAGCATGCATGCATTTTAATGTTGCTTCAGGGAATTCTTTATTTTCACTTCATTCTTTTTCCTCTCTTTCCATCTTAATGTTCAAGCAATTTTGGGAGGTTTACACCTGCACCACTCATCCCCAAGTACTTATTTAAAACTAGAGTTATGCAACAGCCAGTTAAACTATTGACATGACATCACACATACCTAAGACTACAACAAGATCACAACCTCACAAAGAAAGAGGAAAAACAAACAAACAAAATAAAACAAACAAAAAAAAACATGTCATAAACTCAAGAAGAAGCTGTTGTCACATCAATAGTACATTTAAAGATGCATGAATTGCATTTTTTTGGCCACTTAGACGCAGACAAAATTGACATATGATCACTTTGTAAAGTGTATATGGCAAATATGTTAGCAAACAAGCATATTTAGAGCAGCAGACACAGAGCAACATGAGCATTCATGTTGTGTCTGTGTCTACCTGATGGATGTGAGTCCAATATTCACTCTCCTTTTATCTATGGGTTGGTCTCCACCAACTCCTGAGAGTAATATCTGGCTCTTTATCTGTTAAACGCTCCACTATGTTCACCAGCTAGTTTCCAACTCTGTTCATATAGCAAATAAATAAGATGGGGGTGTCACCTTAATATATGTCTATTTTAAATTTATTCTTTGAACTTGACACTAAATTCAACTCATTTGAGGCTGTTCTTATTCTAAGTTCATCTCCCTCAGCCATGAACATTCCACATTGTGATACTCTATCAGCCACCTGGCCCTGGCCCACCTGGAATATTACTCATTCTGATGAGATTCTAAGTTTTGGTGATTTCAGTGTTCATCTGAATGATTTTGGTGATCCTCTAAGTAAAACCTCTCTGGCACTTGGTTCACTGTTTGTTCATGAGCTGACTCATTGCAATGGTAACACCCTTGATTTGGTTTGATCTAAAGGAATAGCTGTTTCTGATCTGACTGTCTCTCCAGCCACATCCACTGTATCAGATCATTTTCTCATTAAATCTGAAGCATCATTGGCCTTTCCTATTAATGTCGGCACATATGTATTCACCGTCTACTATAGCTGCATTTGGTCAGCAGTTGCCTGAAGTCTTGGCTCCTTTCACTTGCAGAGACAGGCTCTGTTGAAAAATTCACCAGTGACTTAAATGTACTCAGTTGCACATTTTACTACCAGAACTAGGCGAACAAAGAGGCGACTACACACTCCTCTTAATGAAGAGACCTGCAGGACCAGAGATCTACAGATCTAGAGAAATATTCATGGGCTGGCAAGAGGGTGGAATGGAGACTTTAAGGGGTGGCAGAGATATATGTATGCTGATTTAATCGTAAAATGCTTGGAAAAGCCCCCAAATAAAGATGTATTAACTCAAAAACATTACTATTGTGACACATGAGTAAAGCATTGAATAGAAATATCTGAAGGTGGCATTTAAAAATAAAAAAAAGAAATGTTTTATTTACAAATCTTCAGACATTTTTCCATCCAATCACATTACTGTAACTGTAATGTGATATCCCCTGGAGTCCGCTCCAACCAGGCCAGCAAGAGCCCAGCTCTCTTTGTTCTCTCTCTTCTCTCTTACGCTCTTCTCCTCTGATGGCTTTCTGATCTCCACCATGTAGTCTGCTTGAAGCGGACGCACCAAACTCATTCTTTACAGCAGCAACGTGAGAGCCTGCCTAAGACAGATTCCTGGTTAGCTAAGTATGCACTGCTAACTGATAGTAAACAAGTTTATTTAGCCAGCAGCTATGACACAAAGTCTGCCAGCTAACTTTACAAGCAACAGGAGCAGCAAAGCAAGTCAGCACCAAGCTGCCAACTTTGCAAGGAGAACAAAGGAGCGACTGGTTTCCTCCCACCTGCACCACTGGGACACTGCACAGCCAAGACTGCATTCAACATCAGAGCCACAACTCTTCACAGCCCGGCTCATCCACAACCGATGAAATTGCCAGCTAACAAAGCAAACCATGAAACCCTCTCCCTTCATGGACTGGTAATGTTAACTAGGCATAGCATAGCATAACAGTATACATGGCTAAGCACAGGAATGCTTAACTTCTCTCAATGTACATGTATTGATTTAGTATCCTATTATTCACTGAGCTTTATTGTTATGTATTCATAGTTAGGTTACTGGGTAGCCACACAGCTTAATTGATGTTAGTCATGCTTTACGCACGTAGTCACAGAACTGGAGTTAGATCCAGTAACTCTCATGTCTTGCATGCAAATTCATCTCTTTCCTAAGCTGGCACTGTCATCCTACAAAGATCACATACATATACTTTGAATTGGCCATAAACAGCCACACACACGGAGAGGAAACTCAAAGCTCCTCACATACTCGCTCTTTTTCACGTGTTCAAACCCTGCAAACGGAACATATGGAGGCAGAACAAAGAAACGCACACACATTCTTTCTGACACGCACAGTCAAGCACACACACTCTCTCACATACACACGCACACACACTCCCTTTTGTTCTTTAGTTAGGTACATTTAGTGATGTTATATATTGTGTGTTTTACTTTATTGTCTTTTAAATAAATGCTTGAATATACATGGTGGTCTATTCAATGTTGCACAAGAGTGAATGCTGCTGAGACTAAATCAGTTAATTGGTGATCAGTTTTCCCTTTCGAAGGGTGGTGCATAGTGAGTGTGGTTGAGATAGAGAGAGAGAGAGAGAGAGAGACAGAGGGTGTGTGATGGAGGCTGCCAAACCGGAGTAGAGTATGAAGTTAGCAGTATGATGTTAGCTGTGAACATCAGTCACAGTTCAAAATGTTGAATGGAGCATGATGCTGTGACATTGTCGCACCAAACACATACACATGGACTTTTGAAAGGGAGCCGTTGCTGGAATAGAGGAAACATGGCTATTTTTTTGTGTTGTGTTTTTATTTAAATAAATATTATTGTAAATATTTTAAATATATTGTTCACACTCTTTTGTAAATGTTTATTCACATAACTAACTGAATTGCTTTCATAAAGCCATATTGATTAGCTCCGTCAGATTGAAGATTTGGAATGATCAGCTTGAGCGTGGCTGAGCATCTGACAGAGGTTTGAATAATCGATATGGCTTTATGAAGGCAATACTGTTAAAGCTACGTGCATAAACATTTACAAAAGAGTGTTATATATTAAAAAAATAGCAATGTCTCCTCTATTCAGTGGAGTCTTGTGATTGGTTCGCTCGCTCCACGTGAGAGTGTCTTTTGTTAGATGTAACCCTTTACGTGCCTTTCCCTGCAATCTTGCTGCTTTCATTCACAACACAGCTGTACTGGCATTTTCCCTCAAATGTTACTAGGTCTTGAGATAGGATATTGGTGATATAGATTTCCTTGAATATCGATCCCTGCTCCCATTCACACATGACCCCATGTAGGAAATGTTCCTGAACATTTCAGGGATAGACTGTATGTGTGAAAGGGGCTTATATTTTATTCCCTCTCTCTCCCTTTTTCTCCTCCTGTCCTCTCTTTTCTCTCAGGCATCTCCTGCTGGACCAGCACCTATTCTGGAAGCGCTCTGCTTCCCTGGCTGTCAGTGCTATTTCCTGAGGTTTTGGATCTTGTTCCCCATCCTGCAGGAGTTCAGCCTCTCCTCATGTCTCTCTCTCTCTCTCTGAATGATGTCTTTATCCTTCTCTCTCTCCTGTGTGAATAATGTCTTTTCGTGTCTCTTCTCCCGTGTATGTGAATGGTGCGATGTGAGTCTCCCCTGTGTGCATGTGTAGTCTGTCCTCCTGCCATGTCTCCATGGTGATGGAGGTTGCATGGCTCAGGTCCTAATCTGTTCTGGTGGCACCTGGGAGCTGCTTGGCATCCTCTTCGTCACGTTTTTCATATGTAATATAAATCAATTATAATTTTATTATCCTGTTCAATGCTGTGTTCTATAATTCGTGTTCCATTTTGTACACACAACATCTATTGCACATCTGTCCGTCCTGGGAGAGGGTTCCCTCCTCTATCGCTCTTCCTGAGGTTTCTTCCATCTTTTCCCCCATTAAAGGGTTTTTTATGGATATAAATATTGATTGATTGATTAGTGCAGCTTTAAGGTTTGTTGATTAATATTGTATAAAATGTACATTGCAAGCTGGTGTTAGCTAAACTGTCAATTACATAATGAGTGGAAAATTAGATTGTAAAACATTTATAAAATACCTTTTCCCCCAACTAACCAACTACTAAAAAAGGGTTGTCTAGTTTTGACTGTCTGAAATAATTCATGTGGGGTTGTCGGACAGTGAAATGGTGTACACACGTGTGAAATCTGAAACTTGTGAATATGTCCCAGCATTCCCCAGGCTCCAGCAAGAGTCAATATACAACTCCTGTCCTGACCTTTTCTCATGATGTTAGCTGCTCCACACCAAAAGAGCAGAGAGAGTCTCACCTGGACTCTGACATCCAGTAATGACCTCACACAGACACCGCAAACACACTCTGCATTTCTCTCTAATGAGGCTGCAAGCTCATATAGGCAACACACATGAATACACAGCCATGTATAAACTTAAAAAAAACACATCCTCATACATGCATGAACACAAAAACCTGAGAGAGGGAGGGAGGGAGATTGTGACATTTAAGAAGCTTCTCCCCACTCCTCTTTATTCTGGCTCCCAGGAGGCCAGCAGAGGATAAAAAGCTAATGGCTAATACTCTGGAGGAGACAGTGATAGACTTATTTAACAAGGAAGCTGCTTAATAACACATATATTCACAGCATCAGCTTGGGGGATTACAGCAGGTGTGTGTGTGTGTGTGTGTGTGTGTGTGTGTGTGTGTGTGGTGTTAAAGTATGTTCACTTGCCAGTTCATTTCCTTTTTTAGTACAAATATGAGTGGCCTCGGTGTGAAAGTACTCCTTAGTTCTGCTAATTTTTGATTTGAAAATGTGTGATTTGGGAGCTCTGACAAAATAAAAATGCATCTTTAAATGCTACATGTAGCTAAACTTGAATTATATGGCAATAGATCTATAAAAGCTACAAAAAGATACCATACCACAACAGATATCTGATCATATTTCTCACCAGTATTTTGTAGTCAAATTATGCACTAGACTGTTCATTAAGCTTTAGCTGCTGATGCCAAATTGAGCTTAGACCTGGAAAATAAAATAAAATTATTATAATTAAACATCTACATGAATATAATTTGCATGTGTGTGTGGATTCTCTCAGTTGTTACAAAGCTGAACCTGACACGCCAGATGGTTTGTTACACAGAACCATCTGAGAAGTCGTCCTTAGAAACTGTTTGGAAAAGGGCAGGCACTTTCAAAAAATACATGGCAGGTGAGTGGATGAACCATCTGTCTGTCTGGCTATCGCTTATGCTGTCGTCACACCTAAACCACGACCGTAGCTGCCAGTAGTTCTAGGACACTGATTGGTCTGAACCACTGGTGGTTCAGTCACAATCACATAACTTGAAGCATGACAAGATGGATTCTCACGTGATCTTGCCATCTTGTGAATCCAGCTGCCTGGCAAGGTAATCAAACCTGAGCCCAGTTACTGTTGTCACCTCAAACATCCAGTTCAGTCTCTAGCTATCAAAACCAAATGATCTTAAAAAAAATACGAGTTGTTGTCAAAACAATTAATTGTATTGTATTTACTGTGTATGGCTAACCGAAGTCAGGCTTAAAGTTCAGTTTAGGTTATCTTGAACCACTTCTGGTTATCATATTATATTAGCATAAGCTAACCCTAAGTTCTAGAGTATGAATCATTAAACCACACTTTGTGTGTCAGATCCGGCAAACTAGAAACCTTCATAATTAACTCTTTAAAACAAAATAATTAGCATACCAGCATAATATGACATTGTTATTTTGTTTCCTCCAAAATAACTAGATTTCATTCGAAGTATTACGCATTATGAGGAGTATTAGGGACACTGGAGTAATTTTGAGAATAGAGACAAATTTTTTAATTTTATTTATTTTTTTATCTAAGGTTCTGGAGAAAATAATTTCTTCTCAATTGACTTTTTTTATGAATACCAAGTGTTTTTAACTGCTTCTAGTCTGGTTTTAGAGCATTTCATAGTACCGAGACAGCTCTTGTTAAGGTAATTAATGACCTACTTCTAGCTAAAGACAGAGGTGACTGCTCGATTTTAGTCATTTTAGACTTAAGTGCCGCATTTGACACTGTCAACCACAGTATCCTCCTAAATTGTCTAGAGAACTAGGTGGGCATCAAGGGCCCGGCTCTTACTTTATTATGATCATACCTCCTCAATAGAACTTTTTCTGTTGTTCTGGGTGACTCCACCTCCACGATAGCACAGTTGAATTGTGGGGTCCCTCGAGGCTCAGGTCTTGGGCCCCTTCTGTTCTCCATATACATGCTGCCCCTTGGCCAGCTTATTCAGAATCATGATGTGCTTTATCATTTTTATGCTGATGACACACAGTTATACTTACCATTAATACCCTCGGATCCTAGTCAAACTTAAATCTTGCCTCTCTGACATGAAATCCTGGACGTCTCAAAATTTTCTTAAATTTAATGACGACAAGTCTGAGGTCATTCTATTCGGTCCCTCAAATTCTGTCAGCTCTATTGGAGTAAACCTTGCCAATCTGTCAAAGAAAATTATACAGGCTGTTAGGAAAGATTGGGCTTTTGCTGTCAGAGTAACCACACCCTAGAACTCTTTGCCCACTGAACTCAGACACACTAGGTCTCTAGCTTCTTTTAAAACTCTTCTTAAAACTTTTGTCTTTGTGAAAGCTTTTGGAAATGTTTGATATGTTGTATTTACTGTTTTTACACCTATTAATTGATGTTATTTTTTATTTATTTTTATCATTATTTTACTTCTGTGCATTCTATTGTCCTATTATTACTATTATTGTGCATCTTCTATCGTTACTCTGTACTTCTGCCTTTACCTCTGTGCTATCTGTCTTGCTGGTTTTATTTTCTTTTGTAAAGCACTTTGTAACATTGTTAAGAAAAGTGCTATATAAATAAAGTTTATTATTATTATTATTTTAAAAATGTATTTGAAAAAAGTTGTAATATGTAGGAAATACAGTCATATTTCAAATATACAAATGACAAGACATAAGATCCATCAACCAATCTAAATCATTTTTATGACATTTTGTTCTTGAAGTGAGCTTTTTCTCATTGTACTGTGAGTATTCTCAAAACGAATGTGACTTTTTTTTCATAACATCATGACTTTTTTCTCAAAATATGTCAACAAGATTCTCAAAATCTGATCTTTTCCCTAACAGTGGCTCTGCTGTGCATTCATTAGTTTTACATACAATATCCATCCATCCATTCATCCATCCATCCATTCATCAATTTCCTGCCGCTTATGCGGGACCGGGTCGCGGTGGCATCAAACTGAATAAGGAAACCCAGACATCCCTCTCCCCAGTAACACCCTCCAGCTCCTCCTGGGGGATTCCAAGATGTTCCCAAGCCAGAGGAATCATACCCCACGTAAACACAAAGGCCAACATTTAATGGATCCTTTAGTTTCATATTTTGCATTAAATGAACTTGTAGAGTTTGAGTTATCCCTCAGTGGGGTTGGGTGGTGAGGGAGCGCAGTTGTCTCAGTTTTGTCTGAAGGGGCCCCACAATGTCAGACTTTGAAAACTCCTGGCTTAAACTGATAGCATCTGCTTGCATACACACAGTTTATTAAAGTAAGAAGTTGATGCGGTGACAAAGCTGCTGAGGAGTTTATGAGAAAGTACCAATAACAACAGGGGCAACAACAAAAGAAAAGGGAGAAGGTTCCATCATTAAATTACTCTCTCAGATGCTAGGGATTTAATTAAAAATCACGCTTGCTGAATGTGTAGTCATCCTGTATTGTCAAAATAAAAGACAACATAGAGCTGTGGGCAACAAGAAGCTCTGCCATTCGTGGACTAATCTGACTTGCTGCCCCTCATCTGCAGACAATATAATTTTCTGTGTGGGATATCTCAGCAAGACAGGCATTATATACACTTCCCTAAATTGTATGTGAAAATGATGAAAGGTGGGTTTCCACTCAATAATCAGCTTTCTCAATGTAATCTGGGCCTCAGATGGAACTCAGGTCTCCATTACAGCACAGTCTGAAGAGAATAGAATGCACTCCAATCAGAAACTTCAGTGGTCTGCAATGCCAAACATATCATCACAAATGTAGTGGCTGGCATGGATCATCAATCCCTTCTTCTACACAGCAGGGTGGACAGAGACGCTGCACCCGGATGACTCCTGCAAGTAGATTCTGTGTTAGGTTCTGGCATTCAACAAGTCCTGCAACACAGTATAAACCTGGAAAGTGAGTTCATCAGGTGACAGGATGTACCGTTGGCAGTGTGAGACATTCAATTTGGCAGCAGTGTAAAGTTGATGAGGCCTGGCCAGGAGACGATAATGATCAAGACCTGGTTGATGAAGAATCATTTCAGCATGAATGGGACATGAAAAGAGGGATCATGAGAAATAATTTCACATAAATCCAGATTGAATAAAATCGCTGTGGTCAAGAAAGGTTTGATTTTTCATAATGGCAAAGGAAATGAGCCATTCAGCCACTTCAAATCACTCCAAACGCACAAAATTAAGAAAACACATTTTTCACTCTTGTAAAAATGTTTTTTTTTTATTCCAGCAATATTTTACAATCAATAGAGCAGTCATGCTTGTGAAAAGATATTTTGATTACAAGCGTAACATAATGGGAACATTTTCATAAGTGCAATTGTACATCTAGTAATTTTGAATAGCCTAACATATGAGTGGTGCAGATAATGTTCAAATGGAAAGATACAATAAGTTAGAGCTACAGTGTTTTATTGATTAACATTGAAAACAAACAGGTCTTCAGAGGGCCTGAAGCTGAGTGCTGTGGAGACACAGAGAGACTGAGAGGTCACACTGTGACTGCATGAATGCACAACATGCCCTCCACTGTTTGTCAAAGTGCTGTCCATTTCCTCATCTGACAGTTCTACTGTATATATATGTACCAGCAGTCACTAAAGTGTAAAGATCACAGAAAAGTTTTTGTGTTGGCAGAGCCAGAGGGGCTGAAAGGTTTAGCAGCCCTCAATAAGTGCACATAAAGGTTTATTTGAACTTTATGTATTTCCAAAAACATACCTGCCATACCAACCACGCTCGTTACTGTAGGTGCAACAAAACTGTCACAAGTAAAAAGCCAGTACGTACGTTATGAAACCACCTGTTCAACAAGCATAAACATGTAGCAAAGCAATATTTCCAACTGCTTTTGCCTGCAGTCTCACATCCACCGCCGGTTTTACACAAGCTGATAACACAGAAGCTGTCTACATGTAAGCCCAACTGTTTATCTGAGTTTGCCACGTATCTTAAAATTTGGCAAATTCTTGTAAACTTAGCTGCTGGCTGAGAGGACAGCCCCTCCCCTTGGCCAGCGGTACCTGCAGCAGTGAATCACATCAGCAGCAGAGGGAGGATGACAGAGGACAGGAGGAAAGACCACCTGCACAGAGAGCAGCTGTGCACAAACCACTTGAATCGGGTTGTGGTTACAGATGGGTTGAAATTTTATGTTGTGTGTGGATTCTATGTGTAGATTGTGTTTCACAGATGATCTGGTGACTTGAGTAATGTCAGTCAAATTTATGGATCTGTGTGTATGACGATTATTCATAATAAAGGTTGAGGGCTATGCAAATTATGGAGGCTTTCTGGGAGAAACAACAAAATGGGAGCACAGCGGTCTGCATAAATGTGGCTATTCTGGTTCTATGTGTCATGCTAATTTTGCTCCCTCCAGCTCCGTTATAGAGATTCCGGCAATTCATAAAATGATGATCACCGGGGCAAGCTGCTGAGCCTCCTACATCTGTCCAATAAAACATGACTTTTTGATGAATCACTTCAAAAGTTTGTTTCTAAGACTGAACAAAAGGAACTAGCCACCTGTAGCAGTTATTATGACTAACCGCATAGGGAACTACATCCGGGGCAGCTTGCGCATCGATTTGTTTACGTCTGTGGATAGCTCAGCATCTGTTCCTGCTAGAGAAGTAGTAATGTAATAGATGAATAAAATGGTTCATGCCTGCAAGTTTCCAAGTTGCAAGGATAAAATGACAAATGAAGATACACACTGTGCAGTTTTCATGGACTACCGCTGCACGATAGAGACTTACTAGGGGTGTGCCCGAATTCAAATATGTTATTCAGCAAAGCACAAATAGTGGGTATGAATATTTATTTCATACAAATATTTTTTAAATTATTTGTTTTTGGGAAGAATGTCATAAATGTCATAAACCAGCACACAGATCAGATATGCCTGGGCCACACAGCCCACCTCTACCTGCTGAGTCATAGAGTGTGACTTTGATAATGGCCATCAATAATAGAATGTTTCATATCATTTCATTCTAAATTTCATTTTATTTAGTTCAGGCAGTAAAAGGTTAGGAAGTGTGTGCTCAATTGTGAAAAATAAATAAATAATATGTGAGGTGAAAGCAGCTTTCTCTGTGACGGACATGGTGGAGTCTGGTTGGGGATACTTCTGTGTCAGCCACATACACTCTTCACACAGGACGCGTTTTTTGATTGATTATATTGATCATTCCACTAGTTAAATCCCCACTGTCACTACTCCAAGTGAAGAAAATCTCCGCCTGGAAGCAGGTGAAACAGGTGAAGGAGTCCTGGTTTGAACTAATATCACAGAAAGCGACAGGAGTCGAGAAAAGAAGCTCCGTGTGTCACCGACTCTCCGTGCTGGAGGCTCCCTGTCCCGGTGTGCACCGCGCAAGCTGACCTGCAGTGATGGTGACACTTCATGTCTGTGACATATTCTACAGATATGGACATTGAAACTTTAGTGAAAGGTGTAATGTTGCTGGTATGATGTAAATATGACTGTCAACAGATCGTTTTCCTTGTCTGTTTTTGCTGAGAACCGCACGCGTCACGCTGAAAAAATAGGCGAGACCCCGAATCTCCAGATGATGAGCTACAACAGCCACGCGTCTCACACACAGCTCTAGCGGGCTGTGTGGCTGCTCTAATCTGTTAACATGGGCGCTGCCCTCTGGCCCCCCTGAGGCCAGAGAGCAGAAAACACCCGCCAACACTTGACTGTTGGTGAGAACCACAGTCCTAGTGGGTGTTTTTCCCCACAATGGCCACAAGGTGCAAAAATGAGTTCCTTCCACACAAAAACAAACTTGGACACAAAGACACAAATGTGAGATTTATACTTTATCAAAGTGTTTTCAAACTGTATTTTTCAGTTTTACAAGAGAAAAGACTTTATGAGACTCCCGTAGCTTTTGTGTTTGCTTGGCATTGTAAGCCAGCTATGGCTACATTTTGTTGGCTGCTGCATGTTCTCGTTTTAGCTTTGCTGCTCTGCAGAATATGAATTGTTGGCATTTATGGTTTGTGCATGCTTACAGGTGATGTGCTGCTGGCTGCTCAGCTTGCTATCATGCTGCTGAATCTCTGTATTCATTTCCAGTCTCTGCATATTCATTGCAGCATATTTCTATTAATTTTCATCAGTGTTTATCCAAAAATTGATTTTGTGTAGCAGTTGAGCTCATTTCTTATGGTGTGTCTGGCTTGTGCTTGCCTGGTTGTTAATGTCAAAGTGATTTGAATCCTCCTGTATGGGCTGAACTGGTTTGGGGTATATTTTACTCTGGTTTTTTTAAATTTATTTCAAGATGTTTCTTTGAGCTCATGCATGCTGTTTAACTGATCACTTTACACAACTTTGGTTTATTGTTATTCATATCATAATGGATCTATAGAACTCCGGGTCATTGCTAATTTCTTTGGAGGCCTGGCTTGCATAAGGTCATCATGTGTTTCTCTACATAGTCTAGTTGCATCTAGTTTAGAATATTTTCCTTGTATCAAGATAATATCTTGCTGTATGTTCATCTGAGTAATCAATAATATTGAGCTGCATCTCAGATGAAAGAGGCTAATTGAATGGAAACTAAAACATGCTGTTGTACAGATCCAGGATGGCGGAGTGCAGCGTCTCTGATGTTTTGTTGGTTTTAATGTGCTCCATGCTAATACATATTAAGCAGGGAGCAATCGTTTTGTTTTGGGGGATTAGCTCTCTCAGCAGAATCCTCTTAAACCAACTAACAATGTAACCCTTTGCTATAAATGGTCAATTCCTTGATGTAATGTCTTTGGTTGAACTTGTGTCATGCACAAATAAAGCATTTGATACATGTTCGCCATTTCCCCATCTAGTGGGAGCTTCATCAGATTGGAATAGTAACTGAGATCTGTTAAGAACTGTGTGAATTTTAGTAAGATGCATAATGTTTCTCTTGAGATGTCCTTGTGGTTTAGGAGTTAAGACACTGATAATGAAGAGGAAACAAAGAGCAGAGGTGCAAAAATAGTCACAGGCTGTGTTGAATTTCTCTCCCTTGTTTCCTGTCATATTTTCATTTGATTGTGTTTCATCTGAGGAAATAATTCCATACTTTTACACATTTCCTGTACTTGTTCTCCTCCTCACCTACAATGTCCAGCTCATGAGAGGTCTTAATTTTCCTTATTTTCTCCCCTAACTCCATAGTTCAAGGTGCAAAAACATAGTTTGGATCTAAATGATATGCATTCATTATTCTGACTATCCACTCTAGTTTGATGTAATTTGCAATGAGACTAGGTTACAGTAAAATCTCCTCTGAAACCCATTTAATGAAGACCAATTACAGCAGCAATTTAGCAACCAGGCTCCAATCTAGCAATTTAGTCATCGGGGGGAAAAAGGGTGATTTTAAAGTTTTAGCATTTGTACAGAATTCATTGTTGAGTTAGATTTGAAACAGTTCACTCTTATAGGAGAAGGGTTGTCAAAAAATGAATCATTTACAATTCAGATGGTTATAATAGCACTGCTATTAAGCAAATTGTTCTCACAATTTAGTCTGCATCAATGTGAATGTGACGGGACCATTCTGCAAAGTTTAGATTTTCACTGATGGTAAAGCACATTTGTAAGATGGAAGAAAGTGTATTAAAAATTAAGAAAAATTACAGATTTGGGACTCAAAGACACGTCTGAATTAATGGCATATGTAAAGTTAAAAAAGGATATTTTAAATTGATATGTTAAATTGTAAAGTCTGTTCCTCTACAAATAATTTCTCACGCTCACTCAAATGTGCTCAAAGTTCAAAAAGACTAAAAGTCTACAGTCTGGCTTATCTGTTTATACTAAAAACAGAATGATTGATGACTGTATAAAGTTTATTTGTGTGCTGAGGTAATATTCATAAATCAACGACAACAAGCAATCTACCAAAATTCAGACTCTTTTCAACTGACGGGAAACTTGTATGCATCCCATAACAATTTGACTATGAAGCTGCTATGTATGTATAGATGTATCTGCCACTCTCCTGTTCTGCCATGCTAGCAGCTCTGACACAGTGCTAAGACAGGGCAGTACTATAAGCTATTTAAGCGGTGCAGGTATTTGGGCATAAACCAAAAGTATTGAACATTTTTTGAAATTTTGCCCTGATGATGGTGCTAAATGGGGGTATGAATGTATCACATTTAATAGCAATCCATCCAATAGTTGTTGAGACATTTTTCATTCAAAACCATAAATGTCAACCTGATGGTGATGCCAGAGGATCACCACAGTCAGCAGGATTCATCCACTGAGGGCCAAGAATATCTGAACCAAATTTTGGGGCAATCCACTGGTAATGCTAGATGTAAAGTCAGGAAATCATCCAAGTAAGTAGGATTCATCCTCAGGGGACCATGAATGCCTGTGCAAAATTTCATGCCAATCCATCTAGTAGTTGTTGAGATATTTCAGTCTGGAAAAGTGATGGACCCACCAACAGACAGACAGACCAACATTGCCATCTCTAGTGCCATGCAGCTAGGACAGTTAAAATATATATCAAACAGACATTTCAAGAAAAAAAAAGATAAATGAACCACACATCATTCACTAAGTGTCATATCTGTGAAATAGACTTTTCTCACAACAAACATTTTGGCTTGATGCTCCTGGGTATAACTAATGACATTAATAATGATGGCAGAATTCCATTTAGGTGTGCCAGCTGCAGGGCCCTGCTATTTTGCTCACTGGCATGGTTTGCTGGCACACCTACGTAAATGAAACAGAGCCGTTGATAATGTTGTTAGTTACAACTGTGCTTTTGCACCTGCTACGACCTGCTAAGTCACAATTTGAGTATCTTACTTGCTCAAACACTATCTATTGTTCAAACCAAAGAGAAGAATTAGCAGTGCAGGTGGAAGGTTTTTTGGTAAGAATGTGAGTGTAAAAATGTCACATTTGCATGTTATTGGCTTAAAAAATAAATAAAAATATGATCCCCTCCACATGTGTTAAGACATATAAGAACACTGTGCCTGGAATAACATTTTTTTTTCCACAAAAAAAGTTCAATTACCTCATTAACATCCTTAAAATCCTTATTTTCGCAGACTTGACAAGAGACCAGAGACACAGAGGATATTATACAACTGTTTTCACAGGCTGAATAGTGTCAACCATGACAATAAACTGACCTTAAAATGGTGAAATGCCTCTTTAATGTTTTATTTATTTTTATATATTAAAACAAAGATGGACTTAATTTCTTTTCAGCTGTAATGTATGAAAGATTCTGCTCACTTCTTCTGACACTTCTTCTCAGTATAGTAGAATTTATAAGGCCTTCAGGCTGGCTCGTCTATTAAATGTATGTACGTACGTACTTAATCACATCACAGTGTTGCATTAGGTTAAGGTGTTCACATAGACAAGCAGTCTGGTTCTGATTAATGCTAGAATTAAAATGTAATCAATCAACCTGCATCATATCCATCATATGAGAGGAAGATGGCTCCACTGGCTGATATCTACTTAATGAAAGCACCAATATCAGCCTGAAATAGAGCTGGACTTCTGATGACATAGCATTCAGAAAAGAATACACTTTATAAACATGGCAGTAGAACAATATTGAACAGTCTCCTATTAGCACAGAGGAGATGACCCCCCCACCACCACCACCACCACCACCACACACCTTATCTGCCTCTAGCATATATTATCACTCAGCAATTTTGGGGGACGATCTCGTTCATCACACTGATCATCAGCTTCTCTAAAAAACATTTGCCTCACAAATGAGAGAGCTCTGACAGCAACATGAACACATTGGTATGCAACAAAATATCGATGCAAGTGCAGGGCTGCTTTGAAACAACTAACAGATGTGTATGATTACGTGATTACAAGCTGTGTGTGTGTGTGTGTGTGTGTGTGTGTGTGTGTGTGTGTTTCTGTGGAAGGAGTGTGAATGAGTGGGTGTGCATGAGAGGACATGGTGTCATCAGTTAGTGCTGAATGCCGCTGACAGACATTTTATCTTTTTATGTTGAATATTAACTTCTCTCTGATGTTACTCACTCAGTGACAAATGATTTCACAATTATACAGCTCAGTCAGTCGTGTGTTGTATCACCGGTGAATAGCTTCAGTCTAAAGTCTGTGTGTTTATGTGCAGGAGTTCAACCCAAGTTATTCATTTAAAAGAGTACTCTAGTGTTTTAGCATTGCACTCATATAACAATGTCAGACTCATGATGCACCCAAATACACTTATTAAGCGTCTTCACCCTATCCTGATTTTATGGATCAGAGAATTTTTATGCAACTGACCCCGACGTGTCAGTTTGAACAGATGTTTTTCTGATGAGCTGATTTTAAATACAGGAGTTCCCCAGGGCTGTGCCCTGTCCCCTGTTTTATTCTCTATTTATACCAACAAGATCATGTGCAATAACAACTGCCTCACTTTAGTGGAGTACACAGATGATTCGACTAATGTTCAGTCTTTGAACACATATGTGAACTATGGTGCCGAACTGACCGAGTGGTTTGATAGGAGTGATCTTAAACTCAACGTGAATAAGACCAGGGAGATGTGCCTGGGAGGCAACAAGACCATCATGCCCCACCCACTGTCAAAGCCACTGCAGATTTATAACGACTTATATATAATAAGTACCCTGAGCAAGTACCCTGTTTTAAATACACTGGCACTGAAATAGACCAGACCTTCTCTTCGGGGAGGCTGTATATAAGAAGGCCCAGCAGTGACTTTTTCTGATATGGAAACTTAGAGGGTTTGATGTCAAAAAAAGAGATCCTGAGCAGTGTCTACCAAGCCCTGACTGAAAGTGTACTAACCTTCAACATTGTGTCCTGGTTCGGACCCTTG
Organism: Thunnus albacares; assembly: GCF_914725855.1. NCBI lineage: Eukaryota > Metazoa > Chordata > Actinopteri > Scombriformes > Scombridae > Thunnus > Thunnus albacares. The sequence continues at coordinate 1,662,249 of NC_058115.1, forward strand.
TCTGTAAGGAGCAAAACCAAACTCTCCAGAGTGGTCAACCAAGGAACCAAAGTCACAGGCTGCACACGGACCCAGCTCCCAGAACATCATGCAAAAGCAGTAAACAGAATGGCCAACAAAATCCTTGATGACACACCCCACCCCCTTCATACCTCCCCTGTGCACGGAAGAGCTGTTTTAAAATATCCCTTATTCTCACTGTCACTTTGCAGCTCAGCAGCAATTAAGAAGGAACCTACAGACTTACTGAGCTGAGCTAGCATACAGCACTATATATTTAGTATTTAATTTTTACCTGCCACTGGCATTTTTGCTTTGTTTTGGGTTTTTTTTCCTTTTTTGTTTTTTTTTAACTACATGCGATTTTACTGTGTACTGTGTTGTCTTTTTATGTGCACTTGATGTTCTTATATGCACTGTATTGTATCCCTAAGTGAGCTATGCACCAGTGATCCATTACTGCCTGCATCAACGAACAATAACGTTTTCTTGAATCTTGACAGTTTTTAAAAATGATCAAAATGGATGCAGCAGAACTAGAGAAATCTTCTTTTTTATTCCACACATCTTCTGTATCAAAACCTGGTGCCTACATTATCCACAGTGCAACTCCTCCTCTGAATTGGGTCAGTCAAGTGGGGCAGGTTATGCTAGTAGTGGCTAATGTAGCCTGGAGCTGTTAGCCTCCAGCAGAGATGAGGAGCAGGCTACAGAGGTCTGCCAACCTCGCTTCTTTCTAACTCCACACCGCCAAATTAGTTTCATTTTCAAACTTGTAGTCTTCAGCCCAAACCCACACTGGCTAATCTGAGCTAAATTTAAAGTTTAATTTAAAGTAAAATATTTCATCATGTGTTATTGATTATCTGTGGTGGAACAACTTCATCCACTACAGAAGGGCATAAAATGTGTTTAAAGGGGACATATTCTGCACATTTCCAGGTCTATCTTTTTAATCTGGGGCTGTACTGGAATATCTTTGCATGATTTACTCTAGTTAATCGTTATTTATCTTATACTGGCCCTTTATGCAGCCCCTCAGTTCAGCCTCTGTCTGAAACCAGCCGTTTCTGAGCCTTTTCTGATTGGCCAGCCGTAGCCAGCCAATCAGAACTGAGTGGCTGGCTCCAGAGGGTGGTTCTGGAGGCTACGTCAACAAACCATGCAACAAACTATGGTAGTAGGATTTTTTTTCTTTTTTTTCTTGAAATGTTAACTTCTCCAGTCCATCCGTACATGTTCGAGCCAAATGTTGGAGGTTGAAGCCCTGACTTTTGACTTGCAGGGAGCTTTTGTACAAATTTTTGGAACTTTGACCATGTTTAACATAGACAACATAACAGTATATGCATATCATAATCACAAAAAGCACAATATGTCCCCTTTAAAGTCTCTGGAAAAAGCCAGTAAGTTGAGTTCAAATGTTTTTATCAAACTGTTTCCATAGTTATTGATTCATGCTCAGTTATTGATTCGGTCTAGCATCTCACAGTGACAAACACGTCTCCAGGAACTTACTGCCCTGGCTGTTGTTCGCCAAAAATAGTTCCAGCACATAACTCTATTTCCCCCTGACATGATGATTGAACTTCAGTTGGTATTTGGAGTTGTATACTTTGAAGGTAAATCCCTTCATGTACTTTTTCATTTTATTTTCAAAGATTAAGAAACAACTCGTTAGATTATCCTTACACATACATGCTGATCGTACAGTTCAGAGTGTGTGAGCCTGAATGTGAATGCAGCAGATACAGGAGCTCATTGTATCATCAGTGTTTTCTCTCAGTCACACCTACTGTCATTTCTTTGTGTAATTGGCTGTCTGCTCTTCACACCACACCTTCAACTTCAGGTGTGACATTTCGGGTCATGCTGTCAAACTATGTACAGGGGCGCTGATGCTTTAATCCCTCAGTTCGACATTACCTAACATTTGGACACTGTGTATTCTGGTCGACATCACAAGGACCTAGAGCCTGTGCCAGCATTTGGTGACAGGCAGGCATTTATCAGAAAGCTGCGGTAATAGATAAAACTAATGTATTGGAGCAAAGAGGCACATTCCTGGTTCAGACTAATGTTCATCTGACCTAAATTGTTTGACCCATAACTCATCACAGAAATCAACCAAAACTCTGATCATGTGCAGGTGAAAGTAGTTCTCCTCTCATCTATCAGCACTGTGCAGCTGAATCAGGTGCTTTTCAGATCAAGGACAGTGAACTTCAGAGAGAAAGAAGACTGGAGCACTGATTGATTTACAGCCTTTAATGATGCATTCATTGTTACATTCATTATACCTGTTTGTTGGACAAATTGCACTTTTCATACTCAGTTTTATGAAACTGTTTGATATAATATGTGTATTGTGACTAGAGAATGGTGAGCCAAAAGGTTAACTGTCAAACAGGAAAGTTAGAAGTTACAGACAGGGCCTGAGATAAATGAAAATCTAATTTTCTTATAAGTATTCCTTATCATTTTATATGTATTCATATAAACTGTATGCCAAGAAGCTCTGTGGTTAGTGGCATTAGTACAACTAACCAAAGAGTGTTATTCCCATAAACAAATTGCATTTTTCTGGAGGGGTGGGTTGTGTTTTATCAATCAAATGGTGACAGTTTCTGCCAGCTAGGGGTTCCACAGAAAGCTAATGAAGCAGCAGCTGCTATGATTGAGGACATTAACGATATTGTTGCTGGCTTCTTTCACACCTCAACTTGAATTACTTTTAAAATTTTCATCTGGTGAAATGTAGAACAACACCAGCACTGCCTAATCATCAGCTCCGTTGTTGGGAGTGGAGGCTTCCTTTCTCTGCTTGTGCTTGCGGACTTAGTGACTGAAGAAGTTTGTCGATCTGTTCTTTTTGTCATCTGTTTACATCAAGATCAACCGGTGTAATTTACTCAGCAGTTTTTGTGCTGTTTCTTCGCTGTGATTGCTGCTCGGTGTATGTTATCAGTGGGCAGAGGTTTAAGGATTTAATTAAGCCAGCAGCAGGTTGCAGCTGTATAGTACTGTGATCCTGTAAGGAGAAGTTTTCTAATCAGCAGCTTGCTGGTTGATCATTCTGATAATTGTTTTATTATCGGGCTGAAGTTTAAAGCTTTTCTTTGTGTGTGTGTGTGTGTGTGTGTGTGACTCCTGTGGATGTATTAGGAGAACTGGATACGGCGCCAATCAGCCTTGCTGCCAGTTTTTCTCAGTGGTCACTCTCAGCCCTTCAGCTCAAAAAGCATCTTCCCCATAGACCTCCATTATAGTGGCAATAATAAGACACGCATATAAAACTGATGACAGGACTTCGCAAATAAGGTCAGTTGTTTGTTTAAGGTCAGTTTTTCTTTCTATCATGAATTTTTAAACCATGAAGGTTGTATATTTGTAAAATGTTCCTTGAGCCTAGAAAAGCAGATTAAAACTGCCTTTAAAAATATGTGTGGCAACTTGCAGGCAGGCCAGCAGGAGCCAAGCACAGTGCATGTGGGACAATGGTGCGGTCTCATCCACTTTGTCACTTGACCGTAATGAACCAGCTGATATACAGCAGCAACAGAATGTCTTTGTTTCACTAATTGCATTTTAAGACTGATACCACTGTATCTACATAGTGAGTGTTTACTCTCAAAACAGCTTCATAGAGTGTGTGTGTGTGTGTGTGTGTGTGTGTGTGTGTGTGTGTGAGAGAGAGAGAGAGAAAGCGAGCACTTTGTTGAAATGGTTTTGGTTGAGAGAGAGATTAAAACATGGCTTTAGATTGTTTCATTATGTCACAAAATGGCAGTGTTGGTCAAATTAATAAAAAAAATGTAATAAAACACATCACATACTAATCACTTAACAGTAAAAGTAATTAGTTACATTACTTGTTACTTCACTGTTATTATTCAGCCATCAGCTCTGTCAAAGGCTCCTTTAAACTACTTCAAAGTCTCCACAGCACATTTTCCATCTTCCGTGTTTGACATGTTGATGAAGAGAAAAGGAGACGTTGTGATTTAACAAGCAGCCAGCTGACAGTTTGAAGTATTTACTGACCACCTGTCCTGTAAAATACAGAATCATCCCGTAATTGGAAATAAAAGACGTGTTCTGTATTGAACTGTTCCTGTTCCTTATTTTTGAGAATCAATTCAGTGGAAGTTTGTGGGAGAGAAATATTACAGGCTACAGTATTAAGACAGAATGATTTCTGTGAGATAGAGGGAAACCCTCCTGCTGTGTTATCCCTGAGCCTGTCATGTTATGTTCCACTACCCGAACAGAGAATGTGCTTCTCATTGGTCATGAGAGACAGTGTTGCTATGATATGACGCCCAGCCAATTGGTGCTGTTTGCGTCAAACCAATATGGTGTCCCATTTCCATGATGAAGGTAAGCGCATAGTAAGCATGTCATGCACCCAGTGAACTACTCTGCAAAGTTGATTATGTTATGGTAAACTTCAAATCATAACCTACAGAAAACCAACAAGTTGGTGAAAATGACATAACAAGCTAACATTAGCGTGGCACTTAGAGCAGAGAGAAACCAGTTGCAGGCTAATAGCTGGAGTGCCAAAGGACACAGAACCACCAAAGACAAACATGAAAAGGGAGGAGAACTGTATACTGTCAAAAGTATACTTCCACTCCGCTACATTTCAGACGAAAATATTGGATTTTCTACTTCACTACATTTATTTGACAGCTTTAGTTACTTTTCAGATGCAGATTTGACACAATGGATAATATAACAAGCTTTTAAAATAAAACACATTGTTAAAGATGAAACCAGTGGTTTCCAACCTTTTTGGCTTTTAACGTCTCACAAAAAGCAGTGTGTAGTCGGGGTCACATTTCACATGTCTATGAGTTGTTAACAGCTCCTCCAAATAGTGATTTTTCCCTCTAAACTTCTCACATGCTTTCATTTCAATAAATGTTCAAATGATCCAATATTTCAGCAAAAATCAAAGATTAGAGAAAAAACTGAAAACAGATTTGTGTATCAGAACTTTTTCTTCTTTTCTCTCCCATCAATCATCTCACGACCCCGCAGATTTATCTGCTGACCTTTTGGAGGGGCCCGACCCCTAGGTTGGGAACCATTGGACTAAACTAATTAACTGTATATAAAGTAGTGTAAACTAGCTCCACCTTCAGTAGCTACAACAGTAACATGCTGCTCTAACACTGATGCTTCACTATTAATAATCTAATGATGTCATATATAATAATATATCAGTCAGAGGGACCAAACCACTACTTTTACTGCAATACTTTAACTACATCAAGTTCATAATACTTATGTACTTTTGTTTTGCTTGAGTAGGATTTTGTATGCAGGACAGTTACTTGTAATGGAGTATCTTTACATTCCTTTATTGGTACTTTTACTAAAGGACTTATGCTTAGGGTTGATGAGGTAAAAAAAAAAACAGGAAATAAAGCAAAAATTAGAAGAAAGGTTGAAAAAAGTCACAATTTTGTGTGTCCAAAATATTTGTTTGTTTGTTTGTTTTTGTTTTCTTTTTTCTGCATTCTATCTTGTCCTATCATCTAGTGACCCCCTTGAATAACCCAGTGAACCCTTGTGGGGGTCCCAATTCCCAGGTTGGGAACCACTGCCTTAATAGACTCAACAAGACTGACATTACTATTATTCCTGCTATACAGTCCGAAGGGATCACTTAAAATACAGTAATGGAACAGAAATGTGTGCATGTTTTAACCTAGGTGTATTTTTGTCTGTGTATATGTGAAAGATTATGTGACCAAAGGAAATGGGTATGTCTGTGTGTGTGTGTGTGTGTGTGTGTGTGTGTGTGTGTGTGTGTGTGTGTGTGTGTGTGTGTGTGTGTGTATGGTTTTGCTAGGCAATCACTCTCGCCCTTATCAAGGCTTGGCTACTCACAGAACTGTGTAGCTGTGAATGGATGGCACAATATTCCGCAACAATAGCCAGTGCTGCAGAGAGACTAGATCAAAGTAACAAAGAGGGATATTCATTTCAAACACATTTCAAAGACGGAATGGATAAAAAATAAAAAGTATATCAAGAAAAAAAAAAATCATCAAAGTGAGTCCTGATTGAAATGCAGACGATTGTGCTGAGAGAGGACACAGGGCCAGGTCATCCATTTGAAAATGTGCACTATTGCTAAAAGAGAAGGTTCAAAGTTCAGAGTGGCTATAGTGGTGATAAAGTCTACATTATTGTAACGTAAATGAGTGAGAGCCATCAAAGCCTGTTAAAAATGATCATGTCAATACCATGAATTAATAAAACCATTCACCTGTTATTTGCAATTGTTTTGATAAACAGTAATTGGTTTAAAAGGATTGTGTTTACATATAAAAAGCAATGTTAATTAGGTTCAGATGCAGATTCTAATGTGGGTGTTCATGGATGAGCCCCATAAACAGTGAGTACATATCCCGTCGTCCATTATTATACTGATTGTTGGCGGATGTTTGGTGGTGGTTGTTAGAGAGCTGAGTTGATGCAGCGTCAGACAGGAGGACGTGTTGTCCAAGTGCAGTTAATTGGGCTTGTATACAGCATGGTGATCAGGGACTGGTGGAAGTTCTAGCCTACAGGAGGTACTTGTGTTTACAAACCTGTCTTCAGTCAGTTCTGGTCCAAACCAGTGGATGAGTTGGTGCACTTGTCGCATTTTCCCTCAGGTTTGGTTTCTTTTCACACAGAAAAAAATTCAGTTGAACCAAAATGCATCAATAAAAGCTACATGAGACCATTTACTCAACTGACTGGTCGGATGTGTCTGGGATGGGAGTGACAGGGTAAACACAGGAAGAAGGTCCTGTCCAAAATCAAGAAGGCAATGTACTAATGTTGTTAGTCCAGGTTGGCCGTTGATTCACTCTCTCCTGCTAACAAAGTGTACCTGGCTAGAGGAGTCATTTAGCTCAAACTTGCCGCTTTGTAGGTGGTCAGATCAGGGTCGGATCACGTTTCCACCGGAAGTGAACCAATCCAGAATCAATTTGTGGCTACACAGAACATGAACCTCATGCTGGCGCAGAAGTCAGTGATCACCAAAATCATTAGGATTCATCCTCTGTACTCCATGGATATCTATAAGTTGATATCTGCACACGTCATGGAAATCAATCAAAAAGTTATCAAGACATTACACAATACACAAAAATGTGCGTTAGTGGTAAAGTCATTGTATGGCACTCATTTCGCATTACACTCATTGTATTTAAATACATGTTTAAAAGAGAAATATACTATGTGCACTCACATAGAAATGTAATACATCTAATGCTAGGAAGGAGTGATAGAAGCAAAGTAAAACACTAACCTGGACTCCTGTGTTTCAGGGTCTGTTCTTTCCACCCTGCATAAACAGGGAAGTAGGGGAGGACTGCTACACAGTGGAGGGTCCTTGAAACACAGAACATCTTCAAGTTTCAAGCTCCTTCCCTCCCTCTCTTTCCTTCCTGTAATTGCCTACTGCCACTGCTCTCTGTGTACAAAGCATTACAATAATGAAACAGTCAGTGGTCTCCCATGCTAATGTTATGGCCACCAAACAGTATGATTTTCTCATACATAAATGCAAGCATAAAGACACAAATAAAAGTGTTATAAAATTGACTCTGATATACAGGTGTGCCAGAGAGAGATACTAAACTGGCATATACTGTATAATTCATGTGGTAACTTGCTCAAAATTTTAATGTTTCTCAATTTGTGAATTGACTTCTCTGCTTCTCTGTTTTATATATTCCTGTTTATTTGCTCCCTCTCTTTCTCTCCCATTTTGTCTCTCTCTCCCTCCATCCCCTTCCTCCTCCTCCTCCGCTCCCCGATGGCAGTATCCTACATACAAGCTGTGGTGTTCCGCTCATTTCCATTTTTTCTTTGCTGGAAGTGGTAAATGCTTGGGTTACTGGAGAAGTGTTTAAGGCCATAATCTCTTGGGACACCATGGTGTGCTTTTTATGGCTGTAGTGTTGTGATGTTGTTTTCAATGATGTGCTAACGCTAGATATCCATACTCTGGTGCTCTAACTTGAACATATTTCAGCTTTATCCCTGAGTACTGAACAGAGAAGTATTAACTGTGCCTTGAGAGAAGTGTGCTCTGTTCACAGCTTGCTACACAGTCATAACATATGAATCCTTAGTTGATGTAACTAATTTATTAGCAAATAATTGCCTGCTTACACATCTAGCAGACACTGCTGGTCACTGGCCTTCACTAAATCCTGAGAGAAATATCTAGCTGTTAGGTGTTACATTTCCTTCAGCAGTTGAGTTGAGACACTGCCATTTGGTGTTTGCCAGGTAGTGAACAGTGGGTTTATGAGGTTGTTTGCTGTAAACAGCTGCCTGCTGCTAGCCCTGCTTCAGCCCTAATTTAGTTACTTAGCAACTCCTATTGAACTGTCTTTCATCACTCATTTTAAATGTCAATATAGCCAATCTCACAGCACAGCTGCTGTCATTAATCTGGATTTTTGTTGATTTTGCCAGATAATGTAGTGATCATAAAGTGATGATTTTATCTGCAGCTTAATGACTGCCGGTTAACAGGTAGTATTCATGAGTTGTGATCAAAGTTCACACTACTTTTGACATCTAACAAAAATAACAAAAAATATGCAAATGAGAACAATTATATGATGAATTTGACTTCATTGTATGTGATTACAGAGAGCGGGAGGAGATTGAATGGAGGTTCCAACAAGATTGTTGCCCCTCAGGAATGTAAAAAATACATTACAAGTAAAATTCCTGCATGAAAAATCCCACTTAAAGAGCGAGTGTGTAAGATTTAGTGGCATCTCGTGCAACAGACTTGGACAACAGCAGCCATGGAATATAATATTCATAAGTATGTTTTAATTAGTGTGTAATCACCTGAAAATAAGAATTGTTGTGTTTTTGTTACCTCAGAATGAGCCCTTTATATCTACATAGGGAGCAGATCCTCTTCCACAGAGGCCACCATGTTTCTACAGTAGCCCAAAACAGACAAACCAAACAATGGCTCTAGGGAGCCTTTCGAGAGTTTCTCTGCCACTGCAGGTTCGGCTGTATGGAGAACTCTGTGATCACATTCAAACCTTATCTGGTTATTGTTCAATGTCAAGATTTGTGGAAGATTCAAGAAATAGAGAAGCAGTCAATACATTCGAGTCCTTGTATGGATGTCTTCATTTTTTGCTGACTGCTTATGAAACCAGACAAAGAACCAGGTCTGAGAACAGTTATGTCCTGTTGCCTCCACCTGTCCTGACTGGACATCAAGGCAGACCTTGATACAGTTTTTCATGACAGCAAATCTCATTTAGTATCCCTTGAAATGAACTGGTAAAGCATTGCAACATGCTTAGGGATAAGCTGTCAGACTCTATACAGGCACAGACAGCAGGTTGGCGTTCAGCCACTGATACATGCAACACTATCAAACCTGAACAGAGTTGTTGGTGAAATTCTTCAGTCTACCACAAATGCAGGTGAACGATATGTACATGGGAGCTTGAGGTCACACGGGTAACATATTCAAAGATGACGTGTTGGACAGAGTCTGCAAGAAATCAACTCCATTGGACGGTCCTTCAGAAGACGCCATGCAATACATCGACAAGTTTAGAGTGTTCCGACCCCCAATCAATTATGGGGAGTAAATTCACAATGGAACAACTTAGGGTAAATCAAAGTCAGTAGTCAGTTTCTTACAATCCACTTGGATGTGGTGGAAGAAGTCCCTAAATCCTTTATTTGAATGGAAGTAAATGTAAAAACACTTCATTACAAGTATGAGTCCTGCATTCACAATTTTAAGTCCATAGCAAAATAGACTAAGCATCAAAAGCAAAAGAGCTCATTATTAAGAATTGTTTCTTTTAGTGTTAAATCATTGATGCATAACCTTGGCCTTGTTATACTTTTCCCACCATAATTAACTCTGATTTCTCTGATTTACTCCAATTTCTCTTAGGCACATTAATGGAAACCGCAAACTCGTGATATGCAGGATGGTGTTCCACGGCTGTGTTGATGGTTTCAGTCGAACCATCATCTACTTTGCTTGTTTAGACAACAACAGAGCCTCTGGTGTTTTGTCACTATTCATTGACATGGGTGAGATGCGATTATGGACTGGAAAACACTGGTGTTGCCCATTTCATGCTTTACAGGAGAGGATTAAACAGACATGGTGTTATTACTGGCAGGTCAGTGAATAATCAAACAATTGAGATATTATGAGCTCCATTTATTTTGTCCTTATTCTATTTATTTGCCACAAATTCAAAGAACCATGGTCTTTCAACACAAGGGGGGCAAATTCCTCTTCAGCTTTGGCAAAGGGGCATAGTCAATAATGCAGGAATGCATAACCCAAGTATGGATGGTATTTGTGACATAGACAGTGGCTTTGGTATTGATGGCAACAGACCACAACAATGTTGTTATTATTCCATCAACTAAAATTACCATTAGTGACACAACAATGGATACACTTCAGCAGTGTTTTGATCCATCTGAAGATTATGGAAATCATGGTATAGATTTGTTTTGTAACCGTGTACATTTCCGTTAAGACAGGCATAGCCATATTAAGTACAAAAAAAGAAACAAAACCCCTCTTAACAGATATTTATGATTTGACAAAGAGACTAAGAGCACATTTGCGTAAATAGAAAAACACAGGATATTTATCTACTGTAGTTGTGTAATGCAAAGCAAAATGTAGAGAACATTGTCAATCTTTGTGATAGTACAGCGTTACACTTAAACATATTGTCATAATTTTAAGTTCATGGTTGCAGTTTTCTTCTATTTCATGGATCTTTGCTGTGTATGGGATGTTAATCAATGTGTTTCTTTGAGTTCAAACCTCCACGTTTACATTTTACAGCCATATTTCTTACTTTAAATGTTCAAAGAAATTGTTACCAAAAATAGTGAAACACATGTGAAACCACATTTTATTAAAGCTTTTGGGTCTGGAGAACTCAATAAAAAGACTGAACTATTACTTATTTTAACATATGATGTCCTTTGTTGCATAGGATGACTAAAGCTAACATCATCATGAATACAGCATCAGTGGAATCTGTGAGAACAGTAGTCAGGAGGAGCATAAGAAGCAACACAAAAGCAGCACACCAGGGAGCAGAGGAGACAGAAGAGGATGAAAGCAGGAAAAAGTACTTTCACATTGCACATACATTGACCCACCCAAAAACACACTACTTTTTAGGAAGTAAATGTTAAAACAGTAACAATTTTACATCTTGATTAAAAAAAACAAACAAAAAAAAAAAACTTGAGACTTAAATAATTAATTTTCTACTGTATATCTGACAATTCAGAAGAGTCTAAACCACCCACACATTTTATTAGTCTGAGAACCTTTCCAATACTTAGACTATAAAAGTGTAGTGCATCACTATGCTCAGCAGATTCAATGGTAATCAGCTCAATGGCAGTAAGGTTATGCAACATTGACATTTTGGCCTGACATAAGCTCAAAGTGTATGGATGCTCCAAAATAAAAGGTGTGTCCTCAAGAGGGAAATAAAATTATGTAGGAAATTTCATGGCAAATTGGATTTTTATATATCTTGCTTACATGTGTAAATCAGGGCCTGCTTGTGGCGCTAGAGGACAATCATTACAAATCACTCACTAAGTACTACAAATATACAATATTTAACAACTGAACTTGCCTTTGTTTCTGCACAGGTATTAGCTAAAAATGACCTCCTCCACTTCCATATGAGGAATTGTCCTCATATCCCAGATCTCAGAAAGAGATCGGCACAGCAGCAGTAACTTCATTAACACCGAATCGGTCAGGATCTGATGGTAATTAATGTTCTTTGTTCTACACATCAGGTCAGCTGTTACACACAGATTCCAGATTTATACGGTGGAAATGTTTGTAATAAAGCAGCCCCTTACTGTATTGATGAATCCTAAGCTCCATCAGAGCTGTCAGTACATTTTTATTTTTTAAGTAAGCTGAAAGTCCAAGATAAGCCTACCACCCCATACCTACTTGACCCCCCACCTAATGTCTGAATAAAGGTTTCGCCCTTGATATCATTCAATATCAATTTGCATGTAGCAGATCAAAGAAAAATTATAATGATAAAAAATATAGGAATTTAAACCCTATTAAAATATGCACATGTATTGTACTGCAGGTTAGTTACAACAGTGAAGCAAGTATGTCAAATTCATATTTTTCAGGGTACAAAGTAACCTGCCAAGAGTCACACCCAAGCACACTTTGCCAATTCATGTGGAGAGTAGGCATGGTATAGCACACTAAACACTTCAACAAAAATGGCCCACAGAAAACCCTGAACACAAGGCAGTCTTCATGGGTTTCAGTTTTTTTTATCGGAGATGCAAAAAACAGGATACAAATGTATCTCTCAAAAGGACTACTTGCATCACTTGGAACACCAGGATGTCATCTACAAGCAGATTCTTGTCTTCCAACCTCCACAGGAGCCTCAGGCAGCCAGCATTGGCCAGATACTCCTCAAGTGGCTTTGTTGTTGCTAGCAGATCTTGTTGGGGTTGGAGTTAGGGACAGAAAGCCTGCGGGAGGGCCGTTGTGTACAAGGCTTACTGCAATGGCCCTGCCTGCAATGAAATACCTGTCCTCTCTCATGGTTGGAGAAAATGAAATGATTATATATTTGACAGTGCACATGTACAAAGACTTGACAAATGCCTGTGCCATCATATAAAATATAGTGATATAAATGTAATAAATGATTATCTGGAGTTCAGCGCATTAATGATATGAGATGCAATCAACATATACCAGCGCTGTCAAGTGCCAAGTTAATTTTGCCTTATTCTCTCAAACATTGGATATTGGGAAAAAGCTTCTGTTAGAAGTCTTAGAAATTCTCCTCATGGTCCACAGCCTCTTCAGGTACTCCCATATCATCAGAAAACCTGACAAATAGTGTGACATTGAACCTATTTACTTCATTTAAATCCTCTGATGGCTCCATCCATGACTGTGGATTGGTTAATGTTAAACTTGCATTTCTTCTGATGGTTCATTTTTGTTGCAAGATCTCGCAAAATATCTCTCACTGGCACCAAACATCCTGTGGTCCTTCTGAGACAAACAAGATAAATATAAGTTAGAGTACACACACTAGTTTTAAGTCTTGCATAATGTATGTGTTGTTTATGACCCAATGACAATTGACAATTGACAATTTTGAATTTCAGTACAAAATATATTAGTAAGTATTTAGTATAGTACAAAGTCAAAGACAAGGTTGTGATATGTAGCACAAAAAGTTAGCAAAGTTCTGTAAACTGTGTTCCAAAGCATGCTCAGCAGCATCTGCCATTCAAGTAACCTCTCTCCTGAGAGTAACAATCTTATTGCTGTTATTAGTCTTTGGAGGTGTTTCTAAACCAAAGTAATTGCTCTCTCCAGGGATGAAGGAATATGTCACTCAGTGCAGTGGTGTGGCTTACTGAAGTGTTTGTAATATAGCACAGGAGAATAAGATGTAACAGGCTTTGGATACAGGTACAATACTTGTACAATAAGTAGAAATTATTTAATTGTCTGTTTGGCTCTGCATAACATTTGTTGACAATAATGAAAATATTGAAAATTTCCAGCACTATCCCTTAACTTTATATGTATTATATACATACGAGTACTGTCAAGGGCCAATATATATATTATATATGCATATAAATATGTGAGCAGGTATGGTGCCCCTTCATTACATTTGATACACACCAGTCAACCAATCAAAATGAGAAAGGGTCCAACTGTAAAACCTAAATAAAAAAAATCAGCAATAACACAACAAAATTGTATCTTTGCAGTCGGCTACCAACTACATTTGCATTTTGTACTAACCGTTCACTCTGCAGGCTTGCTAGTATAACCTGGTTCAATTCCTCATCATCAGAGGACATGTCAGACAGTGCAGCCATGACTGACTGATAGTTATCATAGTTTGCTGACTGATGGTGTGTTGAGGTAGAGGATAACGTAGAATAATGACTTGCTGGAGTGCTGCCCTGGTAGGGTGAGCTTGAGCAATAATGGCAGGTCAGGACCAGAGTTGGATCAACTGAAGTTCTTCTGCCAAATGATGAGGTAGACGGCTGACTGGTGCAAGGGCAGCTTTCCAGCGAGCATACTGGCAGCTGACTAGAAGAACTGCTTGCCGAAGTGCTGCTGTGGTTGGGGGAGATACTGCTTTGGTAGGTCAAGGCAGAAGTTTGAGTGAATAAAGCTCCACACTCAAGTGATGAGGCAAAGGGTTGAGCTGGAGAAGTACAGTTTGGTAGGGAGGCAGTGGTTGGACTGGTGAAACTGTCTGAAGATGCATATGAGTGTCTGTCTCGTGTTAGAGATGAGGAGTGCAGCTGCCTTGCTGAACCAGTATTTTCCTCACATATGCCCTCACTGCTATAGCCTGTAATATCCTTGGACAGACTTAAAAAAAACATTTTCAGATAAACTAAATTTCAACTGTAAATTGAACAGTACCTGGAAACACCAAGATTTATGATTATATTTCTAAGAATAACTTTTGCTGCCCATGCTTTAAAAGTGACATCTCTCATAGAGTACCATTTTTCCCTCCTAGTTTTAGGTCTCAGTTAGTCCAATTAAGCAGCTGCCAATTTAGTCAATTCCTGTGCTTAGATTTAGCATTAAAATGGCATCCCAACTGCACTAGTCTATATGAGTAAAAAATTACATAGTTCTTCAAAATGTTCATAGCTATAAAGCTGAAATGAAAGGTCAGAAGTAACTGACAGCATTTAATATTCATTCATGTATGTTTATGCACTGATTATGGGTTATTATTATTACTATGTTCAGCAGGTCAATTCAAATGTGATATAACATAAATGCACAATATACATTGAAAATAATGTATTGACAGTCTGTTTTCTATTTCCTCTTTGAGGATGGACACAGCAGAAAACCAGCAGTCAGAAAATATAAATACAGAGGAGCATAATCAGATGTACTAGTATGAATAACTGCTCAGTAGTTTACGTTAGGTATGTTGTATACATAATCTAATTTCATGCAACTTTCACCTCTGGAAATGACAAGAGATATCCTTTGAAATTTTCTTTTGAGTAGAATCATTATATCCGTTTCTTTTATACTTTTATACTTGATATAATAAAATAAAAGTGCGTACCTCACATCAGCAGAGAGTTTTTCTCCAAAGGCATCCCTGATTTGTTCAGTGACGGTCCTCTGGTACCAGGATTTCTGGAATTCAAATCAATTCAATATATTTCCTTGTTCATGTAACTGTCGCTTTGTGTGATGCTTGATGAGACTGCTTGATGGCCTCAGAAGAAGGATGACGTCTTTGTTGAAAGCATTGTGATGATGTGTTTTGGCCCTACAAAATAAAGCAAACATTATAGTTGATAGGTATTCATCCTTCTGTGCTCATCAGCCCATAAAACTGGCAAAATTTAGGATGTTGTATTTTTAGAGTCCTACCACAGCTCTTTTCAAGAAAGTTGGCTGTCAATCATTTCATCATACATGCCCTTTAACATTGCACTGATGTCAGGGAGTACATCAAACCATCTGAATTTAAATTAACAAGCTGATGGATGAACAAGCCTGTCCTACCACAAACTACAATACTACTTAAAATTAGGCACTGTCAATATCTTAAGAGCTTTACTAATGTTACTGTCACTTAGGGCTGAACAATGTGACAATGGTCTGTAGTTGTGTTCTACGTTGCATTAAACATAAGTTTTGACAGTATTTTGATATGCACTGACTGAACCTGCTGCTGCTGCTGCTGAAAGCTCTTCACTTCACTTTTATTGTGTTTTATGTCAGTATGGCTGTTTTTGCTTTATCTCCTCTGTGAAGCACTTTGAGACGTGTCTGCTCTTGAAAGCTGCTATATAAATAAAGGTACTTACTTAACCTGCTTGAGCTAGCAATAACATTAGCGCCACAGTTTGACACAACGTAAAAGGCACAGCTGAGCAAACTTGCCAGGTGAAATCATATGGCCAGTGAAATTCACCGGCTTGAACTTTCCATTGCCACAGCTTTTGAATGAACTGTTAATGATGTAATTAGTAATCAAAGTCACAGCACACAATTAGTCATTGAGCCCTCCTGTCATGTTACTATCCTATATAAGACCAGAACAAATTGGCCCTCATGCATGTTACGTTATCTAAGCAAGCATGGCTCTTAACTGTCAAAAATAATTAAATGAAACATGGTCTGGCAGAAGAAGTAAAAATAAATAAGTAAATAGTGGTCTAATAAATCACCAGTGCAATAACAGCAAAACATGCATAAAAACATGAAAAATTGGGACCTGTGATAATTTCCACTGAATAAGAGGGCTTGAGTAAATAAAGTATTATCCAGATGCTACAGTCCAACGTCTGGCTAACAACTTTCAATTAAACTGGCTAACAATTTTTTTTTTTTTTTTTTTTGTCATTTCCTCATCCAAAAACTACTCCTCATCCAACTAAACTTAACACAAAAAGTAAGAAAATTTGTGTTCATCATATCATCAATGTGCAGTAGAATGACACAAAGGACTTAGTGCAGTGGTGAAACAGTATGGATATATTGTATGTTTGAATACAGCTGCAGGTCAAGCAACATCCAGCACCACCACATCCAGCACTCCAGCTACTTTCACTGAAACATAGCCTGCACCAGGTGAGTTTTGTTCACTGTATGTTACAGCTGCAGTTATATAACTAATGTCAACATGTCCAAATCCAGACACATTTTGGCTCAGTTATGAACATACAGAACTCATCCTGTACATCTGGAATGTTTTGTCCATTTGTCCACAAATAGATGCTAGTGATTCTGTTTTTATTATGCCAATACTTTGGCCAAACCTTTAACCATTTTCTAAGCCTTCACAGTGACAGAAACAGCTTACAGCTTACACACACACACACATCCAATTTACTTTTTTTTTTTTTAAAGATTTTTTTGTGGCATTTTTGCCTTTAATGGATAGCGGGCAGTGAAGTGGCAGACAGGAAACAAGGGGAGAGAGAGAGATGGATATGACATACAACAAAGGTCCCTGGCTGGAATCGAACAAGGGCTGTTGCAATTACGTGACATGCGCAGTAGCCATTTGGTTATCAGTGCGCTCTACAGATCCCAATTTTAACCAGCGCAATAAAATATATTGAATCACAAATATAATTTCTCTATTAAGAAAGGGAACATAAATATTAATCAGAGAGCAGAGAGGAGCTTCTCTAAATTGAAGCTAATAAAAACCTACCTGCGGTGTACAATGAGCCAAGAGCGTCTCGATGGACGTGCACTGACAAGCATTAATCATGAGGTTTCTGGGCAGATGTCATTTGATAATATCATAGATGACTTTGCAGCAGGGAAGTCCAGATGTGTCAGATTTTAAGGATATGTACCAGCAGATTTTAGTTCAACATGCTAGTCTTCTGTTTTCTTTTTTGCACATTTTGCTTCTACGAGGCCCATAGTTTTACATAGAACCAAATACTTAAAATATTAACAAATTCTGTTGAACATAGCACCTTTTCAGTGCATGTTGTTGAAACAAAAATATTTGCTGTCACTGACTTTGTTAATAATTGTGTGGAGCCTGCACTGTAACTTTTTCATGGGGAAATACTGTTTCTTCAGTCTAATCTAAGTCCTTAATTCATGGAGTTGGGTTGAAAAAAAGAAAACCCTCCCAACAGTGATACATGAAACTCAGTGAAATTACAAGCCCTCCTGGCTGGGCATAACCAGTGGTGTGAAAATTCTTTGAAAGTTATTTTCAAACAGGAAATATTTTGATTTACGTATTAGAACTATGTAAAAGGTTCCAGTCTCATTTCTAGAGCATAAATCTGAACGACAAATGAAAAACAGTGCACAACACATCCCAATCTCTGCCTAGAGCACCAAGATGGCTAGAGCCGGCCCTGTTGAAATGTATGAATAAACATATGAATGTGTTTAAAAATATATGAATATGAGATTAAAATGTATGAAGGAGTGAGTGAAAATATGTGTATAAATATTAGAAATGTGTGTGTGTATGTGTGAATGAAAATAAATTAATGTGAGAGAGAAAAAATATGTATGCGAAAGGAGAACGTATGTATGTGAGAGGGCCAGAATGAATTACAGTTTGTTCGGCCCCTCATACAAAGTTCTGATACACAAATCTGTTTTCAGTTTTTTCTCGTATCTTTGACTTTTGCTGAAATATTGGATCATTTGAACATTTATTGAAATGAAAGCATGTGAGAAGTTTAGAGGGAAAAATCACTATTTGGTGGAGCTGTTAACAACTCATAGACATGTGAAATGTGACCCCGACTACACACTGCTTTTTGTAAGACGTCAAAAGCCAAAAAGGTTGGAAACCACTGGTTTCATCTTTAACAATGTGTTGTATTTTAAAAGCTTGTTATATTATCCATTGTGTCAAATCTTCATCTGAAAAGTAACTAAAGCTGTCAAATAAATATTGTGGAGTAGAAAGTACAATATTTCCCTCTGAAATGTATTGAAGTGGAAGTATAAAGTAACATCACATGGATGGAATACTCAAGTAAAGTACAAGTACCTAAACATCGTACTTAAGTATGGTATTTGAGTCAATGTACTTAGTTACTTTCCACCACTGCCTGATGGACACACACACACCAGATAGAATGGCAGTGGATCTCTGCTGCTTTTACATCACCCACATCACCCAGTTGTCTACCATTTTCCTTGTTCAAATTCTTCTCCCGTAACATTTTCACAAGGGAATAACCATCACCTTGGAAATCATTGTCTGACTTGTAAAACTGTGAAGCTTTAGCTCCTGTGGCACATTTTACCTTATTCTTGCTCAGAGTATATTGCAATTTTTGCTGTATCCTGTTATTATCTACCACTATAACCATCTAATGTTCCCACAAGGATCAATAGAGTTTAGTTTTATCCTATAATGATGACAAATTCAGCCAGCAAATTGTACTAAATTGTTTGTCTGAGGACCCATTTTATGGATTTTATAGGCAAAGTAATCAGATGTGACAGAAACGCATGAAGCTACACAGCCAAATCTGACTAACCCGGTCTTACATCACACATTACAATTTAAAGCAAAGAGTTATTTGTAATGGATTTGATATCAAAAGTAGCCGTACAAGAAATTTAACAGGAGTTGTGCAATGGACTGAGACCGAGGGGTGCTGAGAAATGAACGTGTGTGGTCAAGATGTGGTGTAATATGACAAGGAAATACATGAGTGCATACAGGGAATGTGATAAAAAGCAATGGTCAGATTTCAGTTGTCTAATCCATCTAAGTCATCCATCTCTCCACCCACCATCCATTCATTCATCCCTCTACCCATTAACTCAGATCTGCTGTTAAGCATCAAGTTCGCTAACAGTTGTAGGAGGACAGCTTTGCTTGGTGTGAATTTTTTTGAACACTAATATTTTAATTCCTGAGAAAGGAAGATAGACTTGTCTTTCTATTCCACTGAAATACCTTCTCAGGAACACCCAAGATCTGCATAAACTGACCCCTTTCTCACCTCTCCTCCTTAGTGGGGGGTTGACAGAATGGAGGCTAGCCAGACCTCCAGAGAAGACTATGGCTGACAAAATAACTAAATTAATGATTGAACTAAAAGCATAAA
Organism: Thunnus albacares; assembly: GCF_914725855.1. NCBI lineage: Eukaryota > Metazoa > Chordata > Actinopteri > Scombriformes > Scombridae > Thunnus > Thunnus albacares. Next base: position 1,681,947 of record NC_058115.1, read on the forward strand.
TAAGTCTTGGGTCATTTGAACTGGAGAAAGGACCAGATAACTCCACACCAACAAGACAGCTGGACTGTTAAAAGACTGCCCTTTGGTTTCACTTATCTCCAGAGACTGCCATAAATCTGAAGTACATTCCTGAAGTGAAATCACCCTGTTTGCCCTTTCTTTAAACCAATATCTGAATGTAATGTGAATCAAGTGTCTAACCATTTTGTGAACTAGATGATGTTGTTCAGTGTAAGTTTCCCTTAATGATCTAACTTTGGTAACTGTATGGTCTAAAATGGCTGAGTTTTTCTAACCATGTGACAACACTGCTATCATTAACTGGGACAGAGAAGTCTTTAACACTACAGAGTATTAACTGCATTCATTTCACATAAACTGTTGCTTTAACCTGTTGTGCATGTACTCTAACCTTATAGACATTTATATTTTTCATAATGTTAAAGGCATGTTTGAGGAATGTTGTGTTGAGTGTTAACATATTATGAAATATCGCACCTCACAAATAGAAAATGCACATGGATATCTAATGTCACACAGTCATGTATACACTGTTGGCCTGTATTAGTGCCAGAGGAGCTTAACACTCAACAAGTGACATGTTACTGAATGGTCAGTTTGCTTACTGATGTATGAGCTAATCAAGCATGAACACAAATTAAAAACAGGACTCGCTTAACATTGTCTGCACCAAACTGATTCAGCGCAACAAGCCATTTAACTGCAGACTGAGAGACAGACGGGCAGACACACACACACACACACAGATACATAGACATAAATGTTACTTTTACAATTTAGCAATGCCAACAAGCTGTAAAATATGTGTGGTGTTAATTGTCTGATTAATGAAATGGTAAAAAACACAGTATAACTGCCAATTTACATTTCATTTGTTGCCGGAATTCAGAAAAAGAAAAAAAGGGACTGATTTTGCACTAAATTGACCTTGTTTATCAAGTCCATTTAGCGCCGTCGCTGTGTTTTGAGTCCTTGCTGAAATGTGATGTGCATTTACAGTAAATATCCACTACAGTTCCGTTGGCAAACTGCCATTCTCCAGTCTAACCAGCTAAGTAATGAGTCTGTCAATCACACAACAACTAGGGAGAAGCGTTATATACGGTATATTCCCATTAGTGATGTAGCAATTTGCAACTGCTTTGTATTTTGTATTGATATCAGGAAGAAAAAAGGTAGCAATGACAGTACAGAAGCAACAGGGATGTGCTGAAGACTTGTTGATGTATGTTCCCATGACTGGCCACCAAAAGTATAGTCAAATTACACTTTGTCCCATCCAAATATCCATATGGCTGATGAAATCAAGCATGCATTTCCTGTTTTGATGTGATCTCCTGGCCAACACCAGCAGACCCGCAGGTCAGAATTCAGCTTGTTGTTGAAATCTGACTCCACAGTTGGCCAATAAAAAAAAAACATTGTGTTTGAAAATGGACAGACATTGGATGTAAGCCTAAAGGGAAGGTCACACCATCGGATAGATTTCTAGCAGGTCAGAAATTTCGGTTGACTGTCTGCAGTTTGAGCAGTTTTGTACTCTGATTACCCACATGCTGCTGGCAAAACATGTAACTAGGCTGAGCTTGTTTTAATATTATTCAAGTAATACTTTACTGCTGCATCTTCCTGCTATCTGTGGCTTCATCTTCTATTTTTTTCGTCCTTACTTGCTTACCGTTCAAAGTAGAACTGCACAAAGTAATGCTGCCTTTCTCTTTTCTTTGTTGTCAATATTGTTGAGAATATGGCCATCTTGTTTGAATAGTATCAAAATAGAATCATACAGTGTCTGCCTAGTTAACATTAAATTCAGATTCAGGCATGTGCTTTCTGTTTTGGTGCCTTCTCCTGGCCAGCTCCAGTGGACTCAGAGTTTACATCTGTTAAACAATGTGACCTGGATATTTGCATGGTCAGCCAAACTCAGCCAAACTCTTCATGCGTTGTGTTTCGAAATGGAAAGGTTGTTATTCTAGTAGTCATGTATTATCCCTGGATGACATCATATTCTTTTCCGACAATTTTAAGGCATTTTGAAACAAAACAATCACTTAATTCTTGAGCTGTAAAGATACTTTTAGAAACATCATATTTTAGGAAGTTTACTAGAACTTTATTAGACAGAGGACTACAAGATGGCAGGAAATGAGGGGAGAGAGAGATGGGTAATGATATGCAACAAAGGACCTCATGCCACACCCGAACTGGCATGACCACATGGGGCCATGACGCTAGGGCTTTAAGTCCATAAGCTAAAGTGAATTACAATAAATGCCTTTGATTAACAATCCAAAATTGGATTGTTAATCAGCATGGCGAAAGTTGAAGACGTTTCGCCATGTTTCTCATCCAAGGGGCTTCTTCAAAAGGGGCTTCTTCAGAAAAGAAGCCCCTTAGATGAGAGGCAAAACATCTTCAAGTATCTTTAACCAAGTTCCCGATGCCCTCAAATCAACCCTCCTTGGATAACAATCCAAAAGTTTTTGCATAAGAAAACCCATCCAAAAACCTCCTCTGATATATTGGCCCCCTCTGTCTGCATTTTTGAATAATGTGGGCTTTTGCCGGCCTCCCAAATAAAGCAATTTCTCTATTCATTTTCTCATCTTCTGAGGTTCATCTGCCCATACCCACCCACCCATGCAATCAAGCATGGAGGCAGACTGGCAGGTCCATACACACACATATACACACACACACACACACACACACACACACACACACACACACTCACACACAAAGACACATACTGACACACACAGGCAATTTAAAAGTGTTTTCATTGACGGACACTTTAAAATGCATTGGCTCTTTGTTCTTTGTGCTAAAAAAGTGTGGCTGCCTGTAGTGTGTATGTGTGTGTGGGAGTGAGGGGGAGGGCAGGGGGGGGTTGTTTTGTGCTGTTTCCCCAGAGATAGAGGGCGGCAGCAGGACAAGAGAGAAAGACTGAGAGAGAAACAGCAGAGAAGCTTTAGTACATAATGTGTTATTAAATGTCAGGGAAAAGACAAAAGCAGAGGCAAGAGGGAGGAGGGATTCGTTCAATCTCAGTGACTCCATTTTTATTGAAATATATTTGTGAATTTACCTAAGTTAAAGAAGCTCAGTGAAAGTAGCACAATTTAATAAACAAAAAGAAAATCAAAACCAAAAACAACAAAAAAAAATCTCACAGTATTGCGAAAAATATCTAAAGGTTCTTTATATAGGAATCAGAAATTCCTTCTCATTAGTGACACCAGTGGCTGTTAAGTGACTTGCAGTCAGCATCCTGTTGCTCGCGCAGGACTGTTACAGTTTTTCCTTGCTTACACTTCTCATAACAACATAAAAGATCTGTGTTTTGCACTGTGTCCCCCCCCCCCCATACATACACACGCTTGCTCACATTCATACACACAGAGGCTCCAGTTGAGAGCCAATCCGCACCACCCAACCTGCAAAAATATGCGTTAATCATCCACCTGAACCTGACTCGCCTTTTTTTTTTTTTTTTAAATCACCGATAGGCTCTACATGCTGTGGCCGGGGAGCAAAATGCTGGGGTTTAGTTGTGAAATGTGTGTTCATTACCACCTTTGGTTTACCAACAGAAAAAACAAAAGGAGTAAGCTATGTTCTGCTATCACTTGCTCCTTTGTTGAAGAACTAATGTTGTTTTAGCTGTGTGTACTCGGGACTGGGCAACTTGTTAATGCGGGGGTGTTTTGTTGTGAAATGTATAGTGGTTGATGCAGCTAACTGTCTCATTAGCTGGAGAGCTAATATCTGCAGGGTTTTTCTACTTGGATAGCACCGTTTTTGTTGTGGTAGATCACAGTAAGGCAAGGCACTCGGGAGCATGCAAAAACATCACTTCTGTTGGATTTTTGCAGAAATTCTGATTCACATAGAAAACAGTTCACAGATCGTCCTACTTGATGTTGTACAGAAGGTATCTGCAGGAACAAATGCCTTGACATCCACACTGAGATATCTGATCCTGCATGTCAGAAAGAGGGAAAGATCAGAATTGCAGGGTGTCTCCAGTGTAGCGGTGGTTGGAGAGCATATGTGATTGTATGAAAGCAACAGCGTAGAGGGAAAAGACGAGGGCCCCAAGACTGAGCCTTGTGAAACTCCCATTACTATGCTGTGTGGTTCAGATACTGATGCTTTCCATGTCACTCAGTAGGACCAAAAGTTCTAGCTGGCACATGAATTCTGTATCTGTTGTTTCCAACATTAAGAGTCTGCATCTTGTCTGCATGACTGTTAATGAGTTTGATAGATCTGTGTCAACAACATTTTATTAATATCTTATTTAAATAGGCACTAAAGGAATAATCATCACTTTGGATAATACTCGTATTATTCTCTCAATTTCTGAGTGATTTGAGAAGATCAGCTCCTTGCTTAATATAAAAACTGGAAGCTGGGTGTGTTTGTGAGGATTCTCAATCATCTAAGTCATGAAATATGTAGAAGTGCTTAGTCAAAGGCAACAGCATGTTAATCACTGAGCTTTAGAGGTGTTGTCAGATACATTTTGTCAGTCAGTCTTGATGTTTTTCCCCTGCTTCCAGTCATGCTAAGCTAGACTAACAATGTTCTGATTTCAGCTCTTCTCTTAATACACAAGCATGATATTGATCCACTCATCTTCCCCTGAGCAAGAAAGCAAATATATGTATTCCCCAAATAGTTGCACAATTCCTGTAAATCTTTGCCTCAGCCAGTAGATATGTATTTCAACAACATTTTTAAAAGTTAGCCTGAACATTTTAAATGACAGAACAGCTCTTATCTGTCTCCATCTTGCTGTGTTTCTGTCTTTGTCTATATCTCCTCTGTTCCTCTGACTCGCTGCGGAGATAATTCAACATGTCAAAGCTTGAGGTTTCCTGCAGTGCGTAGCTATTTTGCCAACAGCTCTGCTTCTACATAGCCTTGGATTTGGCACCGCTGTTCTTCACAAACAATACACTGATGGAGGTGAATAGATGGATAAAACTGTGTGGGATAAACCAGTGAAATTCTTAGACATTGTTGGATAAAGCCACAGTGGGAGACATGCCAGCACTGATTTTGTAGAGTTAAAAAAAAAAAAGAAAAAAAAAGATAATTTCAAGATTGATTTGGCAGTGCAAGTAACATGACACAAGATCATGAGTGATAAACACCAAATCTGACCACTGTGGAGACCTAATGCCAGTATTCACTGTCTTATCTATACCAGTTTCACAAATTTTCATGCTCATCACCACAAGTTAAGATTTTGTTGTCGAGCTGTCTGTATGGATAAGAACAGATGAAATAAAAAATATTAAGCCTATACATGTGGCATGGGCAAGGTAAGTGACTGTGAAGAACAACTCTGCATTTTTGACACAGTGTTCCTCCAACTCTTTACCCTAATAAGTTAACAGCAATTTTACTCTGAAGCTGTTTGACTTAACAACAAAATGCTTTCCAATAAAACCAGGTAATTGAAGATTTCTGGTTTTGTTACTTGTTCCTCTGTCTGCAGTCTCCTTCCTACAACATTTTATAACATTTTTCCCACGTCAGTGCTAACTATTGGCCTTGATATGGGAAAAAATTGCACTCAGCACTTTCACTTCAAATCCTTTTCAGTGCTTTAATATCAGCTGATACTTCAGGTTCAATTTAGCACACATAAACTGGCACTTAAACTTTATCCAACACTTCTACCTAGATGCAGTCTTCAGTTCATTTCATCTCTTTGTAACTGCCGACATGACAGACATAAATAATAGACAAATCCGGGTTGCAAGCTTAAGTAGCCAAGTTGCCATCACATAGGTGGTGCCTCACTTGTAAACTGCATATACCACTGTAATTTATGTAAAACTATCTCACTGTTTGGATGCTTTTGCCAAGAAATACATCCAGGCCATCCAATAAAAGCAGTTATATGTTGAGAATATAATCATCATATTCCATTGAAACACAGGTTGTCATTTACTAAACTTGATTTTTCAGTGAAATTTAACCGCTAGTCCAGTTTTTACAGACAGCTTTATACTGTGATGTAATCAGCTGCTTTAACAAGAAACTGAGACTTTGGAAAACCGGAAAGTAAAAGTCACAAGCCTCTGCTCCATGAAATCAATGTTACTTTCATATATCTCTGGTAAATCCTCATGTTTCAGTTGCATACAGTTGCATATAGTCTGCCTACATGGGGCTGATGGTGAGCTGTCACCCCACTGATCTCTGATAGATTGGTACAACTTTCTTGGCCACAATTCTACTTTTATAGCATCCTGTTTCTGATTTTTTTGTTATTAGCTTCAATTGTGGTTTTATTCAGATTAACATGCAAAAAATCACTCAAATTGATGATTTGAATCATAAATTAGCAAATTATTCCTGCTGGGTAATTTAGCTACTCCACACAGTACTTTAACATCCAGACTGTCGAGGTTGTTACATTATTTTTTCAAGAAGCCTGTATCGTAATTAATTTCAGACTAGTGTTTAGAGACTGAATAACTTCCACATTCACACAGATTACCTTCATCTGGCGGAGGGGACGAATGCCAACCACGATTATCATCTTTCTTAAACATCTCTGCTTTCACTGTCAGTGTAATTGTGTTCAGTTCCACTCTGACACCGCAGTATTGGCAGCTGCGCGTAAGAGCACAACACATATTAGCTGCCGGAATTGACAGGCTGCCATTCAATGGAATAGAACCTCCAAATAGCTTCCTGGTGCTGCCCCCAGCAATTCAAAACTTGAACTTTTTGCAAATTTCCTCCGATGTGTGAGAATGACAACCCAAAGACAACCAATGGTGCTTGTTTTGATTCCCTGTAGGAACGAAAGCACAGATGTTAGCACCTGAGCGGGTAGCTCCAATTCAACTATGTAAGAGCACTTCAGACAAATGTGGGAAGAGCCAATCATCACAGTCAATGGCTTCCCCATTCAATAAGATATCATTTCATTGTGGTTCTGGGACTTGAAAATGGAAACAACTTTGTTGTGCACCAATATATTGGGAATGGGAGAAAACAACTGCCCAATTAGAGTTGAGTATGTAAATTACATGCTCAACTAAACACAAGGAAACCAGTTTGAATACATATGTGTGAACAGCCTGCTAGGGTAAAAAAGCAGTAGCTTACAACTCTGAGACAGTGATTGTGCCTGTGGAGATTTGACAACTGCATCAGATTCAGCTTGCCACCTAAGATACCATGTATACCAGTTATAGTCAGATTGTAAACAGTGGTTGTGTGCCTATTGAGCATACTTTATAAAATAGCTGTGAAAATGCTGTGTTGCTTATGTGCATCTGATCAAAGATTAGATAATAGCATACATGTTATAGTTGGGTTTGTCCACTAATTCGTCTTTGCACATGGAACATGATTCTGTAACCAAACCAACTTGGCAGCATAAACAAGCAATCTGATGCCTAAAATACCATGACTGACATATGTAATAGAGTTTTTAACGGACACAGTACACAACAGTCATGTAGTCGGCTTTGTTTATGGCCATAAGTTTGCCTTCTGAGCCATAATTTTTGCTAGGGGTGGAGGGTGGACAGTCCAATAGCTATGGATCTTAACTGCTTTATACTAGGGATGTCTTGATGAAGTTTTTTCTGGTCCAGATCCAAGTCCTTTGATATCGGGTATCTGCTGATACCGAGTCTGAGCAGATATTTATTCTACATAGCAGCAGAAGATATGCAATGTTATTTTATTATGTATCTGGCTATTGAAATAACAGGTGTAGCCCTATGACCATGGCACATATTTTTCACAAGCTATTTAAAGGTCTACTCTCAAGAGCTACTTAAAATCCTTAAAGTGACATCTACTCCTTCAATTACCTCATTAAAATCCTTAAAATTATTTTTGATTTAAAAAGTTTTCCTGCTGAACACAAGATGTTTCCTACTTCACTGAAAGGTCCATTCTCAGCACTGAAGGCTTCAAGTTTCCACGTTGGATAAGTTGCACACTGGACCACATTTAGCTCCAAACTAGTTGTGATGTCACACGACATGATTGTAAATACTTTTGTTAAGCACAGCAAAGCACAAACATCACAGTGAAGGAACAAGAAGGAAAACACATTTTTGAGTGGAGGCAGAGTTTAATACAACTACTCTAATACTGAAAGTCCTGTTTCAGGACTATTTAATTATTCATTGGCCTAAATTATTGACATGTTATGAAAGTTTAACTGCAGAAGGTGACTCCTCAAAGGGACTTGACGCAATCCAGTAGGGAGAAGACATATCACTCTGTTGGAGTTCTTGGAACTACCAAAACACACAGTCCACTCACAATCGTACAGTGGTGTTACTGAGTTCCGGCTCCCAAATGTTCACTAATGATCCTTTGATGACACCAGCTTGCACAGAGCACACGAACCTGACAACAGACAAGATTCATTTTGGCCTGTTGTCAAGTTACTCATAGAATTAATGTTAATTAGCGACAGCTGATATGACCTGTCACTGCCATTTTAACAGTGAAAGTCACAGTCAGCTCCCCCTAAAACTGAGAAGCTGCTAGCTGAATGTTTTGTACAATGTCACTCTTTGCCAATGAGAAAGAGAGAGTTGGAGTCAGAGCTTAGTGAATCAGTTTATTTTGCCAACCAGTACATCAGAATTCAGAGTCGGTCACTTCACTGTGCCCAAATAATTTTTACAGTCACACACGATCATTTTCAGTCGTGCGTGTACAGTGAAATGCTGCACTATCAGCTGTTGTAAAGGAGAGCAGTGCTCCAACAGCAGGCTGAAGTGGATAAAACACAGCAAAGTGAAGAAAGTAAAGAAAGGATTGACATTTGATCAGCTTTATTTTAGCTGGTACTGATCCTATTAAATATGCCTAGATTGGCTCTGGACTTACAGATCTCAGACTCAGACGTGGCAAGTGAAGGTGGATCTGAACACAGGCGCCTGAGCAAAGGAGCAAGTGGAACAAATGCATCTCCATTATTCAATTAGGGGAAGCAAAGTTATGATTTTGCTACCCTACTTTTTGTCTTTTTTAAAAATAAACTTATCATACAGTCTCTGCAATCAGGTGATTATATTTAAGTAGCCTCTATCAGTCATCATTTTGCTATTTTCAGCAACTGACAAAAATAAGAAATAAAAAATTACACATTTTTGAACCACCCTTTGAGTTGGTTCAGGCCAAGACTGACAGCGCAGTGGGAGAGAGACAGTGGAGCTTTTCCTCACAGTGCGAAATGTCTGAATGAACAAAGAGTCAAATGTGACTTATTGACTTATGTAGACTTTTACAAACTTCTTTGCTTTAGTTTCACTTTTAGTCAGACTTTGGATGGAATTTTTTAAAATATGAGGCCGCATCGCTCCATTGTCATGATCTCTCCTTTCATCCAGCCGCTCTGCGTTGTGCTTTCATTATTATGATTATTCTCAAATTTTCTTATACAGGCTAAATGAGAGGCGCAAGTTTACTCTAAGGAGTGGTTTGGCAGTAAGGTCTAGTCCTCGACTAAAATGGCCCTTTTAAGTCTTCAGCAGCAAAAGTCACCCTCTGAGTTACATTAAAATACTCCTTGATTTGAGACAATGTGGGTTAAAATGATCTGCTTTTGAAGTTATGATTATTCATTTAGGTTTCACATTACAACTACATCAGCTAGTGGTAGCTACCATTAGAACCTGTGTGTAAAATAAACAGGGGGGATTGGAATCAGATACAGACAGGTGACAAATTAAAGGAAAAACTGGTCGAGGTCTGAATGCTTGACCCCTATAGTGAGGGGATCTGGTGGCTCTGTTATGCTTTGGGGGGCATTTTGCTGGCGTGGTTTGGGTCATAGTCCTTGAACCTAGTCTGACCTGAGACTTAGTTTGGCGTCTTTACCCATAAAATTGTATTTGTTTCCTGACCTCTAATTAAGAGTTTGTTAAAATTCCAGTTAGCTTTTAAAATTCCAATTAGCAGGCAATTTTTGCCTTAAAAAACAAAGTATTGCAAGCCAGACATCTCAGCATCTGTTAAAAAAACAACTCTGACTCTACATTATGTATTGTACCTTTAATTGCCATGCTATTTACCAGATCCATTAGAATGCAGCACAATTCCCAGCAGTGTGTTGGTTGGTGTTTGTAGTCAGCCGTCAGTCTGGTCTAATGAGAATCTAGCTTTAGTAGAGGAAAGCTGATCTCACAAGCCAAGCGTGTAGGAGTCCTCTACACAAGCTACAATAGCAGTCTATTAATTGTCAAGCTGCAGACACAGTCTCTCTCTGCCTCGACCCAACCTTACCCAACCTCTCCGTCCATCCCTCATTGCTCTTCTTTTCATCCTCCCTCCTCTCATTAGGCTGAGGAGTGGTGTCAGGAGTTGCTTAGGTTGAGAGTGGGCGGCAGCGCTCAGGATGAAAATGTTAAGATTCCACTATCCTCTCCGATACTGTGATTAAGAGGACGGAGCATCACTCATCACATCTCCCATTGACGGCAGCTCTTTCACCTTGCCATTACTTCATCAGCTCTGTCAGAGACGAGGGAAAGGAAATAGAGACATCTTTGCCAAGCCGCTGAGCAAATATTGACTTCTATCCACACTGCCAAGCAAACCCGGCTTAATTAGATTTGAGCAGATTCAATTAAATGTTTCATGTTAATGTGTTCCTCCGCCACTGTTCTAAAAGTTATCTGACATAAATTGAATGTGCTGAGGTTATGATGATGCTGTCATCTTGATGGAAAAACAGAAGGGATATTAAAAGAGAAAATGGTTTGATTTCATGGAGGGTTCAGGGTCCTGCATAGATTGAAATATCTCTTTTCTCTCATTACGCTCTGCTTCTCATTTCTCTCTGAAAAGTGGTAATGTCATCTATGTTTTTCATGGTTGGCATGCATTCTTTCTTTTCAGTGGCCCTAAAAAGTGTTTCAAACTCAATAAGAGGTTCAATACATCAATGTGCTGGGAGGAAATGTTCCCTTACAAATTTTATGGAAATTTAATTTTGTCTGCATAGCTTGCGGAGAAAATTAGATGTGCATATGCTTAAAAGTCAGCCGCTGTGATTGGGTAAGTGCCAGGCATACCTCAGCATGTATCACTGGGCTGGGTGTAGATTTTAATCTTACAAGGACAGATACAGCCACAATGACAGATTACAGGCAACTACAGAAAACTACATCCAGTGACCAGAGAAACGGAAAAACTGCTCGTGCAGCAGAACTGGATCATCTTTCATTTAAAACGCAGAAGCAGGACTAGAGGTGCCACGAGGGCTGCTTTGAGCCAAAACTGTAGGGTTAGTGAACTTTCTGAAAGCAGCAGGCTAAAAGGTGAAAGTCACTAGTCACGTCATCAAAACACTCACTATGTGGGAGGCAGCTCTTAGTACACAAACATAGGAGATGTCAGGAGGCATGGGCCGAAACAAGTGGCCCAGTCCACAGTACTGTTATCATCACGGTTCAGCTGTGGGCTACAACGACACAATGTGCTGCACTTGCAATGAAGGCTAAGCTGCTCAAAAGAGATTCCAGAAGGCAACAAATGACATCAATGAAAGGTTCAAAGGTTGGAAATTGGTGTGATGCTGATCAGTATATTTATTGTGAATATTTTCACAATGCCCGTCAAGCTTCAACAGGCCAACAATATAGGAAACACCTTAGTTTCCCTCCCAAAGTCAGCTGTAACACCTTAAAAGAAAACTATAGTTTATTACAACCTTGGCCAATGGCAGGCCAGTATCACAGGACATACCGTATCTTCCCACTGTCCTGAGTAAAGTGTTGCAAATTAAAATGCATAAAACTAGTTAGCAAGCAGCAGAAATGTTGAAATGGATAATGGTTGAGATGTCCATCCTCTGCTACTCCAAGTGGTCAGAATACACATGGACACTTAACCAAGTGAGAGTTCCACTGAATAGCTTTTTACATGTACATTAATGTCAGATTTATTCATTTCTTTTGTCCAAAGTGACGTACAAATGAGGCTCAATCCAAGATACTGTATGTCAAGGAGAAGCCTTCAAGAATAAGTCCATGTTTTACCTGATTCAAAGTAAATAAATGCATAGCACTTGATATGATTAACTCAGACTGATGAAGCCTCATATAAACTTCACATCAACTTTTAAATGACTGTGTGGACACACTGTGGATTTTGGCCTCCATCACTTACATTGAATATCCATTTAATATCCAGTATGAACAGGAGGAATGATTACAGCGAGGAAAACCTCTTTCACTGTTCATATGGACACCTGACTGTTGTTTTAAGACACACTTGAAAAATTGTGAACCCGTCCTTTAAGATCTCTACTAGTACACCCTAAAGACAGGCTATGACATCATTATGACATCACATTTGACATGATATCAGTCAAACAAGAGTGAATGGACACATGGGCTGTCTGTGAACACCATATGAACATTTCTCACAGTATCCATTAAGTAGAGGTCAAAGATCATTGACCAGGAATCAGAGTTCCATTTAAGGTCAGGTGATGACCTATGAACCAGCTCTATGCGCTGGTGAAGACTGTGAGGAGCAGTTAAAGACTCCAAAGAAAGTTGATCTTGAGTTGAGTTTATATTGTCACACATATAGTAGGTCCCCAAAATAGAGAATTGACTTCCATGCTCATTTAAATGTCAGTTTATATTTGAATTATTCAAACATTGCTTTATATTCCACTATTTACACAGCAGGGTGTGATAAGCTGGGGGGATGGTGGTCTACATATCCCTGCCTCTGCTGAGTTGTTTTTATCCCTGGTGGGGACAAAACATGTATCCACTTCACCCATAGACCATATAAAATATCTCAAATAAAAAATAGGCTATTTAAAAAAAAAAAAAAAAAAAAAAGTAAAGCACTGTAACATGGGAACAGTCTATAGTGCAAACAACAATAAAATCAGAAATGGACTTTCACTGTCAGCACTTGCGATCATGTGATAATAGAGATGACACGACGTCTAGGCTATGTGATGATGTAGTAAATGGACCAGGGGTTGACTCCTTCCCTGCTCAGATTTGCGTGGATGATCCCTCCACAGGAAAGCAGAAAAAGACGACAGAAGTCTGTCATATAGCAGACTGTTTTATTAGTCTGACAGGTAGGCATGTACTATCCTGTTCATTTTAATAACAGCACGTTGTGTTATTGCATGTTATGATTATTTTCTTTTCAATATTGAAGTTTGCTGCGCTGCACATAGAGCTGAATTAAACAGTGACTTTTACATTAAGTGTATTGACACGTCTGGCCGAGTGGCGCTATCAACAGTACTGCAATGATTGTTGAGGGATTTCATTCTGGCAACCTGGCATAAATTAGCATTTAACATTTAGTTTTTTTTGTACATAATCACATCCCCTATGTGTCTGGATGAGAAAAGGACAGCATGAACTTGACATCGCATTCACGCTGAGAGTGAAAATATCACAGTACTTGATGAGTTAAATGTTTAAAAAATGGATTAAAATATTCCTGCAAAAGCAGTGTTTCAGTTCAAGTTTTGTAATTGTTTTATTTAAGTTTATAATTATTTTATAAATGTTACTGTAACAGCTGCATGAAAAGCCTAATATAGTCCATATAGGCCCTCTGTGATTCTGATTTACTTTCATGAATAAAAACGTTTCTAAAACATCCTCCCCTCTGATTTTTTCACAAATCGCACCCTGATCATTAGTTTCATATGTTCCTCTCATGCTGAGCTGGCGTGGTAGAAAAGACTTTCTGTGAGCAGAATATTTACCCCTACTTGGCTTTCATCCAGTAAAAGCACGACAGAAATATCGGACATCAATGCTGTTTGGGTTTCTGATAATTCACAGGAGAGGAGGCTGACTGATCCTGGCTGTGGAGAAAAAGCAATTAAAATATGGGAGCGAGACGTAAAACTAGTATAGCATTTGGTGAGTATAGTAACCAATCACTGTTTCTAGGGAGCAATAATGTTATATTATTGTTACTTGAAAGGTGAATGACAGGGAGTAACATATTACTGCTTTAAGTAACAAATCCAACAGTGCTAATCAACCTGCTAATCTGCAAGCCAAGTGTATTAGCAATGACTGTTCTGTAAAACCTATCCAGGGACTGATCTGTATGTTCATTAGTCTCATCTCTCTTCATATTTTAGCATTTGTGGCTTTATGAATGTGTGTGTGTGTGTGTGTGTGTGTGTGATGCAGTGTTTGACGGTGAGGAACTTTGACTGATGAGGTGATTATGTGGCAGGTGATCAGTATGGAAGGTAGCATTGCTGTCAACAGATGGCACGAGGACACACACACACACACACACACACACACACACACACACACACACACACACGGCTCTCATTTTCTTCCATATTCTTTCTATTCAAGCACAATTTGTGTAGTGCTTTTTCACAATAGCCTCGGGGTGCTTTAGTTGCAAAATGAAACAAAATATGATGAAACAAGGTGCATCTCCGTTTCTCGATCTTAACACAGATAGTCACCAGAAATGTTTGCTGTTTCATTTCTGCTTTTCCCACCTTTTAGCATCCTAATATTCACACAGCCACTCAATACTTTTCATAGGATTGAGGTTTACTTTTTACCAATCACTGGCTGGGGAACGAGATATCTTGGGAGAGACGAGAAGACAAAAATGTGGCAGCATAGTGAATGGGCTGGGAAAATGCAGATTGAGAATACATATTGAAAACAAAAATTAGATACCATTTAAAAAAAATGAATGCTGTACAAAAGGTTGCAAAATTGAACTGCCACCCTTTGAAAGCATAATCATTGAACTCTAAGGTTGAGAGATCTAGATTATACCATGGTATATTAGGGTAAAAGGTCACTGTTAGAAATAAAAATCTGATCATTTGGGAATTAAGTCAAAATATTTGAGGAAAAATTCATAATTTTATGGGAATAAAGCAAAAAAGATTTTAAAAAAGATAAAAAATTGTAATATTTTGAGAAAAAAACATGGATAAAGTTGAAATATAATTAGAGTTTAGTATTTGTTGTAGTAAACCCATGAAAGCAGCTGTCTGTCAGCTTTCACTTGTCAAATGAGTGAACAGATGATAAGTTGCTTCAGGTCAGAGAGCTGAGGATACCGACATGAAAATAATTACATGATGTTTAAATAACAGGATGTGTTTTCAAGCAGTGTGTGAGCACAGAGATTATAATATACTGTGTTCATGCCATCAGAAGAGGACTAAAGCTCAGCAGTTCATGACTGTCTTGCAATGATATGAGAAGCAGAGTCAGCTGTGGTAGTAGTATGCTATGCATTGAGTGAACAATATTAATCTGCTATGTTGCTAATTCAGTCCTGCTTGAGACTTTCCTCCCAAGAAAATCATCAACAGCCACTTACTCAAATGCCTAAAATAGAAAGTATGTTCATGTTCAACTGAAGCAGAGCTTGAGTGCCGGTGTGACTGTGGCTCATGTCTGTCAGGAATGTTTTCTCACTTTACTAAATTAGTTATTTCAATCCCAACCATGACCTGACCAAACTTTAGCCGTGTCAATAATTTAGATTAGTCAGAAGAAGTGACAATCAATATCATCCCGCTCATATACATAGACTCCAGGTCAAAGAATGCTAATATGCTTTGATTTTAAAGCCAATCAGTGTGTCTACATGCAGTTACATAACCAGGTCAGTCAGATAAAGCAGGTTATGCAGGTAATCAAATAAGGAGTTTACATGAACTGTAGTAACCTGTAAATAAGACAGGATAAGATGACACTTTATTGATCTCCCAAGAGGGGAAATTCATGGTGTCACAACAGCACAGATGTACATGCAGCAGTTTATTCTGGAATCAGGGCTTACTGACTTTCACTACTTTTAGTGGTTAAAGACGATGCTTTTCTTTCAGGATGGGCTGTTTCAGATTTACACTGTTTTGAATATGAGGATGCATCATTCTGTGTAACGATCTCTCCTTTCATCCAGATGCTCTGCTGTTACTTTCCCTGTCTGCAGTCTTTGTCCTGCATACATACTGGTAGAAAGCTGATTAGTAATACATGGCAGAGACATCAGTGAGAAAATCTGCCTGAGGAAATCAAATTCTCTAATCCCCATGCCCTGCAGCTTTCTCCTTTACATTATGTTTAAGAAATCAGCTGACTGGAGGAATCAGGCTGTAACCTGGTTACTTTAGGGTACTGATTGAGAAACTAAATATTTTGTCGTTTGGTTTGGAGGACTTATTGTAAACTTTATATCTGTGCATCCTGTACTTTAATGCAAAAAAAAGCAAATCAAAAAAATCTACTTGAAGGTCTGATCAGAATTTGTGTCTTGAAAGTGGCAGGAGAACAGAAAAAGCAGACAGAAAACAGAACAAGGCAGAGGGAGGAATCATGGACAGAGGGAGGTGGTCTGAATGTAGAAACTTGTTGTTTTGACAGTTGACATTCAGCGCTCTGCTTTTGCACAGCGCCTCTGATAAACAGTCATGCCAATAAAGTGGCAGAGTTGAAATGGGAGAATGACGAGGCGTGCAGAGCAGCAGGGCCGCTGCGTCTCCTGCATTCTGACCGTAGGCCCTGCTCCTCTTTCACGTTTAATGTTGATGCAATCCATCAGAGCCTCCATCTGTTCACTGTCACCCTGCCATCCATCCATCCGTCAGGACCCCAGCCTCACACAAACACACACACACACCCTTCCCAAGTAGACAGCCACTGGAACTGCTACAGAGCAATGCACCATCACCACTTTCTCTGGACTCTGATACCCAGCAAGAAAAATGATGATTCCTCAGAGGTCCTTTTCAACAATAGTTACCCATTATGATTTATGGAACCCTGTGATTGGTTAAAATGAAAACCTGAAGTCATTACAAAGGAGTTGTGGTTTAAAGCCCGGCAGGAAGCGTGAGCAGTCTTAGCTCTTTTATACTTTTTCCTTATAGTCAGTTTCCTGAAAGAAATGTCCATACTCTGGGGGAGGCAATACTTTCTAAAGGTACAGGAACTTTAGATACATAGATCTAGACAGAACACAGCAACTGAAAAAGAGAAATAAAATGTCATTAACTGAGTTTCATGGTGTTTATGTTAAAAAAAAAGAAGCATTAAATAACCACCAAACTATTGTGTAGAGAGAGAATCACTTCTCTCCTCTGCATTTCTCCTTTTCATTCATTCATTACACATAATTCAAACATCAGAGTCATCAACAGTAAACACAAAGAGCAAGAGGATGACTGTGTGTGTTATTTCCTAATGTGTGAATACTACATTTCAGATGTTGCCATTGTTTTTTGATCCGTCATGGATCTAATTTGTATAAGCTACATGGTTCTTCCCACATGGTGGAAACACAAACAGGAATGTCTAAAAGGGACGTGATATATGATCCCCTTTGTGGCCAGTTCGGTCTGTTTAGTTGAGTGAGTTTGTTAAGTTGTAATAGCTGCGGAGCTGTTGCGTGTGCATAGAGCCTACGGTGCTGATGAAAATATATCATTTCTACATGTGAACAGGTGGTTTGATAAATTACTCTTATTGGCCTTTTATCCGTCAACACATGTAGTTGTCATTAACTCAAGCAAAACTTTATCTTTCACCTCACCTGGTTCACTGTCTCCACCTCTGTGTGTGTGTGTGTGTGTGTGTGTGTGTGTGTGTGTGTGTGTGTGTGGAGGCACTGAGCCCTGCCCTCCATCAAACATGACAGAGAGCAGAGGAGAGGACAGAGAGGAGAGACTGTAGCATGACCATAACTGACACCACTTCCCATTCAATCACCACTAGCTCCAGTCAGCAGCTGGAAGCAGAGGAAGTGTGCACATGGTTTGTGTTCGTTGTGAATCTTATGTACACGTGAAATTTCAGCAGTGGCGTTCATCAGTTAACAGCAGGGCTGTGCTGCTGTTGAAAGCACATAGAGGAAACACTGCTAAGTTTAGTTCTGTTTAGTCGACCTCTTTATGGGCCCAGAACTTTTATTATACATGTTTGTTTTTTTTTTTAATTTTTCTTCTTCTTTGGGTAAATAAAACCCTCTTTTTTGAAAACTATCTGTGACTCCTTGTGCCTGCCAGCTCAGTCCCTTACACTGTTACCCATAAGCACTGCTGTGCTGTAAATACATATATATGTGGGTAAAAAAAAAAGAAAAAAGATTGGGATACATTGCTGCTGCTCTCACCTCAGCTGATGCCTTCACACAACATGAGTTGAATTATTAGGACGGGGGGGTTTTCTCAAATGGAATGGACTCATAGATGGATCACTGAACTCTGCCCAGCAGGGCCGATTGGTCAAGTGGTCAATAAACCAGTGCCTCTTTATGAAGTAACTATGTAGCATTGAAAAGTCTACTGGGCTCAGTCAAAAGAAGGAATGTGCTCATCACATTATTTGCCACTGATTCTTTAAAGGCTTCTGTATGCTTTGAACAAAGTGCCTGTTGGATCATCTAGCAACATCTGAAACTAGTGGGTGTGTCAATTTTCTGAACTGTCCAAAACACAACCTCTGCAAGCCAAAAAGCTATGGGGGTGAAAAGCTTGCAGTCATATCCTTCTCCAGGCTGCATCACATTGCCTCCATACAAGAGAGTAATTGTAGTTAGTGCAGTTGCTTAATGTCTTTGGCCACTTGAGTTAGTTATTTGTTCCCCCTCTGCCAGTAGTTTTTCTTTTTGGGAGGGATTTTTGCTTCTGCTAAGTCAATAGAAAGAGGAGAATTATGCTTATGGTGTGCTCTCTAGATGTGGGTCCTATTTAGCAACGTTGCAATAAGGGAATACAGGGTAGTTCTGTTGAATACTCAGCACTGTATTCAAGGAGAAAAGCTTCAGATGATTATCTAACAGTGACAAAAGAAAAGGTAAAAACAATACGGAAGGTTCACAACCAATATACTTGTTAGCTGATCAGAGAGGCAGTAGCATTACATGACAGAAATACCAACAACTATATATTAGGCCCAAAACCATTGGTTGGTTAATGCATTAGTCCAATGAACAAAAGAAAACAGAAAAAAACAGATTAACAAAATATTTTAATGGTACTTTTAATCAAGAAAATATTCAGCAGATCAATCAGCAGTTGCTTGCAGCCCTACTGTATATATACATGCACATGAATACATACATACTGTATGCACACATGCACAAAGTATACTGAACTCTTAATAGTCAAGCCATGTTAGATTAGCTTATAAATGTAAGCTCATAATTGTTTAGACCTTCAATTTGGATTAGCAAAACTCCAACATACTACAGAAGCACAGTGCATACCTATACTGCAGCTAATTGTCTCTTATAATCTATCCATTAGGAGACTGGACTCTACATCTCAATTTATATCACTTTGTGTCGCAATTTGTATGTATTCAGAAGAAAATCCTGATGTAAGAAGATGTTTTGACTTCTTAATCCTTACCAGTTGCATACATGAGAGGGCTGTAGACTATGTAAATGAGTGAAAATAGGTTATTTTCTGTTTCTACAGTTAGTGACCTTCCACACCTTTTCACAATCCCACACATCCTTTTTGCTGGACTTTCACAATTCATCCTGATGTGTCTGTAGAGCTGCTGCCACTCACGGCTGCATCACTGACTCCAGGCAGTAACATGCTGCTGTGACATGTGCTTAACCAGCAATCCTCCCCAGCTCACTCAGTCAGCCAGTGTGATGGTGGGTTAACAAGAGTTGCATATGGCTGGAAGAACATTTTCAGTTTTGATAGATCCACTGAGCTCCTCTGGAGGCAGAGTGTAGTCATGCATTAATCAAGATCTGCCAATTATAAAAGTGTGTCTGTTGTGTCCAGGGGCATCACTAGACTGAGAGCTTTACATGGGATTAGCCCCTGCTTGTTAGGGGGGCCTTTAATGC
This sequence comes from Thunnus albacares, assembly GCF_914725855.1. Taxonomy (NCBI): domain Eukaryota; kingdom Metazoa; phylum Chordata; class Actinopteri; order Scombriformes; family Scombridae; genus Thunnus; species Thunnus albacares. The sequence continues at coordinate 1,701,837 of NC_058115.1, forward strand.
TAACAGAGGAGGGGTGGGAGCATATGAGGTCTCATTGCTTTAGAAGAAAAAAAGTAAAGAACACAAGATATTTGTAAACATAAAGATATATTGTATAGATCTGTTTACAGTCTTGAAGCCTTTCCCATTTAAAGGATCATTTCAGTTTATTACAACTTAATATGGTGATTGAAGTCCAACTGGGACTAGATATTTCTCTAGAGGAGGTGGGGTGAGTTTAACATTACCTGCTAGTCAGTGATTTTAGTCCTTGCACCCCCCACCCCGTAATAATTGCAGCTGCAGTGACCTTCTGTTTTTCAGTGGACTTGCTGCTCCTCTTCTAATTTAAATCCTGTCCAGAGCAACGTCCTTGTATTTTAAATTTATTTGTATTTTTCCACTTCAAGAGCAGCTCGTCCTTCTACTACAAAAATAATTTTGCTCATCTAATAGATGGAAACATGCTAACATCAAAATATAGACCTATTTATTAAAAAAAAAAAAAAAACACATCAGGAGAAAAAGAACCCATAAAAGCTAATCAAATTGGTTGTTGTAATGTGAGCTACAGGTAAGTACTGCTATTCTCTTTTGAGCCCTGTTTTTAAACTATACAAAAAGAAAACTTTCAAATGTGGTGATTCTAAGGCTGAAGGCTCTTTCTTTCTCTGATTTCTTAGTGGATTAATGGAGGTATATTGTTGATGGACATCGGAGATAATGATATCCTCAGGAAGTGTAACTCACACTCAATGTGTCAATCAATATGTGTTCCATGTCTGTGTGCTCAGATTTGACTGAGTTATGATTCAGAGGATGATTTTTGACTCTTCTTCACCTCACACAGTATCTGTGCCTCATCTTCAACTCTTTTAGCTTTCTCTTTTGGCTTTGTCCTGCTGAATGAGAATGTCAACATGAGAGATGGAAGAAAAACACATGTTCGACAAGAAAATATTGACAGTAAAAGAATGTGAATTTCAGGAACCACCACAGCATATAACACTGTTCTGTTCAGCCCTTTTGAAGCAAGCCGCTCATGTAAAATTAAATAGCCTATTGATTCAAGTGAGTACTTAATTCTGCATGCAGTCCATAATGAAATAATGGGATGGAGTGAACTCACTGTCAGCCTTCACACATCTGAATCTGCTGTTTACAAAGTCATAATACCTGAGTCTACTACTTCTTGGCTTTCATGTCTTAATAGAGATGGGTCAATGTTTGTGTCAAGATGATATGAGGTGATAGTAACTGTAGTGTACAGCTGACCAACATTTTTGACCATAGATGTAGTTAACACTTGCCTTTATAAATGGCATGTACTATTACACTCCTGAAACAGAAACTCCTTTCATCAGATAAAAGATGTTGGACTCAATTAACCTTTAATTTAATCAACCAATTCAACATTTACACCAAGGCTCAACTAGAAAAGGCAGCCAATTACAGATTTAAAGGGGACGTATCATGCACATTTCCAGGTCTATATTTTAAATCTGGGGCTCTAATAGAATATTTTTGCATGATTTACAGTTCAAAATTCCTTATTTATTTTATAGTGACCCTTTATGTAGCCCCTCAGTTCAGCCCCTCTGAAACAGGCTGCTGTAGCTCCTGTCTCTTTAAGGCCCCCCTCCTGATAAGCCCACTCTGCTCTGATTGGCTAGCTCCTGTTGGCAGACTTACAGCTACATAAACAAACAATAGTAGCAGGATTGAGTTCTTTACTCAAAATGTCAACTTCCTAAATACATACACACATGTTTGAGCCCGAATCTGATCCAAAATATGTGAATGGACAACATGAACAACACATGGAAAAACCTTAAACAATCTTAGCAACAAAGGCTATGGAACGAATGGCCATTTGTGGGCATGTGCGAACAATCTGATGTCATCACGAGGAGGAAGTAGAGGTTGCAGTTGCAAATTAAGCATTCAGAGCAGGTTGAAGCTTTTGTCTTACAGGGAGCATTTCAACATATGTTAACCTCAAATTTTAGGACTGTACAAAAAACGAAAACAATTCAAAATTATTTATTTTTTGCAACTGGTATAAATATTCGTACATAGAGGGTGTTCTGGGTCAAATTTGACCCATGTTTATTCAAAAGGATTTTAAAGTCACTAGAGATGGTCAAATCAAGGTAAAGAATGGTCATGTGGAATCTTGAAACAGTGAAACTATAGATTGGCAGATCTGCATATTTTTGTCATTGGGACAGTGGGGACAGAGCTCAAGGGCGACCATGACACTGTCATGAGAACTACCTGTGTTCCCTTGCCAGTGTGTTCCTTGCTACACTTGCCTGGGTTCCCACTCAGATGGGCATCTGCACCTGCAAACAAGTAACAAATCAAATCCATCAATTCCCAGGCAACCAACATAGTGGTTGCCCAACATAGTCCTCCTTGTAGTGGAGGGCAGCTTTCATAAGACTATAAAAAGTACCTGGGTGCCTATTTCACTGATTTGGTGGAGTGGAAGGAGTCTGTTTCATCTTGGATCCGTTATGAAAAAGGAGACAGTGAGTTGAAAAGAAAGTATTAGAAGAAGAGGACAAAACAGAACGGAGGAAAGGCCCTTGTGACTTCTCTCATGCAAAGCGACACCACCTCCCCACATGCCAGACACAGCAACCAAAGCAGGACAGATAACATGAGGTCATTACATAGTGTGATTCTGAATGTATTTTCTCCATAAACAAATACTGCCAAACCCAAAGAACACACTCTCTCTGCTCTCTGAAAAATGAATGAAGGATAAATCACCCATTTATTAATGACTGATAAGATATCTGTGGAAGCATTATACATTTGTGATTCAAAATTTGGTATAGGAACTAATTATAAAGGGACACTTGAGCAGAGTCAAAAATGACCCGTTCCATAATATGAAGAGTCAGGATATGAACAGTATGTAAGGGTTAATGGCTGAGATTGTAGTTTCAAGCAGCCAAAATGAGATTCCTCTGCAGGATGTCTGAGGTCACCCTAAGGTGCAGAGGTCAGATATCCCAAACAAGACATCTGATCAGGATGTTCCCTCAGCCTTTATTTTGGGACTGGCCTGTATTTGCTCAAACAGCCTGCAATCACAGCTATTATTTAAGACCCTGACATTGGATGAGTACCATCTTTTTATTTGAGAATTTACAGGACAAACCAAATGAAAATGTGGGGAAATTAAAGTGTTGTGTCCTTCTTATCCAACTTATAAACATGAACACATCTTGTCCTACACCTTAGCTTGTTGAACGAGCCAGCAAACAAACATTCACCAGGGATGAGCAGGCTAGATAGCTAATTAGCTGCTTAGCACATTAAACAGAATGTAAACATACCTGCAAATGTCATTTTGGACCTTTTAGATGCTGGTTTGGTCGTTGTTCTTCAAAATCCCTGTTAGCAACACACTGCCTGTCAATAACTTCTAGCTACAGCAGCCAGCTGACACAAAAAGGAGCATTTCTGTTATTTCCCAAAATACCTGTTTGCTTCACTTTGATTATACAGAATTGTTAACAGTGTGTTTAAGATATCGTACATGTTTAAATTGTTTTCAACTGCGAAGACGAATAATTAAATAGGATTTCATTTGGACTTAAAAACAACATTTGGCTCTTCCACTACATGTAAGAGGACATTTGCATATTGTTAAAGCTTTCCCAAGGTTTTCTAGGTTAAATTCACAATATGGCATCCTGTCAACCCCCCAGTGTTTGAGATCTGTTGCAGCCCCCCGGCCTGTGAAAAAACCTGGTGCAACATGAAAATGAGTCGCCCAAGAACCATCAGCAACAAGAGATTACAGTCCTCAAAGTATTTATTTCTCACAATTATTATCAGACATACTGGCTTCAGGGTGGGCTAACAGAAATATAACAAACAAAATGTCATAGAATTGATCACCCCAAAACTATAGCTATACACATCTCTTACCTAAACTCCTTACTTACTACTTTTAAAAAACATGAGAGAATTAAACTAAATGCTACCATCCCTGTAGATCCCAGGTCTGGTGTAGATAACTGCATGATAACATTTACAATATTGTGCAAAGGTGTAGTTGGTAGGAGGTGAAGAGAGGAGAACCTGCAGGACCTTGGAGAATCTGCCCTTTAAACCTCGAGTCTGCTCCCTGGACTCAGCTGCATACTCAATCACACAATTATTCACTCAGCACATCAGAGAGGCTCACCTGCAGTTAATTACACACAGAGCCACCACAGGTTCACCAGAGAGGGAGAGGGATGAGGCTACTGTCACCTGAGGGGAGCTGTGGCTGGGGACACCACATAACAGCACTGACAATGGTGTACTGGCTGGCACACGGGTTGTCCCCTGTCTACTGTTTACACGTATGTAATTTTGAATAACATAGGTAAATACGTTCTGCCGCAGTTTGATATGGTGTGCTTTTGTCCATATATCCTACTCCTGTGTGCAGGCTGGTCCACAAAGGAATGAGGAAGATCAAATACCCCACCGCCCAGGATGTTGATGAAGTTGGTCACCAGTTCCAGCTCCTGACATCATCGAGGCAGTTCAGGACATTGACGCCCCCCCCCGGTGCCTCCACCACATCTAGTGAGGGGGGAGTTGAGTGTATCTGCTTGGAAGTACAGGCTGGCTGGACAACTCTCCGCCCCATCTGTGCCTACTGCTGGGTTACAGGAGCATGATTACTGTCTTTTTATTTGTTACTAGGCCCTCTTTTTTGTACGTATCTTGCCTTTGTTTTGTGGATGTTGTGTTAATTGCACGGGCACACAGATTTATTTTATCCTATTATTGTGTTCATCAAGCTTATTTATTGATCTTATTTATGAATCTGTATTCCACATACAGCACCCTGGTGTTCTTGATTCCTTTTGTTGCTGTACATTCTATTATTTCTCTGCCTGTTTGTGTGTTACTGTGCTGTGTGTATATCACACTGCTCCTAACAATTTGCCCCTAGTGGGATGAATAAAGTTGTTGGTATTGTACACTCTTGGAATTTGTACTATTTGATGGATATTTGTTAAAGGATTGCAAACTGGGATGTAAACATTAACCTTATTTATTTTGTTCAGCATTGAACTGTATTGACAATATGAACAAAGGCTTACCCAGAATACATAAATACCAACCCTGTGGTGGCACATAATACAATGTAATAAATTAAAGTTGAATCTGGGCTCTACTGTATTAACAAAAAACAATGACTCCAACTTAACTCTTTCGGACAAGTTCTTCAAAGTGGTCCAAAAAACATTCAGTCTGTGCATGAGTGGCCCTAAAGCGCTCATCCTCTTTCTCAGCCTCCTCCTCCAGCAGCTGCAACAGCTTGTTTCTCCTCCTTTTGGGGGGCTGGGGACAGGCTGAAGTGGAGGGCTCGCCATCCTGTGTCACATTTGTCCCCAGCTCTGCTGGTACCTCTTCCTCATCATCATCCTCCCCACTTGCTGGTCGGCAGGTGGCCACCACAGATGTGGAGAGAATCGGGCCACTTTCTTCAGGGGCCACATCATTCACTAATGCCTGGTTCTCCCCACTCCATGAATCCATTAGGACAGGAGGCACAATAGACGGCCTGCCCCCTGTGGCCTCATGCATTGGGGTAAACCAAGGCCAGGTGGCTGCTGTGGCTCCCCCTCTGTCTGTCACCATCCCCGTGGCAGGACATCTAAGCTCCTGAGGAATGGAAAGGTGAAAGGCTAAGGCATGACTCTCTTGAACAAGTACTCTCAAGAACAGCCAATGACATCACATATGCATCATTGGAAAGACAGCTTATCAACATATGAGATGAAACCACATCTACAACTAAAACAGTCATAAACAAGCTACATACCTTATATTTTCTTTTCAAGTTGTCCAATTTCTTAGCCAGTTGCGTGAGGCTAACGATGTCTTTCATGCCCATCTTCCATCAGTATTAGTCTGAGGAATGTAAAACAGGTTTGGTGTTAAAGGCTATTCTTTAAGTGCTCTCAATTATATTACTGGCATGCTTTGGCCATGTACTGTACAGATGTCAGTTTCATCTACCCAATAGGTTGTGTGTTTAAACTGCCTTTTTGGCCTCTGGACAGATATGACTCTATCACTCCTGAGCACCGTATCTGACACTGTATCATATATCACATTTGTAGAACACAGAAAAGTATTTCTTGTATTACATGTTAAGTGATATTTTTTTTTATATCTTTGCTTGGTGCTTTTCATTCAAGTTTATATTATTGAGCCTAATGATAACTGTAATACATTATCACAATCATGTATTACAGTGCATTAATCACTCACTCCCAGGTTTGTTTGGCAGTGTGTCGCCGCCCTGTGAACAAGTGGTCACATTCTGCTCTCAGTTTGATTAACTTGAGGGTCTCATCATCCGTCCCTGTAATACATGGGACTGTATTAGATTCCCGACAGTTCTACACCTGACAACATTTATTGAAGGTGTTAATCATTTCTATAAAATGAGGCATATCGGGGACGGATGTGCAGTAAGAATATTGAACCATTAAGCCTTAAATAGCGTGTACACCTACTAAACATTTTTCTACACACAGCATTCCCAGGCCCGCTCTGGCATTAATTTGCTAGTTCGTAGTAGCACAGACAGTTGTTATTGAGGAACATATTGCAATAAGAACGATCGTGGACCATTTACGTTTATGAACAGATCCTCCCACCATGCTTCAAAATGCGTGCCACATGTGCAAGGAGGTGCGGTATTTAAATGTCACGCGGCTTGATAAAAGACTTCCATGTAGGATACACCTGTGTTTCCTTGCTCTGAGCTCCTCCAGGAGCCTCCTCACTCCTCGTCTCCTCGAGGTGCATTTAAGGGATTGGAAAATCCTCCATGATGGCGGAGGGAGATTGGTTTCTGGGTCACGGAGGAGAGAGGATGCGAGGAAGCATAGAATTAGCGTAATGAAGAGCACTCACAGAGGGGATTGAAGCATGCAGTATAATACACACATATTCTATGTTGAAATAGATTGAACAACACAACTAACCTAAGTGCACTCAAACAAAGTTGAACTAGAAACTCTGTAAAGTCTAATGGCAGTCCTTTTAAAACAGCCAAATGAAGTAAGTTAACATTCACCGTTTTAACTTACATTTGGTTTGGAACTTCATTCAATCATTTGGTTAAATTTGGTGATTGCACCATATCTCATTGTCTGACCACTTGTGTGGCTGTTGTTGTGATGTCAATGTCTCAAATCTCAGTAAAGTGTAAAGGCATTGCAGATATGCCTTCTACCGCAGGCTTTATTTGATTTGCTCAGCTAGTAAAAAGAAAGAAGTTACTGTATGATCTAAGGCAGTGGTTGTCAGCCATTTCTTTTTATTGACCAGCTTTTATCTAATGACCTTTTATGGTTGTTTATGACTACTTCCCTTTTCATAACTCTTTCTTTTTTATTCCTTGTTCATAATCATGTTTGGTGTTGTTTTCTACTGTTGTTCTTTCTCTGCAAAGCACTTTGCAGTGGTGTTTTATGATATTAGTTGTTACAGACCCAGATATAAAGAGTCGTTAGGTCTACATTACGTCCCATCTAATCAGATTGAGTGTCAGATTTAGGGACCCACATGGGGATATGTTGGTTCTTGTTAGTGTAATGATAAAATGCAGAACTTTCTTATCTGTGCATAGAGAGATAAACAGGATCACAAGAATCATAATAGTCATTCTAATATTTTGTTTTTTTGTTTTGTTTTTCCCCAATTTGGAAGTGAAATGAAACAATTTCTTATTTTACTGTTGTTCACCTGGAACATTCTCAGGGATTCAGATAGAGGTCTCTGGTCCCAGTTTTGGGGGACACTAATCAAGGAGAGAGTTTAACTTTGGTAGCAGTTATGCCCTATAGGTAAGGTAATCCACCACTTTGGTCCAGATTGATATATCTCTAAGTATAAGTTGGATTGTCATGAAATTTGGCTCACGCATTCATGTTCAGCTGAAAAATGGATGACATTTCCATCTGCAGTTTCATGCCCCACACCCCCAACCATTTAATGCTAGGGAGCAAATGTTAGCATGTAGTGTTAGCCTGTAACTCAAAGCTAAAGTAAAACCCAGGAGTTCAAACTTGCAAGTTGATTATGCAGTACACTCAAGTTTCAATAACTATATTGTATAAAAAGATACGTTCTTGAAGGAGAAAAAAGTACACAGGGGCAGTGCTACTGGATAATGCCAATTGTCTAATTAAAACACCAGCCTTGATATTCAAATGTTTTTTATTAAAATTTTCCCAAACAGAAAAAACACACATAACACATATCCTTTGCACATTAAGTCCTATCTTTAAATACATTACCCAAACCAAAACCCAGACAAAACCCAGACAGACAGAAAACAAAACAAAAACAAAACCCAAAAAAAGCTCTAAGAGACAATAGCTGCTTCCTAAGGTTCACATCATAACCCCATTATGAAAACAGAAAATACAGGCAGGTCATTTTACTCCTCATCATAGTGGATGGAATTAGCCTTAATTTGAACTTCAGCAAAACCAGTCTGGCAGCAGCAAATATTGGATTTTGAAGTGTATATTCCAAAAGAAATTACATCTTATGTTTAAAATACTATGGAGACATCAAAGCCATTCGTTAATTACAAAATACTTGCTAAGATTGCGGAATGTTTTACCTGAAATGACTTTGGAGGCTGACTTGCCTGTCTCTGTTGATCCTCACATCTCTGAAAACATTGGAGCAAAACTTCAAGTCAGCATTATTTATGATAAATTGACCATTGACCAACAGTTTATTTCTCACCCTTAAAAACAACAATGAACAAAATTTATCACAGTTGTGAGTCAGGCTCTTATAATCCAACATTTGTTGACAGTTAATATGAAGGGCATGCTGGGATACATGTCTACTTCAGTGGCAGCTGGTGACTCAAAAAATAGGGGAGGACCAGATGAAAACCAACATGGAATCTCACAACTAACTGCATCATATTATATCATTACCCTGCCCGATGAAATTGGTGAGGGGGGGGGGGGGGTATACAGAAATATATAAAGTACCACAAAGCTTATAACCTGATACAGGTTCAGATCAGTGCTGAATATTAGAAAGACTGAACACTAAAAACATTCACAGATCTAAGAGTGTAGGTTCACATCAGAAAGTATTAATGCATGTATCAAATACATGACTTACACACTCTGATCTATGTGCACGACATACAAAATATAGTCTACAAAGCTGACATGTTAACACTTGTTATTCTAGTTAGTTAAGCTTATTACTCAATATACGACTCAGCTTAAAAACCAACAATGAAGAAATTGACACAACAAGCAGCCAGACCTGCACACTCATTCACTAATCACACAACATCAACAGGTGACTGAACAACCACTCAATTAAAAACTGTATCAATTCCAAATGAATGAGTCCAGACAGCTCACTGTTATCTGACGTCTTTTTCTTTCTTTCATGGAGATGAAGTATTCATGTCATGACGTCCATTTGTGGCTTTTGGTCGTCTTGTTCGTTAGTTAACAGAACTTTATGGCTGCTGGTTAACTAGTCTGGTGTCATTAACAGCAATGACAAACAAGCTAACTCTCCTGGTTGTTTCATTTAAATAATGTTGTTAACTTTCTATTGTTGTTGAGAGGAGTTCACTTCAGAGCGGTGGTATGTCGGGCCACAGCATGTCACAGCTGGGGCAGCAAGGCCCGAGGCTGCGCCAGCAGAGTGGAGCTCTCCAGTTGCTCCCCAGTGGTGTCCAACCGCTGCTGCGCCGCCCAGTTCAGATCCATTCTCCTGTTAGCTTAACAACAGTCCTTAACAGTCCTTCAGGGCTGCTACAAGCCAACTGTTGCGTTGGCTAACGGAAGCAGCTATCTACTGCTTGATAAAAGAAGTGAAATGTAACCTCTAAATCTGAAAAAAGGAAATCTGTACTATTGCTTTACCACATACAGTTGTAGAGATTTGAAGATGAAATTTGGAAACTGTCATTGGACCAGCATGATGTCAATATTGTATTCTGGTTGTTGATTGGTTAGGGAGGACGTCCTCGCTTGGAGCATCGTTTTATGTATTTTGGCCAATCATAGATTAGCATGAAATGATACTGAGATTTGGTAATAATTTATTTCAACCAGTTACTCTTTTTTTATAACGTGATCTCCCTCTTTCCCCTCAAAAATAGAGGAGGAACAACCTCCTCTGCCTCTATGGACCAGCCTCCTCTGGTCTACATGTCTGTTCAGACACACCGTACCAAGTACCAAATCATCCTGGACTTGGGACAGTGCTTGGGCTGTAATTGATGATGTTTCACAAATCTCCAAAAATGCATGTAAAAGCAAGATTGCAGACCACTAAAGGGTCTCAGTCTTGTTAACAATTTAAGGAACTTAAGTCAACAACGTTAGATTAGAGGAAATTGAGATAATATTTAGAATATAAGGGTTATCTATGAGCAATATGATGCTGAATGGACCAAACCAGTCTTTTTTCATATTTGATTTTAAAACCTATTGTTACCAAAATGATTGGCAGCTTGTGCTGACGGAAAGGCAAAACCAGCTTCACAAGCATCCATTCAATGGCATTCCCCATTAGCAGAGACACATGAATGTGTGCGCTTTATGCATGCCTGCAGTGGGATTGATCAGTGCACCTATTGATTTCCATTTGCTCATTGCTTGTCCCGTTCAGGAAAATTTAACAAGATGGATGTGTTTAAGGCCAAAGTTCAGACACTGGTCTAATTGTGGCCAGTGTTAATTAGACGTCTGTAATTGGGAAGAATGGTTGTTGGGGAAGTCTCTTGAGTCCGTGTAGACAAAGGACCTGCTTAGAGACATTTGATTAATTCCCCTTGAAGAATGGACCATGTAAAGGGACATACTATATACTACAAACACTACTATGTATATTCCTGGTCAAGAGGGGGTCAGGATCTCTTACAAAAATTTAGAAAGTGACTTCTAAATCAACAGTGAAGGGGTAAAATATGCCTTCAGTATTAAGCAGCTACAATTTTGAAACAAAAACAAAACAAAAACCTATCAGCCAACACCAACTGAGAGCGCAAGCTCTTTTCTGATCTTTATCATTCCAACTTTTTCAATATATATATGTATGTGTATGTATATATTAGGGCTGTAGTTTCCTGGTTGACTGGTTGATTAGTTGGTCGATATGCTCTCGTCCGAACAAATTCTCATTGGTCAGATAATTACTGTGTTACTTTCATAAAGAGAAAAGTGCTACATCAATAGCCTTCCCGGATTAATCCATTATTTCCTGCAGCGGGAGGGACAGACTAACAAATAACCCGTGTATTGAAAACACCCCCGTTTTTTTTCAGAACTTTGAACTCGCTCAACCTAATGGAGACTGCTAAGTTTAACTGTACTCAATGTTTACTGAACGTTTACTGAATCAGTGTTTCTCCTAAACTTATAACGAGAAACCAAAGTTAGCAACAAATAATACAAATGTATTACTCGGCAGAGCACAAATAGTGGTTTAGTGGGAAAAAAAAAAAAAAAAACTTGTCAAATACCAGTGGGCATGTCAGTCTCTCTCCTCTGCTCCTCTGTTACGTCTATCAGCAGGTCTCAATGAGGGCAGTCACATCCACCTGCCACATGATGCACATTTCCTTATTTAGATTTCCTTTATTTGGACCCTTATTCGTCTATGATCTGGGAGACTCCAGTTCGTAGTTAGTTCCAGTTAGTACTTCATAAGGTAGTTTATTCACGAACACAAATATACAAATAAATACAAATATAGACACAAATACAAATACTGAGCCCTCCACACATCCCTCACACTTTAAAACATATTTATGAATATTATTGTTATTATTATTATTTCATTTCTGCTAAGTCCGTTCTGCTAGATGCTGCTAAATTCAACACACTGGACCTTTAAGATATTGGGCCCTACTTTAACTGCAAGTGCAACATGGTAAGTCTTAGGTGCATGGACCGGGTGGGCGTCCCCATGCACACCTTCTATTTTGTTTCATGTGTGTGCAGCAGTGCAAAGTGCAAAAGGGCTGAACGACGGTGAATATTGATCAGGTGTAGTGATTATTAAATACTCTCTCAGCCAGTCACATCACTGCTCTCATAGCTCTGAAACAGCTGAGCCAATCACACTTTAACGTGATGACAACAGCTCAACAAACAGACACCATTTTTTTTTTTTATCCTATCAACTGATTCTTGCCCTTCATCTTTTGGGGATCTTGAATGTCTGTACAAAATGTCATAGCAATCCATCTAATCGGTAGTTGTCAAGATAGACAAAAGAGGTGGAATGACAAACCGATGTTGTCTCTTTATTGTCAGATAATGTAAAAAAAAAAAAATCATCATCATCATCATCATCATCATAGCATCATCACAGTAGTAAAGGCTTACAGTTGCTGTACTCTACACAGTGTAGAAAACACACAGCTGTATATTCAATTGTAAGGGTGAAGTCTGACATCTCACCTTCCTTGTTGTGGTTTGGCTTCTGCACATGTTGTAGTTGTAGTCAATAATGTCTTGTTGTGTTCTGGCCCCTCATGGGGTCATATTTGAAGTCTCTTTTGTGCCTACTTCAGAAAGGAGGAGTGAAACACTTCCTGGGTTCCTTCAAGAAATATGTATTTTGGATACAGTCCAGTTCTGTAGTTATGCAATTTCAAATAACCTGGGCTGTCACATCTGGCATCACCACACTTTTTTTTCCCTGCTTGATGAGATGCTCCAGAATCCAGTTGTGTTACTCACAGTATACCTCTTCAGTCACAGGTATCTCATAGTGTATGTTAGACTGAATGTTGTAGACCTGCTTATGTTTTGGCATCTGTAGTTTGAGTAGCTCCACCCATTCAACAATGTCAGTCTGTGTGACCCCTGTAAAACCTGCTGCTGCTGAAAACAGAAGGTTTTTTTTCAGCCATGCCTCTTTGATCTTGACATGATGCCAAATTTCCAGCATTTTTTCCTCTATGAAACTATCATCTTGGTGGCATGTTGTAAAAAGTGTCATGAGCTGTGACTCACTCACCATCCACCTCTTTTCATTCCATCATTGCTGATAGTCAGAATTGGAGCTTGCAGAACCAGAGATGGATTATTGGCTGGAAGTGTGGTGTAGCCGCTTGTAAGGCTGAAAACAACTATTTTGTGGATCCAGTTCTTCACTCTCCACAGAGCTCATGGAAATCATCCAAACCCCCTTCAGTCAGTCTGAAAAGATATAGAATGTGACCACATATTTAGAAGTAAACACCAACAGTGATTAAGAAAAATATGTTATTAAAATACTTTAAATTAAAAAGATGCTACAATCTGAACGCATTAGATATGTTAGGAGAGTGGGGAACAATGAAGCTGGTGTGGCTGTTATTTCCTGTAAATATCAATTAGTGAATATTTTGAGGTAACTGCACATGTAACATCCATTGTAGGAAAAGCAGCCACCTGTGACTGTGTCCACAGAGACAGAGTATAGTATATCCCAGAGGAGGAAGGCTTTGTGCAGGATGTGACTTTGAGAACAGAAGTTTTCTTGGTTCACTTGCAGTGTCCTGTCGATCCTCTTTTGTCTTTGAAGGGGGTAGAATGTGATAAAGCTGCAAACTTCTTGTCTGATGGTTGTGAGATTCCAGATGTAATGAATAACCAGATGTATGTAACAGAGGGAATTATGAAGTGACTTGCATGAAATTCAGCATAACCTAGTCTGCAATAACAATTGATCATCATTATGTTATGTTTCTCAGAGTTCTTCTGACAAATTGTTATGCAAATCAAAGATCTGCTAACCACAGGATGAAAATGCTGTACAGTGGTGCAGCTTATTCCATTTACCGACATGCACTGTGGGCAGTGGTGGTCTAAAGGATAGCAAAGTGCCTGCGTCAATCAGCTTCTTCTCCACTTTTGTTTAAAGTTATTTCATGTAGTGGAGTGGAGTAGTAAACGACTCTGTGCTTCTGAATCAAAAGGAGAGTGATTGGCTTTTGCAGGTTGTCGCTCACACTGTGTCAGAGGACATTTGCATAAAGTTGAGCCTTTCACAATCATCTCCTGTAGTGTGTTGCTGGGCACCTTCTGACTCTCTCTAGCTCAAAGCCAGGTCTTATTCACAATGAATAGCAGCCATCACTGTGCCAGCTTTTGAATCCGTTTGAGGCTGAGGCTGTGCTTAGGCAGAACAGTGCTTTGAACTAAATGCTAAAATCAGCATGCTGAAATGCTCACAATGAAAATGCTAACATGCTGATGTTTAGCAGATATGTGCCATTGTAATGTGGCATGTAAGCATGCTAACATTCTAATACAAAAAAAAGATATTTTGTCACTGGAAAAAAAACTAGAATTGTGACCCGATAATGGCACTAGATGAAAAGTCAGGGTGTCACCAAAGTTATTACATTTAATCCTCAAGGGGGTCATGAATATCTGTACCAAATATCAAGGCAATCCATCCAACAGTTGTTGATATACTGTAGAGGGAGAGAGAGGTTTACCTTATCACTGTGACTGAGATGTAATCAATGCAAAAGTTTTATCTTAAAACAATGATTATGAGAGAATTAAATTAAGACCTCCCTCCAATATATGACAGTAATATAGCCTTCATGAATATTAATGCTGATTTCGAACACCACATTCCATTTAGTATAGGTTATCATTCCAATTTCTGTATCACAGTTCTTTTTTTGTGGTTCTCTAAATGATTATTTTTCTGTGCTCTAACAATTAACCTATGGGTATCAGTATGTAACTACATCATGGAGGAAGTGACTCTTTATATCTACATGAAGGGGTTAAACATGTTTGTTTCTCTCAGAATCAATGAATTATTACTGCTGTTTGCATCTCACCAAGTATAATATTAAGAATTTAGCTCAGAGTAAAGTGTAACCTAATTTTCCATGCCTTTGTTATACTGGTGAGAGGATGCAGAGGGAACAATTCCACAACTGACAAGCAATTCCATGTATGATGGATGGAGAGATCCTGAAAGACACAACAGCAAAACAACAACAATGACAGAGGAAAACACCAACCAAAGGTCTCCATACTGAGAGAGAGATAAAGAGAGAGAGAGAGAGAGAGAGAGAGAGAGAGAGAGAGAGAGAGAGAGAGAGAGAGAGAGCTGCAGGATTAATAGTGTTTGCAAATTATTGATGTTATTGTGTCAGTTTGTAATATGTGTGTGCAAATATACAGTATACATCCTGAGTGGGTGTCTGTGTGACAGCTGGGACATATTTGTGTGTGTGTGTGTGTGTGTGTGTGTGTGTGCGCGCATTATAGCATGAATGTGCACTCACTCAAAGCATGAAATAATTTGTGATCAACATCAAAGTGGGTCTTTATTTTTCTTATCTGTTGCCTACAGGCCTCTAATTATACATTCATGCCTTCCTGCACCAAGCAGCAAAGTTGGGAATTCAATTTTCTCTCTGCAAAGCAACACACACATCCCCACTGAGATGGAGAGAGAACGTGTTCGGGAAATAAAGGAATCCATCGCTCTATTCTATGGAAATTTGCTCACTATTGTATGAAGAATAGCATTCCCTTGATGTGGAGAGATGCCACATGAGAAAGACCCTGTACCCCCAGAGGGGACACCTCGTTCAAGGACATCAACACAACCAGGACGACAGCACCCTGATCGACTAAACCTGACAACAGCTTCATGTTAAGCCGCCACACACAGGACATGTTCACACACAGAAAGCAGATACTTTACTGACTCTATTCAAGTCAATAAAATATGGCTGCCATTGCACATACCTGATAAATAAAGACATAGTTTGAGACAAAAACTGTTTTTGAGACATAAGACATCCTGTAGAAATTCCATCTTTAATCTCAATATTATGACGAACATCTCCCCTTGTATTACTGCATGTCATAGTGTAAGCATGTTCACCGTCTATCCCAAATGATATGCATATAAAATTGAAGAAATCACACAGAATATAATATTTCCAGCATGTAGAGGCTTTTATGTCACAAGTCCGAAGCGAATTGCACAGTCTAGATAATCTTCTGGATTGTGGCATGTTCCTTTGCCCTGAAGACTATGGTTATGGTAGTTTGTTTAGAAACGGCTTCAAAGACAAATAACAGTGATCACATTTTCATTCTCAGGAGAGTAGTTCTGTGTAAGGCTGATGCCATTGAGCATGCACAAGAAAGTGGTTCTGTTTGCAGAGCTTTGCTATTACAACCTCTTGACTTTGTACTGACCTTTGAAAAGTTTACAATGCAGTACAAAGTCAAGAGGTTGTGATATGTAGCACAGTAAGCTAGCACAGCACTGTAAATGGAACCATAATCATGTGCATGTGCAGTGGCATCTGCTGTGGAAGGAACCTCTCTCCTAAAAGTAAAGATGTGATCGCTGTTATTAGTGTTTAGAGCCATTTCTAAACAAACTACTGCAACCATGATCTTCAGGGTGAAGGAACATATCACCCAGTGCAACAGTGTGGCTCATTGACATGATTTTAATTGTTTTTGGACATCAGAGATCTAGGATATATCCCACTTTGGATACACACACAATACTTGTATTGTAAGTAGATCAATTTACTTTTGGTTTTGCACATGAGATTTGATGGCAGTAAGACATATCTAGAAAAACATCAGCCACATCCTCTACGTGAGGCTATTCACTGGAATACATGAAAACAGACATGATTGCACACATACATGAGCACACATACACCTATCTGAACGTTTTCACAAATTGAGAGAGACATTTTTGACTCAGTAACTCACTTGATTTCCCCACTAATGACCATGTCAATATATCTCTTAAAAGCATCTGACAAAGCTAATGAAGCCTCAATACAGTCCCTCACCATCAAATCCTGCCATTGAAAATCTATTGGCATTGATGAAAGCATGTACACTCATGATTCCTGTCCTTCCCTGTCACTCCCTCTCTTCCATCATTTCATTTGAGAGCTGTGAAAAATAGATTTTCCTGCCTGTTTCTCTTGCTTTGTACATCCATCTAGCCATATCATGTCATATTCAAGTTTGTGCAGATTGAAGACATTAAAATTCAATTCAATTCACCTTTATTTAGGATTATTTATGAAATCATTGAGGGTGACCCTCGTTTACAATGATGCAGAGATTACACAGTTATTAAGTTACAGGCAGGTATTGGACGGTTACATTCCTAAAGTCTCCAAGAGGTATAAGAGTATTCAGTTTTAGGCTAAGAGATTACATGAGTCTGCTGCACCTGAAGAACCAGCCGGTCACTGGAGTGAGTTAAAAGTGGACCAGAGTTCCAATGCAACATGTGCAACATATATGTGATGATATGATGGTAATTTTCCCAACAGGGCTTTATAAATATACAGACACAAATATTTATTGCATGTTTCTAGGGCTGTAGTCTCCTGGTCAAGTGGTCGATTAGTTGGTCGATATGTTCTCGTCCGACCAAATTCTTATTGGTCGAATAATCTCTGTGTTACTTTCATAAGGAGAAAAGTGCTACATCAGTAGCCTTCCAGGATTAATCCATAATTTCCTGCGGCAGGAGGGACAGACTAACAAATTACCTGTGAAAAGGGGGGGGGGGGGGGGGGATTCAAAACACCCCCGTTGTTTTCAGAACTTTGAACTCGCCCAACCTAATGGAGACTGTTAGGTCTAACTGTACTCAACGTTTACTAAATGTTTACTGAATCAGTGTTTCTCCATAATGATAACAAAGAGAACCCCTGCTAGGCCAAAAAAAAAAATTTTAATGCCAAAAATAACGCCGAATATCCTTTCATTTGGAAATAGCGTTCTGGAGTCTCTGTGCAGCGCTGTTCCGGTACGTGAGTCAACCTTTACGTCGTTGCCTGTGAAACTATTAGTAGCGTAACTCAGTTAGGAATAGGGCATTGCGTAGTATGTTTGCGTAGCGAGTGGGAGAGAGTGAGCGGCAGGAAAGTGACGGTGGATGCGAGCGGAGCAGAGGAAAAGGTTAGCAGTAAGTTGTCAGTCTGACAGTAAATGTGTAGTACAGACTACAATGTAACAGTTAATAAATGCTAAAAAGTCACGTCTGTTGTTTCCCCAAGTGCTGGAAAAGTGAAGGAGGTTAGCTCCAAAGTTAGCAAAAATGGGTTAGCCTAACCTGAAGACACAAAACAAAGAAATAGAGAACGGAGAAATTTGTGGCTTCACTGTGCACCCCTCCACCGTGACTAATCAATTTGTTGAAGATTATGTACGATTTCAGTCGACCAAGATTTTCTTTGGTTGACTACAGCCCTACATATTTCCGTCAGAGAAGACCAACTGACTAAATTGAACATTGATATATTTATCATGTGATTCTAGTACAAGATGTACCCATCTCAGGTACAGCAGATCATACTCAGACATATTTATCAATGATAATAAAAGATCATCATTAGCTTGGGTTTCAGCTGAGGGTATTGGTGTCAAAATAATGATTTATAGGCTTTTCCATAATCACAAGAAAAGAAAACTGTACAATATTAACAAGCCTTAAAACACCCTGCAAGGGGCCTTAAGGGATTGAAATGGTCAATACATCCCACTGACAATTTTGCCATTCTTAGAGCCTTAAAGTATCCTCCCAATTCTAGGAATAATAAGGTTGTTGGGGGAGTTGGAGTTTTATACTCAGTTTGATGGCTCAACAAGCATTTTTTGAAGCATAATGATGCTTCCAAAGAAGCCCAGCTGTGGGCTTGAGAATGTACTTCATTTTAATGGTGGCAGTAGAGGTTATGGAGTCATTAAAGGGACACTGCATTGATTTAGTTTTGCACTTCCATAAAGTTGGGGGACTTGCAAGTCATAGATTAAAAACAAAGTGGTAAAAATCGATGCAGCAGATGCCGAGATATCTTGACTTTAAGTCCCTAGTATGGGTCAAGATAAAAAAAATGTTGGATCCTACATTTCCCACAGTGCAACTCAATAACATATTTAATTTGAGCTTCCCTGCCTTTCCCTAAATGCCCTCATCTTTCAAACTGTTTGACATCACTATGGTTATTACAGAGCACTGTTGTCGACGGGGGGCGTGTTTCAGAATGTATCCAGACTGTATGTATTTTTGTGTGCTCACATTTTCTAAATAAAATTTTGTGTAATCATATTACCACAAACTAACTTACACACTGGAAACCTGGGTGCAGGTATTATTATTATCAAAAATTAAAATCAAACAACTTTACTGTCCACCTTTGTTGCACAAAAGTAGAAATTCGTCTTCAGCTTGTAGCATGATGATCAACATCAATATCCCATCATTTACATCATTCACTATAATATATTAGATGCAACTTTGTAAAAAAGAAAGGGATAAATTGCTGGAAATAATTTAAGACCAATGTAAGAAGTAAAGTGCCAGGTACATGGGATTAAAGACGATATTGGCATGTCCATTAATTACTAGTTTAACTGATGTATGGCATGCGGAATGAATTACCTTTTATAGATGTTTTTCTTTACAAATTGGACTCTGTACCGTCTCCCCAAAGGCAGGAGCTGAGCATGATGATTCAGGGGATGACATGAATCCTCCAAGATTTTGTCTGTCATTTGTTCAGCTGCTTTGTCATAGTGATAAGTTAATGGATGCTGTTTACAGCCTGATATTGCACTCCCAAGTTTGATTATTGTGAGTTTAAGTTTGGCCTTAGTTTTGACAGTAATCCTCAGTTTGCACAACAGAAAGAGTCTTTGATGTGATTTTTTCATAAATGTTATTTATTAACTCACATTATTTTCTATAGGGACCATATATAGGGATGCTTGTCATGTCATGTTGCCATTTAATGTGTTGCTTGTGTCCTCTTAATACAAGGGAATGTCTTACTTGCAACCCTTCATCAAGTGCATGTAACTTCCCATATTTGGCACATATAAGCAGTATATAAACAATAAGACATGGCTTATGACCCACTCTAATGTTGTTGTAAACAGATAACATATTTATATGGGGTCAATATAGGGCCCAACAGCAGATCTTTGCCCCAGGGCCCCTTAACATGTTAATTTGGCTATGGTGGTGATTAAAACCTACTAGGACACCCTCAACTTCATCAGTTGTAATTAGAAACATTGAGATTACCATCATTAGACAGGCCCCAGTCCACAAAAAAAGTAATAATAATCCTTCCATTTGAAGGAGATGTCCATCCACAGTTGTTAAACCATGTGGGAGTTATGAATAGCATTTGGAATGAAGGGGTTGACATTTTATCACTATAGCCAAGGACAATAAGGCTCTCTAAGCTTACATCACTGTGTAGCATTGAGTGTTTGTAAGTACCTGTGTATTTCATATGTATTTATACTATGCCACAAGTGGCAGAAACAGCACCTGGGCTCGTCAAGAGATTAAAAAATTCTCATAATTGCTTTGTGTTACTAAACACTTTAGTGTGAGCAGCGCTGAGGGCAAGTTCTCAGAGCTGAGCCTGTTTAGCAGTGGTGGAAGAAGTACTCAGATCCTTTACTTAAGTAAAAGTACCAATACAGCAATGTGAAAATACTCCAATACAAGTGAAAGTCCTCCATGAAAAATCCTTCTTAAATAAAACTATTTAGCAAAAGTAAGCAGCAAAATGTACTTAAAGTATTAAAGTAAAAGTTGTGGTTTGGTCCCTCTGACTGATATATTATTATTCATGAACATCATTAGATTATTACTATTATGTAGCAGCTGGAGATGGAGCTAGTTTGGACTACAGTATGTCACTAAAAAACACCCATGTGAAACTTGTGGTGGCACTAGAGGAAAAGTCACATGATCACCAAAGTAAGTATTTACCTGAATGTATGCGCAACATTTTGTGCCAATCCATCTTGTAGATGTTGAGATATTTGAGGAAATGGAAAAGCCTTTAGGCTACTCCACATGTGGAATACAAGGCTGAACCAGAGTTTACCTACTGTGTCTATGTTTATCTTTGTTAGGGGACCTGAAGACACCCACCCACCCATTGTCCCTCTAATGTGTAACTCACTTGGGTTCTGCCATTCTCATCACTGTTGTTGATCACCTCCCCATTATTCTCCCATCTTTTGATATTACAGTAACCTGGCATTATGAGATGATAATGAGTACACATCTTGTAAGCAGAATGGATCTGATGAGAAAATAACTCAATATACTCAGCAGATCTGAGTATAATAAGAAGAGATCAATGAAGGAAAGATCTTGATATTACAGGTAATAACAGGAAAAGATCTCACGAGAGAAGATACAATGAGAAAATGTCTTCTTATTACAAGGAAACCTGATGTTGTTTTCGAGATGAATGCAATTCCATAATCCAACAGCGTCTTCAAGGTAAACTCTCTCTGTGGTGTTTGTGAAGTAATAAGAGGCAATTTGTTTGCTCAGTAATAAAAGGTATTACAATATAGAGAGAACATGGTTTACAACACATATATGTTTATAGTGCCAGAGATGATTAATTTCCTTTGTGGTGCAGAGAGGTTTAACTGCTGTGCTGCATACTAAACAGCAGTGGTGGAAAGTAACTAAGTCCATTTACTCAAGTACTGTACTTCAGTTAAATGTTGAGGTACTTGTACTTTACTTGAGTATTTCCATGTGATGCTACTTTATACTTCTACTCCACTACATTTCAGAGGGAAATACTGTACTTTCTACACCACTACATTATTTTACAGCTTTAGTTACTTTTCAGATGAAGATTTGACTCAATGGATAATATAACAAGCTTTTAAAATACAACACATTGTTAAAGATGAAACCAGTGGTTTCCAACCTTTTTGGCTTTTGACGTCTTACAAAAAGCAGTGTGTAGTCGGGGTCACATTTCACATGTCTATGAGTTGTTAACAGCTTCACCAAATAGTGATTTTCCCTCTAAACTTCTCACATGCTTTCATTTCAATAAATGTTCAAATGATCCAATATTTCACCAAAAATTAAAGATTAGAGAAAAAAATCCAAAAACTGAAAACAGATTTGTGTATCAGAACCTTTTTTGTTCTTCTTTCCTCTCCCATTAATCATCTCTCAACCACTCAGATTTATGTGGTGACCCTTTGGATGGGCCCGACCCCTAGGTTGGGAACCACTGGACTAAACTAGCTAACTGTATATAAAGTACCATATGCATGTTTAGTTTAGAGTGCTTTATTAATCCCAAAAGGAAAATACAACTAAAACAGACCAAAAGAAATTATAAAAAAGGATACAATAAAAAAAAACAGAAGAATAGAGAGTGAAGATATTCAATATGTACCGTATACACCATACTATGATAGTAATATACTGTAATATAGTGCAGGTGAAAGAATAAGGAAATGTAGCAGGTTGATTGTGATTATGTTTATTCCCTTGGTTGTAAATGTTTTAACAATTTTTTCAAGGACAGTGATATATACTTCTTCACTGATAATCTGATTATGTGACTACTGATTACTTTGTAGTGCCTTAAAATATGAATATGCATAGTAATAATGAGTTACTTGCTACAGTTGCAGTTCTAGTATTGATGCAAATTGCAAATTTGCATATAGACATGACTGTTCCTCAAACAAATTGACAAGATGATCCTCTCTATCCTCCGTCCAAACTCTGCAGTTTCGACCAGATGACAGTTTGTAGCTGGCTTGACCAGCTGACTTCGCTTCGAGTTGATTGGCTGTTGAAACAGGTGACGTGCGTTACGTTCCAGAACCAAACAGAGGTGACTTGACAAGCTGAGTTGCCGACAACGCCACCAGCTGACATGAGTCGAGCTGAGACGGGACAGTTTACACAGCTCCGACTTTTCCCTGCAATGTTCTAAAACAGTTACGTCCTGTCGTGAATCTTTGGATCTTTAGATATCATATATGACTACTGCAGTCTGAAAAAAGACTGGTCTAAAAAAGACCTGACTCGAATTTGACGGGTACCAACAATGGGTTGTGTGTCAGGTTTGGGACTTTTTCTGCCTAAAGTTTCTGGTTGGATAATTTTCAAATGTAATCAGAAAATTCTCTTGCTGATTCTCAGCCAGTTGTCTGCAGCAATACATCACATGTTGCAGGTAGATATGCAATATATGTTCTTAACTATATGTTCGGTTCTGGTGGGCTGCTGTCATATTAGTTATTTTTGTGTTTGATAACTTTGTCTTTGCAGAAGAAATAACAAAAATATAACTTCAGGTTGGGTCCAGGTTTCAAACTCTGCAGTACCAGGTGGGTTCAGTCAGGTCAGGTCTGAAAGGCTCAGGTATGGGCCAGGTTCAGGTCTAGGTTTAAGGTCTGAACTGAAATCTAAGCTGAACATCTGTCCTCATTTAAACACTTCACTGATAATTCTGCACATCCATCATGCTGTATCACACATCTAAATGTACTTTACAATCAGTACTTTCTGGTACAGATTTGTAAGGTTTTTGTAATTCCCATCATCTATCTATCTATCTATCTATCTGAATACCTCTATGTATTCTCCTGATGTAGTCTTTTTTAATGCATTGCAGTCAGAGAGGACAGCAGGCTAAGAATGTTATTTAACTGTGCAACTGAATAAAGACTTTGAATTTTGAATGTGGAATCTTTAGAAAACACTAGAATTAATCTAAATGAATTAGCAAGTTGATTCTCTCTTCTTACAGGTCAAAGCTTATGTGATGTATGCCAGTGCATTCATTTCTTCATGTTATTTCACCACTTCCTGGTGGGTGGACTGAATGACATAAAGCAGGATCTCCTTGAATAAAGCAGTAAATTATATTCTGCATGAAAAACACCACTCGCCACTTTAAAAAAACCCCAAAAACTTAGATTAGTGATTTCATCATTTTGAGATCGAGAATAATGAAGACGCATTTTGTTGGTCGGTGTTGGTGATGTCCTTTGTGGGCTGCAACACATTCACCACATAACAATTATCCCACACAAATACATGCATGATCACAGTGAATTGGATGGCATTGCCCACAGGGACAAAACTAATCTTCAGCATTTCCATTTATCAGCTGTGGGCAGAGGCTGCTCTCAGTGGATCACGGCCCATCACGTCTAACAGTGTTTGAAAGGCTGTCGACCTGTTTCCCGACAAAACAAAACCCTTTCATTCGCTCCCTCTCCTTCCATTAATTGCATCTTATAAGGGCACAGGCCAGCGTCTAATGCCTCCCAAACATATTCAATTTCATCATAATTAAGAATAGATTATCTATCCAGCTAAGCGCGATTTATCATAATCATCATTCTGACCTTTTAGGGGTTTAAATAATCTGATGCAAAGATCCATAACTCCTTGCGACATCACAATAATTTGTTTACAGCCACATCTATTTGGTATACCATCCTTTAATCAATAGCAGTAAATCTAAAGTCCATTTGCTGCACATTTCTCCTCGTGGGGGGGGGGGGGGGGGGGGAGCCTGGTTGAGAATGGAGTGATCCAGGCCTCAGGAGTTGCACCCACACCACTGCTGGCTCTTGCTCCCACAAGTTTCAATAAGATTATATCAGATAGTTAATTGTAAACAGTGTGGAGTATAGCGGGGCAGTCCATGGGGCATGGATGGATTACGATAACAGAAGTGATGGTGTCATAACTGGAGATAATCAACTGATTCATTAAGATAAGAGAGGGAACGATAGCTGGGAAGGATCTTTTCCACAGTACTTGTACACAGCTTGTTCACCATCTCGCTCATTAAATAGAAATGAAACGGCAAGCTGTTGGATCCATTTGGCGTTGCACCATTAAACCTACTGGATGTTGACGGGCTGTCATCAAGCTGCCAAGTATCCAGTGGATGTAGGCATAGAAAGATGGCAGCTGCCGACCCACAGTGCAGCACAGTGTCGAGCAGACTTCCACTGGTTTCCAAACAGGTGAAGTAGCTGTTTTCACTAACATGCTGGTCTTGTAATTTGACCTTTTTGTCAAATTAGCAATTGTTACATATCACTTGGAACATTCTATGCTCTTCTCAAAACTTGTAAGCACTGTGCATGGCGATAAAATTGTAACCTTTGTCATTGTTTTTCATTTTTATTCCTTGGCAATATTTGAAATTTTCTAACCTCTGTTGCACTCAAGAAACACAGCTTCCATTAAAGGGGACATATTCAGCACATTTACAGGTTTATATTTATAATCTGGGGCTCTACTATAATATCTTTGCATGATTTACAGTTCAAAAAACTCCTTTTATGCAGCCCCTCAGTTCAGTGTCTGTCTGAAACAGGCAGCCTGTCTCTTTAAGACCTCCCTCATGATGAGCCCACTCTGCTCTGACTGGCCAACTTTTGGAAGCTGCTCCTTGGGAGACTCAATGGAACAAACAAAGGTCACTTTTTCTCATTATTTAATTGAAATGTCAACATCTCAAATACCTCTGTACATGTTCTAGCTGAAATAGTGAGAGTGGTCTACATAAACAACACATGGAAAAACCTTAGCAACAGCCTTAGCAACCAAGGCTACAGAACTGACGAGCGTTTATGGGCATGTGCGATGAGTCCATGTCAGTTTGTCGGCAAGATAGAACAAATACGAATAAAAAGAAATACATTGTTCTGTGCAGGTTGAAGCCCTGGCTTTTGACTTGCAGGGAATATTTTAACATACATTAACCTTTTAATTAGGAACTTTGACCATGTTTAACATACATATCCAACATCATTCTTTAACTTTCTTTCTCTAGGACCATAGGTATATTTAGAGTACTGGATACTGTGTTCCAAGATGGCGCCTTATTCATTACTGGGAGCATATACTGAAAAAGTTGTCCAGGCCTCTGGAAGTTTGGGCCAGCAGAGCATGAGCATTAAGACTTCACTGGCTTTCAGACTAAATGCTAGAGTGGAGGGAAGTGGAATGAACACATTTTTTTGATTTTTGTGTCCAGCCCATATTATAACCTAACACAAAACATAACATTCCTGTAAAACAGCGTTGGTGTGGATAACACTGTAGAAGAACAAGTCCTCTTACGTAAACATTTTGTTAACTTGTTGGTGCGTTCTTGTATGATCCGTTTGATTACTTACTGATCTGCAGCCCATATGGTTAAGGATTACTTGGTTAAAGTCGGCAGGTAAGGGGACAAAAGAAATCCATGTTGACTGTTAGGCAACAGGATGCAAACAGTGGTCTCTGGTCACATGTCACACTATTTCCTGTTCTTTTCGATTAAAACAGTATTGCTTGTATTTTAAATCTCACTTAGAACTCCAGTTGTCAATCAAAATAAAAATAAGTTTTTGTTAATTATAACAGCATACAGCTGCTGGCACACTACACACACATTAGGACTATTCAGCTGGAAAAATATTCCCAAGAAAAGAAGATTCTGTTATTATACTACATGTCATAAAAGATCATTGAATGTTAGCATGATTTTTTTCTTTTTTTTTTTAAATGTTACTGGATCAATCATGTTAGTGTATAAAGTGATTTTTATTGTTACATGAGAAGTTGGAATATGTTTATTAGCTTTATGTTTGACAGTGACATGGTCATTGAGGCTAGGCTAACCTGGGTCTCTGCGAAATTCATTACACTTGTAAAGCTCACTCAATAGTGTTTTGTACTGTATATTTGTTTTTATTGCAATGTAGAAATATAAAGTGACAACTTGTGTTGTTTTCAAGTAATTACCCTGACAGTTTAAGTTTTACTATTTCAAAGCATTTACAAGAGTGAGTTTATCCCAGTGTCTGTTCATGACACTTTAGTTCTAGTCTACAGCCTTCATAAAAAAGTTTTTGAAATTTGAGGAAGATTAAGATGAGTTAAGTTTAGTTTGACTTCATTTTTTAACTTAGTTGTGTCATGATGTCACTGATAGGCAAATAGCATTTGAGCAGACTCTAGCTACTGTCCATTGAAAAAAAGCTGGTAACACTGGCTGGAACTATTTCTCTTTATCCATGTGGGCAGAACTTCTGTGCAGTGTCTCAGCTGTAGCGCAGCTTTCCAGATACAGTGTGTGAGGACAGGTTTTGGTCTCTGTCCAGCAACAATGGTACTAAACCTGGAAACATCACCAAGGCAAGACTTTAAGAAGCTGAGAGGAGTTGATGCACAAAAAACTTAACCTAAAACAACTCTCATTTCTGTTTGTCTATGGATACGACATGGTGATTAGTGAGCTTTAGCTATTGTTGCCAGGTGTTTTTCCCCCTAACAATATCCTGAGATTGATGTCTCATGTCTGTGTGTCTAGTATTTCCCAGTATAATTTGATATGCTTGGGTATAACTGTCACTATCTTTATGTGATGTTTAAATGCCATCATGTGGTAGAGTATTTGACCGAACATTGGTAATAAATCATCCAGCTGCTCTTTACCTGATGTGTGTTTGCGACTACATTCTGTACTTTTCACTGTGTTCTTGCCTGAGCCAGGATCATGGAGATAATGAGGAGCTGGATGATGGATGGATAGATTGATTGAGCTATGAGATCCCACTGTTTATGTCTCTTTTGAAAGCTAATAATACCAAAATCAATATGTGCTGCTAGCCTGTGAGGCTAACTAGAAGGTGTTGGAGGAGATACAGATAACTTGAGGACGAGTATGGCGGCAGCTCTTTGTAGACAATCTCTTCCTCAATCTCCTTCCACTCTTCCCATCTCCATACAGCATTTGGACTGGTGTTGTTAGTATTTACCCAGCCCGTGCTGTGGCTGGGCTCCGCAGGCACCACAGCCATCTAATTGCCTGTCACATGAAAAGCTTTGTCTTTTGTCACCACGGATCAACTGGAGATCAATACTGCCAACAGAGAGAGTGAGGCGGGTGTGTCTATGTATGTGTGTGTGTGAGGAGACAAATGAGTTTGAATACCTGCGAGGAAAGGGAAGCTTTGAAGGATGCAGCAGCATTACTGTCATCTTGTCGCCTGGCGAGCACAGAGAGAGGGGGCTTATGTGCACACGCAGAATATTTCAACACACATGCAATGTGGCATACACAGGCTGTGACACACTGCCTCACAGCGCTGTCAAGTGCAGGGTTAAAAAGTGGGTGGACTCTAGCTGGAAAACCTCATTAAGTTTTAATTCCTTTCTGTATCCTATTTCTATAATGGGGAATTGATTTTTACTTAGTGCACTGGACCAGAAATAATTCTATTTCAAATCATTTTATTCTCCTCTGTTTGTCTTTGTGTGTGTATGTCAGTGTGTATATGTGTGTGTGTGTGCGCGTGTGTTAGTTTTCCCACATTTAGCCAAGACGCTGATGTTTTTCCTTAATCCGTTTGGAGCGAGAAAAAGAGTGTGTCATTCTTTTTGAACACACACTGTTTAGCTGCTTTAATGGATGCGCACTTGCTAATGCTTTCAGTGGAATACATACCTTTAATACCTTCAGTATTATAACATAGCAGATGCTTCTTTGAAGGATGACAGCATGTCATCACTGAGCAATAACAGTGCTATTTGCTTCTTGCGATGATATCAAGGTAATTTCCTCCTTATTTCAACAAACAATTCATAATTACTTCCAAATAACTTCTTAAGATGAAAGTCTTTAGATAGTGTTGTCAGAGAACATGGGATAATGAGGCCTGGCTGAGCCACAAACAGCATATTGATTGGCTGCGAGGTTGAAATTGGATTCCCGCACATGATCCGGAAATAACACCTCTGCTTTGTTTTTCAGCACAGGGAGAGCAGGGTTTCTCTGTTAGCTTAGCTACAATCACAGCTGGTGCGGAGAGGAAACGCTCCAAATGGTTTTCCTCTCGCGGTTTCTTTAGCAAAGTCCAGGATCTCTCAAGTGATTATCCACTGTAACATTGTATACTCATGTAGCACTAAGGCTATTGTATCCTGTTAAGTTGGAAAGACCGCTTGTGCTACACGATTAAAACAAACAAACCACTTGCGTTGAAACTAGCAAGCATAAATGCTGGCTGGAGCCACTTGGACATACAAGTCAAATGTGCAGTAATCTGTCAAAAGACCCTGAATTAACTAACTAGCTATGAGTCTTTGGAAAAGCCAAAAGTTCAAGTATTTTGACGGTTCACTTTATCCAGCCTTTTGCTAGCTTGTTATAGCGTGATAGGGGTAATGTATGCAAATTCATATCTTGTATTTTCCTGCAGGAAACAACATTAGGTCAATCCACAATTGCTAAAGTGAACACTATGCAAGTTTAAGTCATACTCCGTCATACTTTTAACACACTTTTAATACCGGTAATCTTTTCAGACAGTGAAGTCAGGACACAGCATTTAGGAGGAAACAGTAGTAGAGAGAGAAACATGTAGATGTAAATAAGGTACAACATTTAAAGAGAAAAAAATAAATAAATAAAGGCAGGGTTCAATGTAAAATTTTCCCCACTGGCCCACTCGGCCAGTAGATCAGAGTTTTATTGGCCCGCTTGTATAGTTTCACAGGACTGGCATCCAAAAAATGAAAATAACTCTTGTTTTCCATAATTTTGGTGATTTATTATAGTAATATGTATATCAGTGAAGTTCCCTTTAGATTTGGTTGTTTTCCTTTAGTTATGAATATGTAATGTTGATATATTACACAAATATGCAAAATATAAAATTAGGCACATATTGGATCAGTAAATGAATGGTGTACAAATGAAGGTTTCTTTATAATTTTGTGTAAAGCCAGTGGGTATGGAATACATAGAGAGAGGAGAAAAGAATTTATGATAACTTGATAATAAACTCAATTAAACAAAATTAACATTAACAATTAAATAAATGCTGAGAGATCTGTACTAACAGTGAGAGAAAGAACATAATTGCATTTGTTTGTGTGTGCGTGTTCACTCAAAGCTCCCTCTGTCTGCTTCCATGAGCCACCTGTCCACTGCAGACATGGAGTTGAACTGTTCCATGTCTGGACCCTCCAGGCTAATAAAGAGCTGCCTTGTCAGTGTGTTTACACTGAGTTTGCTCCTCCAGTCTGACTTGATACATTTCATGGCAATGAAGCCCCTCTCGACAGATGCTGTGGACAGAGGCAAAGGAGGAAGTTGCAGAAGTTTTTTCTTTGATCATCATCCACAAAAAAGTTCTGCCAGGCATGACCATAGCACTGAGCCACTCTGCACCATCACAGCCCATACGGTCGAGCACATCAGCAAAGTGCTTGGTGACTGTGATGATGTGGTCACTTCCATAGCTGGCCAGCTCCTGATGGTCAGCAGGTCACTCCTGAGGACCCACGAGACTTCATGCAGCTAGCAACACTTGATGGGATTTAACACCCTGGAAACGGTATTGGTGACCACAGAAGACAAGAGCTCTCTCTTCACACTGGGGAAATAATGTAGGTTAGTATAATCTCAGTATGAGACGGGCTGAAAATGAAACCAGAATTGTCCACTTCAAGAAAAGTTCCCTCATCATGTTTAGAAATCTACCTGTGGAACTCCTCTCTGCTTTCCCTGAACCTCAGCAGCTGCACATTGTGAAATGTTCCCTCTTGAGTTTGTGCTAGAAAGCTCTCAACATACTGTCCTGCCTCTGTTTCCATGCCCGTCAGCCTCAGCACTGCAGTTTCAAAGGCATACGATGCCTCTGGCAGGGTAAGCCCATCCTCCTGCAGCTTGAGACTCAAGCTGCAACAATTAAAAAACATCATTTCCCTTGGCTCTACACCTCAACTGACATACATAATAAACTCATCTGACAGATACATTTAAAAGAAACCTACCAATGCAAGACTTTGAGGATGTTTTGCACAAGAACAAAAAAAAAGAGCAGATGTTAGAAGTAGTTTAATAGCTGTAGGCACTGCTTTGCTCTTCCAACCATTTCAGCACTTGCAGATCTTTTTGATTTACACAAGCACAGAAAAATAAAGTTGACTTAGGGGATGGACTGTAAGACGGTATGATTAAATAGGCAATAGGAATTGATTGCTTGCCTTGTTTGCATGGTGTTCTCCATCTGCACAAGCATCCCTGGGCAACTTTTCAAGTGTCCTGAGTGCCCTCACCACATGCGGGAGCCATCTTGTTCCCCCCAGGTTCGTTGGCTTCCACATCTTTTTGTGGAGTGCAACTGCCAGATCTTTTAGTTCTCTCCGTGCCACGGGGAATAATGATACTGTTTGTACAGCCCTTTCAGAATGTCCATCACCTGAAATAGAATTATAGAGGTGAGAGAATTAAACAATGTAATATGTCTTTAACAACATATGTTCTAATTTCACTTTTGTAATTTTAATACTAGTTCTTACACAAACAGGATTCACTTGGACTTTTCTGTACAGGTAAGTATCACAGGAAGAGTTAGGTTTATGTAGAATAGGATTTTTTCCTAACAGGCTAGTCTACAATGTAGAAGTAAACATTGCTGTGGGTTGGCTTAATTCTTTACTGTTACTTGCCTTTCTCATTCTGTCATTGTCTTTCATGGCATCCATTGCTGCCAACTCCAGGCCATATCCCAGGCACTGGATGTTTACCAGATGGGGAACTTCGCCTTGTAGGAGTGTGGTGACACCCCCAAACCACCCCACCATCACAGTAGCCCCATCAGATACGAAGCCCACAATCTTCTCTTTCCACTGAGAAAGCTTTGCCTTCTCTAGTGCTGTAGACAGAGGGACACTTATTTTTATCATTACAGTCAAAAAGTGAAAACACTAGCAATACAAACACTAGATTCAATAACATGTCTTACCAGTGTTTATTGCAGAGTAGTGCCCAGGCACAGTGGTATGCTGGAGCTCCTCTACTGCAATGAACACATTTTTGGGCCTTCCGCTGTTTCCACTGCTCAGGATCCTGATGTACATCCCCTCAAGATCTGAGCCGCAGTGTCTGCCAACACGCTTTAACGGCAAATTACAACTGCAATTGCTCAGTCTCTCTATCTCTCACTCATTCACTCACTCGCTCAACTCACTCACATCTCTCTCTCTCACACACACACACACGCACTCTCTCTCTCTCTCTTTCTCTCTCATGCACACAAACAAGATGAGATAACATTGTCGGTACTTGTCACACTATAACGTATTTGCAGATTTACAGTACCTGTGAACTTTAACTCACCATCGACATGGCATATTGGTGATATATTGGGATCCTACGTCCACTGCATCCGTCTTTAGAAGAGTGACCTTCTCTTCATAAGTGGTGAGGGGCTGCTCACTTTTGACAGGTGTGGTGCGTTGTGTTAATAAGCTTCACCAGATGCTGGTGATTCTCAGTATTCACCCGTCTTACCCAGATGTTAAGCGGCTGGCTAGCATACACTGCAAGTGCTTTCTACTTTTGTCGTGTGTGTGGAGCGCATGTTTTTGATAACTGTCGTCCCTTTAATCTTAATCCTACTGACTGGGTTACCCACAGACCCCAGAGGTTTACTTTTCATCATATCTCATAGGTTTTTTATTCTGTCATTACAATTTTTCATGACTTTGTCAATCAATACGTTCCTAATGACTTCATATTATTGTTTTCTGTTTCTGTTTTAATTAGTGCTTTTTAAAAATAGCAATGTGTTGGGGTCCTGAGGGACCCCAGTCAATAGATGGAACAATCTATTGAGTTCATGTTTGCCATGGGTCCTAAATTAAAGGACAGTCATTTTGAAGGAGCTTGACATGGATACAGCAGACACAGATTTCCTCATGTGTTCTGTCAACAACCCTAAATACTGCTCTTCCTAGGGGTGCATTGGGAAAGGGTTAACCCTAACCCTTAAATAATAATCATCTGTTTATTCAGATGACATTAATTACATAACTAATAATGTTTTGAGAAGAAATAAGTTAACATTGTTGTAGCTTTCTGTGTGCTTCCAAAGAAACTGTTTAACTTTGTTAAAATCATCAAGATTTCAACTTCTGACGCTTTATTTTTCGGAAAGACAGATGAATGAAAGTATAGAAGCTAGTGGGCCTGAAGCTAGCCAGGATATGATGTCATAACTTTGTCACTTTATTGGCAATGCTTTCCATATAAGGGTTATTCCTAATTCATTAAACCTGGGTGTTATTTTTGTAATTTTGGCCATCATCCCTGTTGATAATCATAATGTATCATAATACCCTGTTGATAATAATCATCACAGAAACTGTCCATTCATTTATTTCCCACAACACGTTTCAAAAGATTTTTAGGGGATACCTTTCTTGCATGCTCAGCGTTCTGTAAGTTACACGGTATTGATGATGCTTACCGTATGTACATTTAAGTGGCACTGCTTACGGGCATGACGATGAGGATCTCTGACACAATCAATCTTGATAGGGTTAAGGAGGCTTCCAGTGCCTCATCAGACATTTACTCTCTGTGGGTGTGAAAGTCTCCACAGGCTGCATCTCCGGCCCAGCAGCCTGCACTGGCTTCAGTTACTAAGACGACTAATAGGCTGCTACCCTGGTGCATCGTATTATGATCGATTGGGATTCATACTGTGCTGTTATATCAAATTCACAGTGATGATGATCCTCTCCTCCTAGTGAAGAATAGCCACACTGCCTTATTTCCCCTTTGACATTAAAAACAGGGCTGGTTATTATATATCCTGATATCATTTTCTTCTTGCTGCCACTGATTCTGCTTTCTCAACTCAACTTTCTCCCCCAACTTCCTCACAACCTATTTGTCTTCTCTCTCTCACCCATTCTACCTGCCTCTCTCCTTCCATCTCACACGAAGCAGACGCTCTTATTAAGACTGAACTCCCCTGCATCTTCCTACCCCTGCCTTCACCTTGCCCTCATCTGCTCCCACAGCTTTCTTGCAGCCGCCCAATTTCACCAACCTGAGATTCTGAGTTCCACCTTTGGTGGAGAGAGGCCTTCTCTTGGGATCCCAAAGCAATAATACAGCATCAGAGGCAAGGGCAATAATCAAATCTAATGCACTCACTGATCTGACTTCCATAACCCCCCTTATTCCTTAATTTATTAGACTTGGGAAAGAGGAGGGATTGAGGAATTCAATGTGTGTCTGGCTCCCAAGATGCTTTCAGGAGATATATTGTTTATTGCTTTGGGTTTTTACCTGCTATATCAATCTGTTTCAAAAAAAAAGTAGCATTTTGAGATCTTTTGGAGAGTACATAATGTTTTTGACTAAGCTTTTGCTATTGTATTAAGTTTCACGACTTTTCCAGATGACTAAAAAATAAAAGTAAATATCAGTGTTTAAGTGTACAAGATGATTGAAAGCCTCAACCAAAGGACATGACCCGGCTGTTAGCTGGTGACACATGGAAGTGGCTTGAGGATGGACAATGAAAGATGCTACTCTGACTACAGCACCAGCTGTTTAACAGGATTGTTTCACTCACAGCTTCAATGAAAGCTTATGGGAGAAGGAAAGACAGATAAATATGAAGTTTTTAATTACAGTGTGAACCTGTTGCAAGGGCATCCATTTCCTTGTCACTGCCTCAACTATTAACATCATTGAATTTTCACTCTACCGTGGCCAATATTTACTGTCAACGTATAAAATGCATGTATATGTTTCTGCGGAGGCCTCACTATTTACACAAGTTGTTAATCAGTACAATTATTTCTTTCTTACGGCAACGAATTGCAGTTGAGTATTGTTCGTAGATTTTCATAAATGAAAAATAAATGCAGAGTTATTGGAAATCGTTGATGTGTGAAATGTTAAAGGGACAGTTTGACATTTAGAAACTACACTTGTGTGCCATCTTATTCAGTCGGATGAGATAATGAATTTCTCTGTGCATCCACTGCAGAAATGGATCCATTGTTTTTAGCAGCCTACGTTAGCACAATGATCAGCATTAGGGGGAAAACTACCAAGATAGCTTTGTCAAAAAAAAAAGAAAAAAAGAAAAAACACCTTCAAATAACTCCAAAGAAGTGAATCCAGTTAGTAATTATTATAATTATTATTTCTTCATTTGCTTCATTTCACCAAAGGAGGAGATGTTCATGTAGACAGCAGATAAGCTACAAGAAGGATTTTAAAGCAGTGCGGTTTGTCATTTTTGTGTTTACACAGAGTTGCAAGAGTCCTTTGAGACCTTTACATTTAGATTGGTTATGTTTTTACATTACATTCTGGACTCTTTGTCTAAAGCGACTTTGGGCAGAAGTCAGTTAAGGACACTTCAATGAAAATCAATCCCTCCTGCAATACAAGCCCTAAAGGAAAAGGTAGGGATTATGCTCTTTGAGCCACTAGAAGACTTTTAATGGGGGATATCTGTGCAGAAGTGTTGGGTTTTATTGATGATAGCTTAACAGTGATCCAAAAACTGCAAAGTAGAAGAATTAATAGGCATCTTCACAAAAGACATTTGATGGTCGGACAGGTGTAAATAATCAAATGAATGATGGCTGAATTTCATTTACCTGCTTCACTTTCAGGGTCACACTGTCATGTCTCGATGGGAAACTTGAATAAAACAACTATTGTTCTCGTTGTCAGTTGCAACCTGTTCTTTTCCTCCTCCAGAGGAGTGGAGAGTATGACATGACTCTGCTTTTGCGCTGATTGAATTAGTGCTGTGGTTTGTACAGTTGAGCCACTATTTGAGGATTTATGATGTGATCAAAGCTATTTCGTACAGACATTAAACTTTTATTTTATCTGAGTGGTTTAAATGTGGAATTTCTGACAGCCCTCCCTATCAAGTGACATAACCTGAGTAAGATGGGACCTGCAACACTAACAGTAATGGAATAATCTGTTATAATCCTGAAATAGGACACCTCTGAAAAGTCTTTTAGACAACATCTTAATGAAATACTGTTCATGTGGTGGAACTTTTGGCTGAAAAGAAGGATTCTGACAAGCAGTTCAACAGGAGAACATAGAATGACAGCTTTTTATTTGTTGAAGAGATAATATCCGTCATTATTATTCTTACCATCTACGTTAATCAGATCTGAGACATGTTTGTCCAAACTGTGGCTGGTGAGGAAGCTCTGCACAGGAGGAGTAATTATGTAATAAGTCTCTGTTGAGATGGGGCTGGCAAACTAGGAGAAATATTGGCTAGTGTCCAGAGAGGCAGCATCAGTTGTTGAAACACAGATGGGATTAATGATACATCAATACTCTCTCTCAATTCATATGCGTCTAGTCTCACTCATCTCTAAATCTGTACTGATTTGTTTAGCATTAGATCAGGGCCACAGTGTCTGGCTAAACACCATGCATCAATGTGAAGATGGGCTGATAAACACTTTTTTCCCTGCTTTATGATATAGTTACTTTATGGACCCTATCTTACGCCCGGTGCAAAGCGACGCCAAGTGCAACACAAGTGTCTTTGTTAGTTTAAGACCGATGCAGTTGTCATTTTCCCGTCCAGCGTCCACGTGGTTTAGATAGCAAAGAAACTTGCGTCCATCTGTGCGCCCACGGGCATGTTCGTCTTAAAGTAAGGTGTGGTCAAGCACATTGTTGGCGCATTGCTGTCTTGAGGCAGCAGAGAGCGATTGCGCTATTGACCAAAAAAAACCTGTCTGAAGTCAATGGTGCAATGTTTCACTGTTATTTTAAGGGCACATTATCAAGACAGTAATATGCACCGACACAACGCGCATACATCTGCTTGTTACAAACACAGGACGCACAGCAGCGTACAAACATGCAAAAGGTAACAAATAAAAGCAAACGATACTGACGACGGTCATATCATGTTAACTGGGCCTAAAGAAACCAAAGTTGTAATTAAAAAAAATAAACTTTTTCAAAAAACAAACGAAGATAAATTTGCAACAAATTAATGAACAGGATGTTAAACTGGTGGTCTGGGGCCATGGATTGTGTGCTTTCACTTTGCACACGAGCAGATCTGTTTCCTCTGCAGAGAAGTCTTCCTTCTTACTACTTGGCAAATGTGCCGTCATCATAGCAATCTGCCAAGGTGCAAGCGC
Organism: Thunnus albacares; assembly: GCF_914725855.1. Taxonomy (NCBI): domain Eukaryota; kingdom Metazoa; phylum Chordata; class Actinopteri; order Scombriformes; family Scombridae; genus Thunnus; species Thunnus albacares. The sequence continues at coordinate 1,738,695 of NC_058115.1, forward strand.
ACCTGGCTCTTAAAGGGAATATGAGATGACTCTCTGATTGGTTTATTGCATGTTAGGCCGAAAACACACCAATGATTAATTAGGAGACTATGGACAACCCCTTTGAACCATGCGCCTGGCGCATCGACCATTTCTCTGCCGTAAAAATAGCAAAAGTGAATTTGGACACACCTTAAATGCAATTGTGCAATGTGCTTCAGACTGTGCTCTTTAGATCGTTAACATAGGGCCCTACATCTGTAACTGCCTAAATATACACTATATCACTAATTCTACAGGAAAATGATTTGGGGCAGTGTGACAAAATCAAGTAGTGTTTGTTTAAACTTTCGTAAAGGACAGGTCCACAATTTTTCAAGTCTGTCTTAAAACAACAGTCAGGAGCCCAAATGAACATTGAAACATGTTTTTCTTGCTGTAATCATTCCTCCTGTTCATACTGACTATTAGAAGATCCCTTCATAATGCACTTACAATGGAAGTGATGGGGGACAAAAGTCCCACAGTCCTTTTAAATACAGTGCAGAAATGTATTTAAAAGTTTATCTGAAGCTAATATGAAGGAAACAAAGAGGGAATTTGATGCTAAAAAGACTGTAAATGTGTCAGATATCCACTTGATATGACTAACTCAGACTGCTGAAGCCTCATATAAGCTTTAGATCAACTTTTAAATACATTTTTGCACAAAATGATTGTGTGGATTTTTGCCTCCATCACTTATATTGAAAGCACATTTGAAGGGGATCTTTTAATAGCCAGTATGAACAGGAAGAATGATTACAGCGAGGAAAACCTCTTTCACTGTTCATATGGACACCTGACTGCTGTTTTAAGACAGACTGGAAAAACTGTGAACCTGTCATTTAATGCCTGGTTCAAATCAAATATGGGAAAATGGTGAAAAAAGCATTGTAGGTAAAGAATATCCCTTTTTCCTTCAAGGAATGCATAGTCATGGTCCTGGACTGAATATTGAAATATGATTTATTTCTCTAATTTAACTTAATGTCATTTAAAGGGGGTATGAATTTGATTTTAAAGACATTGTCAGCTACTAGCATCAGTACAGTACACTGGAGAGTTTGCTCAGTCATCATTGATTTAACTATAGATGCTAAAACTATGCAGCTGAAGTATGTCTGACTCAGTCAAAAGCTCCAGAGCAAGCTAGTAAATTGAGACTGTTTTGTTAAAAAAAAAAAAAAAAAAAAAAAGAGAGGAGTATTCCTCGCCTCCAATATGCATATCTTTGAGTGCGGGTTCAAATCAGAGCACCTGCAAGAGTCCTGCACAAACACATAGAGCACATGTAAACTCCACAGAGAGACCTTGGACAGGTTCAGTCCAACAATCCTGCTGCAATGGAGTGTTAGAGCTACAGCTGTCTTGCTGCCCAGTGAATAAATAGGGTTTATGTAAGGTCAAACACTGCCGCAATAACAGCTCTTTTAACATGTTTGGAAAGGTTCTGAACAGAAATGTTAATTGGATTTCTCTGGTTGCTCTGTCCTTTTGACATCACTATTGTGGGCTAACTTCATTGCTTCATGGTGTGTACATGTGCATGCTACCTGATGGGTCAACATTTTCAATGCACACCAACAACACCAAGGTAAAACAGCATCATGCAAACGCACACACACTGCATGCTCCTCATCGTCCCTGAATTCTGAACATATAATCAACATTTTAATCAGTACAGCTATCTACACGGGCTGTGTAATGGCTCATTTTTCACTCGTGCTTTATGCACATAGCCGTGACCAAAAAACCTATTTTTACGGCTTCAAAGCTGCAACAATTAGTCAATTAATCGATCAACAGAAAATTAAAAGGCAACTATTCTGATTATGCTGCCAAAACACGGATGACTTACACTTAACACTGTGGCTGAATGCATCCTATGTAGATACAGACAGAGGACTGAAGCTCCTGCTCTGCTAACGTGCTGCTGTCACTACACAGCCTATTTGGACACAATGATAGACATCTTTCACACTTCATCTTTCCATATCGCTTCCTGTCACAAAAAAAGAATGTTGCTTGTTTTTCTTCCTCACTTCTTCCACCATAAACACTGCCAGAGTTTAGTTTTACATCATAAGCAGTCCAGTAGATTTCCAGTCAAGCCACTGACTCACCATGTTGTTTGTTTGACTGAATAACAGATATCTTAAGGTTAATGATGTAATGAGTTATTAATCTTAAAAAAAGCTACTTAAAGCACTACCTGGAGTGAAAACAACTCCTTTCATTCATTCCTATCTGCTCTCACACTCCCCACACCACTGTGCTGACAGTTTGTGTTCACCTCTGCTACCTCTGCTGCAAAGCTAAAAAACCACAACCCAGATTTTGCCAAGATATACAGACAATGACTACATTTACACTTAACGAGAGACCAAACTTTATGCAGTCAAAGCGGCCTTAATATAGATCCTAAAAATCGCATCCTTATATATACATCCTTAATACAAATGGAACTGCCCTTAGGCATGCTGCAAGAACACTTGCAAAGCAAAGTTTAACTTGATTTACTCAGCGTAGTGGAGGCATAATCAGTCACAAGTGTTTGGCTTATAAATGTGGATGTTGTTATTTACTTGATAACTGTGTATGCTGTCATAATTCAAAATCTTTGCCTAATACTGCGTGCTTGTTGAAATGAGGCAGAATGCCCATCAAGCCACTGATTCCATTTCCAAAGCCAAACACAGAAATGGCTTTGGCCGTGGCTCATGCCTCTCAGCGTCTGTGCCTTAATCGCAGCACTCAGCTCCGAAATACACCCAAAAGCCTGTCAGTGTGGAGACAGCAGCAGGGGTGTGTGGTCCATTAAGGGCGCTGAGGTGCCGCCCCTCCAGAAATTGCAATTGTGGAATACATATTTTAATAAAAAATCATTTTTTTTATTGTTGTGTGTGTGTGTGTGTGTGTGTGTGTGTATAAATTTCAGTAGTTACTCTCACATAAATCATACACAATTACAGAAACGTGTTATGATCAATGGAAAAAGTGCTGCCTACAGTCTTTGTCTGTGTGCCACAGGGTGTACTTTTCTCCAGTGGTATGTAATTTATTTGGTTTTTCTTGGTAATTTTTATGCCCAAGAAATGCTGCCAGATTGCCCAATTGCTGCTTCTTTAAGAGATAACATTTACCCCCTGAAGGCAGGCAAAACATAGGAGGATGGTTGTGGTACTGTGGTGATAAATGCAAAGTGAAAGCAGTTGGTAAGTGGCCACCAAAAGGTACTTTTTTGAACTTTTAGAAATCGCTAGCCACCAGCAGCTAACTCTCTGCTGCATTGTACGGCGCAGGCTCACTGCAAAAATACACAAAGCTACCCGGGGCCGTAGCCCCACCTAGTGGAAAATACACACCACGCCACTGGACAGCAGCGGGATTAAATTGATGACATAGGTGACTCCTCACACTTTTTAGTTCAAGAAATCACACTCTACTCTTCATCTGCAAAAGAAGAGAAAAAACAGAGCAATTCCATTCCTGAGGGGCATGGCACCATAAGCACAGGCCAGGTTTGATAAATCACATTTCAAGCCTATGTTGTGGTTTGTGTGCATGTGTGTGTGTGGTCATTGACAGGCAATCAGTCTTACTTTAATGTGTTGAGATTGAAACCATATAATCAACAGCAGTCTGTGCCTCCACACTGCCACGGCCCCCACTGCACTTACACCTAAATATTTATTCTACTATCTGTCTCCTACACATGCACAGCTCAAAACACATCAGACTTTACACAGACATGCTTCCACATCCTACGAACCTACGCAAAAACATATTAGTCAAAGTGTCCATGCGTCACAGTCATAGCCCATCCATCGTACAGCGTTCAGTGTTTTACATTTAAAATGATGATCACTATGTCCCTGCTGATGGAAACCTAGGGTACTAATACAAACCCCCCCCCCCCCCACACACACACACCCCACCCCCCCCCAAACAAACAAACAAACAAACAAAAAAAGAAACACAATTCATGAAATATAATCTGTCAGCTTCTGTTTCCAGTCTGTTGGACTAGAAACAGAAACTTGGCAAATTAGGTCTAATACTCATATCTGTAGCCATACTTTGTGGCCATTCCCCAGTACTAATGATAATGTCTGGCCTAAAGAAAAGAAAAAAAAAAGTAAGCAGACAGTGGCCTTGCATTACTTATATAAATACAACATAAGGATGAAGAAGACAGAGAAAACAGAAGAAGAGATGTCTGCAACTCAACTTGAACATAATTATCCTTAACAATTATGCACATAATACAAGTGCCTGCTGACTCAACCGTAATGTTATCATGAACTCAAAGACCCAAGATGTAATTAACCAGAATGATCCTTAAAGTATCAATTATGTTGGATTTTGGATGCTTGTTTGATTGATGGTATGAGATGGGATGGGCAGTGTTGACATTTTAATTATTTAACTACTACCATCATTCCCAAACATGAATCGAGTGGTTTACTGGTGGTTATCAGAGTAGTCTACTCTGCTTTATGTCGAAACATTATTTGCTGCATCTTATTAAAAGCTCTTATTCTTACCATGTGCTCCAGAGCTCATCTTTTCAGATCCATTCATTGAGTGGTTTTAATGGCTTAACCATAACCGCAACTTAACCACATGGTCCAATAAGCTGAAGAAAATCATAAGACGAGCAGCAGGGAGGGCAGATGTGGCACAGGAGGAGAAGCAAGTTGTCAGTTCCATCCCTGGCTCCTCCTGTAGATGTGTCCTTAAATGAAGCAACACACTGAACCCCACACTGCTCCCAGTGGTTGGACAAGTGTGATGCATTGTAGCTTGCTGCCGTGAGTGTGAGTTATGTTTGAATGGGTGAGTGAGTGAGAGGCAATTTGTAAAACACGTATATTAAATGCAGCCATTTACCAAAACATGGGAGCTTTTTTCAAAATTGATTCATATGCAGTCGAATTGGTGCTTTTGGGTTTGCTATCTCACTTACATTTTTTGAAGCAGCTCGGGGTCGATGGTGTTACCTGTTGCTTAGCGTCCGCACTTCACATTAATCACCCTTAATAGATTACTGCAGCTGTGATAGACCATTTCACAGCATACCTTTTGAAATGTCAAAGCAGGAAAACACCAGGTGCAGTTAATAACATTAATGATAGCTGACTTTTTTCCACACTCATGACCCTGGTACAGCGTGTGAAGGTTCGATAGCATGGCTTCCTGGAAGCGAACTGAGCCATCATTAGTTAGTTATGAGTTCCACCTGATTTTTGCTGGGAATTTCGACACTTTAATCATTTGACCTCTGACAGAATGATAGCAAACACTTTCTCTAATGCAGGATGAATACAGACTAGCTGCTGTTAAAATACATGAACAAAAAGTTTAAAGGGAATCAGTGTTAATGTTAGCAAGCTAGGCTAACTGTAGAATACAAACTTAACAGCATGACTGTTCCTCTCAGATGTCGAATGTTGTAAAGGGACACACCACTTCAATTGCTGTGGCTAGAGCTACGAGGACTTGCTGAAAGAGGGAAGAAAATCACCTTATATCAGCAGTGTTTTCCAGTCAGCAGCACAACCTTAAAGTTTATATTTATTACGCATAAAGTGAGAGGAATTCAAATATCAGTTTGACTTTAGGAAACAGCAACACAACTACAAGATACTGTTTGTTCTCTCAAGGCTGCACTAGAAGCATAAATATAGCCTATGAGACAAGCAGACTTCCCCACTGTTATGGTAAAGAGGTTCCTCCTCACATCCACAGGCAGACTCAGAGTAGAGGTACACTGAGGCAGTGGGGGAGATGTACAGTAAGGCCGGGCAAACAAAGTGGCAGACAGACATAGAGGCCAACAGAGAGAGCTCACATAGAGACAGCAGGGAGACTTGCTGATCAATTATTCAGTTCAGCACTTGGGTTTCCTGGAATGGCCGGTGTGCGGTGCGGGCAGTCAGTCAAGGTGGAGGAAGATGCTACATTGAACCGAATATCACCTCCACCAAAAGCTAACCACTATAAGCTAATAATCACACTGAAACCAGCCACACACACACACACACAGAGTTTGATTCTTCTTCTGTGTGTGTTTATCAGCGTCTGTTTCTTCACCTTATCACACACTAACAAAGAAAGTGATGATTACATCATGACTTCAGAGATCAGGGAGTCCTGACTGAATAGCATTCATTATCCTACTCCTTTGATCAAACACTCAATTAAACAAACTGTCTGTTTATTTTTATTTATTTATTTTTTTTCCTATTCCATTTGTTTCCTCCCCGGTCATTAATTTGACAAAAGATACATTTTCCAATTAAATTATCCATTTCTGGCACAATTAAATATGCCTGCAGAGGATGTTAAATGATTTAATTCACCTTTGTTTTCTTCCCTGAAATATCTGAACAGTCATTCATGCAATTTTAAAATGTTTGTTGTTTTTTTCTGGGTATCACACAGAGCTGAAGACATAAGTGAAAGCTCAGGGATAGGTTAGTTAGTCCCTGCTCAGTGGCTTGTGTTTAAACCTGATTTTAATGGCCAGGCTGTTCCAAAGCCCTCCATCCTCTAGATTTGGAACAAGAAGAGTTGGATTGTTAAGTGTTTGTGCCAACTCATGGAGGTAAAAAGGTCCAGGATGTAGATAGGAACCAGACCCATATGAGCCTTGTGTGTAATCAATTAAATGTTAAAATTAGACCCAAATCTAGAGAAGCTAAAACTGGAAGGATGACTTTTTTCCTGGTGGTGGTATGGATGTGAGCTGCGGCATTTGAATAAGCTGCAGTCTGCTATTGATTTGTGAGGGAGGCCAGAGAAAGTGCATTGCAGTAATCCAGTCTGCATGAGAGGGAGGCATGCATAAGCTTCTCGGCATTGGACGGGGCAGGGCGCGGTGTGACCTTTGCAGTGTCTCCTGAGCTCATAAAAAGCAGTTTTCGTCAAGAGGTTGATGTGTGTTGAGAAGTTCAGGTCAGAGTGGAAATATCACTCCGATCACGTTTCCTCATGGTATTAACATCTTCATCCTGATTTGTTATCTAGATAATGACATCTGATCACAGGGCCTTTGCATTCACACCTGCTATTAATAAAGTATTCTCACTATCCATATTCTGGATCTGGGGGGTCTGACGCAAGATTTTCAGTATACCAACCACTTAAAACCTTCCAAACATATAACACACACACAATAACAACAGTGCAACGAGATGAATAAGCCTCAACAGTCCTCACCTTGATGGGTTAAGAGACTGGAGCGGTCTGGAAGAATGATGAGTCCAATTCCCCTCAAAGTAGAAACCAGACTTTCAATGTTCAAATTAACCACCAGTGCAGTTCAGTTCAGTACAGTTCAGTTAGTCCAACAGAAAATAACCACAACTCATGGGGCAGAAGGCTGTTTGTGATTGGACTGGCTGATAATAAAGTGTGGTTTATAAAATGTTAATGAAATTTTCCGACAGGTCTGATCGCAACAACACAACCTAGCCACGAACCGCAATGTGCTTAAAAACTGAAACTCCATCTTCGAGTCTGAACACTTGACGTCATGGGGACATCATCATCTTTGATGTGCATCACCAATGAGGGGGGCAGTGCTGTAGATCGATCAAACTATCTGCTTAAACAGGAATAATGGCACCAACTACAGCTCTAGTTGTTAATTTTATTCATAAAATAAGCACATCACATATGTGAAGAATTTGAATAATGAAAAATAAATGAATCAAAAAAAACACCCTTGTAACTTTGTTTACCTTTTGCCATATTTCTTTTCTTATTTTCTGCTCCAAGAGCATCATGCATCATTCAAGTATGCAGATACAGTCCTCTACAGCCACATAATAACAGTTGTTATTATTAGTACTATAATATCATCCTGAGCCTGAGAGGAGACCAGACTTATCTGTGGACACCTAGCAACTGACTGTGCTATCATCCACCCAAAAGCCATAGTGACATTTTACTGGAAGAGCAACTCAAAAGAGCTTCAGCTGACACTACTCTCTCCAGGACTGTTTGAAAGAAATGAGAGTCTGATCTGGAAGACGAAAAATGGCAAAATCGTTTTTTCCAAGGGTCTGGTTGGCATAGCATCATTTCATAGGCACAGCAATATCAAGCAGAATTCTTGATGGAAAACATTACAGGATCAAACAACAGCGAGGGTCACGTTACATGCTGTCATCACATCATTCAGGTTGCTTTAAGTAAAACACAAACTGCACTTAGAACACAAGTACAACAATGGATAAACTGAGATATAGAATACTGTAGATTTTCTATTACACATATTATTCTGAAGTCCTCGAATTATAAAATATCCTTCAGCAACAAACATTTGCAGACATCCAGATAATAAGTAACTGTCCATCAGCTCCACATTCTCCACACACAAGTTCCCTTACAGCCTCTGTAATGGAATTCAAAAAAGTGTCCTCACACCACCTTTTTTTTTTTCTCCCTCTCATGACTGATTAGTTAAATCAACATGTTGTTGGGGATGAAGCCTGAAGCTCTGTCCCAATTACATACTGTACACTTTTTTAAGCTCATTTTTAAATGTTTCAACTAATTTTAAACAAGTGCTGAGTATGCAGATTAAACTCACTTATAGAGTGATGGGCGCTGTTGTTCCACAGCTCAGTGAACAGTGGAAACAAAGTTGATAAGCCAAAAACTGAGCAAGCTGAGGTAGAAGTATAGTAACAAAAAGAGAGACTTTGGCACTAAAAACACTATAACGTTGAAAGATATCTACTTGATTTGACTCATTTGGATGCTGAAGCTTCATATTAGCTTCATATACATTTTTGCACAGGAGGACTGTGGATTTTGTCCCCCATCACTTCCATTGTAAGTGCAGTATGAAGGGATCTTCTAATGGTCAGTATGAACAGGAGGAGTGATTACAGGCAGAAAAACAGGTTTCAATGTTCACTTGGGCTCCTATTGTTTTAAGAAAGACTTGAAAAATTGTGAACCCTTTATCCGTGCATCCACCTTTGTACCACAAGCCTGGTTTCAGACCTCGGTGAGTGAGTTTATGTGCGTGCGTGTGTGTGTGAGGGGGGTGTATAGAAACATGTAGGACCCCCGCAGACAGAGGGGGCAGGAATGTGGGTCAGTGTGTTGTCTGGTTCAGGCAGCATCAGTGTAGGGAAGGATGGGACCTACCAGGCTCATAACATGAGACAGTGCCCAGCGGGCCGTCCACTGCCTGGGGTTATACACACCGACACAGTGGGGGTGGGAGGACGCAGGAGTGCCTGCGGGTGCATGCTGGGTGACAGAGAATTGGACAGAAAACAGAAAACATGGTGAAACACACCATGTTCTGTAGTGTGCATGGTAGACTGAACACATATGAGAAATACATACAATCCACTCACACAAAGACAGGATGCTGCACTGTCTCTCTTTACAAACATAATGAACCTCTTAGAGCTGATCTTTTTATTAACAGAGTGCTGTAATTGCTTTGGAATGTTAATGTCAGTAATGATTTTATTTCAGTAACAACTGTTCAAGTAAATAAAGCTTTTCATTAAAAAAAAAAAAAAAATTGTCTACGCTCTGTTCTTCAGACTATGTACTACTGTTTGTCACAATATTCTGGAGTCTGAATGTTTTTCAGATCTTTTTCTTTAAAAGATTAAGTAGAGAACTGAGGTATGTTCTTTCCAGGTAGCAGTTAATAGCAGGTAAAGGTCTTCTTTAAAGAATGGACTATTTTATCACAGGTCATGAAAGAACCTCCATGTCCAAGTATACAGAAGTGGCACATCACTGGCAGCTTTAATTGACAGACAACTAGAAACCTACCAGCTACTCCTGTCGTAGAATACTGCCAAGCCCCAGATTAAACTCAACTGCATTTCAGTCAACCAACTCAGGTGGAGTAGATTATTATTTAAATGTAGAATATGTATGGTATTAGTGTTTGGCGTCTCACTTTTGGTGGTTGCATTAGTTGATTCTAGTTCAACTTTCTTTCCGCAGGCTGCTGCAGCCCCCACCCCCACAGCCTAAACCCACACCCCGTCTGCTTCAGGCTGGTGACCTGAGGCTGCTGCTGGTCCACATGGACATCATGACATCTCAATGAAAAACGTAGTCTCCTTGAAGCTTATGACAAACTGCCAAAAACAAGCCAACGAGATGCAGCAGCGAAACAAGAGTTTTAAACAGCTGTACTGTATTTTGAAACAGTCAATAAAATTCAGTAAATAGCAAAGCTGCCCGTTGCATTACTTTATATTCATGTAATAGATATACAAATGTCAACTACATGGTAATCTGCATGAGAAATTAAGAAAAAGAAAAAAATCATCTGCTTATAGTGATCAATTTGACCCAGACAGACATGATCACTATAAGCAGTTTCTATGGTACTACATAGTTCACAGTCTTTTCACGTTTTCAGCAATTATTTTCTAACGTATAATGTGTTTGATTTTCCTTTATATGGACTTTAAGTAGACACAAACATGGTTGGATGCTGGATGTGTAAAGATAAGAAACTGTTAGCAGTAACAACGTCATCCACCCTTTTTTAAAATTAATCTATCTACAATCACAACAAACAGAATAAAAAAAAAGTGCTTGAACATGTGCAGAATAGTAAACAGGGAAACATAAGACTTGCTGTTGTTGTCTTGATATATAATTTCATAGTGCATATATCTTAGTCCAAAATAAAGGATGTTTTGGATGCTTCTATATAAGGATACATTTTCAGATCAACTAAAAGTCACTAGGTATTGCATTCATTGTTCTTGACTTGTGAATGTGGAACTTTCCAAGAAGCCACAGAAGTTTGATGGAATCATCTATTACAGAGTGTCCAGTATTCCACTGATTCTTTATCATCTCTGACTGTTTAGAGAAAGATGTGAAGATAAGAAGAGATGTCTCTTCTTGGACAGTGTAAAAGAATATGTGGACCAAATTTTCTTCCCTGTTGTTACAAAATGATCCACCTCATCTTTCTTGGCCACAAGGTGATGCCCCACAGTGATATTTTGTTGTGTAACTTCCTGTCTAACCTGGAAGTGCGATCATGTTGCATTGTGTTGGTTGACTTCCCTCAACAAGTCGCAGTCCAGCACAGATTTAAAATATCATTTCAGAGGAAGTGTTAGCAAAACACGCAATGTGTATAATTTTATTAATGTTAATAGCTTTAACCTCATAAATATGGTCATGTGCTTCTTTGAGAAATGAACAAATGCAAATATTACGAGATAATGGGAGCATCTCTCTGCCTTATTAATAAGTGCTAAATATTTCCCTAAATCTAGACCACATTTCCCATAAGCCTTGTTGCCCCTCCCTCCCTCCAGTAGTGCTTTTGTCTTTCCTTAAGAGCATAAACAGCAAGCAATTATTCTCTCAGCCTCCATTTCCACAGAGGTCGCCAACCTTTCTGTTAATTGTTTCATTTGTTTACTGTTATTATGATCCTCTTATAATTCTGCTCATCTCATAAGACTGAAGATTCACTGATGTGAAAATGACTCATACAACCTTATTCATTTGTATTGTTTCATTTAGAAATCATGAGACTATCAGCTGAGTAAAAACAAGTCTGCTGTAATTACATACTTGTATATTAACGTAATGTTTTATTACAGTGCTACTCATAATGGAATTTTTAGCTCATTGTGTCTCTTCTTAAGCTTTGCATCTCAGGGTATTCCTGTAATTCTGTAAAACACAAGCTACAGTATGAATGTAGTTATCTGACATGCATTAGAAAAACAATTGTAGCTCTGTCTCCCCACAAATTACCACACATTCATATTAGAGCAATTCTAAACAATGCCAGAAAAACTCACCAGAGCAGCAAATGTGGATTAATCCACCACTGAAAATAGTCCCCATCAAATGCACTACTTCTTCCTGTCTGGGTAATATTTGCTGAAAACTACAGTGATCAGCTGTTTTAGGAAATTACTGAGCCTTTTTCAAAGAGTGAAACTGTATATTTGTGAGCAGTTTTTTTAAACCTTTACATCTCCAGGACGGTGCCGGGGACACACATCCAAAAAAATGTCTACAGGTGCTGGATCAAAAAACAACCTGAAGACAAAAGTCAGACAAAGATCCACTCACTTTCCTGATAGCTAGTAGTAAATTTAATAGAGCAACAAACAATCTAACAGATATCTTCATCAGACATTGTTAAAAACAATATAGAGACCCAAACACATTCATCACTCAGGTGGCTGTGACCTGGATGATTGATTCATCCATCGTCAACATCAGCTCCTGGGAGAGATGATCACAATATTTTCATATTAAAATCTATAAACATAGAGTAAGATCTCTTAATCATACATAAAAAAATGATTGTTGGTGTTGGAGCTTAGAGACACAGACAGGGTAGGGGAGTCCCATGAAAAGTTTTTGTTTTTTTGTTTTTGTTCATTATATATATTCAGAAAAAATAATAGAATAACACTATACTCATTATTTACACAGAGCTTAACTGTGCCATAGTTGCCATCCATGGAAATTGTTGAAACAAATCATTTTAAAAAACGCTGGCATGAAAAAACATGTTGACCAAATCTACAGAAAAATAACCAGTCATTAAAAAAAACAAACAAAAAAAAACAAAAACAAAAGCAGATTTTTTTCTTTATTGCCAAAACTCTCTCAGTACTGTCAGTATCCGCCAATAAATAATCATGACATCAAGATGATCATCATCATGATACCTTAACAATTTGGCTGTTGTAGTTAAGTCTCACACTGCATCTGATGGTTATATGAAATTCCAGTTTGTTTGTTTTCTGTAAACGTGTAAGCGTTAACCAGCTGGCTAATTTTCAGTAGCTGGCAGACTGGTTTCTTGTTCTGAAACAGGTTAAGAACTGCAGACAAGAGACACTATAAAAACAATGTATTGCAACAAAATTAGCATTCTTAACACAGTGCACAAGCCATTCAGAGCAACATGAAACAGTAAAATGTACAGAATAGTGGACATTGTTGCATTATTGCATTAATGTTTTGTTGTTTCCTGTTGGAATCATCTGATGTCTATGTTGAGGTTCAATTTATGCAATTAATATGTTGGTGTGTAGTGAGCTGTGTTTCCTCAAGTTACAGGTGACTTGAAATAAGCCTTTAAACACATGCATGCAGCCAAGGTAGAAATAACAGAATTGGCCTCAACCAGCAGCACTAATCAACTGGTGTGCTGATGCAAAGAGATTCGTAATCCATTTTTAAATCACTGTACTCAGTGTCTGTAATTTGGATGCTTATCTGGCCATCTAAATTCTTTGCATCAAAATTACTTCCAGCAAACTGATGTTGTGCTCATCACTGTGATGGATAATGCACAAACTGTGATTTAGATGCATGATTTGTAGGTGTTGGAAGCTATTAGATAAATCATCCAAGGTTGCTGCTGTTGACACAATGAATGCGAGTAAAGTTGTTGGAGTGGATGGACAGTAACAATTCAATAACACTGATGCTCTCCATTAAATGCAAGTGAAGAATGAAAATATAAAGCAAACAGCACTGACTGGGACACAATTAAAACTGAGAAACGGACCTGTAATTTGTTCATCATGGAAAAATAATGACTCATATTCACTTCTAGAAATGATTTTGTTACTTTTTTTCTTAATATGAAAAGCTTTTGTTGGTTTATGAAATATCAAAAACCTTTAATAATTTTAACTGAAAGTGATTCTATTTTTTGTCTTTGTTTTTTTTTTTTCCTTTTTTCTAAGAATTATATTTCCCAATAGATGCATTTTTCATATTTTCAATACCCATTCATTTTCTAAATGTCATAACCATTTTTCTGTCCTCTGACACAGGAAGCTGGATTTTTGCTACATGCATTGAAACATAATAGCAAAAGCAAAGCACTTAATCTCTTTCAGGTTATAGGACCCACATTACACAAAAGGAGTACCCTATATATAGATGCACACATGACATGTGTCTCATGTCCTGTGACATAGTTACAGATTTGTTAAACTGAGGCAAACAATACATTCATTCATTAAATTTTCATTTTTTTTCAATTTTGCCACTTTTGTTTAAATGTTTAACAGTGTGACAACAATGATTGTTTATTGCATGTCACACTGTGTGAGATGGGTCTAATAACATCTTGGTCACATCTGTGTCAGGCTGCATAATATCACTGTGAGGCTGTCAGATGAATGTGGTGATTTTCTGTTTTCTATTTACATCATAAATCACAGAGTGAAGGAGCCTTGTGTCTTAGTCCTGGATTAGATGTGCCCTCTCTAGTTTACTTTAATGGTCTTAGTTTAACTTAACTAAAAAAAAATTTGGACACTCTGGTCCTGTCTTGTCCTAGAAAATCATGAACATTTCAATCTAGTTTTGGTTGATTGAAAATTCTTGACAGTCATCAATAAATGACTAACCCGTTATGTGCTCACCACTGATATATGAAAATGGATTAAAGAGAAAATCCTGACATGCAGCACCTCTCATAAAAGTCGTAATGGAGTCGATCACATATACAGTAACTATAAATGACTCCTGTGAAAAGCATCTCTTCTTCCTTCTGTCTGCATCAGCAGACACATTCCCAACAGGCAACAGAGATCACATTCTATATTTTTGTCTAATTACGAGAGTTAAACCTCCTCTGTCAAACAGGGGAGATTGTCCCATCTAATTAGGTGATTCAAATGATATCATTTGTTAGATAATTTTCAGCCTGGATCTAATTTTGAACTTTATTGCAAAGTAGTCAAATGGGTGTAATAAATATGAGAATAAAATAATTTCATGTCCCCTTGCCTATTACTTATGTCTCCATAAAAGTAGGGGAGTGTATTAAGCTGGCAATTAGGATTTCATTAAAATCTATAAATGGAGGTTCATTTATAGTGGATGAATTATCATAGACATCTTTACACATTGTCTCTAGGGCAGATTGGGGATGTTTGATGATTACACACACACACACACACACACACACACATATACACACATCTTCCTTGCAAAGCTGATCAGTTTACTCCATCATATTGAACCAAATCTATCTTGGCGCCATGTATTTCTCTGACGCCCAGCTGCACCTCGCTGGATGAAAAAACGAGCCACGGTATGTGTGTGTGCTGCAAAATACATAAATACCCCCTACACTCCACACACACACACATACACACACATATATAGGAGACAATAAGTCGCTGCCAGCAAGCATGAATACAATAGCCTATATTAATATTTCACCATTCTCCTTTGTCTTCATTGACCACCACGTACCAGAAACTCTTTGAATGACAGCTTCAAACGAGTGTGTGTCTCAATCCACAGCTGGAGATACCTGCTTGGGGGCCCCAGGGAACGCACCCCCCCCCCCCCCCCCCCCTTCCAAAGCTGAACTCTGTGTGTATGCTTGTTTATACATTCTCTGAAGCCTTTTCTGAGATCCCACTAAGGATGTACAGTATATAATTATAATGTGTCCAGGGGCCCATGAACCCTCCAGTAGCGTAATGATGGAATACTGCTCAGCCTCAGCTTTGCGGAGTGCACTTGTTTGTGTTAATTTGAATATGATTGATTAGAATTTAGAAATAGTAGATTATTCCTTCATTTGGTTTTGTTGTTGATTTTAAATTTTTCAGGTTAGAGACGTGCACAACGTAGACATAATACCAACTGAAGAAGCAGAGGCAATTTGGATTTACACTGTTTACCCTAATGTCTGTCAATAATAATACATTTTCACTCATAAAGGGACTTTCTGAGATCTGGGATTCAGGCAAAATCACTAAAACAGAGTCAGAGGGATCAAGAAAGAGGAGCAAGCAGACGATCAGACAGGTTGGAAAACAAAACCTTGCAGTTACTTGAACTTATTTTAAAGAAAAAATGAAGAAACCAAACTGTCTGCTGTAAACATCCATCACAGTTCACAGGACCTACCATACTCACCATAGTTGTTCAAAGAAAGACACTCTTAAAGACTACATTTTGACATAGTAGCTAATTAAATGGTGCATATTTCCAAAAACAAAAAGACACATTTCATCAAATTAGCATAAACTAATTGACATGTTGAAAACCCGGGGCCCTCCTAGGGCCCTGAGGCAGATTATCACTTTATCACCCACAAGTGTGGGTGTGTATGGGTGTTGCACTTCACACACCTACTTTTCTTGCTCTGTCACATTTAACACCTTGGAGTTGCGGTGCTTCTTCAATGTACATTCAGTTGTGTCTATTTTTTCCAGCGATACATGTTAAATGTATTTGCTGGTGCTAATTAGCAATGCAGCATGGAATGTACTGAACTGAGGTTTGCCTGGTGATGGGTGACACAGAGGTTGACGAGGAGCCATTTTCACTTAATCAGATGTGGTGTCATCCATCTATTCACACAAACACACATACATACACTCACTTCCTACACTGACCTTTCACCACATATAACACAAATTGCGCATTAGCAAATGCATGCAAGCTGCCAATCAAACGGAAGCTCTTTAAAAAGAAAGCGAGGGAGTAGAGAGTGACCTTATCAGACTGTTGTGATGGAAGACCAGGCCATGCAAACTTACAAATATACTGATGAAATATCTTACTGAACAGGTTCCCCAAAGTTAATGGTGAGCCATTAACATGATGCATCCTTGGCAAGCGGGTAGCTCCAGGTCTGAAAAGCAAAGCCAATGCAGAAGTGCCTCAAACCTGAATTCTTTCTAATGGCCAGCAGGGGACGACGCCACTGGTTGCAAAAAGAAGTCCGATGTCCATGTATGGAAGTCTAAGTCCCAATGAGTTTATGGTCTCAATCACTAGTTTCAAGTCTTCTTCAATGCAGCCTGATGTTCATTTAGTAAATTATGGCCCCATTTAGAGTAAAATAGATGATAAAGCAGCGTATGCTTTAGGGTGTGGCTACCACGGTGACAATGTTGATAACTGTACATAACATTACCATGGCATAACCCCAGATTCACAGAGTATAGATGTAGCTACTGTTATTTCACAGTGTGTTTTCAGTTCATGAAAGCTAATTGTAACATTTTGGTCACCTAAAAAGTCTTGTTCAGTGTTTGGTTGTACTAAAAGACCCTCAAAGGAGTCAGGCTTTCAGTTTTTCCAGTAAGTATGTTTTGTTTTAATGGTTTTAGGCCTGTTTTTCAGTAGTGAAGATTAGCATTTGCATTATCACAGTTAACCATAGACAGTACATGTACCGTGCTAACTAAGCTAGCAGCTAGCATTAGGGTCAACTCCACACTCTCATCCAAATATGGTCACTTCTGGCTTCAAAAATCCAAGATGGCGACAGTCAAATCGCCAAACTCGAGGCTTCAAAACAGCAGTCCACAAACCAATGCATTACGTCATGGTGACTACGCCCATGTTTTTTACAGTCTGTAGTCCTAGGTCAAGAAAACTGTTCTTTATAAATCACATTTTGTCAGGGTAGACTTGTAGCACCTGCTACTACTTGTAGTTTTTGCCAGACTTACTTCAGCTGGCAGGAAGAGGCGGAATGAGGTTACCTTTCAACTTACTAGGCTGATTTTTTTCTTATGAATGTGGTCATGCTGTACAGATTACATTTACACCTGCTGAGATCCGATCATAATGCAAGCCTGACCACCTCCAGATACATCTGGCTGATCCGATCACATTCTGTTCACAGTGCATTTACACCTGCATTAACGTGTTTTCCCTTATCCAAAAAAACATATCCACATACAGATTACATTTTAATCCCCAGAATAAATGGGGTATCAGTCTACAAAGCCAAGATCTCAACTTTAACAGAGACAATTATTATTAATTACTCTTTTATAGATTTTTGTATACATTTGAAATCACATAACAACTAAACTCATATCAGGGAGTGCATTGACTCTACATCAAGGTTTTTAATAGAAACAGAACATGTACCGTAACAGGTAAATGTCTTCTTAAAGAACATGGTTTAGAGGAAGACTGGACCAGGGACTAGTAGTTATTTATTACCTGAAGGTAACTACATTAAGGCAGAAATTCAAAGTCAAAAAATGTCTGAAGGTCGTTGGCTACAGTAAATAGTCTTGGGTTTGGTGAGGTGCATGCATAACATTTTTTACCAAGTCTTTAGATTGATGAGTCTACCTCTATTTGTTTCTAACTTAGAGTCATTTTCACTCTAGACAGTGAGGATCCATTATATGAAGCACATATTGGGTCTCATCAGGAGACTCTAATTTTTTGTCATTTATTTTTTTACCATAATGTGTCATTGAAGAGCCTATGGGGGAGACCTTGCAGCGCATGATGTTTTGATTAACATATTAATCATCTCAGATTTGTTGAGAAATACAGTCTATATATTTTAACTTTCACAGCCCCACTCAACATATGATTTGCAGGTTGTTTCGGACATTCATGTTCCCCAGGGGTGTGCCTTGGTCTTTTTTATTCTTCACTAGTCTAACACCAAAATTTCCACTATCATAATGTAACAGGGAGGTCTGTTCTGCAGTGCCATTTTTAGGTCACACTTTGTGTAAAATAGCACATTGTATGTATAATGAACAAAGTACAGCATTTTTTTTTTTTTTTAGCCTTTATTTATTTATTTATTTATTTATCTGGTGGGATGTCATTTTAAGTGTAGGGGGCCAAAAGTCTCACAAATCAACAGCTTTAAGGTAAATTCTGTATTACTAAGGGACAGATCAATTCCAAAACAATCAGGGGCAATAGGACTGACAACAGTATGGTTTTTGTGTTTTTCATAAAACACAAAGTAAATATGGGAAAGTGGGGTCACTAGGAGCCCACAGCTTTGGTTTGGCCCCTGGGCCTCTTAGTGGGTTTATGCAGCCTTGTATATAGAGCTACAGCCCTCTGCTTCATCTCAAATGCTGTAAAACCATACGGAGGAGGCAAGAAGCTGTATGGGTAATGTGACTTTAAACTGGAGAAAAATAAGATTAGTGTAACTTATTTTTGGTAGGAATCACTATTAGTTTGACACCTATACAGTGAAGTAGCAAATTTTGAATGGCCCTCAGATTCAACTTCAGGTAAAATTCCAAACGTTTGGGAAAAAGTGTGGAATGTAGATTTGTGAAGCCTGCAGATATGCTGATGCCCGCCGGCATCTGAGCTTCCATCCAAAGCCGGAGCCGCTGCCATCTGGTGCGTCCCATCCAGAGACCAGCCCATGTCAAACAATGCCAAGAACACTGCAGAGAAGATCAAACTGCTCTCTGTACTGTCTGTACTCGCTGTCTACAAAGATCGCAGGTCGAGGAAGGGAAGGAAGATAAAGAGCAGTAGAGGAAAAATAAGATGGAAAAAGCAGCGAGATGTAGAGAGATAGGCAGAAACAAGGCAGGGTTTTTACTGTTCTGATAAGGTGTCACGCAGTCCAAAGACTTTGCATCACCAGAGTTGTGTTTCTCTGTAAAGTAGGCGTTCTGAGCTCAACCTTTTACCCAAAGATCTTTATGAAACACAAACACACACACACATACACACACATACACACACACGGGCACCCACTCGAAAACAAAAGACGACAGAAAAGCACTCAAACAAAACATGGCTTCAAATCTCAGAAGAGAGAATGAAATGCAACATTTATGACCCAGACTCACATTGTTTGCATCCCATTTCTCTCTCTCTCTCTCTCTCCCTCTGTGTATGTGTGTGTGTGTGTGTGTGTGTGTGTGTGTGTGTGTGTGTGTGTGTGTGTGTGTGTGCTGAAAGGACAGGCAGGCAGAGAGAAGATGAAAGAGAGAGAGCTGCAGGATAAAGAAGCAAGGAGCTCAGCACAGCACAGCTCTACCTTCTTAACTTAAGAGTGTTAGTCAGGCAGCCAAAAAACAATTAAGACTTCCATGTAGTGCACAGTGAAAACTTGTTGGTGTTACAAATCCTTTTGTCCTGCTGTTTCAGCCATGTTTGAGACACTGTCAGGTAATTTGTAGCAACATATGAAAGAAAACGTGATCACTTACACCTATTTATAGAGCAACTATCAAGAGTTGATTTCTCAAGTACAACGCTTCAAATCAAAAATGCTAATTTGACAAAAAAAAAAAGATCCAACTTAACTCAAGGTCAACATACTCATGGCTACTTTGACATGCTGATAACCCAGCCAGGTTTACAGAAACCAAACTTACTAGTGGCAGAGCGGGACACATCCTTTTTTGAACTCAGAGATAGTTGTTTGCCAGATGATGACAACTCAGCTATCACCATGACAACTGTGCAAACTCCTCCAGCTGAGGAAGACCGTGAGATATGATTTAAAGCCCTGAAAAAAACTAGTAAGTGGATTTTGAGTTGTGAATTTCTATGTCAAACTGCTTTTTTTAAGGTCAACAATGAGATTTCACGCTCTGGGCCTTATCTTACACCCGGCGCAAAGTGGTGCCAAGCGCAAACTAACAAAGTGTCTTTGTTAGTTTAAGACCGACGCAGTTGTCATTTTCCTGTCCAGCGCCCACATTGTTTAAATAGCAAATGCACTTGCGCCCATCCAAGCACCCGTGCAATGTTTCACTGTTATTTTAAGGGCGCATTATCAAGACAGTAATATACACATACATAGACGGGTGCAAAACATACACTCTGCTTGTTACACACACAGGACGCGCAGCAGCGCACAAACATGCAAAAGATGACAAATAAAAAGATTACAATGTGAAAGATTATTATTGTGTCCATCAACATATTTAAAACAATTCATGTCATAATGCTTAGTCATAATATTTATCGGAATTAGCTAATCGCAGTAATAACAGATACAATTGTCTAATTTTTTGACCAAATCATGGCAATACATGTAGGTATTTAAACAAGTGGACAACAATGAATCAGACACAGATTAACTTTCCTGCTGCATCAACACATGAAGACATGAGGAACACATGAGGAAATAAATGAGGTGAAAACAATGATTCAACTAATGAAAGAAATAAATCTGTACAGCTTCTATCTGCTGCCAGCAGCAAGATCAGAACCTTGGAGGGATGATCAAGTCCTGATAACTGTGTTGATGATTCTTTACATGATTAAAATTAATGATTTCATTTTTGAACAATATTTAACAAATATTCTTTAACATTTTTAAGATTACAGTGATCAGGTTTCCATACTTTCAGCAGTTAAAACCTGATGATTTGACTTGTTACTCCATGACTGAACAAAACGAGTTTAAAGAAACCAAAGCTGTCATTAAAAAAATAAACTTTTTCAAAAATCAAATGAAAGTATGTTTGCAACAAATGAATGAACAGGATGTTAAGCTGGTGGTCTGGGGCCACAGGAGGGTCCAGGAGCAGCAGGGGCCAGTGTGCTTGTTATGGATCGTGCACTTTCACTTTGCACACGAGCAGATCTGTTTCCTCTGCAGAGAAGTCTTCCTTCTTACTACTTGGCAAATGAGCCATCATAATAGCAATCTGCCAAGGTGCAAGCGCACCTGGCTCTTAAAGGGAATATGAGATGACTCTCTGATTGGTTTATTGCATGTTACGCCCAAAATGCACCCATGATTAATTAAGAGACTAAGGACAACCCCTTTGAACCATGCGCCTGGTATATCCACCATATTTCCGCCTTTAAAATAGCAAAAGTGGATTTGGACACACCTTAAATGCACTTGCGCCATGCGCTTCAGACTGTGTGCTTTAGATCGTTAAAATAGGGCCCTCTGTCACTAAGTTTGGTTTGTGTAGCCAAGGCTGGGTTATCTGGCTGGGTTAAAGTGACCAACTGCTCCAGGGAAGGGCCAGATTAATTAACAGTGCTAGGGGACCTTAGGGCAAAGATCTGCTGCTGGGATGCTTTTGACCTGCCACCTTCCACCCTCTGTTCATGGCAGCTTTATTATCTGGCAAGAAATCCAGGAACCAACAAGTACTCCTTTACTGGAACAATACCTGGCCCTAGATCTCCTGTGTGTCATTTAGTTTGTGGTAAACCTGAGGAACTCCGGCCACATCATTATCTTCTTTTAAATCACTTCTGAAGACTTATTTGTAGCAAAAGATTTTCTTATAAATTTTCTTTTCTTTTATCTTTATTTTTGCTATTAACTATTGTGTTCTACTGTTCTTTATTCTTCATGTTGCACTTACTGTAAGTCTTGCACTGCTCTATTTTAAGTTTTAATTCACCCATTATCATTGGTGTTTTATTTATGGTTTTTATCATCCATTGTTTTTAAATGTTGTTGCTCTTGCATTCCATATGCCTGCATGTTTATTCATACATGACTGTGTACTTTATTGTTGTGTTTCAGGTGCTCATTATAAAGTATTAGATTAAATACAACTCTATTTGGGAATATGTGCAATACAAGCACAATATAAATAAAGATAACATTAGCTAATAACAGTAATGGACCTTTGTTTATATTGTACCTGATTGGTGCAGATTTCCTAACAAGTATGCAATTCATCAAATGACCAAAACCAGATGAGATGCAGTTAATCTGGGACTTTTGGGGAAGCTGGGGTTTTGTGGGTAGCTGGCTTGGCTCTGTCCAGAAAATACACCTCGCAGGCCAGGTGGTCTTGGGTTTAAGGTTCAGACCATGATAAGAAATGCCCCCGTGTTACAATACCATGTTAATTAGCATATTTGGCAACAGTAGAAAAATGTTGATATGATGTATTACTAAAATGTTGAGTGACAGTTATTTAATTTTGTGTCCAAATATCTGATCTTGCAGTACAATATCCGCTGGTACTCTCTACAGCATCATTATACTTTATGGTTATGTTCAGATTCTGGCAGCTCTAAGATCATGGTCTTAGTTTAATGGAGAAAAAGTCTGCAGTGACTTGAAGCACGAGACACAACATTTTTAACATTTAACTGACACCACCATTTTTCACTAACCTCACATGTTGGAACTATGTTTTGATGAATAGCCAGGTGCAGTGAATGTGTGCAGCTCCAGGCTTCAGTCTTGTCACCACAGTGAGATTGCCAGGTTTGGTGCCATCATGCAGAGCACTATTCCTAAACCTGCGCTCACAGACTGTGTCTGGCAGCCTGCCATATATAGTCTATAGCCAGACATGCTGCACAGAAGTACTGGGCAGATGGATACACTGCAATAGTCCCAGCACATAACACCCGCTAAAACCACATATTGTCAAGTTCAACTTCTTTTTACTATTTGTGTACAAATTAAACAAATTTTATAAAATGTGTTAATTTTTGGATAGAACCATGCTAGTTGTTCCCCCTGCTTCCAGTCTTTATGCTAAGCTAGGCTTACCAGGTCTTGAATCCTGCTCTATATGTAACAGATACACAAGATTGATAACCTTCTTGTGTTACTCTCAGACCGAAAGTGAAAGTGAATATATTTTAAACAACATTAAAAATGATAACCAGAGTTCCATTTACAGGCCATATCTAAATAGCTACCAGTGTTTGCTGTATGATGACAGTGTGGTGACCTATAACAACCCAGTCTGATATCAAAATATGTAATAGCTACATTGGTCCACAGGGCAAAACTATTAGTCTCACAATAATGTTTTTTTTTTGTTTTTGTTTTTTTTTGCCGATTCTTTTCTATTGGCTGGTGCCCACATCACATGACTGTCAAGTTTTTGTTTGCTCAAACAAAACAAACAAACAAACAAAAAAAATAGCTGCCATCCCTTAGTGGAAAATGTAATATTTTAAGTAGTTTTGGCATTAAAATTCATTTTGATAACATTTCTAGTGAGAAATGCACATTTTATTTTTTATAATTTTCATCCAGTGAATGTATATGATGTTTAGTTTGTCAGTTATTACAATTTTTTTTCAGGTTTTCTATTGTTGCTATGGTGGTTGCTATGGATGCTGCTATCACTGAAACCACATACTTACATGTTGTTTGAATTGAAATCCAGAATTTGAAGCTTTGCGACTGGGTCACCAGAGGACCTATCGCCTGGAAGTATTTTCCTCACTGTCGCTATGTTAAGGTTTTCTTTTAATGATATCTTTAACATTTCTCAACACAAAAACATGAAAGTGTCCTTGATAACTCAACAATACAATAGGTTAATGTTAAGGCCATCGGTTTTAATTCTTTCTCCATCGACTCTGAGAAATAAAGTTATATCTGAAATAAACTGGCATCTTTACTTTTTGTTAACATAGATCATCTAGATGCAGTATAATTCAACACGTTCTCACTCCCAGCTTGTCACATATCGAAGCTTGGTCAGGACCCTGTGGCATCACTTCAACGCACAGGGTACCCCTTTAGCATCATTTTTCAACGCGCAGTATCACGGTAGTGTTAAAAAATAATTATATTTTATGGTGTGACAATGCGGTGGTTAAGGTCTGGTTAGGTTTAGGCACAAAAACCTCTTGGTCAGGGTTAGGGAAAGATCATGGTTTGGGTTAAAATAAAAAATAAAATAAAAACGGCAAGGTGGTCTTGAACCGTGCTCTGTGCTGACTCTGTGCTGATTTCCAAGTTTCTGCCAACAACATTACAAGCCATGCACTGGCCCCTCCACCTCCTAATAAGAAAGTAAGTCTGCTTATGTAGATGTCATGTGAAGTACGTCACTTCATAAATGATGATATGATATGTATTGTTGAAATGTTAATATGCTCCATATTACAGGTGTTGAAATGTACATATTCAATGTTATCTGTGGTTTGCAGAGACATACAATGCCAACGTTTTATTCTGGCAACCAGGCTGAAATTTGTCACCTTATTTAGACATCATCGGTCTCATAGCGTCTAAACAGAAGTCTGTCAGACTACCTTGCACATTAAAAAATGACACTAAAGGGGTATCAGTGAGTTAAAAAGTGACGCCATGGGGTCCTGACCAAGCTTCGATATGTGACAAGTTGGGAGTGAGAACGGGCTGTATAATTACTAGTTCGGCTGGACTAGATATTTAATATATTCAGTAGTAAAACTTTTTTACAACCCTACTTTACAGACTGGAAGAACTGCAACTGTGTCAAGCTGCATGGCGCAGCTCTAGGGAATTGTAGTTTTTTTTAATATTAGTGTTTTTCCTTTAATTTGCAAATACTGAATTGAGAGTACACTGAGGAGTTTAAGGGGATGGTAAACACATTTGTGTAATCATATTTGAAATATCTGATTGTTAAATGGATGAAAAATTAATTTTAACCATATTTTATCCATATTTGACCCAGTTGGTGACTTTAATCACATGATAGCTGAGGTCAAGAGCTCTCTATCACAGTTGGTCCCACGTCTGCATCCCCGTTTGTTGCTGAATTATAAGCCTTCAAACATGCACCAAGGTCAAGGTTCAAAGGTCAGCATTTCAAAGCAAGAGCCATGTAGAATCTTCATACTGACATATGTCACTCTCCAGATTGAGACCTTTCCAACGATGTATTTGATTTAGCTCTACCACAAAGTTTTAATTTTCTCATGTTATGGAAACAAGCCATTCCAGGCCTAGTTTCAGAGAGAGAAGGCCCAAGATATAAAATGAAGCTTTTTGTTTGCTTGTTTGTTTGTTTGTTTGTTTGTTTTTTTTTTTTTCTGGGAATAGTGACCAAAATGAGTCACCTTCAGAGCTTACAATACTGCTGACAATCAAGGGTATTACTACAGGCTTGGAGGAAGGCCTGAAGTGCTTGGGTTAGGGTTAGAGTTAGGGCTGAAAAGACCAACCCGTTCTCATTCATGCATAGGTTACTATTTACACAACACTGGAGATTTTTTCACCTCTATGATTCCTGGTTTTGGGATTTTAAGTCAGCATGACATACAGTAGCCCATTTAATCAGAATCTCTTTTATTAGTCAATGTAAGCATACAAAGAATATGTCTTGGCATTTGCTCCCCCCCCCAAAAAAAAGAAAAAACAAAACGTAACACAGAAGAATAAAAATAGACAAGAAGAAGAAGAAGAAGAAGAAGAAGAAGAAGAAGAAGAAGAATGAAATAAACATAGTAATATTAAAATTAAATTGATATTTTAAAATCCATGTACAGAATGGAATAGTAACAGTTTTAAAATGGGATGTGAAACTTGAAATGAAATATTGAATGTGGAAAGGAAGGAAATATGGACTGTGCTATGGACAAAGAAATGAAGTGTATGAAATATATGGAGGTGATAAGAGCAACAATTAAATGTGACATGCGCATAAATAATTAAATTATGTAACAGTGGACGTTGAATGAAGTGAACAATCTAAAGTCCAGTGTGATGAAATATATGAAAATGACCAGTGCAGGGACTAAATGAAGGATGTGAAATGTAAAGTCCAGTTTGATAACACTGCCTTCATCCCGTTTATATGGCCATGGTACAATAGTTGATGCACATGCACACATGCACACGCTGGAGTGCTTTATTGGATGACGTGGCTCAATCATTGACTGTATATAAAGATGGATGATGTGCTACCATTATGCAAAAGTGAGGCTAAAATAAAAAAAATCTCCCTCCCACGAGCTGTAATCTTGCTTGTGTGATGTCATTTGGAGCCAGAGTGTACGCAGTACATTCAGTACATTCAAAATGATTTAATCGTGCAGCTCTTCTAGACTTTCAAAATGTGATCAGACCAAGTGGATCAAATTCTGATAGTGAAATAAGTCATTTCATGGGGGCTGTGATGATAAAAAAAAATTATCTGCAGATTTACAGACGAATATTTGTTTGAGCAGACAGAAACTTGACGGTCATGTGACATGGACGCAAGCCAATAGAAAAGAATAGGCCAAAAACAAAAATCAAAAAACAAAGGTATCTCACAATTTTAGAGCTGCTATTATGAAACTAATATGTTTTGTGCTGTGGACCAACGTAGCTATGACGTTTGATGACACATTTTGATGTGAGACCGGGTTGCCTATGACTAATCATTCATAATGTCCTCTTGGTCATTAGTCATCACTCCATTTGTTCCCAGTCTGCAAAACAGTTTTGGTGGTAAATATTATTAGACCCAATAACATGTCTACCTGCAGGTTTACCTTGTATTCCTTATTTTTGTCCTAATTTCTTACAGTCTTTTTTTTTTCTGTTAAAGCCTCCTAACTCTGTGTACTCCTCTGAGAATCCATAGTCCTCCTGCTCCCAATTTTACAGCTTAGAAACCTGAGCAGTTGTGTGGATTTAGCCAGAAAATACATTTTCCAGTGTATTAGCGTCTTGTCAGTCATTAGTCATCACTCTGCTTTGTAGCCAGACATCCAGTCAGTAGAAGCAGGTTCAGAAGTTTTGGTGGCAAATGATATTAGAGCCAGGGATGCTGAATTCGACGGTTTAGAAAAGTGAAGCTGCTGCATGAAAGACAAGCCGTTGTTCGTATGATAGATATACTAATCTGTTTAATACTCTTAGAGGAGAATGAGATGCCAAGGAGACTGATTTCTTCCTTTTGTCTGCTCCTCTAAGTCACTGATGTTGCAGAGAGTGTGTGTCTGAATGAGTGTGTATTTAAGCACAACAGGGAAATATAATATTTGCATATTTGTATCTGATTATTAGAACTAGATTCAAAAGCAGATAAAATCATATCAGAGTCAGTGACCACATTCAGGGTGCTTTAAATAGATAATAAAATACATTTTGTTCTTACACCTTAACCCTGTCAAACAGACGTCAATATTCTGCAGAACCTCAGATTCTTTCATTATTTTCATGTATAATACCGATACCAGAGTCCTGTTCTACACTATCAGTGCTGTGGTAATACTGTATGGTTAAAGGGGAACTCCACTCATCAGCACGTGTGTCTCTGTGTGAAATCTGATAAATTGTCTCAGTTGATGTCACTTGTCACTTTAGGTTCTTCTCTTTACTGAACTTTGTATGAAGATAAATGACATTATTTTTCAATGTATCCTCATTCTGCACAGTACTGTATGAAAATGCAATATAAGTCAAAGTTGGTAAAAAATTCAGATTTAGCCTTTACTGAATGCTGCTTCATAACATTTTAACACTGTGAAGGTCAAGGTACTTTTATTCTCCATCTCAATAATTAATACAAAATTGCTGCATAAAAGACAGACAAAGTGGGCAGAGTTGAGATAGTGAGAACATTTTTAATACCAGGTGTAATTGCAAAGGCTTGTCATCAGATCTCATTCTCTAGATATTATCCAGTGTTAACAAAGACACACTTTTAAATTTACAAGCATTCTAAAAACATGAACACCATCAGAAGTTTCATGAAAACAAACACACAGAGCACATTACTCACCAACAACCGAGCACACAGTTGGTAATTCTACGCTTATCTCACTCCCCCTTTTACCATTTAGTCTGTTTTCCATGAGTTTCCTGTTAATATATTTAACTGATAGAGAGACAAATGAATGTCTGTAACATTGTGTTTACACAATGGGACCTGATACCTCTTGCCAGAACTCATCATCACACATTCAGAGTTCAGAATAGTGGACTGCTCTAAAAGAGAATGCTGATATTATGTTCAGTGACAATGGTTTTTATTGTCCATTACCGACATTTATAAAGCTACTTTTTCCTACAATATCTGTGAATGGTGGCTATTGTAAAGTTAAGGTCAGGGAAAGATCATAGTCAGGGTTAAGATAAAAGTGATCATTACTTGCGAGTCTGTGACAGAGCACAAACTCTCCTGAACAAGTTGTCTACCACTCCGACTGCAACTGCACTGAGCAACGGAAGGAGATCTCTACTGGCTGCTACTGTTGAAGATCATATGATAATAACAAATAACAATAACAAGTGCTTCAAGATTTACCACGGACAGTAGAAAAGTAGTAAAAGTGAATGAAAAAGGGCTGAAAAAGTCAATGAAAATAAACAGAAAAGTCAATAAAGGGTGAGAAGCAGTGCAATGGACTCTGGGAAGAAAGGAAAAGTCAATGAAAAAGGGAAAAAGACAATCAAAATGACTGGAATGTTTTAGGAATTCAATTGTCAATTGATTCGAGACATTCTGTATGACAGTATGTCTTTTGTTCTGTGTAGGCCTCTACTTGAATGTATATTCTACAAGCTACCTCTATCCTAAATGTTACCTTTATGTTCAATGTGAATGAATCACACGACTGCTATACAGCTGTTGGTAAATGTTGCACTATTGCAGTAAAGTACAAGTTCAAATTTTACAATAAAGTTACAATATTAATGTTTAAATACATGTTGCACTCAAAAGCAATGTTACAATGTGTGTTACAAGAAAGTTACAATGTTGAATTACATTGGTTGCTGTTTTGTCTTTGCTCTCAGTATTCATATCGGTGTTTTATAAGGGTTTTTGATACGTAAAATATTCACACTAGAATGTGAAAGAGCATTCTAGTGGCGATGCTGGGGACTGCCAGTGACAGAGGTTTAAATGTGTTAATAACTGGGCTGGGTTGTATAAGAATTTAGATGACCACATAGAAGAAATATGTTAATTCAGTATACAACACATTATCCACTGGTAACAATTGTGACCGACTATAAAACACACTTTTTCACCTACTTTTCTATGAAAATTTCATTAAATCATGATTGATTATTTTAAAGGGTTACCAATGACACATGATTTGGATATTTCATGTGGATTAAATGGGTTAAGATTTTCATGAACTTCACTGACAACTCCTCCATGCTTTCAACAACAGATAATACAACATTGATAGCAAAACCACTCCCATGTAATGTTGTTATAATCCAAGTACACAATTCTTTTGCCTGGTCTTTTGACATATGATATATAGAGGGTTGATTTTTCCCATCTCGGTCCATATCAGCCGCATCTCCTTGTGCCATCTGCTCACTAAAGTCTGACTAACTTTTGAACTGCAATAAACATCTTTATTGAACACAAAAAAGAACAACATTTTTGCCAGGATATAATCCATGCAAAAACTTGCAGGTGCTGAATTAATGCACTAGATGCATCATCCAATGATCTACAAATGTGACACCTATACATTGTTCAAGAAATTAGCTTGGAGCTCCTATTCATGAACGTGGCTCTAACACCTTTGCCTTTAAGCTTTATTTTGTTGTGTCAACACAAATGCTGAAGAATGAGCACAAAAAGGAACACATTTTTTGCCA
This sequence comes from Thunnus albacares, assembly GCF_914725855.1. Lineage (NCBI taxonomy): Eukaryota > Metazoa > Chordata > Actinopteri > Scombriformes > Scombridae > Thunnus > Thunnus albacares. Next base: position 1,768,774 of record NC_058115.1, read on the forward strand.
GGATATAATCCATGCAAAAAGTTAAGATGCTGAATTAATGCACTACGTGCATCATGCAATGATCTACAAATGTGACACCTATACATTGTTCAAGAACTTGGCTCTGAGTTCCTGTTCATGAAATTGGCTCTTAATTCTTTTACTTTTGGGCTTTCTTTAGTGGTGTCGACACTGATACTGTACACTGCTGTCTGGAGGAATGTGCACAGGTTGCTGAGAGCTTAGTCATAGCTTACACTGAAAACAAAGTGCACTTAAAAGAGTTTATCAGAGGCTGCCAATGAAGTGCTTCCCTGGCCGTGGATGAGCTTTTTATCCATCACAATGTAGAAAGTGCTGATGGCCTGCTTGCTGGTCCCAAAAGCAAGAAGATATGGCTGCTAATGCCCCTCCTGTTTCTTTAGTTGTTCTTCTAGGCTCCAGCAGGACTGAGAGAAAAAAATGACAAAGTTACATTGTAATGTGTTCTTTTAGTCTGACCTATGTTTCCTGCTTGAAGCACTTAATGTGGCTCAGTACATACCTTGTGAAACACAACTAGGTGGCCCATGGCCTGGGATGCGCTGATCTTCAGTGTTTTCTTTTTCATGGGCTGAGGTGGTAAGATATGCAAGAGCAGTAGGACAGATGCCATATGACTGTCCCACTCTCTAGGAAGCAAAAAGTCCAGCATCAGCTTTATTTGAATCACAACCATGTTCCCTTTTCCAACTTCAATTCAAACTACTGCCCGTGACCTCTTCAGGCTTTCTGAGCTGTGCTAAGTTCCATTTTAAGTACTGTGTTTGACCTGATGCATTCAAAATCATTTAATTTGGCCTTTAACTGACTACCTGGATGATCCTCACAGGATTCATCATTGTGCTGATTCCTGGCAGACTTCAGCAAACTCTGAAGCATCTCTGCTTCTCTGATAACTTTTCCTTTATAGAAAGTGCGCCACTTCTCAAGCAGTCTAGCTGCTATTTTTGGTCCAAAGAGGAGGCTAAAATCTTGAAGTATCTGCTGCAACACAGAAAAGAACATTTTTTGTTCAATATACATTATCTGACAATCAAATGATAAGCTTTTAGCTATGAATTATGGTAACAGAAAAGTATGCTAATACTTACCAGCCCTTTAGTATCTAGCAGCCTTGGAAACACTGTCAGTGCAGTGGGTGATTCATTGGGGTTGTGGATGAGGCACTGTCTATACATGTCTCTTCTCTTCTTTCTCTGTCATTGGTGTGGTTCATCAGGGATATGATGTCTTTACAATGCTCATCATCTAGCTGACCACCAATCGGAGGCAGCTCTGTTTCTTGTCTTGGACCACCTCTTCCTGCAGTTTTTCTGAATTGTCTTGAGCCGTTATGCCAGAAATCCACAGTGCCTCTTTGTTGGCTGTTATGTGTATATATATATATATATATATATATATATATATATATAAAGACAGTTCCCAAATGCATATTTCTCTTTAGTAATTGACTGCAGGATTCTCCTGCCAAAACAAGAAAAAAAAAGAAAACTGCTGTTTGCCCACTTACCCAAGTACCTGATAACACTCATAGGAATGGAACAATTATCACATTACTGCAGTAATATGAGTCTACTGCAGAGTTGAGACCAACACTGTCATTGCCGTTTTTTTTCTCCAATCTCAACTGCTGATGTCCTTTCACAATCCAACAAGCTGACTAGTAACAAATTACTGGTAATTCAGCCCCAAATCCACACATTTCTGATTACCTTCATTTATTTCAGTAATCATGCAGTATGGCAATTTATTTAAAATGAAAAAGAAAAGTTCAGTGAAATGACTGTAACCGCCTAACCGCTGGAGCGAGCTGTTCTATTTCACACAATTCTGCTCATCCTTACAATCAAATGTATACCCTGTTATCACCAACTTACCCCTCAGTCTCAACCATATGTTAACCATCTGTCTTCTTTTACTGTCACACAGCGTCCCAGTCTCTTCATATTCTTCAGGGTTTGTTCTCCTTCCAGGTTTTGTCAGCAGGATCTGTTTTATCAGCTACACAGATGACAACAATGTGTTGTGTATACCAATTAATGTATACCTGTAATATGGCCGAACAGTATGGTCTGGATTTGTCTCTGTGTCTATCAAACTTTAATGGGTTATTTTTTGGATCACAAGGAACCTTTCTAGAGTTATATGGGAGTCAGTACAAACCTTGAGTGATGCTGATCACATACATATAAAAAGGTAAATGGTTAGCAGTTCTGACTTAGACCAACAGCAGCAAACTAGTTTCAGTCATCATTATAGCATGATGGTAATGATTATCAAATAAAGCCAAATTTGAAAGGACACATATTTCATTACACCAGATTTTTTGTGAACGTGATGTCAGGATTTCATATTGACATGGGTTTGTTTTTTATCTTTCTGTGTTGAATGGCAATAAAACATTCAAGCACATAAAATGAATCAAAAACGTGACAACAACAACAATTTCTATTTAGATATGATTTATACTGTCTATATGGAGACACCTGATGATAAACTTACCTCTATGGCTGAAGAACTCTGCAATGCCTCATCATCACTTCGAGTACACGTGGGTGGTCTTGAGATCTCACTGTCACTGCTACTGATGACACAGAGTGGAAACTCCCACCCGATGAGGATGGTGGTATGGATGGAGTTGATGACTGAGGTCTCAACACTGAATCTAAAAACATCTCTTATTTGCAGTTGAATTGTGGATACAATCTTGAATTCAGCACTGAACATGACCCCTGCTTTCAATCATTCAAAAATCTTTGCCTATATCTTTCCTGACTGAACAATTAGGAATCAATAGAGAAAACAGCTGCTTTGCTATGTTGCATTTTGTGTTATAAAAACAATTTTTCTTTTTTAAGCGATCAATCATGAATTAAAACCATTACTTACAAGTTAAACCTTTTTTCTAACAGGTTTCTTAATATTTCATATGTTAATATTAAACCTGGATTTAAGATAATGAAGTCAATGCAATGGTTGCATCTCCAATGAACACTTCTGTCAATGCAATATAAAACCAAGCTACTTTTTAAATTTACCATCGTCATCATGACTGTCCTTGATGACAAAACAAATCCCTTCCAGAGTTGATAATTCTGCAAACACTGTTTCATCCACCTCAGTGCCACAATCAACATCTTCCACCGTGATTTTGTCCACAGGGATGGAGAACTTCTCTCTCATTATGTGATGAGGTTAAGAGATGAAATGGCATGACAAAATGTTTAAATTATACAATATAATGACTTAAACTCAGACTGTAGTGGAAGAGGGAGACAACATGACATTTCTTAAGACACCATTTCAATGCTGTTTTAATTATGAATAAAAATAGTCTTTTAATAGCCTAAAAGACGGTTTAAAACTTTCACTACACTCAAATTTTCTCTGATGAGCCAAAATATACTTGTTGGAAATGAAGCTGGCAGGTATGCAAATGTTCTCTTTCTGCCTGAGAGGTCTGGAACTTTATATGCTGTTTTTCACACCTCTTGTGATGATTGTGCTATCTTTGTATCCTACCAAATAAACACACTGAAAAACACAGAATAGCCTCTTTATGTCATCTTGGCAGTTGGCCTAAATTCTAAAGCTTTACTGAACAGGTGCATCGATGACATGGTTATATTTTCATTATAGCAACTTAATAGGTTAAAAAGTTTTGCCCAACTTAACTTACCTGAAAGATGATTTTCTGAATGGAGACCCTCCTGATCTTGAAGTCAAGAGATGCAAAGAAGCAAATTCCTGTCCTAACTATGATGACATGACAGTGCAGTATTCATTCTTGAGATACATCAAATTGATTACAACATTTAAAAGATGTGAAATTGAAGGCTATAAATTTGTGTTACATCCGTCAGGCAACATATCTAAAACACCATAACAAGTGTGAGCTAACGGTAAATGAAACCACAATACTACTAACTGTTGCAAAACATTAAATGATATGAGGTGATTTGAGTAAGTTAACATAACTCAAGAGTTTCATGGCAGAGCTCAAACCTATCTTTAAATCATTTCATAAACTTCAACTTGTATTATTTTTAATTCATAAGGATAGATCTTTCACTTTGACATTCTGCTACATTTGAAACATTTTAACTATAAATACAAACTGCTTCAGATTGACAACCATTCATCATCTACTCCACTACTAATGTTACTACCGCGCTGCAGCTAGTCGACAATGCGTAATACAGTTTGAAGTTGTGGGTTACCAAATTATCATGTCGGTTACCACCCATATCCCACTCTTTCACTCTTTATTATAATAATCCACTTTTCACAGAACACACACAAACTTGGCAACTCTTTATAACATTAGCTCTTACCATTAACATTATTAGTAGTTAAAATGGCAAGGTCATTTGAGATTAGTAAAAAAAAGAAAATAATGGTAGGGACAATTTAGCAGCATCTTGACATTGTCTATGCCCTTGCAGGACACAGCTGTGTCAGATAAAACATAAAACAGGAAACATGAAGATCTTCTAGACCCAAATAGCTTAAAATTATTTTCTAATTAAGCGTTACAATATCTAAGCTAGCTTAAAGTTAGCCCAGAGTGTCTTACAAATAGCCTAGCCTGCTTACCAGCTAACCATGACAGTAACTTTTTAGTAAATAATGTATTGTTTTTACTCATGTCTCCAACATCTAAAACAGTGAGCCAAAATAAGCACATGTTAATACATAATAGCAATAACACAGATAGAATTGGTTTGAATATACTCACCAATCCTTGCTTTTCATGCTCGAGGCAATGGATAGAAAATGGTGGCTGTCACAAGTTTTCAAGCGTACCTGTCTGCTGTCCAAGTGCCCAGATGTTGAAAGTAACACCCATTGAATACTGTGATGTTACGCCAACAACATTAGATTTTCTCACTGCTACAGAGGTCATTTGTCATAACCAGCACCAGAACCTTAACACTTTACTCTAAAATAGCCCACTACTAAAATCTTGACTCCAGCGAATTTGCTGTGTATATAACATCATATATGGAAATATAAATGAGATGTTATATTTAATCTTCTTGAACTTCTTGGCAGATGACAACTTTTATATCATGCAGTGGAAATCATTATTTGTGCTTTCTTACATTCAGAAGGTACCATATACAGTACCAGTCATGGTTTGAAGACACTATCCCTGTGTCCACACTTTGACTGGTACTGTATATGGAACACAGTCATATTAGTTATGTAGTAATTTCTGTCAGCCATCTCAAGTGGAGTAAATTATTATTTAAACGTAGAATATGTACAGAATTAGTGTTTGGCATCTAGACTCTGACCTTGTGGCTCCCCACACGGAAACATTGATCTCACACAGCAGGGAGTGGGGAGTTACGATTGCTATGTATTTATCTATGTATTTACACATGACTTATTACACATAAAATGCCGTATATCTATCTATGTAGCCTATATAAAGCAGCTTTGGTAGAAAAAAATATCAGTGATGAAGTCTAATCTTATTTTATCTTAGCTTAAAATGCACATTCTCTACTTACAAAAAGTCATATGTTAAAAAAGTTACCAGATGAGCTGGTTATTATATCCAGCTTCATAATTTTTCAGTTCACTGTGCAATATTTGAGCCACTGAAACTTTTTTATTACAGCTTCATGGATTTAAAGATAAATAATGATTATCCTCTGTACTGCTAAACACTAATGAACTTAAAATATTTTTGACACACTGTTCAGCAGCCCATGCAGAGTCACAGCACAGTGTGGAATTGGCCATTCCACACTGGAGAGAAAACAAAAAGAAAAAAAAAGCTGGACAAAAACATGTTTCAGAGTAAAATGCATTACAGTTATCACCTTGTTTCTGCATGGGGATCAATGAAGATTCAGTCTTACACATCATGTATCCATGCTTTTTCACAGATACTGAGAAAGTCCATGTCTACACTAGCACCAAAAGTCTATGTAACAACACTGTGTTCCCTTTTCACCGGCGGTGCAGCAGAATAGTCAGACTGTGATTAAAGAAGCATTCTTCACTCAAGGTTGTATCCAACAATTTCAGTGTCATGGCTGTGGCCCACAGAGCTGGACCACTTATCACCTCTGCAGTGTAAAGCAACATTTCACATTGGAACATTTCTGCTTTTCAGCAGCTAGTAGCTCAGAGGAGGCCAAGATTACTGTGGGAGTACTCAGGATTGAAACTGTTAAACCTGCAGCCTAAAACTGAGTGCGTTAGGATACAGCATACTGACTTTAACATCCTGACTGCTCATTTCCTTCTCAGTGCTAATGCGGTAAACAAAAAGGAAGTAAACTATGACTTGAACTTGCTCATCACCAACAGGCGAACAAAAAAAACATAAACAAAAGCCAACTGTATTTCAAGAAAACCATTTCTGAAAACTTTAACTTGAATTTTAACTGCTCATCATCTTGTGAAGCATCAAGGCATAAACTAGAATATTTTTACTGTGAGATGTATTATGGCTCATTTTAAGGTCATTTGCATTTGCATTCCCATCAGTAGAAACTGGGAACTGGCAGCATGCCTTTTTATTTTGAGCATCCATATGTCAAGTCAGTATAAATATATTGATGCCAGAATCTTCCCTACTTATAATTCTAGGAAAGTGAATATTGTATTAACATGTTCAGATATGTCCATTCTTTAAAAAACTGAAAATAACCTAATAAACTAAAATATCACTCTGTACAAGCATCCATCTAATATAAGGTCATACTACCATACTGTATGTATTAAATGAGCAGTTTGGCAGCAGGCATACAGCAGTGTGAGCAGAGCACTGACAACTTAATTACGCAACCATGATTGGTTGGATATATGTTACAGTGAGGGGAGTACGGCATGTGAGTAGAGTGGTTACTCAAGTTGGGCACATATTTTGATCCAATAACGTTTTTTCTGTATATCAAAAAAATATATACATACATGTATGTAGCAGAAATGATTTTTACACATAATTATCTATATTATTATTATCTATATAGACATATATGTTTGTATAATCAATATATATATTCAGACAAGATTTATACAATATATACCCACATGTTCAACATATTTGATGTGTGAATGTTATATGAAAATATGGCCGGCTATACGGGAATAATGAAGCATACTGTAAGAAATTAGTATATGTACTGATATGAGTGAAATATGTGTTCTGTACATATGTAATAATATTAATGTAGATATGTATTTGACATGTGTGATTACAATATGTTTCTATCTTTAGGTGTTATGAAAATATGTACTTAATGTAGGTGTGCACGTAATGAATTATGGCTATGTAGCCCACAGCATGGAGGTGAGACTCCACATCCCAAATGGAACACCAACGTAACAGCATGATGGGCTGTCCCAGTTGATGTGAAGGTACAGAGAGGTTAACCCTTTGAATCCAGGATGTTTTATGCTTATGGTAGGATCACTATATGGATACAGGGGATTGTCAGGTGCCAAATAAACAAAATACAAACCTCACCATTTTCATTGATTTAATCACTTTTATTGTCTTGCTGATTATAATCTGTATCAGCCAGTAATTGGTAGGTTTTGTGACACAATTGTGTTGCCATGTCATGTAGAGAGAGCAAAGTCTTTTTCATGGATCGTGTCTTTGTAAAGAGTAGGTTCTGCAAATTTTTACAGTATGTGTATGGTGTTTGTGTGTTCTGGTTTGTCAGAGTTATGATTTTGAGATAAGGGGTATGAATTTTAGCCTAAACCCTTGGGTGCAAAGGGTTAAACTGCTAATAGTTTATGTCTAATATTACGTTTGGTTGTTGAAAAAGGGGGAAAAACAGTTTATTGAACATACAATTTGACAGATGCCAGTAAACTCCATCAGTAGGAAGCTTAGCTTTGTTTTCACAAGTAATCCTCTTTTGAGTAATGGAGAAAAAAAGCACAGTGGTTGAGATATCATCACAGTTAATATTTCAACACATGTGAGGAGAATTTTTCACCTAGATCCAGCTCTGTTTATAATTCCAAGAAAGTGGATGTTGTTTCAGATCTGTAAATACCATACCAGAGTAAAATATCACTCCAGTCCTATCACTTCGCTGCTGTTCTCAGTTTTCTTCTGGCATATTTCTCTGAGCTGCAGTGCTGCACCTCCTCCAACAGCCTCTGATGGCTTCCATGCTGCTGCTGCTGTGGAGCGCCAGTTCAACTTTAAGCTCCAAACTACCCCACAGCTAAGAACAGGATGCATCACTTGGGTCTCTGAGGACTTCTTGTGTGCAGGCTGCTCTGAGACGAGTGCCTCCATGCTGATCCGACAGACTACTCTTCCATCCCGCTGACCCTGGATCTCCTTGACTAACAGCACACACACACACACACACACACACACACACACAATCTCACAGACAGAAAACACTCAGCTGATTTCTCCAGCGTGGCTTTCACAACCCCCTGGTGGCAGTTAGCCTCCCTGCATCCACCACAGCCACAAATAAACAGCTATTTGAAATTCATTATCGCCATTTAATTCAGTCAAGCCTTCAAAGCTTCTAAATGCCTTTCAACTGCTGCTAATGTTTTCTCTTGCTTGCCACTCGTTTGCCCTTTAAGATTGTTGCCATTGGGCCCCATTTGAATTCAACACTTGCTGCCAGAGAGCTTTGCTGTTGTGTGGAGAGAAATTAGGTTATGAAGAGGCATTGTGTGTTTGTGTGTGTGTGTGTATGCTTGTTTGCACACACTGTTTGAGGTCTGGTACTCAGCTGCTTACTGTCACAGAGGAAGTTAGCAATTGATAATGTCAGGTGGTGGCTCCATCACAGCTAATTGTTCTCCTGTGACTCTAAACATGAATGTTAGGGTAGTGAAATTGTTATTAAAGAAAAATGTGTACCAGTTTGCATAAGACACAATTTGAATTTGACATGTTCTTTTTATAAGATACACATGCAGTAGCCTACACATAGCCCCAGCAAATTCACTCTGTATGCATTTATTCAACACCGCCAAAACATTGCATCTTGCAAAATATCTCCCTCCTGTCCATGTGGAGGACTGAACCACCAACCCCCAGGCCCTGTCAGCATCCAGGCCATGCTGCCAGGAGAGGATGGGCAAGAGAAATGTTTCAGTGTCAGATTAAAGAGAGGAAAGGGAGCGGTGAGGAGGACCAGAAGGAAAACCTGAAGGCGAAAGAGGGAGTGCTCTTACCTCAAACATACAGATTCCCCCTCAAGTAGCTTTATGATTGTAAATATTATATTCCACACTTTCTGAAAAAATCATCACATATTGTGTATCAGTTTGTTTTTGCACTTTGTTGAAGCATTATGATGTTTACACTGAGTGAAATATCCAAGCCCCAAACTCTGTATTTTTATAGCTGCAGGATTCCACCAAATGGAAATATTTTACATATTTGTAGTCTTTGTCAACTTTGTGATCTTCACTAGAATTTCAATAAGTTCTGTGAGTCTTTACTGCACAGCATTATCATATCACACAATTTGATTGGTATCAGCCTATTGAATAGGCATTATCATCACACATCCCAAATATATGGGCTAGTAGGGGCCTACTAAACCTATTGGTAGGCTGTTGTCATCCATTTATTTCAGTGATCCAGTGTCGGTAGAGCCCAGTATGCACAGAAGGCCTGTTATCAGGCATGTGCTGTCATGTGACTGTCAAGTTTCTTTCTGCAAAACAATGGCTCCCATTTCTTTCATTCTCAGTGGAAAATGCAATAATTTAAGATAGTTTTGGCATTAAAATGCATTTTGATAATATTTCTAGAGAGAAATGTTCTATACATCTTTTTCAGTTATTACAGATTCTTGCAGGCTTTCTAGTAGTAACTTTAATACGCTGACAGTGAGTAGAAAATACCTCCGGGCGGGTCCTCCAGTCAGCCAATCGCAAAGCTTCAAATTCTGGATTTCAAATTCAATTCATCCCCGGGCCGCCCTAAAATCTATGTTTTTTTTTATTGAAAGATCATCATCAAACAGTTATATAAAATAACACAAACATAACATGTCAGATAACTACACAACGCAAAGACAATGATTCAAACAACATGCAACTATGTGGTTTCAGCGATAGCAACGTCTGTAGCAAGCACCATAGCAACAACAGAAAGCCTGAAAAGATCGTTGTAATAACTGACAAACTAAACATCATAAACATTCACTGAATGAAAATTATGAAAATGAAATGCACATTTCTCACTGGAAATGTTATCAAAATGCATTTTAATGTTGAAATAATATTGTATTTTCCACTAAGAATAAAAGGAATGTCAGCATGCAATCTGAAAGTGTAAGGTCATGTTATTTGTACACAGATTGAAGAGACTGGGTTGGTCCTGCTCTGGGTGAGTTCTTGACTCACTGCACACATCACTGTCAATTATGCCCCAAAGCTATGCAACACACTATCGATAGATATCAGGGAGCCAGCTCACTAAATATTTTTAAAAGACAGCTAAAAACTTATCTCTTCACTGTAACCTTTAACTAGCTTTTCTCTCAGTCTGCTTCGCACTTATGCACTACTGCCCTTTTAAAATGATGTATTTTACTTGATTTCATACGTTCTATGTTTTAACTTTGTTTTATTTTATTTTATTATTACTACTATTATTTTATCTTCTATCTTATGTTATGTATTCTAGACTCGATTTATTTTATTTTATCTTATTTTTATTATTATCAGGTGGGTTTTATTTTCCTTAACCCCCCCCAGTGCCACTAAGGGTATTTTTTCCGGGGCAGCTTTGTTATACTTTTAAAAAAAAATGTATCGTGAACATATCCCATGAAAAAACGAACAATGTGTTAGTCCACCTCTCAATGCGTTCTGACCTTCCTACCCTGTCTGTGGCACTCAGCCCCAACCATTGGTTCCCACTGAACACAGCTCACAGTATGTGTTTCATTGTTTTAAAAAGCTAAAAAAACTACAGCTGGTCACTGTAGTTTTTAAGCAAATGTTACTCAAATAGGAGGAAGTGCATTTCAATCAGGAGAGACAAGTGAATGAAGCAAAGAAAATTTGTTTATTATACAAATATTGATGATTAAGTCTTGTCAGTAGTCTTTGGCACTTAGACTCTACGGGGAGATTTTGTAATCAAGGGACATCAGTCCTGAGCAGCAGCAAGATAAATCCCCCATGGAGTCCAGACACTAGCGGTGGTGGCGGCTGATGACTTCCGCTGAGACTGATAAGGCTGATGAGGTTGATGAAGTGATGAATGTGTGAAGACTGGGTTGGTGACGGGGAGGTGGTGGGGTGCTCATAATGCAGCATGAAAGCACTAAAAGGCAGAGAGGGAGAAAACATATTTTAAAAGGCAGTTGCAAGATAATAGGCTGACAATGATGGTGTGTTACCATGCTATTGGATAGATGTGACCAGCTGATGTGAACAGCTGATGTCTCAGTTGACACCTGTGCAATGACAGCCAGGACATTATGAGTGAGGGATGGGAATGACACAGGATTTGAGAAATAAAACTACAGGCCTGAGCATGCAAACGATTGTCTTCCTGACTGAACTTTTGCTAAAGCTCCATTAGTTTTGAAGTACATTTATATGGGTCTATTTTCAGAGGCGGATCAATCCACATTTGGTGCTCTAGTGAGTATTTCTGGCAGCAGGACAGTGTTTGTGGGTCTGAGTTAAAATAAAATACATTGTGTGTGTTCATGTAATAAAGAAACATGTCACCCAGTGCAACAGTGTGGCTCATTGGTGTGTTTTGAATAGTTTTTAGACAATGACAGAGGTCTATGGCACAGAGGAATAAATGGTAAATGGATAGCACTTATATAGCACCTTCCTAGTCTTCCGATCACTCAAAGTGCTTTACACTACATGCCAACATTCACCCCTTCACACACATATTCATACACTGATGGCAGATGCTGCCATGCAAGGTGAAAACCTGCTTGTCAGGAGGAGTTTCTAATGCTCATTCAGGCACATACCAATGACACAGCCTTTGGGAGCAATTTGGGGTTCAGTATCTTGCCCAAGGACACTTTAGCATGCGGACTGGAGGAGCTAGGGATCGAACCACCGACCTTCTGATTAGGGGACGACCTGCTCTACTTCTGAGCCACAGCAGCCCAACATATATAAGATGTAACAGACTTTGATACGCACACAATACTCTAGTCCTTTAAAGGTGCAGTGTGTAGGATTTAGTGGCATCCATCACTGAGGTTGCAGATTGCAACCAAATGAATACCCCTCCCCTCACCTTCCCCTTTCAAACATAGTTGAACCTACAGTTGCCACGAAAAACACTAAAGACCCTCTCTGGAGCCAGTGACTGGTTTGTCCTACCTGGGCTATTGTAGAAACATGGCTGTAAAACATGGCAGCCTCTGTGGAAGGGGATCATTCTAAGGTAACGAAAACACAACAATTCTTATTTTCAGGTGATTATACACTAATTAAAACATATTTATGAATATTATATTCAGTTTCTGCCAAGTTTGTTCTGCTAGATGCCACTAAATTCAACACACTGCACCTTTAAGTGCAGTGGAAAACAACAGAGTTACAATGATTTTTTTTTCTATGTAACTGAATAATGCCTTTTAACCATTATATCTACAATGTATTTTATATTGTTGGGGGATTTGGCGGGATATTATGTGAACGGATTAGTCTATCATTTTCAGTAGCAGGTTGCCAATCTATTCGTGTCTGACAGGAAAGAAGCAGCATCAGCAACAATCCTAAGCCTGTTTTTGTGATTGTTTTGTTTACTGGTCCCAGCCCCCAGCCACGCTCACTTGAATGAATGATTGAAAACTCCTCCTCTTGTACCCAAACACACTATCCCTGGTCCCCTGGGATTACTTTAATCCATAATCTGGCACAGCCTCTGTCACTGAAATGCCATTTGACTGAATTAAGATATATTCCTCAATTTGGAGGTTGAGGGGCACTTTGATAATTGCGGCAGTGGAATTGGACCATGACTCTGATGTGTGTGTGTGAACATGTGAAGTATATACTGGCATTGTGACTTGCATGGTTAAGACTGAGCGCTCTGAGCTCCAGAGGCCTGCCCCTATGCACCAGGTCAGGCAATCAAGACAATGGACCTTCCATTAGGAATATTAATGAACTCCACTTAGTGGTAGGATTTCTCCTGCCATAAAAAAAGATTAAAAAACACACAAACATATGTGATTTTTTTCCAGGCACGGAGAAATGCTTCATTTTCAAGCATGAAAAACAAATGCTCATACTTGTCTTCAATATGAAAATAAAGTGTTTCTATTGAAGATGCAAAAAAAAATAAGCATTATGTTTTAACAAGTCTTAACTTATGTTCAAGGCTCATCATTTTTGTTTTTCACCAAAACATCAGAGTTGTAGAAAAATTGTAGAAACAGGATTTTTAACAGGATTTAAAATCTGTTCTCTGTTGCCAGGGGACAGTGCGGAATAGAAGTAGCCATCAACAGGGTCAGAGGACAGCTCAGAGGATGCTTCCACTATTACAATTTAAAAAGAAAAATGGCCAGGTAAATGCTTTCTTCTTTCATTTCCACACCTTCAGGTTATAATGCAGGCTGTCTGTCATAAATTTGTAGTCTTAAAGCCCAGGTGGAGACAATAACACTGATGACATCATTGGGGTATTTTATAAACTTTAGGAAGCTCCCTCCAGATCCACAGAAGATAGTATACAACTGTTTTCACAGGCTGAGTAGCACTGTCCGTGAGTAGTTATTAACTGACCTGTATGTGGAAAATTGATGGAGTGCCCCTTTAATGGAGAAGGACACAGGCACATCTCTGCTTTAACACATTTTCATTTTCTTATGTGTCAAGGTAAATACCTTTGCCAACCTGGAGATGTGCATATGGTGAATTGACTGTACTTGTATAGCGCCTTTCTGGTCTTCCAACTACTCAAAGCGCTATTACACTACGAATCACATTCTTCCATTCACACACAGTCATACGCTGAATGGTACAGCCATCAGGAGCAACTTGGGGTTAAGTATCTTGCCCAAGGATGCATCGATATGCGGACTGGAGGAGCTGGGAATCGAACCGCCGATCTTCCAATCAGTGGATGACCTGCTCTACCTCCTGAGCCACAGCCGCCCCATATGTTACATACATGTTGCGTATATGTTACCATAGCTACCAAATCTTGTATAATTACATAGAAATTTCCCACATAGGATAACCACCACTGGTGAGGGTACATTGTAACTGACCAAAGATACATTTATACACCATTATATATACATCCAGTACACCAAAACTGCAACTGATCGAGTCTATTTCAGCAGCATACAGAACCTGACCAATACAGAGTCATTTCACATCACCTGACACTTTCTTTACTTGAAAATCAGCCCTCCAACAATAGTGGCTCTTAACGTAGAAACAACTAACACATTAATGTTGACATGCCTAATTTTGAGTATATAGTTTGTTCACACAGACAAAAGAGAGAAAGTGAAATGAAACATACGACCTGGGCCATAAAGTATACCCCCGCAGCATGTTAACCGTCGGTTGCCCAAATCTTAATCTGAATCGCCGGAATCTCAATAACAGAACTGGAGAGAGCTGAGTTAGCATGACACATAGAGCCACAATGACCACATTTATGAGAAATACGCCACAATTTAACAACTCATAGACATCTGAAATGTGACCCCGACTACACACTGCTTTTTGTAAGACATATTTTAAAATCTTGTTATATTATCCATTGTATCAAATCTTCACCTGAAAAGTAACTAAAGCTATCAAATAAATATAGTGGAGTAGAAAGTACAATATTTCCCTCTGAAATGTAGTGGAGAGGACGTATAAAGTAGCATCAAATGGAAATACTCAAGTAAAGTACAAGTACCTCAAAATTCTTGTATGGTAAGGCTAGCTGATGTTTAACTGACTGAATGCAAAGCTAAATCACAGCTCTCTGTGTCATACAGAATGAATGTAACCAGTATAGGCCTATGATGTATGTGTATTCTATATGTAAGAGTGTAGTCTTCATTACAGTAATACCATTTGAAATGTGCCCTGCACAAAGCATGTGCACCACAGATTAGTGAGTGATGACATTAACAGAGACAACACCAAAACATATAGCAGGCACCCACACACAGCCCTCAGCCAACCCGAGCACACACACACACACACATACACACAGCACACATGCGTATGTATACATCCTTTGTGTTGTATTGTAGCGGAGGCAGCAGAATCAAGCACAAACATCCCCTCTGATCTCCCTGTTGCCTAATCCACCATTACCATAATGAAAGCCCATCTAATCGAATCAGAGGAGGCTGTTCCTAAAAGGATCATGCATGGATGACAGATTAATAAAGAAATAGACAGAGAGAAGAATAACAGGGGAAATGCATGCAATACAAACCAAAATAGATTGCTGGACTTATTTGGGTCAGGAGGAATCACAGTGGGAATGAGATATGGGTGGTGATCACTTTATAAGGTGAGCTTTAAAAGGTTTATGGGCCACAGACTGGGGTTGTTTGGAGACATGGCTTGATGTAGCTAAAGCTGACTCCATAATATCACAATCTCCTCTGATTGCATAGCTATCCAATCACCAGCAATGGTAGCCTACATCACTCTGAATTCCTTGTACATATCCTCCTTTCTACCTCTCTTTTGAAATCACTCTTGTTTTTCTGTCAATCTATTGCCTCTTGCCTGTTGTCTGGGTTTCTTATATTTCTCTGCTCCGTCAGGGAGGGACCATATTGTTTTGTTTCTCTGCTAACAAATTTGAGCCACCACATTTATTTATTTTTTTATACACACAACTATGCTACAAATAAAACTTTTATTGCACCTCGTTGCTGTATCTCATTCTGTGAGTAGAGGTTATATGGTTGTATGGTTACTTTTTATTGGGAGAATTGTTACTATTTGTGTTAACAATGTAATAAGTAATACTGCCATGGAAGTTGAGCTCAAAGCTTCACATAATCATTTATTTTTTACCATGAATTGAAATGACATTGTGAGGTAAAAGGGGTTATTTGTAATGATGAACCCACACAAATCACAAAACGCTGTGCAGCTTTTTACCTTTGTTTCACTAATTGTTTTTTAGTGTTAAAGCACAATTACTCTTTTGGCTCAGTTTGACAGCTCTCATCAACCTTGTTTCCAGCAGCAGCAGGAAGCAGTATTCAGTGAAAAAGCTCTAAATAAACTCACTGTACACTACCCGCTCAGCAGCAAGCAGCAGACACACACAGTTAGAGATAAGCTGGTGAACATAGTGGAGCATTTAGCAGCTGGAGACCAAACCACTTACGTCCATCGTGTGGCCATGAGTATGACTACTAATTGATGAAAATATCGCACTGTGAATGTTTAGGCAATTTTTTGCTAACATGGTTTATGTTTTTACTTTATAGAGTGCTGAAGTCCTGACTTTACATCCAGGCTAACTGATGTTCTTCTGTCTTCTGTAGCTTGATGCAGTCTCTGGTTGAAGGTTCTCGTTCTAGGGTTACCACGTTACACAGGACAAAAGAGTATCTACAGAATTTGTTATTACAATACAAAACCTTTGTGATTTAAGTTACGCATAATTTCTTAGCAGCTTCAAAAAATTGAAGCTGTCATGATATTTTACTAAATAACAGGACGCATAATCTATATACTAAAGGAAGGAATCTCTGTATGTCTGTATGTCCTTCACATATCTCTTCAACTGTGCATCCAATCCACTCCACACTTGGCAGGTGCATTGCTTGGGAATAAGGGGAATGCAGCGATACGTTTAATATTATTAAACTTTGAATAAACCAGCTATAAGTGTGCCACTCTGCTCTATGCAGAGGCAGGACAGAGCTTCAGGGCCCTGCTGACTGACTCCAGCAGGGAGAGACCAGGGATGAGGTGGGACAAGATTCAGAGAAAAGTGCTCTAAAAAGAGAAAAGTAGACAGCGGAAGCAAAGCTTTTAATCAAGAATGGACACTCTTAGCCTGTGTCTACACAGAAAGCGTAGCATTACCAGCATGTTAAGCAGATCAGCAGCAGCAGCAGCAGCAGCGAGTGAATGGTTGTGTCTACACAGAAGGTGTTCAGATATATTGTTGAGCGTAGGTCACCCATGTTTTCGAAGTGCTCAGAGCCAAAGTTGATGTGAAGCTTATATGAGGCTTCTTCAGTCTGAGTTAGTCATATCAAGTGGATATCTGACACATTTACAGTCTTTTTAGCATCAAATTCTCTCTTTGTGTTTCCTCGGACAGTGTTTCCCTGTTGAGCTGTGGTGGAAGTATAGTAACAAAAAGAGGAACTTTCGCACTAAAAAGACTGTAATGTTGAAAGATATCTACTTGATTTGACTCATTTGGACGAGCTTCATATTGGCTTCAAATAAACTTTTAAATACATTTTTTGCACAGAAGGAGGACTGTGGATTTTGTCCTCCATCACTTCCATTGTAAGTGCATTATGAAGGGATCTTCTAATGGTCAGCATGAACAGGAGGAATGATTGTCGCAAGAAAAACATGATTCAATATTCATATGGGCTATAGAGTTGTTTTAAGACAGACTTGAAAAATTGTGAACCCGTCCTTTAAACGAATCAAACTGGTGCAATTTTACAAGTTACAGGAGGGCAATTAAATGAATGTGTGGATGAATTCTGTGACTTAGATGCACAGCTCCATAATTAAAAGTCAATATGCCTGTTAGAAAACATTTCTTTGGAATCTGAATTGTGAACAAGGAGCACCGTGTTTCTAACAACATGAATGGCCATTTGACATTCTGCCCTGCTTTGTGAGGTTACCTGCTTCTGCTGCATACATTGTTTGCATGTTAAGATGCCTGCATTCATTGAAAAGTATATTTACATATACTTAACATAAATCAATATACAGTACATGTGAAAAGTACATTGTGCAGTTCTCTACAGTTCTCTGCATCTCTGACTCTCTGTCCTTCACTGCTATATAATGTGATGCAGCTCCATCTGTACTCCTGTCTATCCTTGGCTTCAGTTTGGACAGATTGAGAGTTGGTCCTGCTAAAAGCCCTTGATTGCAGCAACTAGTGTGAAATAATAGTGGCAGCGCGCCCATTATATTGTTAAGTGGCAACGCTACTTACCAGAAGACAATAGCAGCAGCAGAGCCAGGTTAATCAGCAGAAGAAAAAAAAATACAGAAGAGATGCCAATAAATACAACAAGAGCCAGGAATGACCATTTAGCCATTTCTAACAATTGTGTGCCATTTATCTGCCATAATTGTAATTTTTTTCTCAGTGAACATGGCTTACCATATTACCATGGTAATCCCCAATTACTGGCACAAGCTGCACTTTATGTGTGAGACACACACAAACACAAGGAGGTGAGGTGTGCTATTTTTTTCATGGTTGTGTGGAGAGGAGAGCCAATTAGTGAGCATCCAGATGCTGTTTAGCTAATCCCTGCTCTGGAGAAGAGCCTACACACACACACACACACACACACACACACACATACACAAACTTGTATACTAATGTGAGAGCATAATCAGAGAGCATAAATGACACACATGCATTGTAAACATCTCCTAAAGAAGGTATAGAATGTAGACAAAATATGCACCTATCCTTATAAACAAATCGACATAGCGTGTGAAGCGGTGCATTGTTTCTCCATTTAATTACAGCTGTCTTGCACAAGTCTTAACAAGTTCACAGTCTCTCATCAAGTTCCCCTCCTTTACCCGAGCCACCGACTTCCGGGCTGAATCCGAGCACAACAACGAACGGACTTATTTCCATAAAATGTGATCAACATTAAAAGTGTGTATTGACCAGCGAAGTAATCACAGAAAGTGAAGCTTTGTATGAAAATGTGTCATCTCGCTGCAGAAAGATCAAGTGGAACAGATGTTATGCTAATGCAAGCTGTCCATCAGTTAGCGTGATTGACGGGGGCCTGTCATTATAAAGAGAGGGCCCAGCCATTACAATTTCAAATGCTAAAAGCTTGCCTTGGAATGAGCAGCATATGCAGCAGTGCTAGGCCATGGATGAGGGAGGGAAAGGGGGGGGGGGGGTAAAAACAGAATAGTATCACTTTGAATTTTTCAAGGAGGATCAAGAAGGAAAAGTGACTGTGAAGTCTCAAGATACACTTTTCTTTTTCAGTTGAATTAATTTATGTGGTGACTGTGCTTCCTGTGGCAATTTCACAACATTCGTGAAGGTGTGCAAACAGTCTTTTTTATGATTATGAAGGTCAGGGTTGAATTCTCAAAGTGCTAGTCACTTCAGTGTTTCCTTTCCTTCTTTTGCCCATCTCTTTAGCCTCTTCCTGAGTGAGAAGTAGGGCAATCAGGTGTTATAAAAATCATTTATAATACAAAAGATTGAACTTATATCTCTCCCATTTTTTAAAGTAGAGCACTTATGTGTAGTACATCAGTGTTTGTGACAGGACAGATGTTTTGTTTGTTATCTGGTTAGGCTGTTATCACAATGTGTGCTGGTCTGTAATTATCCTTTTACAAAGTGACACACACTCATAGCAGCAGGTTTTCTGTCATTTTTTAGAGGGATTTTTAAGGGGTTGCTCTGAAGTTTGGAAAATTGACAGAGTATTAATTTAATGATGATTTAATAATTATAACAATACTAATTACACATCATGTCACCTCTGACAGAAACAGACAAATGAAAATTAAATGAAACAAAAAACTTAATGTGATTATATCATGTCATTCAGCATCTTTATTAATTAATCGTATGGAAGCAACTACACTGTGTGACAACAAGAGACGAACCTGTGACAACATATTCATCTGAATGTGTCCAACACAGGTTGAATGTGTTCATCTCTGAAATACATGTATCATCAGTGCGCTGAAGTTTATGAATTATGATGACATGGTCATAGGGTCCATCTCTCTC
This sequence comes from Thunnus albacares, assembly GCF_914725855.1. Lineage (NCBI taxonomy): Eukaryota > Metazoa > Chordata > Actinopteri > Scombriformes > Scombridae > Thunnus > Thunnus albacares. Next base: position 1,788,725 of record NC_058115.1, read on the forward strand.
TTTCTCTCTCTCTCTCCCACTCAACTCTTGGCAAATTTCATGTTGAGTTCAGTGTTCATGCTGCTTTGACATGCTGTGTGTTGTACTGTTCTCAAATTTGGGTAAGTTAGTGTTAATGTTTATTATCCTGGCCATTCAAATAATGCAAAAAAGATGAATTCTGATGAGGATTTTGAGTGACATCATTATAAAGTTTCTCTCAGTAACTCAGCTCTGACTGACTTCCAGTGCTCCTGCTCAGGAGGGTCCTTCATGGGAGGAAATGGTATTTAGAGATCTGGATATGTGTTACAAGATGGAGATCCAGTCAGTCCAGTAAAAGTTGCTCACCAGTTGCTCTGAGTTCATCAGGCTTATGTTTTTGGACCTAGCTTGTTCAACAGCTGCTTTCTTATGATTTGTCAGTCTGCTCATAGAACTCTTATAGTACTACAAGAATTAAAACATTAATTTATTTATCATTTTATTTATATATACTGTAGGCATATATATACACTTTTCATTTTATATTTATTAATCTAATTTAAATTTTATTTATTATTAATTATTTCTATTATGACCCATAATTGTGACCCGTCTAGTCTGCAATATTGGGCAGGTAAAGCAAATTAAACTGATGACCGAATAGTTTTTTAGAGCAACAGTTAGATTTGAGATGTAAGTTTTGCAAAGCAGAGAGGAGTAACTGTGTTCATCAGAGTTAAGCTCTGTTAACTGTTTTTATGGGTTAGGTTTGCATTAACTGCAGCTGATCAAGTGATGAAATAAAATCAAGTTTTCAGTTTTCTTTCTCTTTATTTCACACATGTTCAGACTAAACCACAGTTGATATAAAACTGCCATTTAAACACAGTTGTTAAACATACTAAATTCTCTTTGTCATGCTGTTCTTGGTTACTTTAGAATGCACGTTGATATAATATACACAATAACAAAATACACAACACTCAACACACAACATGAACGCACACATTCAGTTATTAATACATCCGATTCAGAGTCATTTATTGATATCATAACTGCAGTTGTTCGGTGTTTGTTGCATGTGCTCAGATTCTAGAGGGACAGACTATCACACAGTCTGGAAATATCTGGATTTATAGAACCCAGACTGTTCTGTGAGGTAGAGTATAATGGGGGGAATTCAGTTGTTGTTAGAGGAATAGTCTTTTAAAGTAGCTGTAACAGTGCAGGTTGTGTTAGTTGTGAGAAGAATGCAAATAGCTTCTTTAGGAGGGGATTCCTGTATTGAGGCATGCAAGGTAGAAGCTCTCAGCTAAATGCTGCAACAAGTGGTAATTTTTCCATTAGGCATAGGCTGATGGTATATATACAAGTCAACAATGTTCAGTAGTGCATACTTCACCCTAATAGTTCTTGAGCCATTAGAAAGCACTTCCTCTTTGAGCAGGTATTTTTTTAGGGGACAGGAACTCAGAATATAACCAGGCTCCTGCAGTCAAAATCCAGGTTTGTGTACCTTGTAAATTTGCCTGGGCAGTGTGCCATTTAAGTCCAATTTTGTGGAGTCAGATTATGTGAGTAACCATGTTGCAGTGACAGTAATTATTTCTTAATCCGTCAGAGTGACAGACAGCATTTGGATCCATCAACACTTTTAGAGAAAGAAACAGAAGGAACCCACACACACACACACTGTAATCATGGTTTGTGTTAACTGCCGTTTACTCTTTCCAAACACACACACCATCAGGTTTGACTGATGTGGGATTTGAAAGACCAATATTTCATTTGTGAGGCAAAATGCTTCCCGAGAATCAATTCTTGCTGATGTGTTCCCGCAGACGACCTGTGCAGCACTGATCACTGTGAACATGTAATCTGTTCAACTGCATCCAGCTTATTACATGTGAATGAAAAAAAATCATTTTATTAACGAAAGGTCCAATCTGTAAAACACACACACACATATTCTTTGCATTGCACATCTCTAATGGAGGCATCTCTACCTGCATGTGATATTTCAGTGTGAGCACAAACCGACAGAGGCTATTGTTTGCGAGAGAAAACACAACTGAGATACTCTGGGGACTCTCAGGACAGAAACATGGTCTCTACAGCTTGTTTGAGAGAAATTATGGCAGTTTAAAGCACAGAGCACACACACTCACACACACATTATCACAGTCTGTCCACTGCTAAGGCTCCCCTGAGCCTACTTCTTGGTCCGTGGTACATCACTTCATTTGACCATTTAAATAATCCCCAGGATGCATCAGACAGACAGTGCAGAACCCGTATAATTACCACCAGAGAGCAGGCTGCAGTGGAGCACTAGTTTGTGTGTGTGTGAGCATCTGTAGACCTGCCTGTGTGTGTGTCTGCATATGTATATGCATGTAAATGCGTGTGTAAATTTTGTGTAAGTTTGTGATCATGCTTGTGTGTGTGTGTGTGTGTGTGTGTGTGTTGGGGGGGGAAGAGGTGCTGCCAGGGGAATCTCTCCCCTGCGGTGATGGGCTCAGCACTTCATTCCTTATTCATCAACAAGTGTGAGAGGAAGAAGCATTGAGCGGAACTGTGCACACACACACACATACACAGCCATTGTTTCTTAGCATACCAGAGGGGCCACTGAGGAACAGAGGGAGCTGGAGGATTACAGGGTTTCTGGAAGAAATGGATGGTGATAAACTCTCAGGTAATAGTTTGGTTTGGGAGAGCAGGCTGGCTGACACCGTTGCCTGGAACAGTTAGAGTGACTGGGGCAAATTAGTTACAAGGGAATTAACTCTGTGAAAACACACACACTTAAGCAACAGTAAAATAGAGAGCTACAGTAGTAAATTCACTGCGATAGTACTGAATAAGTGTTACTGAATGTAGCATTGTTGCAGAAAAGATGTCTCTGAGGGAGAGTAAAGATCTGCACTGAGCACACATTAACTCTACATGTGGAGATGTAATATGGTTAGTTCTGGGGCAGAGGACTTGCAGGGGAAGTCTCACATCATTCTGTGATGGTATCTGTATTTATAGAAATATACATCTTTGAAACACACCTCATATTGGCTGGGAAATGCATTTTTTGGCCTGTTTTTCAGTGATTACGTGATTGCTACACTATGCAGTTTCACCAAGAATGCTGCTTTCCAGCTGCTGACATCCACTGGCCCCAGACTCACAATATATTTTAGTGTAGGTGGTTTCTTTCATTTGTCTTCGTAAACAGAATGTTAGGAGTTTTCAGTTTATATTATAAGAGATCATTCAAACTAATACATTTATTTAGTTAATAAAATATCAGAAAATATAGAAAAATGTCATAATTTCCCAGAGTCTAAGGCCAACAGTCCAAAAACACAGAAGAAGTTCTGTTTAAATCCCCTCTGATCTCTGTTTTTAACAGAGATCAGAGGGGATCAGATGGGATCAGAGAATGTTTGGAATTTTACTTATTAAACGACTGATTATCCAAATGATTATTTAAAATAGCAAAGTGAGAGGTGCAGAGGAACAATCTCAACAAACACAGCTGGCAGTGTTTACTAGTGGGAAGCTGGTGAGGGATCACACTCCTGTTGCCACGCTATTACCAACCCTATTGGTTGATCTGGACACTGGCATAAACAATAATGGGATCTGGGGGGATATAGTGATGCTTAATGTGCATTATAATCTCCAGTGAACTCTCTATTAGCAAGCTAACATTTGTGAAGAAGCATTGTAGCACTACTTCAGTTTCATCCTTACCTAGAGTCATAAAAAAACATTATTCACAGCTTCCACCCAATGACACTACAGTCCAGTACACTGTTGAGGGAAGCCTCTCCACGCTAAACTCCACGAAGAGCCAACATCAGAAATGTCACCTTCTTCCTTTACACTTTTTCTCAACTACTTACACACATTTCTTGAAATAAACCCAAAACTACACTGAGGCAGTAGGACAGATAATAAATTAAATTGTTGCTCCTGACTTGTCTTCCATTACCAGTGATCAGACAGCAGAGTGATATTGTAAATACAGCCGAGTTCTTGTACAGTAGTTGGAAATCAAAGTGAGTTGCTGCAGAAATGACAGTGACTGGATGTGGAGGAGTCAGAGGTATACTTGCTCTAACACAGAGGATCAGAAACATACATGTAGCTGCTGTCATTTGGCATGATGTTTATTGTAGATCATGTATGTGAAGAATCCCAGGTGACATCATTGTATATTTGTAGCATTTCACGTGTTAAGAATGTAGAAGGGCACATAGTAACACATACTGTATGTGCCAGACTGAAGATCAGAACATTGCTAGACAAGCACAGTCAGTCAAGATCTACAGTATGTTACAGTACCATTTATACAACAGAATACTTATTTACATCCTCAAATGTCTTGATTTGTCCCGACCAACAGTCCACAACCCAAAGATATTCAGTTTACTGTCATAGATGACTAAAGAAACCAGAGAATATTCACATTAGATAAGCTGGAATCAGTTGGCGATTAATTTAAAAGTTGACAACTAATTGATTAATCGACTAATCGCTGTAGCTCTGAAGTGATGATAACTGTGCTGAGAGATGTGATGCACTGTGTTTACCTTTTGACAAACGGTGCTTTGGAGTTTTGCAGTGAGAGTACAATGGATGAAAGGTGTTTAGCGTTGCAGAGGCTGGTATAGAGCTAAGACATGAGAGAATGTATTTTGAAAACTGGGTTTACATGAAACCAGTTTGATGGTTTCATGTAAACCCAGTGGGGTTTAAACGATGAGGAAAACCTGTGAGACTCGTGTGTTAGTGCTTTCTAGTCTGGTCTGGCTCGGGAGTGCTTTAGCCGATCATTCAACACTGGAGCAGTGTATCAGTGTCCAGAAACAAGGGTGAAGATACAGGTTGCAGCTCTTCCCTCACACTGTTCTACCCACCTTTTCCATCAACCTCTTCCCTTTTTCCATTAGGTTTGAAGTTTGAACATCTGAGACAAGACTAGCTTTGTAAAACTTTGTAGCCTGTTCTGCTTTGTAGGTCTGCGTACAGTGATGCAACACGAAAAAACAAAGCGTGATGCTTTAACTGACAACTGAAGTTGAGATCAGTGATCCTCCAATGATGATTCACATCATCGATGTTTCAGGATCAGCTCTGATCATAACACCCTGTGGTCAGCAGCTTTCTTGCTTTGCAGTTGATCCCAGACATTGTTATTTCTAACTACTTTTACACTTTCATCCACAGATGGTTCACACTGACAGTCACTACACTGCAGCTCACTCTATTCTACTGGACATAGTCTTTTATCCATGGTCTCTCCAGTATTATTTTCCACATTTCCACACTTTACAGCCCACATTTCAGAGTAATACTAATGACTGCTCAGTGTTACAGATACTAATGAAGCCATAACTTTTAAATATGAGACCAAATTGAAAATGTTTTCTGTTTTCAAGTTAAGCAAAATGAACACACAGTTTGACAAACCAGGGTTTGCCAGCATTAACAAATATATATATATATATATATATATATATATATATTTTTTTTTTTTTTTTACTTTATGCCTTGCTTTGTTAGAAACCTTGGCCTTTTGCCACAATCACTTAGTGATTCCTGCAGTAAAACTGTGGAATGTCTCCAGCATTCATCCAAAGTCTGAAAATAAATGCAAGATTGCCAGAGATGTCTTTTTTTATGTATCCTTGTAGTCTCTCCTGCAACCTCTCTCTTTGCACTCTGACCTCCTCCACCCTTCCCCATCAGGAGGATTCTGGTTCTGGGGGCTGTGCTGGGTGCTGAGTGGGCCCCCAGGGTCCCTTGCAGTATGTTTTGGGGCCATGGTGGATTCAGGGGCGTAGGTGGTGGGAGATAACGTAGCCGTTCTCTTCAGGCACTTCCTGGCCTGCTGATCCCAAATGGAGGAAAGGCTGGCAGTGCTTTACTCTCTCCCCCTCCCTCTTTCTTTCTGTGTGTCTCTCTACCTCTAACTTTCAACAAAACATACAGTAACCTTTGCACTGGTGAGGAGGTGGGATGAAAGAAAATAAGGTTGGCTGTTTCATTTTCTGTCTTTATTTCATACTCTCACAGCTGTCCTTCCATTCATCTTTTGCTGTTTCGTTTATGCTGTGAAAACTTCACAGAAAGCCAGTAAATTGTTTCTACAGGGATTATTTTTATTATTTTTTGAGCTGTACATTGTACATAATTTGGACAGTGATCATTCCACAGATGTGAAACAGAGGCCGCCAATTGCCTCTAATATGGTTTCATTTGATTACAGTAATTACACTGAGGCATGGAGAGAGAGACAGAGGGACAAAGATGAGGAAAACAACATATGGACCGCCTTCAGCAACTATCAATACAACTGTCAGGTCAGATTTACACATAAAAATCCCAAATAAAAGTTTCTGTTTTTTTCCAGCTCTTGGACTCTACTTGATGAAAACTGGCACTGTCCCTCCTGCCTGACACTCTATTCAGCTATTATATTTGTATTGTAGTTCTATGATGAACTCTCACTGCTGCCGGGGAACCAATCCCTCCTTTTTCTGCTTGTTGGACCCATCATCTTCCCTTTATGTTCCTACTCATTTAAACTAAAAGAAAAGTCAGCTCAAATAAATAAATGTCTGTTCTCTCTATGCTTACACACAACAGCAGAACTGGTGATGATTTGACTTTGATTTGAATCATTTCCTAAGAAGTTTTGTGTGAAAGGAAACAATTCACCACTGTGAATATGATGATTTCTTAAAGCTACGTCAAGCTATGTTGTAGAAATGTGCAATTACTTTTGAAATCATTGCCCTATGACTAGAGAAAACTGAGAAAAGGCTGTAGATTCCCCATATTGCTTTTAAGCAGGAATCCTACAACAACCAAAATGCATTGCACGTATCCCATCCAATCCATGACTGACGGTGTGTTAACGGAACACAGCCGGCAAGTACAGTAAAGTACGAGTACTATACCAAGGCTTATTTTTATCTACAAAATGTTTTTCCTTATCGAGTCTGGATGTATTGTTCCAGTGTGCAAAGATCATAACAAAAACGTTGCGCTGGAAAAAGTTATGTGGATCAATGCAAACTTATCAAGTGCTGTAACATTACACGAGCCAGAATGCTGTCAGAGCTGCTGGTTCCGATGGACAGTCAAAAAACCTCCAAGTTGGCCGTCTCCATTTCAGCTTGTTTTGGGAAACAATCGTGGATGAAGGGGTGAAAAAGTGCAACCAAACACTGCTTCTTTTATTGTTTTGGACGATGAGGAACTGGGACCAGATTGTGCTCAAAGCTTAATGCAGCTGCAAAAGTTACAGGTAACTTTAACACTCAGTCGCTGCTGTTCTGTATTCAGAGTTCAAGTCCAATAAGATATTGTGTCTGACAACAAAGTCAGGTTTACCAAAGCACCGCAAAGTTTGTTGAAGTGCAGAGTTTTCTGTTCTGTCTCGATTCTATCTGACAATCATCAGCAGACACTCCGGCTGCAGCACCTCTATTTCAGCTGCCACTATAACATAGCTCTGGTGGTTGCTTTGTTTCTGATTCCACAGCATGGTATTCAGCCTCATAAGGTGTAATAGTATCGCCACAACTCTGCTCCAACATTATTATTAAGCTAGTTGTTTGTTTGTGTTAGTGTTAGGAATCACAGTCAGGCTGCAGCTATAGCTTAGCTCTGGTGGTCACTTCCTCTTCCAGACTCTGTTGTGTCTGATTCCACAGTGCAATATTCGGCCTCATATCATGAAACTAGTTTTCTTACAAATATACAGATATTTTAAAGTAATTAATAGTATAATATTTTAGTGTCTGCTTTAGTGTTCCTATTTCTAGTGTAACATGGCAGGCAGAGTGTTTTGGGAGACCCATAATTTACTGTCTTTGAAGGCACCACTACTGAAAATGAGGAAACATAGTTTTTAGTCTAATACAGATCTCCAAAGTCCACCCGATGATGCGTTTTACATCACTGGACTTTTGCTGGGTAGTTCTGGGTGCAGGCAACATGGAGGGATAGGGGGGAATGGAGTCACTTACTTTAGTTACAGTTTAGCAAATTGTGCTGAGTTGTTGCTGATTTCCATAGTAATTCGCTTTATAAAAAGCAAAATTTATATCCTAGTAAATAGTCAGTTTTACCAGTGGAAACTTTATTCTGCATATATGTAGATCAGCATCCTTGCCTTAGGACTAATTCCTCATTTTGAACGCTCAGCTGACCTTGAAAAAACAAAGTGAAAATTGAAGAGTTTTAGTCGTGAGGATTCAAGTCAAGCTTCAAACACTGGATTCTACAATTTTCATAATACAACTCAACAGCATGTCATTAGACCCTTCCTGACTGTCTTTCATTCTTCACACACAGGCGATGATGACATCACCAGGGTTTCTTTTTCAGATGTTGAAAAGCTCCCTGCAGAGCCACAGAAGACATTATACTGCTGGACATAATTCAGCACTCATGCTCTTAGATCTTGGTGTACCATTGTCACTGTGGACCACAACATCCTGGCTGATTATCTTAACTTGGTGCGTATCAAGGGTTTTATGCCTTACTTAAAAGAACAGCAGATCAGCCTCTTCTGTGCTGTAGAGTGTCTCAAGGCTCAGTACTTGGCCCTGTTTTATTTTCTGCCTATGTGACATCTTATACATAGACATAATATGTCATTTACATTTATATGTGGACGATATTTAGATATATCTTAGCTGAAACCCAGACTAGTTTCAAAGAAACTGGACTTTGTTCACTGTACCACCACTACAGATGTTATCTTTGACTGCAATCTTAGTTTAGACAGACATTTTAAATCAGTAATTGAGTGTCTATACTGTAAGGTCTAGAACATTTGTGAGATACAAGCATCTAGAAACTGTCAGTCAGGCATCCATTACATCTGGTCTTTACTTCTGTAATGTTCTGTTTGCCGATAAATAAAAATAAAAATATTTCCTGCCTGCAGCTTGTTTAAAATTCTGCTGCTAGGAAACTTATATAACCATATTTCACCAATCCGTGCATCCCTGCACTGGCTTACGCTTTTGCTTTTAAAATTTAATGATCATTTTTAAGGCTTCAGTGGGTCTTGTGTCTGGTAATATTGCTGAACTATTAACCCCAGGACTCTGTAATAACCTCGCTGTAGGAGCTAGAATAGTTTCCTCTTATAAACCTCTTAAAATCCCACTTTTTTAAATGTAATTTAAATGTAATTCACATATTATTTTATTAGCTCATCTTTTACCTGATTGAACTTTTAGGTTTACTTTCTTTGTGTGAGCTAGTTGGCTAGTTAGTTAGACTGTTTTATTGCTTCATGTTTTGTAAAGCACTTTGTAACTTTGTTTTGAAAAATGCAATATAAATATAATTATTATGTTATTATGTTATATACAACTGTTTTCATGATTTGACCCTTTAATTTACCTAGCAATAGCTATTTGACTTACTTATAAAATGAAGTTGTACTCTCCCAATGTGTTAAATATAAAAACATTTGTGACAACTTTGACATATTGGCCTAAAACAGTGTGCATTTTGAAATCCAAGGAAAGACTTCATAGCACTGCTGTGAAGACATTGCTTTTTGATGGATAATCTCTGGAAGTTGCAGTGCAAAAAGTGCAATAAAATGGAGACATGTTCTGTGTATTGTATATATATTAAAGTTACACATACATGAGGAAAGGAATTAGAAAGATATTTTTTACCCAACTTTCACTCTTTGCCATTTTGGCCTCTGTCCTTCCCCATGAGGTTCTGTAAATATACAGACCTGAAATGTTTCTGTAAAAGTTGACACATCACCTTCCTGCTCAGGATTCAACTTTCCCCTTTCAACTTACACCCATATCCAACTGCTCCAAACGTCAGTGGTATTTACACACAGCCTGTCATAAAGGATTACAGCCAAGTATGCAGCAAGGATGGCTGACATAACCTCTCTGTGAATGTGATACAATCCACAAACACCTACACACACATATGCACACACACGAACACAAAGCAGCCCCCCGGCCCAGATTTTTTCCTCGCAGCAGTTCAGGGGTTAAATCATGTGTGATATTCCTCCAGGCAAAACACATGGCAGCAAAGAGGGAGTGCAGATTTATTCCCCCTGACTGGCTTTTTACCTACAGCTTTTTTTGTTTTCATACAGTGTTCAGTCACCTCAAGGTAAATCAGCTCTTTTGAGATGAGCCAGGCCTGTGCAGAATCGACCACCGGCGATCACCGCACAATGCATGCTGGTTAGATTTGTGTCCAACTTGATCCCGACTTGCTCTGATGTCATGGACACATAGGCAAAGATAACCTCATGAGACTGAGGTGGCTGCATTTTTTGGAGCCAGGCGCCGTAGCTGATCTTCACAGACTGCAAGGATCAGGGCATCAAGTTCAAGCTCCTTATTGTTGGGGAGCAAAATATCATTCTCCATAGTCCAACATATACGGCAGACTAAAAGTCACTAAAAATCATTCAAAAAACAAATAAACAATCACTAAAAACAGATATACACTGGTCAGCTATGTCTTGTGTTGGTACTGCTGAATATGTTATATATTCCTGTGTTCAGAGTCCTGATGGTTGATGGTCTTGATGGGGAAGAAGCTGTTCCATAGTCTGGCAGACCTGGGACAGATGGTCTGGAACCTCCCTCCAGATGTCAGGAGTGCAAAGAGATGGTGAGAGATGGTGGGAGGGGTGTACTATGCTACCTTATTTGAGGCCTTTCAGACACACCGGGCTTTGTAGATGTCAGCTATGGTGGGGAGAGTGACACCTACAATGCAGTTTTCATTATTCTCTGCAGGGACCTGTGGACTGAGACTTTGCAGTTACCATACTAGGCAGTAATATAGTTCATCAGAATGTGGTCATGATGGGTGAGGGGGTGTTCACCTTCCTCAGGCTCTTCAGGAAGTGGGGTTGTTGCTGGGCCTTCTTGGTGAGAGCTGTGGTGTTGGTGGACCAGGTCATGTTGTCCACAATGTGCAATCCCAGGAACTTGGTGCTACTGACTCTCTTGATTGCAGTGCCATTGATGGCCAGCAGGGGGGCCTCTTCTGAAGTTGATAATCATCTTCTTAGTCTTCCCCACATTTAAGGAGAGGTTATTGTCATTGCACCACATAGCCATTCACTTCACCTCCTCCTATAGTGTTTTCATCATTGTTGGTGATGAGACCCACCACTATCATGTCATCAGCATACTTGATGATGTGGTTAGAACTGGATCCAGCAGTGCAGTCATGAGTCAGCAAGGTGAATAGGAGTGGAATGAGCACCCATCCCTGGGGACAGTGTGCTCAATGTGTTCTGTGTACTGGTGCGCGTGGTTCTGTTGCCTATCCTGACCAACTGCGGTCTTCCGGTGAGAAAGTCCAGGATCCAGTTACAAAAAAGTGTGTTGAATCCCAGTGTGCTCAGCTTCCCTATCAGCTGTTGTGGTATGATAGTGCTGAATGCTGAGCTAAAATCTATGAACAGCATTCTAACATGAGTGTCCTTGTTTTCCAGGTGCAGGCTGAAATCATTAAGTTATAGAGCCCCGGGCACAAATGTCTGATGGGCCCCTAGCCAACTTGGATTGGTGGTCAGGCTTTTTTTCTTTCTTTAACACTAGAACATTTTTCAGTTGCACATTACTATGTTTTAATAAAATATTCATGTCCACCAGTCTTTGACTATTCCTAAAACTATGTTGTGTAGCACCCCTATTGTTAAACATAGTGAAGATGAATCCAGATTAAAAACAGACATTTATACCTATAACTGCCACTGGGTAAAATTTACTCATATATGAAATGCATTTATTTCCATGCAGCTTGTATTTAAACATTCATTCATATAGATATTCACATAGAGTGTGTGATCTGACAACTACGTCAAGTCATAATTAAATAAAAAAAAAAAAAAAAAAAAAAAAAATCGTCATCAAGTGGCTGAAGTGCACAAAAGCTGTGTGGAAAATGTTCGGTCAAAGTGCTGAATGTCTGCTCAAAGTGTATTTGAGAGACACATATAATCACATGTTCAAATGAAGATGATATAGCCTACACACAAATTTTCATTGTGTGTAAAACTTATTTTTAGTTTATTGATTATTCATCATTTTTGTTTTGCCATGTTACCATTTATTGTTTATAGACTATTTTTGCCTGTTGCTTTACTCTGTTTTCATGAACTGAACACCAAAAGAGAAATTATATTTGCATTATATTGTTATAAATAAATTTTTAAAAAAAACTCTTATCCACACATTGTCATTGATTAGATGAAATTGTGTGCTTGACTTTGTCATGTGGATTTTGTTGTGACATTAAATCACCCATAAGTGTGGTGGTTATTTATTTTTATTATTATGGTTCGTTATTGTCCATTTGAGGTATTTAGGCTACTTTGGTAATTTAAATAACATGAGTTATCTCATTATGTGATGAATGTGGTTTTATAATAATATCACACCACCCAAACATGCAAATATTTCCTTTTAATATCCATTTTCAGTGTCATTTTAGACTGACAGACTGACGGCCATGCAAAGCCATTAGTGCTTACATTATAAAACAACAGGAGCAAAACATAGATGATTAAACAAACTCATTTCATGACTTTAGAGATTCCTTTGTGAAGACAAAGCTTTAATACAATGACAGAGTACATTTTTTAGTATTAGAAATGTGGTAGCCAGGTGCACAGGTAAATTTTACCTGTTGGTGGTTTTAGGTATATAGTGACCCCTGGTGGTTCTAGTGTTAATGAATAGAGACATAGCATACAGGTCCTATATGGGATATCTCTAATTCATTACGGAGAGCACTGTACCTCACTGGAAAATGAAAAGTAACAGTTGAAAGTAACTATGACAATACAACTTGACTAAAAGCCTTAAAGTATCTGATATTAAATGCTTGTGCAGGTTGTGCTGACACACACACACACACACACACACACACACACACACACACACACACACACACACACACACACACACACACCTGCTGCTGTCTCTTTCCTGTTCTTCTCCTCTGCTCTCCAGGGTCTGTCTCTTGTCTGTCATCTGCTATCAGCTGAATTTCTATGTAAAATAGTTTAATAATACTGGTAATTATGGATTAAATGCTGTTTTGATGATCACAAGGTACCAGGTAATTTTACTCGGCTATACTAGTAGAGAATGCAATTAAAACAACCGTTAGTGACTGAGTAGCCTACATCATTGAGTAGACTGATCAAACATTTTATTAAATCAGGATCAGATCTAACAGGATATAAATATTTCTGTGACTTCCTGCATATTCTGATGATGCTGCTGGAAACTGTACGACTAGACTGCAGCTCTTCATCACTGCCCCCTGCTGCTGCTGCATGTTTCCGTCCACTTTCCAGGCAAGGTGCTGTTCATCTCAAACAAGCCTAATGATAAGATATCGAATTCAGCTTCATCAATGTGCCTTTTGTTTTCTGCCAGGAATCTAGCAGAAAACAAATGCTATGGATGTGGAGGATGCTATGTGCAGGGTGGTAAAGTTGCCAGTAAACCCATATTGTCCTCAGTGAAAGATATGTGTGAGGCTGGAGTGTGAGTCACATGCATTCACTGTTTATATCAATAAATATGATCATGTCAGAATATGTGGGAGATTTGTTATGTTGTCAGACTGCAGAGGTACATTTTGATAATGAAGATCCATCAGTCTAAACAACCATTTAGGACATTTTCCATTGAAGATCAAATCATTTAAATCATATAGTAGGGGAGAGCAGGGCTGGTTGGCACACTTTTTCTCATTTTTCACATTTCTGCTGGTTGCCTGGCAACCTTATGGTGACGACAAGACTCGAGGAAGTGACTAACCCTAACCCTCACCCTCCACCCCCCTTCAACCACAATTTGTCATTTTTACAGTTTTTGTAAAGATTGTGAACAGACTGTGCCTGATTGACATCTCACTCACTCTTCTCTTCATTTTGTTGCATCTGAGTGGGAAAGCTTACACCTTGATCAATGGTTTCTATCAATTTGGTGACCACACATCATTCCCAGTGTACCCGAACAAAGATCTCATCAGCCATAGTAACAGGAAACACCCGTGTGAGTCTTTAAACACTTGCAAGTGACCAGCAAGCTTCTGGAAAAGCCTTTTCACCAACATGCGACAAGCTAGTTTAAAGGGGTTTAACAGCTCCTGAAGGCAGGCTGAGGTCTGACATAGAAATACTAATCATCAAAACCCACTGATGTGTTGTGAAGGAACATTTGTTATACCACAAGTGGACTACAATTACAGACAGCAGCATTTCCTGAAAGCCCCAAATCGCCCTGATACATAACAAAGCAGAAAAAGCTTCAGTGTTAAACAGCGAGCTGAACTTGGCTGTATTGAGCTTTAATGTGTTCCTCTGCTGGGGCGCTGACAACTGTCGCAGCCCCGGGAAACAGTTGATATTGTCAGCCATGGTTTGACTCCTGCTAGGCGACAGGACAAATTGGTGTCGGTTTGATTCCCGGTGCTCAGCAGAGGATTTGGCTTGAGTCTGAGCAGACCTGGCATGTGCCAACCCTGTCGCCACGCCAACCAAGAACTGAACCAGGAAGTCACACCAGCAGTGAGGAGAGATGAAGACACATGAAGAGAGTGGCAGAGAGAATTATTACAGTTAGAACTGGGTCATCTCATGTTTGTTTGTTTTTTCTTTCCTCTCATTTTAATGAATGGTATTGAAAAAAATCCATTGAATCGTTAATAAATATGCATTAGCTGTCTTTATCAAATACATTTTTAATTAACCATCTTTATACTAATGGAGAATTTGCCATTTTCTGCATTCTTTCAGGTTTTAATGTACTGACTGATTTTATTTATTTACTTCTTCAGGATCCCATTAGTTATTACCATAGTAACAACTATTCTTCCTGGGGTCCACACAAAAGAAAAGACATTCAAAAATCACATTACGGACAAACCACAGTATCAACAAAACAAAATTAAATAAAAGAAATAAGAAATAATAGAAAATAATTTGTTCTCTTACATTCATAATGTGAGAGAATGGTTAAAGCAAATAACAGAGTTAGTAAGCTAGGTAAAGTATATAAGTATATATAACTGCCAAATAGTGCTCAGTAAAGCATTGCCTAAGTTAGCACCACAAATATAATGAACCTTCACATTAAGAATATCATATGTAGTCTAAACTTATTTCTTTCTGAATAATTGCTGTTCTCAGTTTCTTTTTAAAACAGATCTTATTGGTAATCTGAGTTAAATGTTACTTAAGTAAAGGATCTGCGTACTTCTTCCATCACTGCGGGTCACAGAATCTGATGGGTCCTCAAATATGGTGTCACCAGTCAGTCAATACGTGTATGTCTGTGGCAAAACCTTCATCACAGGTTAGTTAATGATGTTAAAGTCAACAGTTATAATGTTAAAAGTCAAAGCATTGAATGGATAATGATTTGACAGTACATAGTACTGAAAGGACACAGTGAAAGCACAGTACATAGAACACACTGAAAAGTCAAAGAAATCCCAATTTAATGTTAGCCTGTAACATGCTAATATTGTGAGTATAAATATATGGCATTTTACATTGTATAAATTAACCTTGGAGCTAGCGGACTTTTCATCAACATCAGCAACAACATGATTGTTAACCTGACTGGCCATAGGATTTGGGCTCCCAACTATTTGGATTCAGACCCAAACATTCTTTTGAGACTACTAACTGCTATTTCACTGAAAAAATAAAAGGCCTTTTGGATAAAGGTCATGCTGTGGGAGCAGTCTTCTTAGACTTGAAAAAGGCCTTCGACACTGTTAACCACAGTGTGTTGTGTGTTTCACAAATTCCAATTCTCTGACCATGCATCACAATGGTTACACTCATACCTCAGGGGAAGAGTATAATGTGCAAGAGTGAATGAGAAAAGTCCACCCTCCATGTCAATACCATGGGGATACCCAAGGGATTGGTTCTAGGTCCATTGCTATTTAGCATGTTTATCAATGACTTACCTGAGAGATGTTCTGGGGTTGACTGCCAAATGTATGCAGATGATACGGTCATTTACATCTGCCAGAACATACAGCAAGGCAGCTGACCAGCTTACTGGATCCCTACGTTCTGTATCGCAATGACTGGAGTCCTCTCACTTAACTCTGAACCCTGTACAAAAAAAAACAGTTTCAATCTGTTTTTCTTTACGTAAACAAAACAATAATAAAAGATTTATGGTAAAAATAAAGAATGAGGTCATCGGTGAGGTTGACAGTCAAGTACTTAGGAATCATCTTAGACTCACATCTAAAATTTGATAAACAAGTAAATAATATCTGTAAAAAGGTTAAATCAAATCTCGACTGCTTCAAACTCATCAGGAAGTATCTGCCTTTCAGCACAGCCCAGTGCTACATGCATGCCATGATATTCTCACACCTATCATACTGCATCACTACCTGGTCACAATCCTCACAATCAACTATAAAACCTATCATATCACTATAGTATAAGACAATTAAAATCATGGATATAAAACAATGAGGTTGCACCATTGTCACATCTTGGAGAAACATAAGCTATTGCAACCTAAAGCTTACATTTAAATGCCTACATGGTCATGCTCCTTCTTTGCTTAATGTATTTGTTACAAGACACCAGCACTCCAGTAGAGTCAGCACACAGGCCTCAACAAACGAAACTGTCACATTGCAATGTGCAAAACCTTATTTGGACAGTTTTCTCTGTTAAAGGAGCAAAACTATGGAACTGTCTACCCACTGAGCTAAAAATGCAATGCAAAAAGGGGCGGGGGGCATGACACAAGGGCAAAGTACCTGGATATGCTGTTATCATCTATGAAAAGTGACTTTATATGAAATAAACCTTGACATGAAATAATGTTAATGGGGAAAATGTCACAATGACATCTTGAAAAGGAGATTTAAAATTATGAAAATTAATGATGAAATAACATTTTTTAAAAAATAGTTGAGTTTCAATAATTTACATAATATTTTTTAAATAATTTTGATTAATTATTTCACAAAATTCTTACACAATTTGTTCATGTGAGTATTATACCCCACTATTATAATAAATGTTAATATTGATCACTTCGGGGTGCATACAGAAATAGTATACTGAGTTAAAAAATGAAATAGCCAAAGTGTTTGACGTAGAACAGGCTTTGCATTGTATTTACTGTCTCTACACACTATAAACACATATAAGGTCAGCAAAAAGAACTGCATTATATAAAACATCAAACTTTAGAAAGTGATAATATGTCAATGTTAATTATGTTAAACTTTGTTTCTGCTGCCCCCCGGTGGTAATAAGAAAATTAATGAATGCAGATTGTTTGGAAAAAAACATATGTTTATGAATTTTGGAGTAAGCTTTGTGTTTAAATATGTAGGTACTTTTTGTTTGTAGTGTGGTCACATTTTTTAAGTGACTGAAATCAAATTGAACTGAATGGGCAGAATGTGAGATTGTGGCTGTGTCCCATTTCCATACTACATACTAATTCTAAGCAGCAAAAGTCATTATGCATAGCATACTAAAAACATGTTTGATTTTTGAATGTGCTTTTGATCTTTACTATTGCCCAACAGTACATTTCACAAAAGGAAATGTGAAGCTTCTCACAGATGCAAAACAGAACATAAATCACTGAGACAGAAGGAGAAAAACAACAAATCATTTAGCTTTCTCTGTATGAAGTATAATTGGCAGTGACATTTAAAAGTTGCAGTTTGATTAAAGTCTGTCAGCCGATGTAATGTATGATTTCCTGTTAGTACAAAATGGTAATGTACATTGTTTTATAAAATAACTTCAAAACATTGTACTGCAACAATATTACAAACTGTATAGAATTAGTATGGAATCAGGACACAACTTATATGACGCATTCAGCTGAAACAATATGAGCTGTTTTGTGTGTGTATGTGTATATGTGTGTGTGTGTGTGTGTGTGTGTGCCTCGCTCTTCATCTCCCCCTTCTCATCACCAACACTATCTGCCAACCATTTCAGCTGTAATCACCCTCACAATAAACTATTCAGGAAGCCCTGAAATCCAACTCTTCTCCACGTCCCTACCCCTGCTGTTATCCCTTTAAAGCACCCTCTCCCTCTGCCAGCTCTCACCCCGGCATTCCGCCTCCCCAAACTCTCCTGTGCAACCAAATAACCTCTTTAAAATCATCACAACATCTACTTAGAGCCACCTCTCCTCCCCCCCCCGCACCCCCGGACGGAAAAACTTCAGCTTTTGTTCACTTTAAAATTTGAGGAGTGCTGCTTCATTTTGACCGTGATGTATCGCCGCGCTCACCCCCACAGAGCCGGCTTAATGTGCACTTAGTATGCAGGCCAGGCCCTCATTAAAATGCAAAGTGTGTTCTGGGAAAGAAAAAAAAAAAAAAAAAAACGGTTGCTGTGCCGTAAACATGGAACTGTGATTTGCTCCAATGAGGGCCGAGCAAAATGGAGCTAGACGCTTCCTCTCTCTCTCTCTCTGTCTCTCTCTCTCTCTCTCGTGCTCGCTCACTCTCTCTGTACAATGATGTCTCAATCATGGAGGACTCAGCAAAGTGTCTCAGGACCCGGCCTGAAGCGAAGCAGAACACAACACAACAGGATGGGGATGGCTTTTGAATTATGCAACTTGGAACAGAGAAGCATTGTTACACTTTTAGCCATGGAAAATCTCTCTGACTCTGTCTCTCTCTCTTGTGTAACCCCCCCCCACCCAGCCACACATACACACACACACACACACACACACACACACACACACACACTCATTCTCTTTGTTTTTTACTTATTTACAGAGTCCGATCCTCCCTGCGCTGGTCCCACAGTGTTAAATATGCAGTAGAATGCTGTCGTGTCGAATGCTCTCGTTCTCAAAGTGCACCGGGCCTAAATGTGATGCTAATAGAAAGAGAGCGGACCATTTAGTGAACACAAAGCATTTGCTTTGGTGATTTATTAAAACACAGAGGCTTCACAATGGGATACTGTTCATTCAGTGTCTGGCAGCCCGTGAGATTCCACCTATGGTTTTCTGTCTGAGTTTCTACGGTGGCCCAAATAGTTCAATGCAGAAAAGAAAAAAGCTGCGATATTCTATATTTTTCTTAATGTTGTCTAATTTCATGTGCAGACTCTTATTCCTCTGTGCCGTAGAGCTCTAATGTTGTCCAAAAAAATATTAAAAACACATCAGTGAGCCACTGGGTGACATGTTCCTTCATTACCATGAACACACACACTGTAATTTATTTTGACTCAATCCCACACACACCATCCTGCTGCCAGAAATACTCACCAGAACACCAAACATGGATTCATCTGCCAAAATAGTCCCCAACAAACTATTTCTAACTGTTTAAGTAACATTTGTTAAAAAGTACAGTGACCAGCTGTTTTAGGAAATGACTGAGCTTTTTGTCTTTTCATGGGATTTGTTAACAATATAAAAAAAAATATAGAATAGCGTCTGCCTTATTCAGCAAATGGACAAAACAGAAGTAACTGAAGAAAACACTGTGACATATACTGCATACAAAAATACACAAGCAAATAGAATAACAATTAAAACTAATGAACATGCTGGTAATTAGTATTAATTAATTAATAACTGTTAAGTTACTGTTAAGTGTATAATAACGGGGTTTATCCTCTGCTAAAGTTATGTTTGAGATTTCTGTGATTGGTTTGTGAGTGTTAAACTCTTAATTAAAAATAACTAAGGGTGTTTTTGTTTTTTTTTAATGTGGATAAAGATTTGAAACCAAGTTTTAAACCACCATGCCCTAAACTTTGTTCTAGGAATCCTAACAGCTGACTGTAACCTACTATTACATTCTAATCATTACAAGCAAAACGTATTATAGCTCAGTTCTGGAGATATGGTAACAGATCTGGCCTACAGCAAAGGCTTGATGGACTACTGAACTATCTAAACTTTTATCTATGAAGGAAAAACCACCCAACTTTTACAAGGTAGAGCTCCCCTGAACAGGAGAAATTAAACCCTCTTGCCTTAATTTCCTGATGTCATAATGTATATTTTACATGGTTACTTATATTTGTTTCTTCTTATTTTGATATATTCTGTGCACCCTGTCAGGAATTCTGAGCCAGATTTTCTATGAAAATGGTGCACAAATGTGCACAGTGGTTTTCATTTTGTTTGTGACGACAGCTTGTTACATCATCAGCTAATAGAAGTCATTAGGAGGCAATGACTATGTTCGTGGGGAATGAAAAGAAGATGGAGTGATATCATAAAACAAATCAAAGACACACAAAATATACATGAGAGAGACAGAGAGAGAGAGAGAGAGAGAGAGAGAGAGAGAGAGAGAGAGAGAGAGAGAGAGAGAGAGAGCAGCAGTTCAGAGTGCAGCAGGTGGGGTTGATATGGACGTTAATACTGAGGTAAATGCAATCAAACACGCACTTAAATGTCTAAACAAAGAAAGAAGAGTTTAGTTGCAGCCTGTAGTGACTTTACAGTCCATTGATGACCAAAATTAAATTCAAGTTTAATGAACACAAACACAACTCCCTGTCCACTGTTCATTTGTGTTATTATTTTATATACATTTTAGTTATATACAAGTCTATATTTAATGCAAATTGTGTGACTTTAATAAATTCAACAGAATATACAATATAATCAGAATCAGAATAAGAATCTGTTTTATTAGTCAAGTATGCAAGCAGAATGTGTCTTGGCATTCACTCTCACAAACAGCATAGAAGAATAAATAATAAAATAAACAAAATCATATTAAAATTAAATATTACATTTCTATTTACAGAATGGAATAACAATATTCATGAAATGGGATATAAAACATAAAATTAAATATTGACTGTGAGAAGGAAATATGGAATGTGCTATGGGCAAAGAAATGAAGTGTTTGAAATATATGAAGGTGACAAGAGCAGCAATTAAATGTGACATGTGCATAAATAATTCAATTATGTAACAGTGGAGGTTGAATTTAATGAACATTGTTAAATCCAGTTTGATGAAATATATGAAAGTGACAAGTGCAGGAATTAAATAATGATAATCAACTTCTGATAACATGTCTCCTATTATTTGTGTTATCCTGCTTTATGCAATGAAGAGAGAGACTCGACCACGCAAACTGCCTGTTTGATAAATGCAGCACGTGTCACACCTGCACCTGAGAAAGAGGCACAAAAGAAAGCTGCAGTAAATCTGACCCGGGCTATTATTAGACTGAGCTTGGTGTGAGTGATCTTGTATAGTGGTGAGGGTAATTTCATCACTTGCTTATCTTTTTGTCCATTTGCCTCAGTTGCTGTGGCATTGAGTTCTCTGGGCCACCGTATCATCCTTAGAAACTTCTCAACTCTGCAGATAGTGAAACCTGCAATAAGGTTCTTTGTTCTTTTCTGAATTTCAATGTATGTTACCTGATAACCTTCCACTAAAGAAATCAATTGACTCATTAGATTCTTATAAAGACATATTAAATCGAGTGAGAAATTAGATGGAGCTAAAAATTACACAGCGGTGCAGTGTTGGAGAGAGAGCACCGTGGCAATACATAAATATATATTGCAAGACAGATCAATTTGATCTATAGTAAGGCATGGTTTGATGTTTGTATTGTTCGAGCATGCTGTGATCTCTCAGGATAACAGCCACATGCCCCCTGATGTAATTCTAAACAATACATGAAGAGCACATGAAGAATACATGTAGCCCTGAAGAAAGGAGCTCAGCACGCTGGTTTGAAATTACAATGCAAGGTAGACAGTGAAAAAATCTGTGACTAAAAAAAAAAACCAAATAAAAACCCATCACTGAGCCTTTCTGATAGCTCAGATCAGATCAAACTGTTAAATATTGCCTTTTATTTTTCCTTCTTTGTCCCAGCAAATCATGTGTGACGTCTCATGTGTAGACACTGTGCCTGCTCATGCAAAATAAATTCATGCATATTTAAGAGGGCTGCAAATGAGAGTGCATGATGAACAGGGCTTTTAGCATGAAATTTAATTACAAGTGTAGTCCCCTTTGCAAATGAGTTTACTTTTTCTGTCTGTCTCTTTTTTTTTTTCTTTTTGCTCTCTTTCACTTTGCATGTCCCCTGCAGCCCATTATACGGGTCCATGTCATGCATTCGAAATCTCTGGCGTGACAGCTCCAGAAGAAAAAAAAATAAATTCTGCCATTCCAAACACCCATCTCATATTTTATACAACAAAGTGGCTGTTGTTTGCACAGAGACTCAGAGAGAAGAACATGCAGGGCTTCGGCTGTCTGTTTCATCTGATTGTCCTGCTTTTGCTTCTAATATTTCCAAGAACTCAGACCGGAGGTTTATTTCTCGGCGGTGTGACTCACCTTGGCCCAGAGACAGGGGAGGACGGCCTGTCAACCGCCTCTCTACTGCCTCCATTGATTCTCTTTCCTGGGGTTGGATGGGTGTGAGCCTACCCCCCCGCCCCCCGCCTCATGTGGCCTACTTTCTCAAAAACCCTTATTCTACGTGACTGCTCATTACCACATTCTGACCAGAGCTAATGCAGCAAACTTGACCCCTGAGGCGAGGTCAAGGACTCTCCAAAGTCCACCAAACGCTCCCTTTTTTTAGCTCCTCTTCTCATTCTTTCTTCACTAACTCCCACCTCTTTGTCCTCCCAGTTCTCTGCCACTCCAGGGCCTTTTGCTCTCCCGAAGTGGCTGATGCAATGCCCAATCCCCCCACCTCCCTCCTAATAAATGCGTTATTTACAGGCCTGTGCCACCGGAGAGCCTGGATGAAATCAAATCCTTTGAAAGCCGGGTTCTCTGCAGTATTAATTTCACGTTAAAACAATAGAACTCGGATGCCGAATTGTCATAAAAGTGAATGCAATCCTCATTGAAGCTCTAGTCAATTTACATCCGCCGACTACTTTATGAGATTTGATGACCAGTAAAAGCCTTCAGGGGACATTACAGCACAAAGTGACCCTCTAACTCTGTCTTCCTCTCAGCTGAGACAAGCTCATTTGAAATCTTATGATGCTGATTTAGGTCTTCTCAGCACATCTTCTTCACAGTGTTGGGTTATTGAGAGGAGCCTCGTAAATATTGTTTAATCTCATTCCCTGTTGGAAAGGGCATGGCGACAGCTCCTGAAACTGGCCGGTGAGAAATCTCCCCCTCCGCTGATACTAACGTGGGGCCTTGTGCGGTGCAGGGTGGGATCAGGGAATGGGGAATGGGCATGGGAGGGCAGTCAATACGAAGAAGGTAAAGTTTAGTATTTCAAGTGGTTTGATGGTTGGATGTGTCGTGTTTCCAACCAAATTGTACTAACATTGCTATCATACAGCATACATGCTAAATTTTTGATATGATGTTTAAATTGAAATGCATACATTTAATCAGTGTTTGGGCTGGTTCCAAGCTATCTCACAGAACTGTTAAGGTCTTATAATTCAAAGCCTAGAGCTCAGCCTAAGGTTAACCACACATTTGGCTTTGGACACAATTTCAGTTTTTTGAAGGCTTATTTTTGGAATTCGGCCTTCTCTAGATCTTCTCACACAGCCAGACTACATCCCATTAGCTCAATTATTGCAAAAGAAGAAAAATTCAATCTGTCAGGTTAGTTATATGCTGCACTAATCTATATGACGTTTCCAGTCCAGCTGTGTTCATTCTTCCAGTTTGAAAATGAGGCTAAAAATGACCATTAAACAGTGTGTTCTTATACTGTAATCAGGTGTAGGAAGATGATTCTGAGTGCTGCCAGTCACCTATACAACCTGATAAAAAATTTGTCTTGAATTAATTAATTCATGGCTTTGCCAGACCAAAAATAAAGAAACAGATATTGTAGGAAGGCTTTTTGGAATGAGTTTTATTTGGACATTTTCCAAAAACAAGAACATCAGAGGCTGGACATGCAACTACTGGGAAAAAATTGAGCCTTATCCAACAGGTCAGAGTTCAGCAACATGACCAGTTGACTTGCAAAGTGTGTATTACCACAGATACTACGGCTAATTGGCTGGTAGAAGTTGTTATATGTTTTGTGTTAGTCTATTGATGTTGTCAGATAAGTTACCTTTTATGTATGAGAAAGCCTTTCCAAAGCATGCATAGAAATTTGTCTTTGAAAAAGAATAGGCCCAGCTCTGGTCAGGGTCAGGACCTAAATTCATAGTGGGTTCAGTCAGATCAGGTCTGGAAGGCAGAGGTACAGGCCAGGTTCAGGTCTCTGTTTTAGGCACATGCAGAACTGTACACCTTTTATGTGTGAATAATCTGCTCATCTATCTATCTATCTTGTTGTGGAGAGAGTGACATAATATTTCCCTAACAAACCCGCACACATTTTTTTACTACACCAAAATAACTACATCCTGTTATATGAAGATCTTCTTGTTCTATTAAAACAAGATACTTATTAAAACAATGAGGTATTTTCCTGTTGTGACCATAAGGACTACTTTTTGTAATTATGGCACTTCTGCGCTGCTGTAAATTGTAGTACATTGGCATGACGGCTGCGCTGTAATTAGAGGATACAAATCAAGGATTTAAGGCTGTAGTGCTACACTTCCAGTTTCTTTTTGGCTGGTTGGTGATGTGTCTTGATCCTGATTGGGCCATCCACTCTCACTTGAGGTCCATATGTTCATTTGTTAAAGACTTCACGTTATTTGTTCAACCAAATGTTGTATTATTTTGTTTTATATCAAACATATTGGACTTTCAGTTACCCTACATTGCTCTCATTTAATCTTGTTTGGATAAAAGTCAAACTGCAGGTCATTTAGCCAAATATCAGTCAGTGTTTTTCCCAATAGGTGAAAACATCTGTGTCATCCAATACCTGTTCTACTGTCTCCATTTGACCTCAGACACCCCACCACCACCACTACCACCACCACACACACGCCACACACACACTCTGCAAGTGGGTCAAGTAGAACTTGATAGCTCTCAGCTGGCCATGCAAACAGGCAAATGTCCACTCTTTCAAAAACCCACCCACACACTTCAACTCTCTTCCACTTAGTTCATCTAATGCTCTCACTCAACCAATCAAACATCCCCATTCACTTTTCTCTTCTCTGTCCTTTTAATCACTTTCTCTCTCAAATCTAAAAACGCTTCATTTGTATCAATGAGGAGCAAAAAGAGTTGCACAATCAAACATATGACACAACATAAACATGATGATGAACATACACTGAACTATGTTATACTGTATTATGAAGCATTGATGAACTGTTAATACACAAAATCACCCTCTCACTCCCATTATGAACACATTAGCCATTTATTCACACAGTTTACTGTTATTTCTCTGTACTTTTGTGATAACTGCAAACAATACCAGTTTTCCTGCAGTTTGTGTAAAGCCCTGACACAACAAACATCATTCACATTTAATTCCAGATTTATTAGAGAACATGATGCACCCACTCTTGTAAGTGCCTGCTAGGTATGAATTGTAAATAATGAGTCCAACATCTTTGTCATCTCATCCATCTGAAGTTTATCTGAAGTTTATTATTTAACGTGAACATTTCTCATATAACTCAATCAGATCTGCATTAAAGTGAAACAGAACAGAAATCTGAGCCCATCAGTGCAGTCAGAGTATAGATTCTTGTGCAGGAGGCATGAATCATGAAGCAACTGTGATGATTTATGATGTTAAAATTTTAACAGACGCTATTCAAGTGTCCTTCATATAAAACTTTACTAACTCCATCTGTTATATGGGAGAGAAAAATGAGTTATGGTCACAAAAATGTTGTTTTGAGTTAGAGGCATTTCATGGCTGTTAGGTCTGTCTAATTTTAGTTTATCTAATGCTTCATGTTTGATTTGCTTTTTAATTCACCACTTACCAAACAGGCTAGCCATTCGAGAGTTTATATTAACATGAGGGAAAATGTACACAGAATAACTCACTTAAGGGGTCAAACTCTTGAATTTGATCCTCAACAAAGCAAACTAAAGTCCTAAATGTTGCTTACACCCAGTTTGCTGTCACATTAAAGATAAAGTGGTTTAACCCTGGGTGAATTGAAGTTTAAGAGGGCATTTGTTTAAGCTCACAATGTTAATCTAAAGAATTAAAATCAGCACTTTAAGAGACCCTTAATTAACATTATGTGATATGAGCATAAACCATAATAAAGGCACTTGTAAGCTTTTTAAACAACGCTTGTCCCCCCACAGTTTCTATTAAGTGTTTTTGTGGTTTATCTCCTGTGATAAAATATTTATCAAAGTTCAAGGAATTTCTATTTGGAAACTTGAACAATGAATACATGGATCTGGATTTTTGATATGTTACAATTCATGTTATGTTGTCACAATTTGTGATTGAATCCATCCTTCAAAGGTGCATATTGTTAAATGGATGGTAAATTCATGGATTCAGAAAGGTCTTTACTGTGTGTTCAATTTTAGAGGTGGAGAGACTGCGTAGACCGTCAATGGAAAGATAAGAATTGATGCAAATTCACTCATGGTGGCATGAATTGACGCAGAAACGTTGTGTCAGATTGAACTCTGCTTAAAGTGAAGGAGCAAACAGTCTTGAAGCAAATAAGAAGCAGGAAGAAAGGAATAAGAAGCAAATATTGATGTGACTGCGCCATTAGAGTTATCCATCCATACTCTTATTACTGGGTCAAAGTTGCCCAGTAGCCCTTGTCCCTATAGCACCCTCCTACCACTTCTTTTGGGGGATCCAAGGTGCTCCCAGATCAGATAAGATACACTGTATAATCCCTCCAGATAATTCTGGGCCTGCACTGGAGTCTCCTCCCAGCTGGAATACCTCCACATGGAGGTGATGCCCCCATGGACACTCAGTGTCTTCCAATGTGAAGGAGAAGCAGTTATACTTTGAGCTTCTTCCAGAAGTCTGAACTCCTCATCCTGGTGAGCGTGGACAGCCTGTCAAGAAAGCCATTTTGGTTGCTTGTATTCTCAAACTCATTCTTTCACTACTTCACTTCACTACATGAATGTGCAGCAGGTGAGGGTGATGAATCAGTAGCTTCAGACTCCTCTTCCAAAGTCTGATACAAAGCCTGCTGGCCATGACCCAGATATGCGTGAACTCCTTCACTTGGGGCAACAACTTGTTCACAACTTAAAGGGGGGAATAAACTGTTTTGAGGCAAAATATGATGACCTCAGACTCGGAGCTCCTGATTCTTATCCCTTATTCAAACTAGGCTTAAAAAGTACTAGTGCCTGTTGGAGGTAACGAGTCCATGAGGCCTGCTGAACTGCATCATCAGCAAAAAGCCTAGATGGAATACTGATAGCTCTCCACTTCTCAGCTGCACCTTGAGATACACCAATAGAATTTGTGAGGAGGAACAACCATGGCATGGTCCAACACCCACTGAGAATGTGTTTCTGACAGTCCAATTATGCAAGGGTCACATGGCTTATATATTGTTGCCTGTCGGATCTAACTTTATCCACCAGCTGGAGTTCAGCTACCCTACCAACTTTCTAACCAAACCTACAACCTGGTTCGAGTATGCTGACTTCCAAAATATTTTCCTCTAATCCTCATTTTCCTGCAAATGAATTCCATTAATAAATCAATAAGTGCAGACATTCCTTAGATCATACTAGACGTATTCATCAACTACTGCTACGGTTAGGCTACACAGAAAATAAAGTTGAATTTCTTACAAGAAATTCCGACATCTGATTCAATCTGCTTCTCTAAAAAACGCTCTACTGTTTGAACGTAAAGGGAATCAAATTGAATAAATGTGTCTATTTGCTGCTGGGTTGATTGTGTACCGGGCTATTCAGTCTTTTCCATACTGGGCTAGGTGGATCATTATGTGCAGTGGTGAGATAGGGAACTCTATTATGCAACTCACAGCGCACCTCATTTATCACTCAATGCACTAGAATATTTATATAAGAAGCATTTAATTTAATAATGAAAAGCCTTTCAGCTGCAAATTAAACAGTACTCTGTCTTTAAAAAGCATTTGGCATGCTTGTTTCATTTATTAAACAAGATTTGACCCAGGCTCTCAGCATCTTTCAGTGTTAAACACAAAGGCAAATATTGACAGAGTGATGCTGGGTAAATCTGAGGGGGCAGCTCACATCCTTTCTCAAACTCCTGCTTCTTCCTAAAACAAACCTATTTCAGCTGGTTTACGCGGTAAAATGTCAATTGAACGGTTTGTTATGTGGAGTCGTGCAGCACACATTAAACCTCATGAACCTGTTTGACTGCTCATATCCCCACCACCTTCTGCTACCCGCTAATGCTCTCACTCCATAGTCATTAACACTGTATTACATCCTCCTCCTCATCATCCACCACTTCTATCACGTCATCAGTCTAGGCAGTGCCAAAGTGCAGAGCGCTACGCACATCTTCTTGCATGTCATTTGTCTTAAACTCATTTACTCTAACCAGTCTCAGATCTGCTCCCCCACCTCCCATCCTCACCCACACATCTTAATATCATAAAGTCCTAATTAATATTGCTGCTTAATTAAACACTCATATTTAAGGAATGTAGCAGGAGGCGGAGGAGGAGGGAGGAAGCTCTCATCCGTGCTATTAATTGTCTTGGTCATTAGCTTGTGTCTATCTGTCACTGCATTTGGCTGTGATGAACTTCCATTAGTGTGAAGCCTCTCTTGGTTTACAATAGGAAAAAAATAAAGGGCCATAAAATGGCATGATATGTGTGATGCACAGTATCTCTGAATAAACCTAACCAACCCCAAGGTGAATGGAAGGCAGCTAATGTTTAATGCTGAGTTTCATGGCTTTTTACACTAACACTATATTTGCAGACATCAAATATTTACATTTTAACACTTTGATCCCATTTCCATCTGTTATTAACCTGCAATTTGTACCTGGATAAAGAAAAAATGTATGTTAATGCAGGTGTAAATGCATGCAGAGTGCATTACAGTCAGAATGCATTTGAATCTCAACCAGCCAACTGCAGACTACATCTAAATTAAACTCTGTAAATTTAAAACTATTTGTGTCCACAACAGAGTTTTCAGATCTTTTTTGTAAAGACATCTGTCCAAAGTGAAACACCTAAACAACATTAAAACAGCTTAATCTTCTTCATCCTCTTTTCAGTCAGCAAACAACAAAACTGCATCACAGCCAACATCTAAGGAGGACAGACAGCCTGGCTGACCAAATAATTCTCTAATGGTTGCTACATCCTATCAACAAAATCAACATAAATCCAGGTTAATTACATCTCTGCACTGTATTTGTCTATCTTTTCCTTTAAAAATGAACAATCTTAGACAAGGTTTGAGGCGACTAAAAGGTTGTCTTCTTAACCTCACTGCCACACAGTCCCTCAACTGAGCAAGGTCACTGTTTTCTGGCATTTTAAGAGTAATACACTTTGAAGGACTGCTTTGGAAAAGCTCCATTTTGGGGGGAGAAAAAACACTGAAAAACTGTTTAACATGGTGAAAGGTCACCTATTCAGTAAGTGAAGCTATCCCAGTTAGCGAGGAGTAGCCGTCTGTCACATGTCACGTTATCCCTTGTGAGTATCCTGCATCACGTCTTTTGAAGTGAGAGGTGCCACGTTTGTTGACAAGTCTACCAGCTACGCCGACCTAATTTGCATATTGAGATGCAGTCACAAGGCTGCCAGAATCAAGATAACAAGAACTGTTATCAATAGTTGGTGTAAATGCAAAGGCCTTTGATCAGATGTATTACCTTGATAACATGTCCAGATACAAATGGCATGTTAATACCAGATGGAGACAACATTTGTCTGTACTTTCCAAATCGAAAATACAAATCACTGTTAAAAAAGAAATACATTTTATCATGTAACGAAATACACTGTGTTAGGTTTAGGAAGAGATCATGGTTTGGCTTAAAATAAGAAGGTTGTTAAGGTTAGGGTTCGGTATGGTTTACTCCTTCGTTAAGGTTAGGGAACCTTTATTGTCATTGTTACATTAATAACCAAATGGTTAACAGTAATGGTTAGCAGTAATGTTGACTTTCAGTTGGAAAGGGACAGGGTCCTTCCCTCCCTCCTGACTTCCTAATTTGAAATAGAGCCAGGCTAGCTGTTTCCCTTAGGCCCCGTGCATTGTACATGGATAACTGAGTTATCCAGATTAGAACGTTGATGAATTGACATGAGTCTGAATTTTGTGGATCTTTGAAGAAAATTAATCTAGAATTGTTGTCAGAGCAACAAGTACTTAAGCCCAAACCTGCTAAAGAGCAGGTTTACACAGTTGGCTGGATCATGACCAAGACAATTTAGGGTGAACCAAACATCAAATCAGTTTCACATACAAATGTCTCGCTTTCTTAGATTTATAAGGAAAGAATATTAATATAAATATGATTTTTAGATGAGAACATGACAAATCATAATTATCTATTGGTGTAATTATCACAAATGGTTTTCATTACAAACCTACCGTCAGGTTAGTATAGGGTGAGCTAGACTGATACAAAGCTATCAAAGCTAATAGAACAACATGAATATAGGATTTCTCTGTTACTACTGACAATCACAGTTTATCCACACATGCACTTTCCTTTCTCTACTTGACAGAGCCCAGTGACTCACTGCTTACAGCACCTAACATTGCGCACCTATTTTTACTATCACTGATGAAGATGATCTGCCTTACCATTACAAAACAGTAAAACACATTTCTGAAAAAGGACATTATCTGAGGCCCTTCCAACAAAACATAACCTTTTGAGAGACAAACCACTCAACTGAAACATAACTGATAAATTAAGAGATTGACTGAAACATTGGACTGAAATTAATGATTTAACACACAAAAAACACTGGTAATGTTGGGAAAGTGAAAAGGAAGAGGAACAACCTTTTCACACATGTTCAAACAGGAAAGTACCAAAAAAGTGCTGACACAAAGTTGGAAACACATTGTCTAAAATATCATTGTGTGCTGTAGCATTAACATTTCCCTTCATTAGAATGAAGGGGCCAAGCCAAAACCAGGAAAAATAGCCTCAAACCAAAAGTAGGAGGACTGGGTAGAAAGTATCAGGCGGACGGTTGCAACACAGACCTTTTCTCTTGTAACACGGAAGTCAGGAACATGCTGTGAAGTCCACACGAGGTACATCCCACCACTGCAGATGAAGATCAGTGTGATTTGATAAGTTTTGCCAGAGTTACAGTAGAAAAACAGATTTTTTGCTTGGTATGTAAAAAATACCAAACGGAAGTGTTTTCTCTTTTTAAATTAATGTTTATTTGTCGAAGACTGCACATGTATATCATCTGTTAGGCCTATCCGTAGGCTAAGTATCAGTAAAGGTTTAATGTATCAAGCTAGCCCCTCTTTGGTGCTAGCCAGGGCAAAGTTGATAGAGGCAGGGGAGGGACGAAAGTAAGAGATGCTGCCAAGGCTCATGGAGTATGCACAGCCACCTTATACAGATATGTGAAGAGGAAAAATGAGGACAGCGCTGTACCTGTCCTCACACAACAGCAAGAGTCAATAAAAACATTCCTTAGAATTGTCCTGTTAAGAATCAGAAAAATATCAATAACCTGTTTATTTAGTTATATTTCATACTTTAAGAAAAAAATCCATTTACTTAACTGGCTAGTTGGCACCTTTACTGTACTGCCTTTACTTAGTGTGTTAATAAAATGTTAGCACTGAAGCCTTTAGGGCAACTTGAACTTTTTGTGGTTGGATGTTTACAAAATATTTTCTGAATCAAAATCAGTTACTTAACTGGGTAGATATGGGTATATAGGTATATAGGTATGATTTGGAGATGAAGTGCATGTGATAGGTATGGATTTGTGACAGTTTAAATATCTTATATTCCAACCCAATCTTATTCATAAGAGAAAATGGTGATTATGCACTAAGGTGAGTTTGCACCAATTTCATACAATTGCAATATTTAACACGATAAATTTATTTGAGAGTAATATGGTCATTTGCTTAGAGGAGTAACTGAAACATTAATAAGCGTTATATGCCAGAAAAATGTTGTTTGGTCAATTTATCCAACTGTTACTTTTGTCACACGCCTGAGTTTCTTTCGTCAGAGATGGGCAAAAGTAGAAATGCACAACGTGAATATCTGGTCTGATTGCATCCGGCTAAAATAAAAAATAAAAATAAATGGTTGGTATTAGTAGAGGACATGTTGTTCAAAATTAAAATATGGTTACTTTAAAGAAATGCATCTCTGTGCAAAGAAGAAAAAAATACAAAAAAGTTATACTTTTGTAGGTGTTAATAATTTCCCATATAGTATGAATGGAGATTTGGCTTCAGGTTTTTAAAGAAAACTTCTAACTATGATGGTGTAAAAAAACAAAAACAAACAACAACAACAAATTCATTTTTAAAGAATAGTTTGATGCATTTTTGCCATAATTGGACAGAATACTGTCTGGAAAGAAGGGATGAGAACATTCAACATGGGTCTCTCACTGGAATCGAACCAGAAACATTGTGTATTATGTTGTGTAAACACTATGAATTTAAATTTTAGACAATGTAATGACAGGCCTGGTCATTTTTTTTAACTACTTTCAGGCTCTAGTGTCATTCAGACACCATGCGCTACACTGTAACATTTGGATTATTTGGTCTGGTATTTTAATGACCGCTAGCACCAGCAACACTGGACCAAATGTTCAGGACCTTGTTAGCTCTCCATGTATTCTAAATAGCAAACAGTCATATTTGTGCAGGTCATATGTTTTATCATGTTATCAGCACCGTTAATGCAAAAGGAAGGACAACTGTAAGGTCAGCACTTTGTGCTTCAGTTATTGTTTTATCATAGTCCATAACTCAGCATAATGTGTCCCTGTGACCTTAAAATAAGGAGCTTATGAAATCAGCAGTGGCATAAATATTGATAATGTCTAATTCAGAGGCTGTTTCTTTCAAACATTACATTGTAATTATGGCCGGCTATCAGTATTGATATCCTGGTGCAGCAGTGCATGCTGGGCTAGTAGTAATGCAATTTGATGCCAGGCGGAAGAGAAGCGGAATCAAATCATGAGACTGAGAACAGGATGCCCGGGAGGGAGGCAGGAGCTAACCGGGAGAGCCAGAGAGGACACCTGAGCTCCCCAACATGGTTATTCACTAGGAAAATATCTGGCTTAAAGGACCATACCAGTGTTTTGCTGCTTTTACCCAATTTATCACAAATGACACACACTTTACCATTTTAAAATTGGAAAGATGGTGGCACGCAGGACGCAGTGGCTTTTGTGACTCCTGAGACAGTGCTAATTTTTTCCTTGTTTTTATCTTAGTTTTGAGTTTATTCACTGTCTGCTCACCGCTCTCGCAGTGGCAGCACAGCCCCTGTCGGGAGTGTAAACAGAAGAGGGGAAAATGGCCCGGGCTACATGCAAAGCTAACCAGCACTCCCTTCAAAGATCCACTTCCCAGCATCTTCCTGACCAACATCCGATTGCTAGCAAACAAAATGGATGACATAAAACTCAGGCTATCCTCTCAGAAAAGGCTGGAGAACTGCTGTTTATGAAAGTTTACAGAGACCTGGCTCGGCAGCAACATCACCGATTTGACTTCTGAGCCAGCAGGTCACACAGCCTTCCATGCAACAGGACAGCAGACTCCAGTAAGACCTGTAGAGATTTGTGTATTCATGTCAACAACACCTTAAAATAAATTGTTGAAAAGCTGAGTGTAGATGGAGGAAAAGTAAACTCCAGATCCACTATAATATTCTACGTGATCACCTTTCAGAATATAATAAGATGCTGAGAAATGCCAGGTAGGCTCACCTCTCTGAACTCATAAGAACCACAACAATCCTGGGTTCCTTATTACAACCATTGACGGCCTGATAAATTCCACCTCTATATGTGATTTTTTTTTTCTCAAATACCAAGTGCAGCGAATTTTCAGCCTACTTCAGAGATAGAGTTTTTTGTGTCCATGGGGGACGACTCCTCAGAGAAAACAGACATAACCTTTTGGGCCCCACAAGATTCTGTTTTAGGTCAGGTCCTTTTTAGCCTCTATGCTACCACTTGGTGATTTCACCAGAAAGCATACAACTGAGTTCCGTAGCTAGGGAGATGACACCCAACTATACATTTCTGTATCCCCAGATGATTTTAGCACCATTGATAAGTTTGTTAGGTGGAGCGGAGGAGGTGGACCCAAACACAGGAGACTGCAGGCTGAGTGAGGCTGAAGAATAACTTCTTTATTTAAGGTTTGTGCAGGCAAAAGCAAAACTGAAACAGAACACAGCACAAACGGGATCTGATAAAACTGACCTGCAAACCAGGACTTAAATACGAACTGAACTAATGAAACCATGAACAGGTCCTCTGAACACCTCCGCTCTGGAGGTCGGCAACAAAGGCTGGGCCGATCTGAGAGGTCTGTTATTGTCTGTGTCTTGTGTGACTCTATGTTTGTCTGTTAGTCCAGTAACCTGACAAAATGGTGGAGTCTTTGTGCCTAAGGACTTACACGGGTACTCATTCACTCACTACTGATTTGGATACCAATTTGGGAGCAAACAGTTAAAAAAAATGGCTCAAAAACCTATGGAAAAAATATGTACCTTCTCATCATTTTTTTTCCTAAAAGGCTTTTGCAATGTGTCGGCTGAAGTGGCTGCCTCTCTGATGTGGGGTTGTGGATTGCTGGTGGTGTAATGGATGGCTCAAAGTGTCAAGAGGTCACTGGCTCTTTCTCCACAGAATGTGGATATACAACACAGAAAAGGGGTAGCAGAAAAGGTCAACAATAGTATTGATTAACATGACGTAGGATATCTATCATTAGTAAAACTAAACATCTGTAGCAATGATAGCAGCCCTGTGAGACTGTAACACTTACTACACACCAGAATAAATAAAAAATAGTTGATGGGTGAAAAATGAAGAGAAAGTTCACAAGTGAGTGTTTCTCCCCTTCCTCACAGAAATGAGGAGAGAGTGAATTTCGCTTAAAACAATTTGTTTGTAATTAAAAACAAATGTACTCACTCTGAGAAAAGACCTGTTTCAGCAATTCATCAAGATGATGCTGAAATGTTAAGTTTGCGTTTCTTTAAGTGACCACCTCCTGTTCCAGTTCACATTTACAGTTCTCCAGTTTACCTGATCTTTATTATAAATGAAGAGAAAAGAAAAGAAAATTAGCAGCATCAATAACCTTTTATCATCCACTACCTCTATCTGAAATCTGAGGTTATCCTGAAACTGATATTTAAAAAACACATCGGTGCAATAGTTTTAAATTGTCCATTGTTTTTGAGCAGCGCACAGATAATTTTTTCAGACAAACAAGTGGCTTTTCTACATGCTGATATTGACACTACATAATTAGCCATCTAACCATTTTTACACAAAATCATTTGCTGCATTGACAGTACATACCTGACTGATGATGTCCATAATCTTCTCATGTTGCTCCCTGATTTCTGCCTGTGTAGGCCACCTCAGGTGTGAAGCACCGTTTTGTGGGATTTCAGTCAAACAGATTTTGACATGTCTTGATCAGGGATATGGTGCTTTTAATGGTGCACTTCATAATGCAGGTGATGAGACGCCATAATTTGGGTGTTACTTTACATTGGCCATTGTATGTGTTAAATTAGAAGCCTCAATGTACAATAAGGATGTTGAAAATGACCATCATGTTCATGCAACAGTGTTTTACTGTTTAGATGCCAAAACAAAAGTACAAAAAATACCTGGAGCCTTTGCAGTAGATGAGAAATACCAAAATATACATAGAAGAATTTGTCAACAGGCTGTAATTGAGGTATGTATCCTTTTATCTTTTGTATTATCCTGATCCTGCAACAAATGTCTTTCTTAGGTTGTTATATTTTGTTATACTCACCAATGAATACTAAATTGGTAGGCTCTGTATTGAGTAAAAATATATGAATTATTTTAAATCCAAGTTAAACATGGTATACAAACAGAATAGTGGAGCTACAATAATAAGTCAATTAGTTTAACTATTAAACTATTAATTGAATAGCAAACTATTTGATAATCAATGAATATTTCAAGTTTTTTTTGTTGTTGTTGTTGTTTTTTAAGAAAAAAATTCAAAATCCAAATTCTCTGATTCCAGCTTCTTAAATGTGAATTTCTGGTTTCTTTAGTCCTCTGTGATGGTAAACTGAATATCTTTGGGTTGAGGTCTCTTAGTCAGGAGAAAATAACATATTTGAGGATGTCATCTTGGGCTTTGGGAAACAGTGATCAATATTTTTCACTTGTTTGACATTTTATGGACCAAACAACTAATGGCTTAATTGAGAAAATAATCAACAGATTAATCAATAATGAAAATGATAGTTACAATTAGTAGTGTAATGGAACGTAGTTGGTCCATGATCCATATGAATCACCCCCCCCACGGTTCGGCACGCATGTGAACCGCAGATTAATTGAAAAATGTAATGTCTAATTTAAGACAAAGTAAACAAACTGCTGTAGGTACAAGTCATAGACAGACAGCGTGTCGCTAACAGGGATTTTGAAGAGCAACGACCAAACTAGCATTTAACGGGTCTGAAGTGACATCTGCAGGTATGTTTACCTGCTGTTTAATATGCTGCAGCTGAGCAGCTAATAAGCTATCTAGCTGCTAACTGACGTTAGTGGTGCACTTTTCCCCGGTGAATGTTTGTTTGGTGACTCGTTCAACAAACTAAGCTCTAGGACAGGACGTGTGTTCATGTTTATAAGTTATCATCAAGTTTTGATGATGTGGACACAGGTTATTGTTTCATTCACTACTGTGAAAAAGGAAGGTGTTGTGCCTAATATTACAATTTAATTTCACAGTTGAGCATTGAATATTGCATATATTTTAAGATTTTATTTAAACATTGAGCATCTTGAATGTTGTTTTTTTTTGTTGATCCGAAAAATGATCCGATCTGTGACTCAAATCCGTGCTATGATCTGAACCGTGAATTTGTGATCCATTGCACCCCTAGTTACAGCCATACAAAATTGTCAACTCTGAGTCCCTGCCTACATTACTCCCACCTCATCATGGATTATACCTTATGAAAGCAAGCTGATTGATCAAATATAATACCATCTTTTTTCAAGAGGAACACAAGGTCTCTTCAGATACATAGATCAGACTGCACATGCAAGTCAGCAGCTTGTGATTGAGGTACATTCTCTATAGTCATTGTATAATTGTACATGTCATGTCCTTTTTAATGTAGTGATTTACATGTCATCTCCTTTACAAGGATAAGGTCCACTCAGATTACTTACAGCATGTGACAGGTGTACCAGGACATGAGAGATGACATCTTGCAAATGAGGTACATTTTCAGAATTAAGTCTTTTGATCATAATGACACTTCTACTCTGATACAATTGCGACATGTGAGAGCAAAACCAACCATGAGCCACATCGTTGCATTCATTCCTTTTCAGGAGCACGGTTCTGTTTACAGAGCTTCACTAGCTTATTGTGCTACATATCACAACCTCTTGACTTTGTACTTAAGTTATTTATGATTTACAATGTGGCATAAAGTCAAGAGGTTATTGATATTTAACACAACAACCTAGCTTAGCTCTAAACAGAACCTCGTTCCTATGCATGCACAGTGGCATGTGACATACAAGAAACTACTCTCCTGAGGGTTCAAATTTTATCACTGTTATTTGTCTAGCCATTGCCTTTTGGGGTGAAGGAACATTGCAGTGCGGTGGTGTGGCTCAGTCATGTGTTTTTAATAGATTTTGGACATACCTCTGATGGCCACAGGTACAACATCAAGGGCGGAGGTGTTACTGATGATCTTGACCTATGCTGCAAGGCATCAATTAACTGGGTATGATGATTTGCTAAAACTTATCAATCACTTATTTGGACAAAATGTTGTACCAGGGTCAAAATATGCTTTTAACAAAGTGTTTAAAAATAACATGGACAAAGTAAAGGAGAGTTTTTCCTTACCACTGTCGCCAAGTGCTTGCTCATGGGGGAATTGTTGGGTCTTTGTAAATTAAAGAGTATGGTCTAGACCTGCTCTATGTGAAAAGTGCCCTGAGATGACTTTTGTTGTGATTTGGCGCTATATAAATTAAAATTGATTGATTGTTTCATTTTTACTTGTACCTGTAAAGCCAATTTGGGAAGTCAAAATGATGTGCTAGAGAACAGTGTCACTCATTGTATAGGATGTAATTCACCAGTTGACCCAAACTCCCTAAACAATGGGAGCTTCTTTATCAGTGTCCCAATAGCTCCACAGATTCAATACATCCCTAAAACTCCAGAGCTACCGAGCAATTTGAGCTACAGGGTGAATAGGCCAGGCAAAGCAGAAAACATTGACAGGTGACCTGTACAAAGTGCTGTCAGCACCAGTTGAAATTTTATCAGATCCTAACAACCTGTCATAAACGTTCAACTCAGATGGTTCACCTCTTTGCAAGTCATCCAAATTTTCCATCTGGCTCATTCACCTTCACCTCAATAAGCTGCCATCAAACACTAAGTTCAAACATGTGATGTTGGCTGGGTTGTGGTTTGGATCAACAGAAACTCAGATGCATGTTTTTCTTAAAGAAGACCTATAATTCTCATTTCAGCTCTAAATTTTTATTAGAGAGTAGCTCTGCATGATTCAAAGTTCAAAAAACTTTGTCAAACTATCTTAAACTGGCCTTTTATGCAGCCCCTCAGTATGATGAGCCCACTCTGTTCTGATTGGCCAGCTTTACGTATCAGAGTCGTGTAACTTTACGTTAATGCAAACCGAATTTCCTGCTTTGCCGTTTCAAATTAAAAGCTTCTAAATGACTGACTAATGGGAGACTTTTATTGTGAAGAATTTACAGGAAGTAAAAACGTGTTCCTCACTGAATTAGCGGAGCTTCATTAGCGGCGCTAAAAACCGGTCAAAAACAACAACATATGGAGCTATTTGGTCAGCGGATCAGTTAGAAATAACACAGGGAGGACTAGTACAAGCAGAAACAGCCACAGGGAAATGTTTTATGAAGAGCTGCAGTCTACTTATTTTACTTTGCTGTGCTTTGTAATGGTGTCGTGGCTTGGCGTAACTACTCCCGGAGCGGAGCAGTGAACTTGAGCACTGTGCACATAGCAGTTGTCCATATAAAGAAATCCGTCATGAACTGAAGTCAGCTCGGGCCGAAAGTAGAAAAAAATGTTGGAAACCAAGTGTTCAGAGCAGTCTGAAGCTGCTGCTTTTTGCTCACAGGGATTACTGCTACATACATTTACCTCGTTATTTGACACGTCGGCCACTTTTAACATGAATATCCGACATTGTGACATTATATATATGTCCCCTTTAAGCCTTTTGTAGATCAAGTAAAAGTGCTTGCAACCAAGGGAGTGTCATGGAGAAAGGAAGGGGATCTGTCGTCAGCAGAGTTTTGAGTGTCTGTTGCTGTGTTGATTCCAAGGCCGGACCAGCAATGCAGAACTGTTCACAATTTAGTTTCTGCCTCCAACCAGGCACAGCTGTAAATTTTAAAGTGAAATACACTATCAAAGATACATATTAACCTGACTGAGACACAGAAAGTATGTTAAATGACATGGAGGAAGCTCTCATCCTAAAGAAAAAATGTAAGGGGAGTAAAAGGGCTATCTCCTTTGATTAATATGCCACGCATTGATATTGTGTGGGGCTTTGTCCCTGATTATATGCATGCTGTCTTGTTGGGTGTTGCAAGGCTGCATGCGGGTCTTCTACTTGAGAGCACAGATTAACCATATTACATTGGTGACCCAAGTACATCAAGAGTATTGAATGAGAGATTACAAAATATCAAACCACCACACCTTATCACTCGATGCCCCCGACCAATCTCAGATTTCAAATAATGGAAAGCATCAGAGTGGAGGGCCCTGCGGTTTTATAGATTGCCATGTCTGGAAGGACTTATAGATGTAAAATACACAAAGCACATTTGCCTTCTTGTTACAGCAATCTACATGCTTTTGCAAGAGGATGTTAATTTTGAGGAGGTCAACCAAGCAGATGAGATGCTGTTAGAATTTGTAATTAGATTTGAAGCACTGTTTGGGGAGGTTGCCATGACCTCAAATGTCTGTGAAGTTGTTGGATCCCTTATGGGCACACTATGCCTTTGTTTTTGAAAGTGCTAACAGGAGTCTTCTCAAGTTGTTGCAAGGCACAAAGGATATTCCTGTGCAGACTGTGGGCAAATTTTTGCTCCACAGATCCATTCCATATTTTGCATCAAAAAACAGAATGAGTCACCATGTTTTTGGTTTCTGCAGTCAAATGGCCAATTAGTCAAAGGTTCAAAATGACAAAAAATGCCACAATACCACTGTTCTGTGGATAGTGGACAAGTCAAACATCTCACACAGGCTGAGTGTCAGGCTTTTGGTGCAGCAGGCAAACAGCCTCCAAATGAAATCATCTCAAACAAGAAAATGATTCACCCAGGTCTTGTTTTTACCAGCCGTAATTACAGTCGAGTAAAGAAATGCAACGACTGGTGTGTCAGACCAGCTGATGGATCCAGGGGAGAGTTGCATCAGATTCTCTCTTATGATGTAGATGGAAAATGTGAACTTGCCTTACTTTTCATCCCATTATACACAATTCCAGCTGCCTTTCCACAAGGTAGTTCTGTGCCACACATTGCCTGCGTCAGACAATTTGATAGATCACAAATGCAGCTGACTGCAGTACAGAGATAATACCACATGGTCAATATATACTGTATATTATGAAAACTCGAGTCAGCGTTCTTAAAAATCAAAGTTTGGAGAAAAATGGTTGGTTTCAAGAACATTTTTAATAGACTTTTATTAAACTTGATTTTAATAGTCTGATTTTAATCATCTGGAGTGGGGTGAAAGCTAACGATTGTTTTCATTATCATTCTTCTTTTGTCCCACAACCCAAAGATATTCAGTTGACTGTCCTAGAGGAAACCAGAAAATATTCACATTTGAAAAGCTAGAATCGGAGGACATTTCTTTCTTAAAAATGACTCACAACAATTAATTAATTATCACAATCGTTGGCAAGTAATTTAATACTTGACCAAGTTGGCCTACCAGTTACACCAGCTTGACTCAGCACTAAAAGTAAAGTAAAAATAATGCTATAAATAGTTTTTATTCATTGATTAATTTGATACAAAGTTCAGTAAAGGGAAGAAACTGAAATGAAATTGTCTGAGCAGTATTTGGTGTGAGCAGCAGTTCTCCTCAATACACATGCACATAGTTTTTCGGGTACTTGGCAGGTTGGTTGTTCCTGCATCTTGGAGAAGTTTCCACAGTTCTTCTGTGGATTTAGGCGTCTCAGCTGCTTCTGTCTCTTCATGTTAATCCCAGACTGACTCCATGATGTTGAGATCAGGGCTCTTTGGGGGCCATACCATACCATTTATTGCAGGACTTCTTGTGCTTCTTGTTGCTGAAGATAGTTCTTTATGACTCTGGCTGGATGTTTGGGCTCATTGCCATGCAGCAGAATAAATTTGGGACCAATCAGACATCTTCTTGATGGTATTGCATTACAGATAAGAATCTAAACATCTAAAGTGCCTAAAACCTTTGCACAGTACTGTATATCTTAAAAAAATGTATGGGGAGATCTTTAAGTTTTAATGGTGCAGCCTCATTTAGTAAATCACTAGTTTGAAACTAGCTAGTAGTTACTAAATTTATCTGGTGGTGATCATGGAGCTGGAGCTTGGATCAATCCTGGAGTGTCCATGTGAGACTCACTTTCTGCTAAATGTGTAGCTCTTATTAAAAGGTAGGGTTGAAAAGTGAAATGCTAACAGAATTTCTACATAGTCCTTATGGAGGTGGAGACATTATTTTGAAAGGCCATACATTCAGTAATACAGGTATTTACTGCGGCATACTGTATCAAAAACCCAGTGCATTCTCTGCCTCAGTACAGAAACCTCCTTGTTGGATCATTTTCAGCTCACTTATTAACCTTTCACCAACCAAGACAGATACTCAAAAGCACTTTATCAGGTGTAAAAGCTGCATTACCATCCACACTGTTTGTAGAGAAAGACTTGTTCCTATC
Organism: Thunnus albacares; assembly: GCF_914725855.1. NCBI lineage: Eukaryota > Metazoa > Chordata > Actinopteri > Scombriformes > Scombridae > Thunnus > Thunnus albacares. The sequence goes on from NC_058115.1 coordinate 1,830,863, forward strand.
GATTAGAGGTATGTGGTGCTTTTTTCTAGACCCAAGTCTGCAACCTTGAGTGTCTCTGCAGTCCATTTTTTGTAAATCCGTACCAGCCTCTAAACACTGGAGGAAAAATAAACTTGTAAAAGAAGGATAAAGGAAGTCATTAACATTTTTTCCCAATGCAACTGTCATTATTAGACTAATGAGTTACAAGTAAACAAAATCATCAGGTCCTTAAAAAGCTCCAAAAGTAGAGGTGCTTTCCAATTTGACACTATGTTTGTCAAATCACACAAAGATATTTTAACTCCCCCTATTGCTCATTTAATTAACTTGTCTTTTAAACACAGCTCCTTTCCTGATGACTGGAAATGTGCCATTGTCATGCCTATTTTTAAATCTGGAGACCTCCTTGAAGCCAGTAACTACAGACCAATAAGTATACTGCCAGTACTCTCAAAGGTTGCCGAGAAAGTTGTCATTAAACAACAGACAACATTTCTTAATACAAGCAATTTTGGTCTACATCGTATGGCTTTACAGCAAATCATTCCACCGAAACTGCTACCTTGCACTTAATGCAGCAAATTAAATCAAGACTTGACAAAGGAGGAGTGGTTGGTGCTGTATTTTTAGATCTGCGTAAAGCATTCGTTACAGTCAATCATGATGTTTTATATCGAAACTCTCTAAATTTAACTTCTCATCTAGAGCACTGGCATGGATGTCTTCATATTTATCCAATAGGATACAGTGTGTTAAAGTTGGTGACACACTGTCCAATAACATGAAGTGCACAATGGGTGTTCCACACAGGTCAGTGTTAGGTCTCCTATTATTTAGCCTATATATTAATGATCTCTCTCAACAGTGTCATATTAGAAACTGTCTCATTGGACACAGCCAAGATATTTATGCATGCTATGATTCTTTCCCATATGTCTTATTGCATCACATGTTGGGAGCAGGCTGGAGAAACAGCCATAAAACCTCTTGAGTCCTTATACAAACAAACTCTGGACAAAAAGCCAGTGCATTTCCATCACTGTAGCGTACTGGAGAAATACAATTTACTGAGCTTTGACAATTTTATATTATTCTCAAATTTGTGCCTAGTTTATAAAATTTTAAATGGTTTGGCCCCTCCTCCACTGTGTGACTTTGTGTACACTCGCTCAGTAAGTTCTATTAGATCCTCCAGAATATCCTCTATACAAGATTGTACCATACCATTTCGTCGCACTGCATTTGGGCAGTCAGCTTTCTCTGTGAAAGCCGCAACTCAGTGGAATGCCCTACCTGATGATATGAAGAACTGTAGTTCTATCAATACATTCAAGGCCAAACTAAAAAATGTACTTAAGACCAATCAGCTGTGTGACCACTGAGTCTAGTTTACATTATTCATTTCTAATTGACATTGTGGGTGGATGTGATGTGCTGTTGTGTGTAGCTTTGTATTTTGTATTATGTATGGAATGTTCTGTGTGGTTTTTTTTTGTTTGTTTGTTTTGTTTTGGTTTTTTTGTTTTTGTTTTTTTTTTGCTTTGTATTGTTCGCTGTTGTATGTTTTGATTGTGGGGGACTACGGATGCAAATTAGCTTTGAGCTAACTCCGGTGTAGTGCATCTTTAATGTTTAAATCTGCACACTGTCCTGATCAATAAATCAAATCAAATCAATTATTAGACATTTTGTGGTGACGATTAAAGCTTTTAATATCAAACAATTCATTTTAAGTAATCCAATTTATGTCTACCGTAGATAGTCATTGTCTTTTATCCAATTAATAGTGCTCTCTAAAAGTAAATGAATACTTGTGGTAAAGAGAAAAGAGGCAGCTCATTAAAAAAAAACAAAAAAAACATTTCAAACAGTGTTTGGGTGCTGAAAAAGTTACCTGTCGCTGTAACACTCCTCTTCATACTGATCATAAAGGAGACCTGTTGATTTTGTCCCTGTCTTACAGTGTATTTGTGAATGCACATATGACATACAGTATAACTCTTGTACAGTGGAAACAGCTTATAGTGATCACGTCTGTCCGGATCAAATTGATCACTATAAGCAGATGATTACTATATCCTATATCCGATTCTTTTTCTTAATTTCTCATGCAGATTACCATGTAACTGACATTTGTATATTTATTACATGAATATGAAGTAATGAAATCGGCAGCTTCACTATTTACTGAATTTTACTGACTGTTTCAAAATACAGGACAGCTGTTTAAACGCTGGTTGTTTTGCTGCTGCATCTGGTTGGCTCATTTTTGGCAGTTTGTCATAAGCTTCAAGGAGGCTACGTTTTTCATTGAGAGAAAATGACTTTTACCTTTTCTTTTTCCTGTCATGATTTATGATTTTATCATGATTTTCCCATTCAGGATGCAGAGTTTTGTTTGTATAAGTGTTCCAAGTTGGATTCAGCAAGTCTCATATTTCAGCTCTGAAAATGAATGTAAGTCCAATATTGACTTAGCTCTGATTTGGTATATCTGCTTCTTTAGCTGCTAAATGCTCCACTATGTTCACCAGCTAGTATCTGTCTGTCTGCTGTTTGGTGCTCAGCAAGTAGTGTACAGTGGGTTTATCAGCTTTTTCACTGAAGACAGCTGCCTGCTGCTGGAAACCAGGTTGATGAGAGTAGTGAAGCTGAACCAAAACAGTAAAGCTGATGGCTGAAAGAGGCTAAAAAGCTCAGTAGAGCTCAGGTAAATGGCAGAGTTTGTGATAATTCTCTGTGCGTGTGTCACTACGAATGACTCCTTTCATGTTACACATAGTCTTTTAATCTTTTGTTAATATAAAATGTTGATTAATGCAGGTTTAATTCTGTCAGTGTAGTGGTATGGGGAGCAAAAAGAAAAAAAAATAGAATATACAAGAAAATTGGGGGAATGCAACAAGTTCTCCTAAATCACTGTGCCACTTGCGAATGAATATGTTGGTACATGTGGTTTTTGCATGAGGACCATTGTTCCCTGGAAGGATCCCTGGCAAAATGTGACCCATTTTCTGATGATGACAGGCCTCTGCCATTTGGCTCGCAGCCATTATGGATATTTTTGTAGAAACCACAAAGTCCTGCGAACAAAAGTGTCATGTCTCTCTGCAACCTGGACATACAGTAGTCATCCAGCACAAAGTGCCCTTCACAGCTCCCTGGTGGCTGATTGGAAATCCTCCCTGCCTGCCTGTCTCTCCAGTGTGTAATTGACCCAGATCTGGGTGAAATAATCAGACAGATGAAATATTTCTCATACACTTGATGGCCTTGCCAACCCCATCCATTCCCCAACAGATATCTGGCCAGTGTGTTACAGCATTAGCTACCTCAAATTGGCCTGGACAGAAGCCTGATGTGTGTATGTGTGTGTGTGTGTGTTTGCTGTTGTCTTTCAGCCTGAATAACCCAGACTCCAGTTGTCACACATCACCTCTGCCATGCCCTATCTACCTGCTAATGAGAACACACACTCAAAGACTTATTCCTTCAACTCAACTCCCAGACAAACACTCCCTCTCTGTCTGCCTTTCTCTACAGTACAGGTTATTCATTCCCCATCAGTCTGCTATTGTCTTTTTCTATCAAGCTGTCAATAGCAGGGAGATGGCGCTGGATGAGAAACAGGGTAGACACAGGCCACTTTCATTTTATCTGTCAATCGATTGCATCTCAAATGTCTGTCATGCCTGTCCCGATCTTCAGCCTCTCTTAACAGCTTCTGTTCACTATTTCACTATTTATCTATCAAACTCTCCCGGCTCCACTGTTTAGTCTCTCCCGTGTTTACGCTTCCCTCGCTTGGCCTGTCGCTCTCACTTTTGTTTGCTCGGTTGAACTTTCTGCCTCTTTCTCTTTGTTTGCACACATGGAAAAGCAAAGGCGTGCACACACACACATACACACACACACACATCAAGACAGAGTTTTCATTGTTGGGAGAGCAGGTGAGTGTGCTGTAAATGGCCTGCTGCTGCAAAACCATTAGCATCGATGAGTTGGACTGAGTGGCTGTTGATTTCCCATACGCAGCCTTCCTTCTGACACTTTGAATACACCTGCTGTTGTGATTAGATCCTCTTTGTTAAACCTGTAGCTGAACAGGGAAATTGGACAAAGCTCCATGCTCTTTTACAGCAACACCAGGATTCACAGCTGTACAGCTTTTCCACCAGATAGTCACAGGAACGTGGGAATAAGAAACTAAAACATCATAACATTTTGCACTTTCCTGTTTCTGTTTCCACCAATATCAGGCGATATTGGCCAATATTGAAAAGTTATCTATTTTTTTTTTTTTTTACAATTTTACCAACAAGACCTGTTGATGTCAACAGCAGAGAGATCACCGAGCAGGCATAGGGAAGGAGACGTCGGGATGCTGAGATGCAGAATGTTGGACAGCCAGTCCCAGCATTTGGTTTTTATGCAACACCCAACCACCCCCACCACCACCCCCACCCCGAGCACCATCTCAAATATTGCCCTGTCCGACCTGCACAAACATCAGCCACACTTCATTTGCATATAATAATGCATCAACAATCACTTATGACTGCAGTTTAATTTTATGATTGTTACGGCACCAAATATAAGTCGTATAATTATTATAAGCCCATGCACACACAAACACACACACACACAAACACACAAACAGATGAGAGCGTGCCCTTTGCCTAATAAGTTCAAGTGCTTTAAAGTATAAATGGCCACAATAAAAAGGGAGCACCAGTGTCCAAAAACTCATACAACACTGGCAAGTGAGGCCGGCATGCATCCTCCTGTCCACTCACAAGTGGTGCAAGCATAAAATGATTGCACGAATCAATGAATAACCGCAGATATTACAGTCTGTTCATACCTGAACAAAGCACTTGATTAGAGCGGTAAAGTTCAAGGCTCTAACAATGTCACTTTCCAATGACATGTTAAATCGAGCATGATTCCATTTTAATTTAACTTGTTTTGATCGTTAATCTCGTCATGCTAACTTCATATAGCTGCTTTCAAACTTCCTGCTCCGGTGTCACATGCCGACAAACAACTGCTGGATGGTTAAAAACTCTGAATAACAGCTAGTTACTGCCACGAACTGGAACTCAGAGCGTGAAACAAGCATCTTAGAAACAGAAAGAGACAACAGAAAGATTTAAAAAGAGTGAAACTAAAAGTGTAAAGGCAACAAATGGAAGCAAGCACAGCAGCAACAAACACCACACTTACAGTGTCTGTTTTGGAGCAGAGATGTCACACTTTGCTCTAAATCCAGATAGAACAAACTAACAAAAAATGTACAAACAAGGCAGGAGTTTTTTTTCTTTCTTCTTTCCTCGAGCCTTGTAGGCCTTTTCACGTCGTCGGGCCCACGGCCTGAGCCTCAGTAAGCCTGTGCATTAAAACAGCATTGATGCTGATTTCTCCTGGGAAGGCCAGATTCCTGGATGGGCGGGCCTGGCCCCCCGGGGGACCACCGATAAAGCCGGGTCTGTGGACAGTTGTTTAATGACCCCCAACTAATAAAACTGTACATGTGTGCTGAGCCAGAAAGCATGATACAAATTGCCAGTTGGGGTGTCTGGGCATAGTGCACATGTATCTGAGTCAGTATATCCCATAAGCTGGAGTTTATGTATGGTGATGTGAATTCTAAATAAAATTTATACTGAAATATAAAGTAGGAATATATTAATATTTTTGGGAATACCTTTACTCACTTTTTTTTTTCCTTGAGTGAGATGTTCAGATGGATATCAATCTCATGTCTGTGTGTTCAGTACAGAGCTGGAGTCAGGACATGGTTAGCTGGGCTTAGCATAAAGACTTGAGAGAGTAGGGACAGCTAGCCTGGATCTGTCTGTTTTTTTTAAAAAAAAATGTCTCCCAACACCTCTGAAGTACACTGATTAACATGTTGTATCTAGTTAAATCCAAACACAAACAGAGATGTAAAAACAAAAAATAGTGGTTTATGGGGCAGTTACATGCTGGAACTATTTCCTGGCAAACTATCACTGGGTGCAGTGACTGTGCTCAGTTTCCTGAAGTCTTGTTGTCACAGTGAGGTTGTCAGTTTTGGTACGATTGTGCCTGTAGAGACCACAAGTAAAACCTGTGCTCACCAACTGTGTCTGGCAACCTGCGCTATTGCTGAAAACACTGCACCGAAGTGCTGGACAGATGGATAAATTGTCATCAAGAAATAGGTCCAACACATAACTTCCCCTAAAAACATAAATGTATTTTGTTTATATGATGTATAAAGTAAATAACAGAGCCTTAGATGTTTTGATTGGGGATTTTGCCATTTTGGACAGAGCCAGGCTAGCTGTTTCCTACTGCATCCAGTCTTTATGCTAAGCTAGGCTAACCACATCAAGTCCTGATCTTACACTCCAAAAGGCAAAAAAAAAAGAAGTTTCAAACTGTCAAACTATTTCTTTAATGTACTGTTGCACAATTAGTCAGTGTCTCCTTTTCTTTGTCTTTAAAATAACTGTTATGCTATGTTATTATGGTATGCTATATGGGTTTTTCTAGAGGGGACAGTGTGCTCCAGCGCCACTGTCATGGTTGAGGGTCCACTGCTTTGCTTAAGGGCACCTCAAAAGTAATTACTGAATAGAGAAGGTTATTCACTGACTTCTTCCTGTCATGCAGTTTCTCCACTACTCCAGGATTTCAAGCCACCTCCAGGCTATGTGTATCATCACCCAAGTCACTGAATACTTACACTTGAACTCCCTGCTGGAGTTCAGCATTACCAAGGTGCTGGAGTCAAGAGATAATTATAAAATAATAATTTTTAAAAAATGACTACATTTAACTCTAAGGAAAAGTATCTAGGAGTAAATGAGTGATAGGAAATATTAATAATATGAATTATTTTTTGCTTTTATAATAAGATGTCATTAAGATGTTATTCATAGTTTTAGATCATAATATCATTGATACTTTTAAGACAATAATGTAATTCTATGAAACAGAGGAGACAGGTAGGTTTGGATGTCAGTAGTGTCAATTCATTGTTGATTTTGGACTTTTCATGGGATTTATTTGTTTGACAACACGGAGCTTAATTCATTCAGTCACAGGTGAGACTATAAATATGAAAAGCTTCATCACCTGTAAAACAAAACATGTATCATGCGTGACCAGCAGCAGAACATCCCTATGTTCACTAAAACTGAACACAGGTGCTCCATCAAATGGGGAGCCATAGAACACCCAGTAGCCAGACAGGTGTCAGAGGCCAAACATTACTTGATGGACTTTTCTTTTATTGGTATTGATAAGATAAATATGGGACATTAACTTTCTCAGGAAACAGAAAGTGGCTTTCTGGATTTACAATCTCAGAAGCTTACATCCAAGGGGAATAAATGCAGATTTTAGAATTAGAGAGTTTTTACAGTCATTTTTTTACACATATTTAATAAAGGTTTTGCTGCTCTTTATCGTATGAACAGTTCAATCATGTATGTAGGTTTTTGCTTTTTATGATTCATTTTGTTATGTACTTTTATTTTTTTGCAATTTCTGCGCTGGCCATGCATCATCGTCTGGATGCTAGCCATACATGTATCAAGCTCTCATTGGACAACTGATGAGGATTCAGCTTTCTTGTAGACTATACGCTTACTGAGCACTTTATTAGGAATAGCTGTTCAATCTAATGCAATCCAATACAACAGCTCTGCAATAAATTCTACATTTACTAAGCTTAGGCCGTATTCAGTCCAAATCAGGCAGTGCGGTGTTCAGCCGCAGGGTCGAGCGGAGGTGTGTGTGTGTGTGTGTGTGATTCACCGGCTTTCTCGCTACCAGCACTCCCTCTCTTCATTCACTCTCTAGCTTGCTCAACCACAGCTGCTCTCTCTCTCTCTCTCGCTGGTGCTCTTTGCTCTCTCTCTCTTTCTCTCGTCTTTTTTAAAATGAGTCAGGAAGCTGACAGCAAAGTCTAACTTTACTTTTAACGTTATCAAACGAAGAGAAATGTCCTCCTAGTAACGTCTTCGTACTCTTTCACGGCAGAGTTTACAGCTCTGATCAGTCTGATCTTCGGCTGTGATTGGCCACCGCAGCCTTCAGCCGCAGTGACGTCAGGTTGCGTTTCTCCAAAAGTTGACTCTGGCTCAACTTTCCAGCCGCAGTCCGGTGCGGCGCTGCAGAGGCCAAAACGGCCGAAGCTGAAACGCACTACCCCCATCCAAATGATTGGAAGGACTGGTGTTTTCACTGCACCACCTGATTTGGTCTGAATATGGCCTTACACATTTTCAGTTTGTGTTGACATTGTCAGGAAGGTGATAATTCTACTATGTGTTTATTATTGAGGCCATAGTGGGTGGTGGTGTATTGTAGTGCATTAAATTGAAAAGTGTTTCTAATATTTTGCAAGGTGGACAAAATATTAGCAACACCTTTTAATTTAATGCACTCTGATGAAGGCCCTGTGCTTAAACACAGTGAAATAAAGAAGATTCCTCCTGCAGCCCTGAAGACATAGTGTTGCAAAGTTGTTTTTTTGCTTTCGTTCAACAACAAGAAATATAAAGAATATCAGCAGCTTGTAAAGTGATTTTTTACTCCGGACCAAAATGATGGGCAGGCAGGTCGTCCTCATAGCTAGCTGGGCAAAAACGTACTTCAAATGAAGAAGATGGAGTGATGAGTGTGACAGAGATGAGTATGGTTTCAGTACAGAGTCAGTGCAGACAGCAGCACTGACTGAAACCACACAGACAGAAAATAATAAAGCAGGCCGAGTCTCTGTGGGTGTAGAATGGGCTTCAGAGAGACACTATTTGATCAAATAACGTCAAAGAAAGATGGATTCACTGAGTCACAATCATTCAGTCCCATAATACATCTGTGGTGGTTTCTAAGTTTATCTGTCCTCCCATCATTTTCTTCCAAAATCTTTTTCCTTTCCACTTCCCCAAAATAGCGGTCTAACGTGAAACTTCCTGACAGTAATGACAGCAGTGCCTTTCATTCTGTTACAAATATCAGATTGGAAGTGACTCTGTGTCTTTCAAGACTGGCAGTGATGAGCGTAATGGAAACTGTTACCATCACTGACAGTGCTACCACTCTACCTCCTCTAACATCTTCAGCCAGTGAGACTCTGTCTAAAAGGTTTAATGTGAAAACAGCTTAGAAACATACTCGGCTCTGAGGAAACAAATTGAAACATTAAAATACATTTTAACACTTGCAGGGCATGTTGGTTTGAAAAGTAAAGTTGGATTTTCAAGAATAAAAGTTGGATTAGCAAATGACAATTTTTATAACTTAAAAAAATAGAGATTTTGAATGTGTATTTTAAATCTTTGAATCAAGTCTTGTAAATGTAACATATTTCTACCGAATTAAGCCTCATCTTTCATTAATGGGAATGTTAAATGCTAAGGCAATGTCAAAGTTCTCACATGTTAATGTGATTTTCACAATTTGAGACACAGAATTGCAAATTTCTTAAAAGTGAGGAATCAGCAGCAGGTTTGTGAGAGAACATCTTTTCTAATCTCAAGAACAAAACAGGTCCTAATAGATCCCTGTCAGCCATGTTTTCTGATCTAACAGCTATACTGGCACAATATGGCATCGTTTGTCAAATGACTGTTAAAAAAGATTTACATGAGTGTTTTTTTGATCTGCCACATATTTTTCAAATCAGAAAACATCTAGTTCTTTCCCACTGACGGTAAATATTGCTCCTACTTGTGTGTAGGAATAAACTGCTCACTTTTTGCATCCATCTCACTCTCCGCTTCTTGTCTTCATGTTGCGCCTTCATTCCTCTATACCAGGGAATAACATGCAAGTAGCAAAAATGTTGATACTAAATGTAGGAGTGAAATGTTCAACAATGTTCTTCTCCACTAACACATCTGATCTTGCAGCACAATATCTACTAACAGAAACTACAGCAATATTAAACTTTTTATGGTTATGTTCAGACTCTGGAAGCACTTGGTTAAGATCAGGGAAAGATCTTGGTCTTGGTTTAATACAGAAAAAAGTCTGCAGTGACATGAAGCTCAACATGTATATTAACATTTAAGCGACATCACAATCTTTCACTAACCTTAACCAAAGTGCTTTTGTTGTCTAAACCTAACCACAAGCAGGATATGAATCTTGGTCTCTGGTGTGAGACCTGCATCTTGACTGGCTGATCCATCCCGACCTCCTCAGTCCGACTAGTGTAATATATAAATGTAACACTACATTAATTTGAAAAAAAAATGTTACAAGGCTGGAAAAAAATATGCTTAAAATCCCATCAATGATGCGGCCCGAGAAAGAACAGAAACAGTCTACTTCCATGCTATCATAACAGCTTTAACTTGCTGAGCGTGAAATATCATGTGAGCGCACAGCTCTTTCAGTAAATCTCCTGTCATGTCTGAATAAAGCCATAAGGAACAATAATGTAAAAGACACCCACCACTGTAGTTACCATTGAGGTTCTTGAGGTCTAGGCCTTGTTTTTGGTTGTTCTTGTGGATGGAAGTGAAATGGGCAATGCTGCTGTGCTACTGTGTCAGAATCTATAGATCTCTCAGTAAAGTTGTGCACCTGCCTGGAATGCTGTCAGTGAAGGTTGAGAGAGACAATATCAATATGAGTGAGTAACTTACATGCGTTACATGTAATTTCTTAAGCATGATAAATAATATGTTTGTGTAGGCCTGTGTACATAAATATAACAGCACTTTCACCAGCTCACATGATTCATGTCATGATCACAATTAAACTATCAACATAGAAAACATGAGGGGAAACAAAACTGACCAACAGTTATTTCTAGGTCAAAACTGTTGTGGTTTGCACTGATTTTCAAAGATCAGACTGTGTTTGTTGTTTGAACTGGTGGATTTATTGAGACTGAACAAGGTGAGATGGATCACATTGTGTCTTCCTGTTGTTCTACAGTCTTCTGAGGGCTGCCTCTGACTGGTCCCTGCCTGCTGCCAGACAGTCAGCTGTGAATTTAGCATTTGGTTGTCAGTTGCTTGTTCGTCATGATAAAACAATAAAAAACAAATCTACTGTCAGTGATAACATCCCAAACCTTCTAGTTCTAATTTCAAACTGTAAAATCATACAGACCATATTCAAGGCCTTGAAAATCAAAATACAATATGACCCCCCATTACTGTCACATCACACACTGAATAATCAAATAATACTGCTACCCTTGTTATTAGGGACAAGATGGCTGCATGAGCAGTCTTTGTCTCTTCATTGTCTCGGCAAATTTACAAATAACTTGTGTGATACTATTTAAGTTGAATCTGTATTCATCAGACTGTTTTTGCAAAGCCTAAGTGCTTTTTTTGAGGTCTGAACTGGCCGCATTTGAGCAAGATTATGGCTGATAACACCAGACAACGTAAGTCAAAAGACTCTGACGGTGAGAACAGCAGCAATCCTGCATTAATGAATGAACTGAAGTAGCTTAAAGCATAAATAGACAATTTGCAAAACATAATGGAAAAGCAAGTGGACCTTAAAATGGATAGTTTGAATAGATTACTGGAGAAGCTGATCTCAGAAAGCCAAAATATCCTGAAGAAAGAGCTAGAAAAAAAGCCAAAGAATTGCGACTGAATTTGGACTTCAGGTGGGCATTCTGAGCTCTAGAATGGAAATGATTGAGTTGAAAATTGCTGAAAAAGCTATCCAGAAGAATTGTTTTGGGGAAGATGTCTCGTTGGTAATGGGGTTACACCGAGATGCTAATGAGGATTTGAGGCTAAAGTGAAAGATTTGTTGCGTGAAGGCCTTGTCTGCAACCTCTGTTGCTATGGAATGTTTCCGGGTGAGAGGACACAAACCGGGGTTGGTCAAGGTGGAACTATGGTCAGTCCAGGAGAAAGTGGCTGTGCTTCAGAGAAAAGCAAAACTTAAAGACAGTTTATGAGTCATCGGCGAAATCGCATGCGGAACGGCTGCTGGATTTTAATTTCAGGACTCTGCTTAGAGAAACTCCAGCTGGGAAGGATTTTTACTTGGCTGTGAATGGTGGACTGGTCAAATGACCCCTGGGGTAGCTGCATCAGGGGACAGGCCTGTATGAGGAGGTCATGCCCAGCCTGTAAGCACTGAACACTTTCTGTTAGTTCTTTGGAATATTGATGGACGGACGCTATTTATCCCCAGAAACCTCAACGTGGGGTCGAAATGCCAATTTTTTTGGCATTTATTGGCAATGATGCACTCCAATGATGTAAACTCTGTCTATATTTGTGGTGACAAAAATAGTCGTATTGCAGACTTGATAGATTATGGTGATGTAGACGACATTTCTCCCAGGGTTGTTTTGGACATGGGTGTAAATAAACATAGGGAGACCTTTATTGAATTTCTAAAAGACTCTAAATGCTGTGTGCTTAATGGGAGGTTGAATCCATAAACTGCTCATTTTACTTCTGTTTCTATAAGGGGCAAAGCCATTGTAGACTACACCGTGACACCACTTATGGACCTAAAAACATTGAATTTAAAGTTAATACACTGTCTGATCTTGTAGAAAGGGCTGAATCTAAAGTTATAAATTTCATTGATGATGGCAGTAGACTCCCTGACCATTCAGTGCTGTGTTTACAATTCCAAACAGGAGAATTTTTTACTAGCCGTAGTATTGTAGGCTCTCAGCAACAAGTGAAAAGGCAAAATAGAAAAAGTTTCTTTCTTCTGATATATGCCATAAAGCACTTCTCAAGGTCATAGATCAGCTGGAAAATGGCTAGAAAACACAGGAAAATGTTGATCATTGTTACAACCAATTTTGTGACCTTCTGTATAAGGAAGTGGATAAATACTTTGTAGTAAAAAACGTTATAATAAAGAAGCATTACAGAATAAAGCAGCCATATTGGACTGATGAATTAAACAAGTTATGCATTGACTTGTGCTTAGCAGAGAAATCTTCTCTTACGTGTAAGGATCAGAGTAAAAGAAGGATTCTAAAACATGAATTTAAATATTGTCAATCTAATTTTGATAGAAGGCTGAGGTTTTTCAAGAGATGTTTTAAAAGAGGACAAGCTCTCTAGTTGGACCATTTACAACTCAATTTTGGAGGGAAATAAATAAACTGGGGCCACAAAAGATCAAGTTGATTCCAATGGAGATCTTAATGGAAAATGGTGAACCTTCTTTTGAGACTAACCAGATATTGAAGAAGTGGGAAACAGATTACAGCCATCTGTATGCATGTAATACTTCCTTATTATTTAATGATCAATTCTTAAATGAAATTTGTAAAGTAAAATGTGAACTTCAAAATTGGATGAGTAATACAGCACGTTGCCAAAATCATATGCTGAATAATGAGATCGCACTATACGAGGTGCAGAAAGTGGTAGATAAAGCTAAAGCAAATGAACTCCCCAACGAGGTCCTTAAAACTCATAATTTGGTGAACATTTTACATTGTCTGTCTCAAACGAATGCTTTCAGAATGATGTTATTCCATCTGCACGGATTAAATCTATTATCAAACCAATCCCTAATCCTGCAAAAGTTGACCCCAGAGTTCCATTAAACTACAGAGGTTGATTAGCTTGATAAGTACAATACTTGTATAAATTGTATTCAGGTATCCTCAATAATAGACTTATTAATTACTTAGAGACTTGTGGATTATTGATGGATGAGCACAATGGCTCTAGGAAAAGCAGGACATGTATTGACCATATTTATATTATATCCTCAGTGGTGAGAGCAAGAAGGGAAAAATACATTTGCTTGGTTTGTTGATTTCAAGAGCCAGCCTTTGATTGGATCAATAGAGACCTTTTAGAGTATAAATTACTATGTCCTTGTATTGACGGTAAATGTTATAATGCCATCAAAGCCTTGTATAAAGCCCCAATTTTGTCTCTGCAGTTTAAATAATTTTAGGACTGGCTGATTTCCTATTCCATTTGGAGTGAAACAAGGAGATGTGATTTCCCCTACATTTGTCCTTTATGTAAATGACTTAGCTGAAGACATTAAGCTGGCCAATCCAGTTATAGTGATCGATAATATGAATTTAAGTGTTTTATTATATGCTGATGATACTGTGTTAGTTGCAGAGAGAGATATTAATTTACAAAAAAATATTAAATATTTTAGTTTATGGTGTAGTAAATGGAGACTGACCATTAATAGTGACAAAACACATATTATACATTTTAGAAAGCAACATGAACAACAGAGCAACCATATATTTAAATTTGGATCAATGCCTCTGTACACTAGTTCTTATACAGTTCTTCTACATATCTTGGTTTGTTTTTTAATGAAAATATGTGCTTTACAGAGGGAATTAAAGTACTGCCAGAATCAGCTGGAAGAGCGGTAGGGTCTTTTCAACTTTCACTAAACTTTATGACTCAATGGTTGGCTCAATTTCATTTTATGCTGCAGGAGTGTGGTGTTTTAAAGATGCCCCTGACAGTAATGCCATCCAGAATCAAGCCATGAGGTGTTTCCTTGAGGTGCATAAATTTACTGCTAAGCCAGCTATTGAAGGGGATATGGGATGGGAGTCATGCCTTGTAAAGCAGAGAGGTGAAATGGTGAAGTTGTGGAACCGCCTTATTCAGTTGCCAGAGGAACAACTGACCAAAAGATTTTTAACTGGGATCGAGCTCACAATTATCCTTGGTCGAGAGAGGTCTCTGCAATATTTCTTTTTTCTGACTTTAATTTTATTTTCAGGACTAACTTGCAGTGTAATATAAATACAGTCAAACAAAAATGATTAAAGATAGAGGAACAATGGAAGGAGGACATTTGTAAGAAGCCAAAGCTTAGAAACTACATCCAAATATCAAAGACAATTGCTATACAGAACCAATATCAAATCTACAGAGAAGTCAAATGTCTCTGTGTGTTCAGTTAAGAACTGGTACTTTACCACTGGCAACTGAGGTGGGCTGATATAAAGGTATTCCTGAAGAGCAACATTTATGTGTTTTTTGTGATCTTGGTGTTGTCCAGGGTGAATTTCATTTTGTATTGAATTGCCCTTTGTACAGTGACTTGAGATATGGTTTGTTTGAAAAGATCCAATTGATCCTGATTTGTTTTGTTTGTCCGAGGCTGATATTTTGAGTTGGTGTTTTAATATGGAGATTTTTGTTTTAGTGAGATTTATAGGAGGGGCTTGGCTGCTAAAACAGAGAACACTGTATCCATCATAACAGGACATTTCTTCCATGTAAACTAAATGTTCTGAAATGTTCTCTTTTTGAATCTGTGGAACTGTATCATCATGCTCTGTCATGTGGCCATCCTGGTTGTTATTGTCTATTGTCTTTTAAGCCCATATGGGCTGGGCACCAGAAAGGTGCAGGACACTTGCAAACAAATCAAACAAAGTACTAATTTATTATTGACGTGGGCTAAATATTTTTAATCCAGTTTAATACATTTATTACAATTGTGTTACATTTAGCTAGTATTTGACTTAGTGTCACAGAGTGAGCTTGGACTGAGAGAAGGAAGAGCAGGTTCAGATGACAAAGGAGGTTTAAAACAGAGAATCAGAGTCTGGGCAAAGTCATTAAGATCTATCCTCTGGAGGCCATACATTTTGTCTATTCATAAGAGAAAATCTGTAAACAGGTGGCTCTGGTGTCAAAGTCAGACACTTTGTGCATCCAAAAATCCACCAAGTCTCCTCCCTAAAACATTTGTTATCTCATAATTTCAAGTCTTTGAACAAATAAACAATACAGAAAACTACAGAAAATACAACAGAATGTGTAACCCTGCTTATCTGACCAGGGTTAGGACACAGAGCTGTCACTTCTCACTCTGACTCAACACAAAGATCAATCACTGTACACGTGGAATCATTTTCATACATTAATTCTTCCTCATGTCAGTTTTTTTAATATCTAAACACACTCCTGACATGCTAAGCAGCACTGCATTAGAGATGATCATCCTGTCCCCACTAATTGAGATGCTGCAGAATCACTCAGTGATCCCAAATTAAATTCTGGCATGGGTATGATCACTGCTGGGAAATCTCTGCATATGAAGCATGTTAACTGAAACTCAAGAGGGGGGGCAAAAAAAAACCAAAAAAAAACCCAACAAAAAATAGTCTCCTGAGAAAGACATGCTGGTAATTTCCGTATGTTTGTTCTCAGTCATTTATTTGTATAGTGTTTTTGTTTGGTAAATGCTTTTTCTCTTTTGTTGATCATAGCAACCTTTTCCCTCAAGAGCAGAGACAAAAACAGACTCTGAATCTTCACAATGACTTTATTCTAGGTTGAGTGTTAAGCCTTTTTGTCTCTTATGACACACTCACTTGCTATTGTGTTTAGCTTTTCATCAATGACAACAGCCACTCATGGGCAAAAATAGTCACTTCCACATGTGTATTTCAGTGTCTTGCTGCTCCACTATTTATTTAGTGTAAAAGGGAACTGTAGTGGGTTTACTTAGAGGTCATCACAAATTTATGCTGATGGGGTTTTCCATTCAAATAAAAAAAGCACAAATATATTCTTCTTCTTCTCTCTCTATTTGTATTTTTAGCCTATGGTGTGGCTCTAGGAACAGACATATCAGTCAATCCAGTCTACTCTAGTCCAGTGTGAAATATTGTGAGAACTGTTGGATGGTTTGCCATTAAATTTGGCACAGATCCTCAGAAGATTTTAAAGTGGGACTATATAAGTTTAGAAGGCAGAAATAATGCAGTCTTTCTCTTGCAAATCAAAAGTTTGCATGAACACAGCCTTGTTTAAGTCAACGCTGGTGGTTTTGCCACTACAGTCTAACCTGGTGTGGCTGACCCGTAGCTTATGGTGACTCACTTCACTGACTTTATGGTGACTCACTTCACTGACTTTTGTCACAGATAAACATTTTAATGGTGTTATTACAAAGGTAGACCAGAGTGAACCTCACCAGGAGACATGTTAGCTGCCTCCTGGTTATGGCTTCATTCCTCACTTTCAGTCAGGTTTTCTAATGATGATGTGTTTAAAGCAACTAACTCAAGAACAACTTTGGAAATTCAAAGTGTCATTATTTTGTAATTACAAATCTCTGACCATTGGCTCATGATCCTCAAAAATGAATAAACAAAATACAGATAAAACATGCTGGTGACATCCGTGGCATTGTAATGATTTTGGTTTGAATAAAAGCTGTTTGTGGCAGTGGTTTAAACACAGTAGCTCACTAAGCAAGCTGGGTCACTTTCTCCAGGTAGCTTATTGACTATGTTGCTGTACTCCTGTCTGACTGCAGATCCTTTTTTTGGGGGAGCTGTTCATACTCAGAGTTATATAAAAGGGAGTCAGATTATTGGAAGGTGTGACACTACTTATGTAATAGCTTCCTCCATCTTGGACTCTCTGGTTATATTTGTTCTCTCAAAAGGTTAGCACTGCCAGTATGGTTTGCATATCAAAATGCACCAAATTCAATAATCCACTAATCTTGGCAATTATATTCAAATGAACTGATTTTGGTCACAATTTTTGATGTAATATGGTAGTTTGGTAAGAAAGGATTCTGTGATAAATATTGCTGATTTTTGCCTATATTAACCTTCTGTCTCTTCCTAAGCTTTTGACTGTATGATGTTTATATAATTTATAAAATTATTATTGGACAGTCATAGCTGTTCCCCATTGCTTCCAGTCTTTGTGCTAAGCTAGGTTAGCCATGCCCTGCATCCAGCTCTGTACTCAACAGACAGAGATGAGATCAATATCCATCTGAACATCTCACAGAGAAAATGAAAATGTGTATTTCCCAAAATGTTGACCTAGTCACTATTGTAATTACTAATCACTGACAGAGAGGAGAGAAAAACATAGACACTCTGTATGAAAATTAAGGAGATTACTCCTTAAAGACAAAGGGACATAGAAAAAAGAAAAGCAATAACAAGCAAAGTCTTATATTTATTATTTATTGTGCAGTGGACTGGGCTGGTGTTTGCAGTGGTCTGGGATGTTTGTTTCTCTTTGTCTCTGTATAGGTGTGTATGTGTGTGTGTGTGTGTGTGTGTGTGTGTGTGTGTGTGTGTGTGTGGTGGTTGCCAGTCTGTGGGCCGGTCCAGCAGGCAGGAGCCTGTGTGATGCTCGTCATTCTGTCACACTGGATGACTCCTGATGCGACAGCGGCTGCTCTGGCCTCAAATACCCTTGAGACGGAGGGAAGAAAGGCAGATAGATGGATGAAGGGGAAGAAAGAACAAGAGTGGTATACAGAAAGAGAGAGAAAGTGGATATGTGTGTGTGTGAGAGCGAGAGAGGTGTGTCAGCAAAGGGCCTCGATTTCCCCAGAGACAGACTGACAGAGAGACAGATAGACGGAAACACAGAGACGTTGGGGTTTGGAAAGCAGAAAAGTGCCAATTCTTCCTCCTAAACTGGGCAGCTTCCAACAGATCCTGCAGCTCAGAACGTCAGCAAGGAAATATCTGGGACAGCTTTCCATTAAAACAGTTAAAAAGCACTTGGTGTACAGTATATACTGTCCTAAGGATGAGCATGTCTGTCTATCTATCCATCAATGTCCATCCTGAGCAAGATCTGATCTCAATAACTTCTGGGCAGATTGCTGTAAAATCTAATATGAATATCTGTGGCCACCAGAGGATCTCTTTAGCATGCATGAAAGGTTGGATTACCAACTGGACAAAGCAGACAACTGATCCAGATCCACATAGGCCCCTGAAGTCCCATGTTCACTATATGTCATATTGTTTCTTGTAATTACAGTAATTGTTAATTTGTCAGGGTCCTGTTTTGTGTCTAGATCTGTTTTTAAGAGCTTTATTATTTTAGTTCATAAAAAAAAAAAAAAAAAAAAAAAAAATCACTATTGGGTCCATTTAGTTGCTGTTCTGGAGCTTTCGATCATATCATCATCTTCATCAGCAGATGGGGTTGCCCAGTTGAAATGGAAATTTGAACACTGAAAATTCCATGACTTTTCTGAGAACTTCAAGGGTCCATATTGGCTTAAAAGACAATCCCACTCTAGGAACATTTGTCCGACATTAGGAATGCAGTGGTAGAATAATTATTCAGAACTTTAAAGCTGCTCTAATCTCTGTTTTTGTAATAACAATGTATGAGCTGTCAGTGTGTAATGTGTTGGTCGTGGCTCTTAGTGATGAACCTACAGAGAATTATCAGCAACTCTGCAGCTCCCCTCAGCTTTATGGAGCTTTATAACGAGTTTCAGTTCATTGTTTAAATTTCAGGCTGCAACTTTACTGTTTTGGTTCAGTCTCAGCGCTCTCATAGCATCATTTTCATAATGCTGTTTTCAGAGAAAAAGCCCCAGTACACTACCTGTTCAGCATCTAACAGAAAACAGACAGTTATCTGTAGACTAGCTGTGAACATAGTGGAGCATTTAGCAGCTAAAGAGTCAGATATTTCCCTCAGGAGTTGGTAGAGAGGAAAAACAGAGCTAAAAGAGAGTTAATATTGGACTTAGATTCACCAGGTGGAAAGAAACACGACTTCAATTCAACACGACTGAATTATAATGTTAAACATATCAACTTAGAAGTTGTATGTAATATGTCAGTGTTGTGTTCACTACTTGTTTCTGCTGCCTCCATTGCACACAAAAAAATAGATTTAAAAGCACACAAACTTGGAACACTGAACCTCAGTTTGACTATTTTAGTTAATATTGCCCTCACATGGCACATATCTCTGGTTGATTTTCGACACACACATATATATATATATATATATATATGTATGTGTGTGTGTGTGTGTGTGTGTGTTTTGTAGAATGTATTTACAAAAAAACAGACCAAACAGAGAATCATTAGAAATGTTACAAATATAACATATTACAAAGCCTTTCATACAAGTTAAAACACACACTAAAAGTGACACAAGTGACATATGGCAGCCATATTAAGGTCAAATTAGTACTTGTACACAACAGAGTTAGAATCACTGTATTCCCAGCACACCACATGACTGCTACAAATGAACTATGACCTAATTTGGAGATTGAAAATACAAAATCAAAACAGGTTCATTGTAGGTGATGTGAGCTGCAGAGACAGAGATTATAATTTATGCTTGCAGAGAGCTGTGGAAAGAGACAGAACATGTGATATGATGTGGAGACGCTGCTGCTGTTGTGACAAATCAGCTATTATCAGA
Source organism: Thunnus albacares (assembly GCF_914725855.1). NCBI lineage: Eukaryota > Metazoa > Chordata > Actinopteri > Scombriformes > Scombridae > Thunnus > Thunnus albacares. The sequence continues at coordinate 1,851,025 of NC_058115.1, forward strand.
GATAATGCTGAATGAATCCCACAGACATCAGTCTCCATCAACACACACTTTAAAGTAATACACTTTAGTATGCAGCATGTGCAGCAGTGCTGCATGGTTGGTTGCTGCTTTATCGCTGCTAATTATTTTTCCCCATTTTTAGTTTTTAACTACTCTTTTATGGCATGTTGTCTATGATTGCTTAACCTTCAACTGAATTTTATCAGACTATTATCTGTATATCAGCTAACCAGTATGTTAATCTTACTTGAGCAGTTTCAGCCGCCAACTCAGACAACACAGATGAATCCCACTCTATTTTTGGCCAATTTGATAGCAGGCTTGCTACATCTAACCCTGCAGTTACATTTTATATCAATGCCACCACTCACCTAGGGGTGCAATCCCTAGACCGGCAGCTTTGGCTCCCATGGAATACACCGGCACTCTGTCTCCAGGGTGACTAGCTCCAAGTCCACAAGACAACGCCCATGTCAGGTCACAACCCTGGTCATAGGTGACTCCATCATCAGGAATGTTAAAAAAAGTTCAGCAATAGTTTGTTGTGTCCCAGGTGCCACTGAACTACTGTCTAAACAACTGTAAAGTGACTTTGTACTAAATTTTACAAATTAAATATGCATTGCATATATGCATTTTCTCATCCATGTCTCTCAGTGACTGGACGAGCACAGAAAATTCACCCTCCTTCTGCCTTGACTGGTTCAATGGTCATACACACCATTTCCGACATCTTCTCTGTTTTCTGCGTTGCAGTAATTTCAGTAAAAGTAACTGTTGTTCAACATTTATTAGTTCCAACTTTAATATGATCCACTCAGTTTCAGTCGCCATTGTTTGAAGTACATGACAAAACCGGAAGAAACTCAACACAATGGCATAGGAACCCCACTGCGAACTAGCGTTTTGGCGGTGTAATTGCAGAGTGATGCAGACACACCAGTGCACAAGTATAAATTCTCACAATGGTGTAGGCCACTTGCGTAGGCTATGGCGTACATTCTGTGTAAATTCAACAAAGAAGTATAAATACAGCTTAAGGAGGAGATAAAGCCCTCATTAACCTGAGAGATAAGCTGCATATGCTGATCCCATGAGGGATAGCGGTGAGAACAGCACAAGACAGTGTTGACACTAAGCAGACATGAAGTGTCCTCTCCCCAGCCAATGTGTGGGCATGAAGCATTATTCCTCAGTGAGTAGATAATGTCGCTAGCCGCATCACCATTAGCCAGAGAGACAAGCTGCGCTAGCTGGTCCAGTTGATAACAGCACCGACAAGCACAGTGAGAGACAGATCTGCTTTTCTGTGTTGCTATGTCGGGTTGGATGTGTTTCTTTCTCACAACATCGCACCTAACATAGCGCTCACGAATGGTCTCAGTGCTGAGCTTTTTCTGGCTAGCGAAGCATGTAGCTAAATGAGGCCACCCGCTGTCTGCTTCCCTAACTGTGGGAGAAGAGGCAGGGTCACCAGCTGAGTGAGCGCTCTCTGCATTACATAGCCTCTGTGACCAGCTGGATGAAGCAGGCTGGGCGCTATCATCACAGCATCATGGAGGGCCGGGGGGTGGAAGAGGGGAAGCAGGGAGAATTTTGCTCCTTGGTGGAAAATGTAATTTGGTGTTATTGAATTTATTTATTTAAGAGCAGCATGAATATGAGCAGTGGTGGGAGGGGGCAGTGAATTCCAGCAGGGGGGACTGAACTGTTGAAAAAGCTCTCAGGAGGTTTTCTTTGTCCTCTCTCTGTAGGACGGTGAGTCCCAGCCACATGTAACGTGAGCCCACTGTTGCAAGCAACATCACGACAGTTCTCTAACTTCTGGTAATTTTCTTTAAAAAGTAAGTAATTTGGATGCCCTAGGATGCCGCTGTGAACGCAACTCTCAAGAGACAGTGCAAGATCCAAGATGGCAGCCCACCGCTGCTAGACTACTGATCCAAACAAACATATCTACTTGGACACAAAATCTTTTTTTTTTCTTTTTTTTCTTTTCTTTACTACCCAAAAACTGGACTACAATATCAAGCGACCTGGACTTGGAAGAATAAGTGTGATACATGATTGTTTCAACAGACTACTGCACCATGAACAAAGACAAAACAGATGACACAGAAAAGGGGAAAACCAAATCCACTCCAAACCCCAAAAGATATTGTCTGGATTCACTCTTCAGCCCAGGTACACCACCATCCACATCTCCGAAGCCACCATGCTGCACAGAGGTAAGCAACACAATCATCTCCATTGATAAACTTACCATACTGAGTCACACTCATCGAAGTTCTGCACAGGGAACTTAAGGCACTACCCCAGAGCCTGGAAGAGACACTCACCAAAGAAAACAAATTACTACAACACTCTGTCCGCACTATCACCATCCAGCTCACTTCTGTGATCACTAAAAACAAAAGAAACTATTCTGGACTTACAAGAGCACAACATGAGAGACAACTTAGTTTTCACCAGCATTCCTGAAGACCCCACAGACGGTCCTGAAAAACAGTCAAGGATTTCATGACCAAACAACTCAACGCAAGAAATCATCAACAACATCACATTTCACTGCGTACACCATATGGGATCAAAGAACACCGATAAATGACCACAGCCAATCATTGCAAAATTCAATCATTACAAACAAAAAGACCTAGTGCAATGACAAGGCAGGCAGCTAAAAGGAAAAGACTATGGACTCAATGACCAGTATTCAAGAAAAATCCTACAGACATGCAAACAACTACTTCAGATCCAAAAACAGAGGATGAAGGAAGGAATAAAAACAATAATCTCTGTAGACAAATCATACACTGATAGCCAGTTGTACTGAGATAAGGACATAACCCTCTTCTAGACGTCTCCCCCTCTTCTCTCTCTCCCTCCTTCCCCATTACCTACATAAACACACACACACACAGACAAGTCACATTCATAGTAATCTTTTCAACATGTCATCACTCAAATTGCAATTGTTTCTCAGGCAAAAAAATAAGTAAAAAGTAAATAACAGTATTGAATCACTTGACCAAACCAAAAACAGATAAATGCTTATTACAAGAAACACACGTCTCAGAATCAGACCACAACAAATTAAAATCATCACAATTTGATAACTTATTTTCTGCTCATTACAACACAAAACAAAGAGGTATATGTATTTTAATAAACAAAAAAGTCGCTTTTGTCAATAATACCACTATCACAGATCCTGAAGGACGTTTTATCATCAAAAACGTATCAATCAACAATAGCTGAGTAACAATCTGTAATGTTTATGGCCCAAACACTGATGTCCCATCCTTTCTTTTTTTTCCTCCATCTCAAACATTTCCAATTGCCCAGTCAAAATAGGAGGCGACTTCAACACATTTATCGACCCATCACTTTTTCACATGATTTTGGTCTTGGCAATAGTTGGCAATTGCAACACCCAACTCTTTGACTTCATGCATTCATGCATTGACTTCTGCCTCACCAGCAACTCAATTATATCTAATATTTCAGACCCAAAGATCCATCCCATCATTATTAGTGACCATGCCCCTATAACATTTAATTGGAATAGAACCAATCAACATAAACCCATCATCCAATGGCGCTTTAAAGCTTTAAAAAAGAGTGGGCATCCTTCCTAGAAATAAATGATTCCCCAAAGTCATCACCAGCTCCACTATGTAAAACAGGAAAGGCAGCACTAAGAGGTAAAATAATTTCATTCTCTGAAGGAAAAAGGAAAAAGAAGCTGAACTGGAACAAAAAAATCAACTTATCAACAACTTGATAATATTAATGCAAATAACCCCACAGAGGAAACTCAGAATGAATTAAAAAATTATAAATTCCAACTGAATGAAATTATCAATAAGAACACTCCTGATACACAGACTTTGACAAGAATATTTCTACCATAACAATAAATCTGGTAAATACTTGGCAAATCAAATTAAACAAAATAAAGAAAAAGCAACAATCTCCACCATTAAGGACTCAGCAGGGAAGCCCACAAACTCTCCCGAAGAGATAAATAAAATTTTTAGAAGCTTTTACGCCAATCTTTATTCATCAGAAAAAGACCCAAGTCAAGAGTACATCAATTAATTTCTCTTAAGCATTGACTTACCACAGCTTAATAAAGAACAAACAAACATACTCGATGCACCAATAACACAGGATGAACTTCTCTCTGCCCCCAAACTTATGCCAAATAACAAAGCACCAGGACCCGATGGCTTCCCTGCTCAGTTCTGTAAACACTTCTGGTCCATTCTAGCTCCGCTCTTCAACAAATTGATAATTGAAATAAAACAAAATTCAAGATTTCCAACAAGCATGAACACAGCCGCAATTGCACTCCTTCAAAAGCTAGTTACTGTCACATTTCTCTCATCAATGTAGATATAAAAATCATCACTAAGGCACTAGCTCACAGAATAAAAAAAAAAAATAAAAATTCCATCCATAATCCACCCGGATCAAACCGGCTTTATCAAAGGTAGACATGCATTCAGTAACACATGAAGACTGTTTAATTTAATACATTATTCATCATTACAACAAGCAGGTACCATCATAGCCACTTTAGACACAGAAAAAGCTTTTGACAGAGTAAACTGGACATTTTTCACCACACTAGAAAGATTTGGCTTTAGGGAATAATTTATTATCTGGGTCAAGATTTTCCTCAGCCACTGTCATCACCAATGGACAAACCTCACCAACCTTCACATTGTACAGGGGGACTAGACAACGATGCCCACCCTCTCTATTCACCTTTTTCATTGAAACTTTAGCAGCAGCCATTCATCAGAACATCTACATAAAAGGAATCCAAACACCCAAAACACATCCTAAGATCAGTTTATATGTGGATGATATATTGCATTACACTTGTTTGTTTATTTATTGAAGAAAATGATCCAATGTTACATATTTGTGCGTGGCAAAAGTATGTGAACCTCTTGAATTATCAGTTCATTTGAAGAAGAAATTAGAGTCGGATGATTCAATCAATGGGATGACAATCAAGAGTGAATCTAGGAAGCCCTGCCTTATTTAAAGAAGAGAAATCTAAGTCTTCACTATCAAAGTCTGAGCTTCACAACATGGGTTTGTGGAAGTGTGTCATGGCTTGAAAGCGCCTTAGAGGAAGAGATGTTAATGCTCACCAGGCTAGAAAGGGTTATAAAACCATTCTAAAGAGTTTGGACCCCACCAGTCGACTGTCAGGCGGATCATGTATGAATGGAGGACATCCAACACTATTGTTACCATCCCCAGGAGCGGTCGAACTACAAAGATCACACCAAGAGCAAGGTGTGTAATAGTCAAGGGACCCCAGGGTAATGTCTAGGAAACTAAAGGCCTCTCTTGTAGTGGCTACAGTCAATGTTCATGAGTCCACCATCAGGAGAACATTGAACATCAACAGCATGCATCGCAGAGTTGAAAGGAAAAAAGCCACTGCTCTCCAAAAAGAACACTGCTGCTGTCCACAGTTTGCTCAAGACCACGTGGATAAGCCAGAAGGCGACTGGAAAAATGTTCTGTGGATGGATGAGACCAGATGGATGATACTGCCTCTGGACCAGGATGGCTTGCAATGGGACTCTCCATAACCTGTTGTTCCCCTTCTCCTTTCCACAAATTTAGTAGTTTTAGTAGTTTGTAAAAAATAGGCAGTAAATCAAAGGTGCAAAGCAATAATCGCCTTTGAAGTTCTTCTCAACACGTTACATGGTGTAATGTCTGTGTTATGGGTGTACAAATAGGTAGAGGTCAGTCTGGAATGAGGCGATGAGTAAAGTTTTAGCTCAGTAGTCAGCACAGTCGTCTATGATCTGGGAGACTCAAGTTCGAGACCTGGTGTGGGGACCTCCTTCATAAGGTAGTTTATTCATGAACATTTATTGTAACACTTTAATTTTCTAAAATTACAAGCGCAATAAAAACAAAAACAGAAACAGGATTTTTAAGCCTCTTTCCACTTTTATTCAAATAGAAATACAAATAATTTTGCTGCCTCAACAAATACAGATGAAAATACAAATACTGGGCTCTCTGCACATCCCTACTAAACACACAAGTCGTCCTACCAAAGAATGGTTAGAGCAGAAGAAAGTTAATGTTTTGGGATGGCTGAAACTAAAGGGTTCACAAACTTTCAAGCAGCACTGTATACAAATGGATCCACCCAAATCAATCAGATATCACATGGTTATATAAAGAACAAACAGTTTGTAAAGACCTTCAGATTTCAGATATACCATTTCTCAGTCAGACTATCAAAAGCCATCCATGTTTTAAATCAGTAACAATAGCTGCAACTCTGACGGCCTGGTGGAAATTCCACAAAATCACAAATTATGGCCACCAACCTAGATCTTCTACCTTCATCTTCAGATTTAATTAACATCCTTTCTCCAAAAACACTCCTTTCCAATATATATAGAATACTATAACAGTCTGACAAAATGCTATCCATACGATCAATAAAATGGGAACTAGACGTATCCATCACTCCTGATGCCAACTTCTGGAACAAATCAGCAAAAAATCTACTTCATGACTAAAAATGCCAACCTAAAACTCATACAATTTAAGATACTTCACAGAATTCACTTCACTGGGCAAAAAAAAAAAAGCCCAGTGATTAAAAAAAATGATTGATTTAAAATTGGATTCTCATCAGAAATATGTTCACATTGCACACAAAACAGCCCAGACAGCTATGTTCACAACTCCTGGCACCAGACACCCATTAAACACTTTTGGAAAGAAATCACTGAGTCACTATCCCTCTTCCTGGGCTACCACATCCCATTATCCCCCCTCACTCTTCTTACTAGGAGACATATCAACAATCAACCTGAACAAAACAAACAACAAATTACTCCTCGTGGCTCTAACTATCACCGAGAAAACTATCCTCATGAATTGGAAATCAAGGGACACCACACATATTGCACACTGAAAAAACTTACTCATAGAATACATCTATTTAGAAAATGTATCCACCACCATCAACAATACTGCGACTGAACCCCACTCTATTTGGTCATCTTTCATTAATTTCTTACAAACCTGTCTACCAATCATAATTTGAACACATTCACATCAGTATCTACACCTGCATGTTCATATATGTTTACATACATACATACATACATACATACATACATACATACTGTAGATACATACATAGTTCTAATTTTTTTCTATATCTATTTCTATATCATTTCGTTTAATCACTATTTAATCCTGTTCTTCTTTATTTTTGGATTGCATCCTCTAGTCCAAAACATCGATCAGTAACTCATTATTATGATTAATTTTGATATAAATGGTGTTAACAATGAAGATGTTTATTTTGATGATCATTTTAATGATGATGACTGTTATTGTTACTCTTGTAATATTACATATGTTACATACTATTATAGATGAGGATGAAAATGAATAGGATGTTGATGCTGATACATCATTATTATTATTGTTATTATTATTATTGATACGTTATTATTAGTATTACTGTTGTTGCTATTGTTGTTTTAATCATATCATTATCACCATCATTGTTATGAATGTTATAAAGACAGACTGGTAAGGTGAGGATTAGGATAGGATTATTATTATTAAACTTTTTATTATTTATTATTTTATTATTAGATTATTATTGGTAAGTCGAGATTTGTGATGATGATGATGCTTAAAATATATTACCCTGATTATTTCCAATAGTATGATGATGTTGATTTTTGTACAGATTTTTAATTTTATTAAATTATTATTTTTATTGTTATCAGATATGTACATAGGATGACAAAGATGAGGGTGATGTTTGGTTTATTTGTTTTAAATTATTGAACAGACCCCTCCTGTAGGGGCAGGTTCTAAAGGGCATCTGACTTTCAACAGGCCAGCCACCTCCTAACACAGGCCAGAGCAAAGAAAGCAAGGAAGAGGAGTAGGGGAAAAGAGATAAAACTAAGGGAAAAAAGAGAGGAAAAGAAGCAAACAAACAAAAATTAATCTCCCCTGACCTAGCTGTCCTGACCTGGTCCACCCCGGTGCCTCTTTGTCATTGGAGCCCAACCAGAGATGCCCTCCAAGAGCACTGTAGCTATATTATTTATTTAGTTATTAATTTATTTTCTTTCTCTTTCTTCTGATACCACTGTCTCACCCTTATGCTCTCTCCCCTCTGTATCTTTTACACAGAAAACCCACCCTACACAAACACACACACTCCTACCTAAATACATGCATGTTACAATAAGAAATCTAAGCCAAACATTATGCCTTTTTCATTTGTTTGTGTGTTTGCTCTTCCATTGTTCTTGTTACTGTTGCAGGTTTTTGCCTTTTTTCTCTCTTTTTGTTTCAGTTTGTTTGAGTGTAGTTTTCCCTTTTGTCTTGTGCTCTGTCATATGTTGCTTGTGTTCATACTGGTCACTTGTATTGTACTATAAACAAATTGAAATAAAGAAAAAATAATAATTTGGATCCCGTATTACTCAATAATTACAGACCAATTTCTAAATGATCATTTTTATCTAAGGTGCTTGAGAAAGTCATATTAACTCAATATCTTTTATGAATAGTAATATTTAAATAGTTTTCAGTCAGGTTTTAGAGCTCACCATAGCACAGAGACAGCCCTCATGAAGATTTCTAATGATCTGCTTTTAACAGCTGATGGAGGTGAATGCACACTCCTGGCACTTTTAGATTTGAGTGCTGCCTTTGACACTATCAGTTACTCCATTCTCCTGCACCGTCTAGAAACCTGGGTTGGTCTTAAGGTAACTGCTCTACAACTACTCCGATCATCCCTCTCCAATAGAACCCTCTCTATTGTCATAACAAATGCCTGTTCCTCTGTTGCCCATTTTAATTGTGGTGTTCCTCAAGGCTCTATCCTTGGCCCACTGCTGTTTTCAATATACATGCTTCCTCTCAGCCAGATCACTCAGGACCATAGTATCTACCGCCACTGTCACACAGATGACATGCAGTTATATGTCCCACTTCAAACCAACAACCCAGCAGCCTTGATAATCTGTTTGCCTGCCTCAGTGATGTTAAATGTTGGCTGTCCCAAACTTTAAAACTTTAAAATTCAACGACAATAAGTCCTTGGTCCCACAAATTCTACCAGCCTGCTTCACACTAAGCTTGGTTCACTGACCAATAACATTAAGCAGTTATTTTTGATGCAGATCTGTTTTGATGTTAACTAAACTAACTAAACTAAAATAAATAAATAAATAAATGAAAATCTCCAAAATCAGATGATTCCTGTCTCCTACTGATTTAAGGTCATACACACTTTGATTTTCTACTGCCTCAACTACTGCAATCCACTTTATGCCAGCATCAGTCAGAGCTCCCCTCAGAATTCCAACTGATACAGAACGCTGCTGCCCAGATTTTAACTGGCACTAAAAGATATGAACATATTACTCCAAAACTTGCCAACTTACACTGACTGCCTGTTACATTTATTAATTTTAAAATTCAACTTATCACTTTTAAAGCATTAAATGTCCTTGCTCCAAATTACATCAATGACTTATTAACCTCCTATGTGCATGGGAATTCACCTAGATCAGTGGATGAGGCTCTGCTGGTTATTCCTAGGTCTTGGCTAGTGACCGAAGGTGACTTGTCCAAACTGTGAAACAGTCTGCCTATCAAGATCAGACAGACAACATTTTTAGTGTTTTTTTAATCTCTTCTTAAAACATTCTTTTATCAGAAAGCTTTTATGAATTTTTGATTTGTGGCTGTGTTTTATTTTTTATACCACTTTTGACAGTTCATATTTTTGTGTAACTTCATTTTATTCTCCTCTGTTTTATGATCCCTGTTTTCCTTTTGTTTTCAATTTCTGTTTTGCAATGATGGCCGAAGCCAGAAATTAGATTATTAGGGCCTGAGTCTCAAAAGTGCCAGGGCCCAACGGTCACTGTTTTGAATCTACTTTGCATTTTTTTTTGGAAAGTAAAGCCATTAACAGGCATTGTACTTTAACAAACTCCTCCTGCAGATTTAACCTGAGCAACTTCAAATTTGGTAGGTGATATCTAAAGACCTATGCCATGCAAAATTATGAAGCTTTTTAGTTTTCATGTGGCGTGCCAATAAATTTTGCCCAAAACATGTTTGGGGCATTAAACAGGAAGTTGTTGTAACTCAACTTTACATTGTTCAGTCTGCCCCAGATTTCTCATGCTTGATAAGAGTCCAGGCCTAAACACATCTACATGTCAATATTAAGTCATAGTCATAGTGCCACCTACTGGTAACAGGAAATCAGACTTATGTGACGAACATCATCTGATTTACATGAAATTTACATGGTGTGGTCTACACATGATTTACAGCAACATGATGTATAATTAGTGGGTGTTCTCTAATGCCACATAGTAGACACAGGAAGTGATAGTTATCTTCTACATGCAATGTCCAATATTCATGAAAATGTATATCCATGTCAGTTGCCCTCTTTATTGCTGCATTAATATTTCACTTAATGCAGTATTGCCTATGTGCAACAGGAAGTAAGGCCTAAATGACACATAGTTCATCAAATGTATACACAATTTCTAATAAGTAATCTCCAGCACCACATACTGCACACAGGAAATGATATTTTACCCATTCACACAGTGTCTGATAATCCTGAAAATTCAGAGCAGTGTCAACAGACCTCCAATAGTGATACCATGGCTGCTGCTCCCTCCGACACGCACAAGATTCAAGGACCCATTCAGCACTGCTTGCAGCTTTAATTATTATTATTATTATTATTATTATTATTATTATTATTATTATTATTATTATTATTATTATTATTATTATTATTATTATTATACAAGTTGTTACAAGAAAGAGAGAGACTGTATTATAATATGCTGCTGTAGACAACCTTATCAAGCCACATATCATGTCGTTGTTACAGCTGGGACATATATAAATCATTTGCTGGCTTTTGAGTGGAAGGATGGGAGTGTGTTTGTTCCTACTGTGTGTATACAATCTGATTTCTTGAAGGATAATTTCAGATTATGTCAGTTTGGTTCAGTTGACAGCTGGAAACACAGACAAGGCAAAAAGCAGAAGCAATCAGATGATCGATCAATTTACAGACTGCTTCAACTTTGTCCTACTACACTTACTGTTGTTATGTGCACATAGTTTTTCTGTGCAATGAAGACTTATTATTGAGTGTTGTAATCTGGATAGACAATTGCAATTACTTTGGCAAGTGCATTTTTCAGTAGAAATGGTGGTCACAGCTACAAAATAAGCCCCAATCATAATAATCGTAATTATCCTTTAAACTCAGTTTATCTTAATACAAGGTCTATTGAGTAGTTAGGGTTAGCTAGGTTAGTAGTTCATAGTTAGTTATCTACCTAGCTACATCCATGAAAAACAGAGACTGAAAAATAGCCAGAAAAATAGAGCTCTCCACATTACTGCAAGTCAACTTACAGAAATAACACATCTTAAATTGACATATTTCTTCAATTGGTGTGAAAAACATTTCCTGCTCCCAGCAAATGCTACTGAAGATTCTGTGTCAACTGAAAATAATGTCAGCAATACGAATACACTCACTCACTTGCTCAACTAGTTAGGACATAACAAAATAACACTCTTCCAGCAAGAGACTGGCTAGCATGGACACAATGTCAGACTGAATTAATTTAAGTGAATCAAAATAACAAATCAGTCTGATTATCACACTATACCTAATGATATGTGAACTCAGAATTTTGGCAAAATATGGCTAAAGAAACTACATCCAGTGGAGATCCATAACTGTGTGGGTCACATAGAATCATGTTTTTGGCCTCAAATAATGAAAATGTGAAAATATGATATATTTGAGTGTATGAGGAGTGTACAGATAGACAGAGAAGAAGTGAATTATATTCCAGGAGAAGGTGTCTATGGACCCTCTGATGCTTTTTTTTCTGCTTTGAAAACTTCCCACTATAGAAATAAATAGTAACTGTCATGAATCCTAGCTGACCACAACCAGTTGAAGGAGCAGGAAACTTTATATTGTCATCTTTCAAGCCTTCAGGGAGTGACTTGAGTCATACTCAAAAGACAGACTTTGGTTGAAACATCACTTTCAAACAAGTGATACCTCTAGAGTCTAGAGAAACATGCTCACTTCCAACTTTAACCAGAAATACCTAGAGTAAAAATGCTTATTGTATGTAAGAACTGGTTGCTGGATGTTTCAGTCAAAATAATTCAAATGTTGGCAGGCTGCTCTCCTCTCACAGATGAAAAGCTAAATTCATAAGCACTGAAGTACACCTATTTTAATTCATTACACTCAGGGATTTTGTTGATGCAGTCTTAATTGGTCTGATATTACCAGAAGCTTATGGAGGCTGATGATATCTAATCATAGCTGATGTTAGTTACATCACAGTCTTTACCTAAAGTTTGCCATTCTTAGTCAGTTTTATGACGTTTTAACTCCCCTCTACTTGTGCTACTGTTACACTGTTTCAGCATTTCAGATAAATATGTCTTCATGACAAAAGTAAAGCAATAAATAACTTTAGCAGGAGACAAAGTTGTTGTTTCTACTAGCTCTCTTTCTTTTACGGCCACAGTGTCCACAGTTCAGCAAAGTCACAGTAAATAGTTTGGTTTAACTCCAAGATATCTAATGCAATGTGATTAAACCAGTAATAGTTTCCGTAATATAATATACAGAGATCTACAGAAGTACTGAAAAAAATATAAACATATAGGATATTGCAAGGGTTCAACAGTCCAAACACACTGACCACAATACCAAACACAGTTATAGCCTCCATGCAGTGCACTCTTTGCTAACTTATTAATTACTGAGAACCAATTAAGATCAAAAGGTTGATATATTTTTAATTCCAACAAAACATGAAAAGCAGACACTGAATAAATCATACAATCACATATTTTTATAAAGAATAACTAACATCTTGTTTATACCCACACAAAGAAGGATCATTTTCAATTAATTTAGGTTCAAATGATCCTCACACTGTACTCAGCATGTCCCTGTGTAAGACTCAGGTCTCAGGTAAAAAGTTGCACCTTGTCTCTGACCCCCATCTCAGATTTTTTTCAGCGAGCATCAGCTGACTGAAGTGCAGTGTTAGTCTCACTCAGATGAGAGGAGGAGCAGATTTATTGGAAAATAGTCAAATATTTGTTGGCAGAAACCTCCCACATGTTATAAAAATGAGCCCAAATTACCGCAACTTGCCTTAAACAATTTTTACCTGCCAGACTGAATAAAAAGTTGCTTAACTGGATGGAAAAGTGCCAAATAATGCATTCAAAATAAAAATGGTGACAAACTGAGCTGTGCAGCTGATTTACAGGAACAACAACTCTTAAATTGACATATTTCCTCTATCAACATGTCAAGTGGCAGCTTCTGTGTCAACTGAGACGTGAATGACATGAATGGGATGGATATGTCACTCTCTACAGAGGGTTTAGTGTTTAGTATAGTCCACTTCCCATTTTGTCAGACTCAATAATGAGGTGAAACAAAATGGCAATTCAGTCTGATTACCAGTTTAGAAAGTCTGAATCTTGGTTTAGGTTAATTTGGGTCTTTGGATTTTGGAGATTTCATGTTTGCCTGAAGACCTCTAGAGTATCATGTGTAGTTAAATGCACCATGTACTGTATTCCAATTTTATCCTTCATTTTTCAAAAGAAGCATTTGGCTAGAATGTTGCAAATATAAAACCTGTGAGTGTGCATGTTAGTGTGTGTAACATGCCTGTAAAAGCAAGAAGGCAAACAAGCCATGGTGTCTGGGGTAAGCGTGCGTTTCATTTCTTGTTGATGTTGTTTCTGGGCCACAGGCAAATCCACTTCGACGCTTTTTACCTATGAGACGAACAGAAGAAAAGAAAAAAGCCAGAGAGAGAAAACAGACTGACAGGCAAACATAGAAAGAGGAAATCGGGTGATTGACTCTGATAAGACGGGGATAGAGGGAGAGTCAAGGAAAGAGAAGAAGAAAGAGGGAGAGGGAGGGAGTAACAGAGACAGAAGGAGCAGGCAAAGACTAAAGGCGTGTTATCTCAGGCGTGTTATCTCTGAAAACAAAGAAAGATGAGAAGAAAACAGCAGGTGAAAACAGGAGACTGCTGCCCACTAGGAGTGTACAGTACAACCACAGTCCTGTACTGCAGGACACACAGCTAAAGTGGAGACCAAACAAAAGTCATGCAAGGGAGCTCATCTGCATTTAGACCATCACGCAGCTTTGTGTTTTCCTGTCTGTGATTTGAATGCCTGTGTGAGGACTTTACAACCTCAGGGATAAATTATGAGGGCTGCAATCTGACTAAAATGTTAATGTGCATAAACAACAGGAGGAACAACTGAGAAAAGCAATTGCTTTAATTGATGCTGCAGTGAGGCTGAGGGGTCAGATGGGGTTAAATGCAGCAGCATACTGTATATAGTACTTTACCTCCCTCTTCACCTCAGTCTCCTCAATTTGGAGGTAGACCAAATCTTTTGTAGCTTGTGTGAAATGTATAGTTTTAAGTGGTTGTTTTTGCTTTTTAAAACTTGATATAGAGAAACATAGTCCTCTTAATTGCTTCGTCTTCTGGATAGCGGAGGCTGAATATCATGACCTCATAACAGATAAGTGGGTATATGTAATGGATGGATCATGAAACAGTGGAAATAACACAGGTGCTGGTGTTTACAGTAGTGAAAGTGGGAGAGAAAGCCTTCCTCATTCAAGTTCACTGATGACATGTCTGATGAGCAGTCGTGAAAGAAGTATACAGATGACAGTGTCACTTCTAAAATGTAAAAATACTTACAGTAAGTCCTGCAATTAAACCCCCCCAAATGTATAATAGCATCAGTTTAATGTTGTAGCCAGTCGAGATGCAACACATTACAACAATTTTATATATTGAATATTGCATCATATTTTACAATCTGATCATGTATATATACATAAAATATATGTTGAATATGAATTACACTATTGTATGAAGTGGATTAAAATTAAGTAAAGTGCAAGTACTGTATACCAAAATTGTTAGACACTCAGTGCTTTGTAAGTAAGTATGTGCTTTAGTCACATTCTACCACAGTCCTCAAGACCCAAGGCCTAGAAGAAACAGGGAAACTGCTGTAGTTTTAGACTTGCCCAGGACCTACAACACAACCTCCTTAAGGGATTTGTTTGTGGTCAAAAATACTGTTTGGGGGCCCTTACATAGGCACCATTCATATGCACCGAGGAGCCCAAGTTAAAGATATCAAGATATCAAACTAAATCTGTTTATTACCAACCTAATTAACACATTGTCACATGTTTCTCAGTGTCCTATAAGCTATCATCAGAAATGAGTAAGTCAACTGCAATAATAATCATTGATCAGTCCTTAATGAAATGTTCTTAAACCTGAAGTCGTAAAGAAGTTGGGTTTTAGTCCTTTTTACAGGGTAGATGGTCAAAGAGTTCAGTTCAAGAACTAAAAAGACAAAGCAAGTGTGCCATCTAGTTACAACTTATAAACATTGAACCACAGAGCTAGCATGCAGTGAAAGGATTTATGAACCAGCAATAAAGCCATTTAGAAACTCTTTTAGGGGATGTTTTCACTTAGTGGTATGACTATATTGTAGTATATTCCTCTGGCTTTGACACAGATTCTGTTCTCACTCCTAACAAACCTGTTTTTTTTCAGGTGTGATCTGGATCAGTTAGCATCAGTCTCAACTGGCTGAATGAAGTGAGTTATAGGAGCAAATACTGCTGAGTCTGATCTGTTCCAAACATGACTGCTGTGAATGTACCTTGAGAGAGAAAGTGGGGCAGCGCTTGAAAAGGCTGCTGTAAACTAATGGTGAAAACACTCTAAAAGAGGCTCCCTGAGATCTCAATACAGTATTCAGTGATAGCAGAAATGCTTGTGCAGCTAATAGCCACAGAGCCCTCGCTTCTCTTTTGGAGTCCCTGTAGTGGAATGTGAGAATCTAAAAAGATGATCTACTAATGTTGCTGTGCAGTTCACACTGTGCTTTGACCTTTTGTAATGAGCTCATATCAAGGGGGCCTTTTCTCACTCCTTGGACCATTGACATTTTGTTTTTTCATGTTTTTTTGTTTGCTACTGTCCGACATCCATCTTCATGCTTTGCTCTTTTCCCCGCCAGTTGAAAGCAAGAAAAGAACAGGGAGGATGAAGGAAAGTGGAAGGAAGTCAGCGTGCTGACTGTGCAGATTCTGCCTCGGTGGCACCCCAGCCAACCGCATCCATCACGCCCTGATGCTAATGGCTGTTACAGACCTGCACCCTCCCCACCATGCCCAAATCATCCCCATACCCCCCCCTCCACCCTATCCCCCAACCCCCTCTTAGCCAGCATGGCAAAGGAGACTTGACACAGAAATGAGTTGAAACTAATGACTCTAATGAGTCTCGCTGCCCCCCTGCCAATGTCTGCCATCATTACCGCTGCCCCTGCAAGTGGCTCCAAATGGCTCTGTTTTTAGCCTGGCAAACTGCCGCTCCCCTTCATTGAACAAGTACCGGCAGGGGGAAGTTTCTGCCAGAGTCATCATGTGAACCCTGTGTCCTCAAACAGTCATACTTGTTTTTTCTTTTTTTTTTGAGAGAGACTGATAAACAGGTTTGTTTCCTTTGTTGTCTTTGAATGTGACACAGAGCTGAAACTACACTGAATCCAGGTAAATGCAACATTTCCTACACGGTGAAGACAATGCCTGCTGTCAAAGACAGAAGATATCACTGCTCACTGACACAAGAGACTGTGATGCATGCCCCGTCTCAAATCCTGTCCCTTGGAAATTATATTTATATACAACAGTAAATACGTTTGGTAGACAGCATCCAGGCAGCATGACATTTTCTACAAAACATATTTGCTGTTGCACATTAGTAATTATTAATAATATAATGAGAGAATGTTGTTAATTAATGTATCTGGCAAATCACAAAATGTTGATATTGGGCATTTGAGTAAAATGTTCACTGACAACATATTTCATTTGTTTTCTACCAACAACATCTGCTGGTAGAAACTACTGCATTTTAAAACTCTTTTATGGTTACAGTCAGGCACTGGCAGCACTCAGTTAAGGTTAAGGAAAGATTGTGTTTCTTTAATACAGAAAAAAGTCCACAGTGACTAGAAGCATGAGGCATGACATGTTTATTAACTAAAATCACAATCTTCCACCAATCCTAGTAAAAGTGCTTCTGTTGCCCAAACTTAACTACACACAAGACTCAATAAGTTAACCTCACTCTAACCCCTAACCCTAACCCTAACTCTAACCCCTAACCCCTAACCCTAACCCCACCATCTTTTCTGACCTCCTCACTCTTCCATCACTCCAAAAAAATATTGCCTCTGAACACAATCTAGGCAGTGATTATGTCTGCCATCATGACATAATTGGGAAAACAATTTAGTAATACACAGTATAAACATAATTTGTAGGAGTCAGGGTTTCTTTTTAATCATGAAGGTTCTTTCCCTAACATTAACCATGACGGTATTTTTCCCTAATCATAACCCAGTAGTTTCAATGGTCTAAACTTAAAGATCCCTTGTAAATATCCCCTAATCTAATAATAATGTGTGTTTGATAAGAGTTTTCAAAAAAAAGTTCAAATACCTGGTTAAAAAGTCTTAAAATTGAATCTCTTCCTTTCTCTCTCATTGAAAAAAGAATTTATTATTTGCAAAAGTTTAACTGCTTGACACAAGATTTGTCTTTCATCACTGTAAATTCTATTCTCAATGTACGTGCACTGGAAGCTTCAAGTTTCCACATCATGCCTCCAAACTAGTTGCGATGTCACAAATCATGCTCATAGGTACAGACAAACTTGCAGCCACACTGTCATACATCCATTTCTCTTCAAAACATTCTGCCATTGTTTTGGCATGTTGAGAGTCTGCCGCTGACCTTACTTTACATCCTGATATACTGACTCACCGTTGATGTGCTTAATTGCATCTTGCAAATGTAGAATTAATTCCTGAGGATGTACAAAACCAATGCTACGATGGACAGCACGGTAGCAATTAAGCACACATGAATGTCTAGTTCAGTGTAAACGAATCAGATGCTTCTGTACAACTACGCTGTCCCTGTTTCAAAGATCTGTCCACCATGACAATAAAATTAAGAGGGAACAGTCAGCTGCAACAAACATCTGATGTCGATCACCCGATGTCTCATCAAATCATTTGACACACAGAACATACCCTACGGACAGAAGAAGTAGTCAAGTTGCAGTAGCCAGCATGTGTGATAAAACTGATGCTTTTCTTGAGCATTGATGTGTGTCAACCCTGAGAAATAGGACAGTGATGGACTCTTCATCAACATGCTATTTTGTGGGCAAATGTGGGAAAAAATGGTTGTGGGTGTTTTTGATGCAAGTTACACGGTGCTGGTGTGTTTCTCTTTAGATTCCACTGCCTAGGGCTGCTTTTTTAAATATAAAGAAAGAGATATACATAAAGACCTTGAATAGGCGAAGGAATCAAAGACTGTAATATAGAATATGCAGAGAAATTAATGTGTTCTGTCTGTTAATGTGAGAAAGGAGTAGGATACAAGAGTAGCAGAGTGAATGGTGCACCATCTCTCCATGCTTCCCGAATGCATCCCCATACGTTAATGTCTTTGTGTTAACTCCCTGTGTTTAACTGTGAGATTGTATTTCCATATCTGTGTGTGGATGTGTGTGTCGGGGCCCTAGATAAACAGCTCAGACCTCTGCTCCCTCCTCTTGGCAGCCTCCTCTCCTATTTGAACATGCCACAGTGATCTTCACCCAAAGACCATAATCCCTGCCAAACCCTCCCAGCACCGTCAGCGCTGGCACCGAGCCAGGGACCCAAGATGCCAGCACCGGGCCCCTGCTGGGTGGCCCCCACTGGTCTGCCAAGGTCAAGTGTATTTAGCTCCACTTCTCAGCTCATCGGGGTGGTGTAAGGTGGGGGTGTGGAGTGGTAGTAGGAGTGGGTTTGGTTGGAGGCCTGGAGGAGAAAACAATGCAGGCCAGAGAAAAAGAGCTGAAAGTAAATAACTGAAAATAAAGCTGGTATAACAGCTCATATAACAACAACAGCTGGGTTTCTAGCCAAGTATTCTGTTTTGTTTTTGTAAGTTATGAAGATAGAGCCCATTAGATAAAATAATGATGATGCTAATTAAACAAAGGCTCACAAGTCTTGTGCTGAAGCCTGTGTAGTAGGCTACTGCACAAGATCCTTTATGCATTTTTTCAAACTGTCATCCTCAGGCCATTTGACCATCCAATACTTCAGTGGAAGATATAATGCCAACCAGACTAGCCATGAAATTCGATATTGATATTCATGATCCCCACAGGATAAATCCCAATGATATAAATGACACCCTGACCTTCCAACTTGCAAGTCCTCTTTTTTTTTTTAAATCTAATTCTAACAGGCTGGTTGGTATGAAATTTGCTGAGGATATTCATGGTCCCCAGAGAATCAACCCCAGTATGCTTGACCTTCAATCCTAGCATCACCATCAAGTTAAATTTTCCAAAAGCACACACACACACACTCAAAAGAAAAATTCTAAATTTAAGGGGTAGATTACCCTGAAATTTCCTGAATACATTCATGCTCCACAGAGGATGAACACTCTTAGTTATGGACACTCTATGGGTGCTGATATACTTGCTTTTTACCAATGCATACACATATACCTTGGTTGCGATGTCACCACCGTTGTTCATATACTTTCTTGTGTACTTTGTGTGTACCTGGAATATTCAAAAGCAGAAACCATGGCAACCCTCAAGGAAGCTGCCATATTGTTGATGTCATGATGAGAATAAGCAGCAACAGCGACATAGTAGATGGTATGTCTGGCTGTTAATATTAGTATGATTAGTTACAGTAGTTAGCACTTAGTATTATAAAGGCCAGTATATTTCTCTACTGCCAATGAGAGAAATTGATGACAAGAAACACCGTCAACATTTTTTGTGGGTCCACCAGTACTTTTGATGATTTATTCAGTGGCATTAGTCTGTTTATTTCACACACCACAACACTGCTGACACCACAACACACACACACCAATCCAGTCAGTGCAGCACAGTGGCTTGCTCTCACCCTTTGCTTTCTAACAACAGGTATCAGTTTTCAAGACTTCTCAGAGAGCTTCATACTGTGATCTGCAATGGTTGGACATATAATCAGTGAGGTGAGCACAGCTATATGGACAGCTCTAAAAGACAAGGTTGTGGCCTTCCAGAATGAAGATGAGTGGAAACAAATTCAGAGAGATTTCTGCTATTTGTGAACTGTCAACTTTGTTGAAGTAATAGACAGAAAACATGAGGATCTGTGCACCTGCAAATAGTTCCTTCTACAACTATAAAGGCTACATCATTTTGTCTCTTTGAGCGATGGCAGGTATAGATTCACATGTGGACATAGAGACATGTGGCCGTGTCAGTATGAACTTTGGTTCCCTGCTCATCCAAGGCAAGCTGCCACCTCCATCTACACTGCCTGAGTGAAATTCTGAGTCCCTATGTGTTTGCAGTCAATGAAGCCTTTCCACCAAAGGTTAACATATTGCAATATTCATGAAATTATTAATCAGTACTGTCTTGTGTATCACACTTGGTAACAGATTTTTACACACTTATTAGCATTCCCTTCATTGGAACTCTACTCCTCTCAATCTTCACAGTTAGCACTATGTATTCAAGCAGGTGGCTTTCTCCTGGCATATGCCAAACTGAGATTCATCAATTAGACTGCCAGATAGAGAAGCATGTTTCATCAGTCCAGACAACACTTGTCCAATGGCTGTGTGCTTTACACCACTCCATTTGGACATTTGGCATTCTGCACGGTGAACTTAACTTTGTGCTCTGCTGCTTGGCCATGGACACCGATGTAATGAAGCTCCCATTGAACAGTTGCTGACATTGCTTCCTGAGGCAGTTTGGAACTTAGCAGTGAGAGTTACAACAGAGGACAAATGATTTTTACTTGCTTCAGCACTCGGCAGTCCCACTCTGTGAGCTTGTACCACTTACCACTTTGTGTTTTATTTTTCCCTTCCAAGATATTATTGGTCTCTCCACTGTCCACAACGCAGTGGAAAGTCTACATTCTACACAATAGCAGGTTCAAAGTGAATTCATCATGCATACTGATATGTTAGCATACATATTTTTTTCACACACTACAGACTGAAAACCAGAATTACCGTGTAATATGTTCTATGCTGTGACGGCACAGTGCTGCTCAGTGAACATCAAATTTAACACCATGTCTACACAGGCTGTGTAGTGAAAACACAGCGTCAGCAGCAAAGCAGCAGCATATAGCTTCAGTCTTCCATCAGTGTACAAAGGATGCGCTCAGGCACAGTACTGTTGTTTCGGTCACGGTGGCAGCACTCAGAGCCAACACACAATCATTGTAGTGACGCACATAGAACAGAAGAAAAAAGATGTGAAGTCTGACATTACATGAAGTGTAGACAGCTGACTGATGTCAGACTCGCATGAGACAGACGACTGAATAACATTTACTGACCACACACTTCACTATTATTCATTCATTTTTGTAGATCTTTGCTCTGTTGTTCTCTGTATTTCAGATGTTGCAAATGATTGTTTTTTACTCTAATTAAGAACTGCTCCCCTACAGACTTTCATGGTGCACTCACAACATGTACGTCTCTGTAGAATCTTCCCAATAGTGATTTTTTCTCCATAATATGAATATAACTCCATAAATCTGCTCCTGCTTTCTAAAGTTGAATTTCTTCCCACCTACCTGACCTATTCAACTTGAGTGAAGATTTACAAATCCAGTGGAATGTGAAATTGAGTCATCTCCTCATAATATGTGCACAATCCTCCCTCAAATGCATACTGTAAGCATCAGAAAAAGACGTTTGATAAATACACAATTAAGGCTTTTACTAAAACAGAACAACAAAAGCTCTTATGAAGTGACTTCTTATCAACTCCTGTATTTTATATCATATAACCTGTCTTATAATCGCTGTTTATATCCAGTGGGACACTGTAGAGTTACATTTTAATTACATTACAAACACAACCCATGTTTTCCCTAGTTGTCACATACATGTACAAACAACAACACAACAATCAAGTGACCTGCAGGTAATTAATGATGTTGTCTTTTTTAATTTGCATAGGAAATTGTAAAGTATACACACAAACACAAACAAACAAACACACAGAGGGCAGTTACACAGTGTTAATGAGGTTATTAAGCAGGCAGCGGGGTATTGTAATATACAGACTAAAATAGGCAATAATACCACATGCTAGTAGTTAATGTTTGTTATGTCACACATGTTGCATACCTGTTGTTTCAGAAACTATTTTACAAAAACTTAAGTTTATCTAATCATAAAAACATTCTGTGAGAGTGAGCCTGGGGGTTGCTTACTGTACATTGTCAAATAATGTCAAATTCTGTTGTCCAGATGAGTCATATCATACACACTGCTGCTCTCATTTTCCCTCCTCCAGCTGAAATACTGCTTTAATGACTATTTCTAATCTTGTCTACTTTGACATTCTTTCTATTGATGTGAAAATTCTGTCAGTGAAACTCAACACTTCCTGCAAACATGTTAGACAACAAAATCCTTCCAGCCCACTTGTTATTGCTGTACTTTTACCCAAAAGAAACTTTATTTAAATTATATTCTCTCTTGGTGACCCTGTGAGAATGAGGAGGCAAACCACTTTCATATACTTTGGAGCTGACCCTCTATGGGCCCATTTTGAACAAAGCAACTATTTTATGCTGTAGACAGTATTTTCTGTTTTTAAAATTGGTTTATCTGAGCAGGCTGGGGAAAACTGAAAGGAGGCAGAAGGATAAATACTGACTGAAAATACTATTGGTGGCTCAGAAGAAATCCCAAACAAAGACAGAATATTTATGTAATACAGAGAATTACTTGTAACTTGAAAACCCACCCAGAATAGATTAGCTATGTTTAATCCTGGACAACAGATTTGGTTTAAATACAAATGTGAAAAATCCACAGGAAGTGTTGAGTTCCATTGACAGAAGCTTAACAGCGATCACGAGAACAGTAAAGTGGAAGAGACTGAAATTAATTGTGAATGAAAACAGTATTTCTGATAAAAAGAGAAACTGGGAACAGCAGATTGAAGGGGTTAACATGCCTCTGTTGTTGTAATGATGGACTTTGTACTCTCCCCACCCACCCGCTATTACTCAGTCATTTAAGACCTGCCTTGATTTGTTTATGCTGGCCATACCCCTGCTATAACCCAAGACTTTGTCATTATTTCAATAGTAGCTTTAATTTTGCGAATTTACAGTAATTTGACACCATAACAGATTTATAACTTATTAAGTTTGGGCAATAATTACACATTTGATCAAATTGAGTACAATGACACAGAAACACAGTGTGCCCACTGAAGCATAGCATAATACATTTACTCTTGACAGGCTACAGAAAAAAAAAAATCACAAGGGGGGCAGCAGAAATTAATTAGGGGGCACATTTATTTTCACTAGCGGAGTTATATATACTGCAGGGTTTATCAACCTTTTCTGGCTCATGATCCTGTTTTTACGTCTCAAAATTTTCATGACCCCCACAGTTACAGAGCTGTCAGGTTGTCATGTGAATGTGAGCATGGCATATTTGGCATTTTACTTTCAAAATCACAGAGGGAGCTCTGAAAGTAATGGAGGAGTTTATTTTTTTAAAAGCTTTTGCTCCAATGTCTAAATGGGAAAAAAGTATAGGATTTGTCACTCTGAAAGTTTTGGGCCTGTCAGAGTTGATTTTCTAATCTGAGACACTTGATACAGTAAATACAGGTCTTTATCCTATACATTTAACATATGTTTGAGTAGCTCCTACTGTCTGAGCCTGTGGCCATACTGAGTGGATTTACAGCATCCACGATATGGTGTTTTTATGCTTGTTTGACTGTAAACCTGACCGCTGAAGACAGATGGCAGTCTCAAGAAGATACATTTTGTCTGATTCAAGACAATGTGTTGGAGTTCTGGTAACTTTTCTCCACACCTGCAAATGAATGATTATTATTTTGTTGCGCAGTACTCAGGGAATGGTAACTCTCCGATCAGAACAGGAAGTAGTACAGCAAAATGTATTTGAGTCGTAAAGAAATAGGCGTCCAAAATTGTTGGTGATATAGTGACTACTTGTAGTCTCAGACACCAACTAATGGACAAATACACCAACCAGCTGATTTATTTTTTAGTAATAAAAAAAAGAGTGCTGGTGCCCCTTGTCCTTGCATTCCCATAATGCAACACTTCACCTTTTCTCCTCAAATGACAGATGTGTAAATTATAGTGATCTGATAGTACACCTGCCAGTGATGCAAAGTGCTCATGATTAATTAAATATACGTATATTACTCCTCAGCATAAGGAGTATTTATCATGTAGAAAATAATATATGAGACACAGCCTCTGTCTGCTATAAATAGAACCCAGTGTGAAAGTGGTTGATATTATATATTTTATAGCTATTGTTTTTTGTTTTTTTTTTAATCCATGCATTGTGTGCAACATGGTTCTGTGCAAATGGTTAGAAAATGTAATTATGAGGTAATGTTAACATTAGGCAGTGAGAGTGTATTTTAATATTTCTTTTATTTAATAGAGGTGTAATAGTTTTGGTATACTACATGGCTGTATTTCTCACTGTAAGTGAAATTTTGATTAAAATATGCCAAATGAAACCTTAAATTACAAAAAAGAAAAAAAGAATGAGCGGCAGATAAAAAAAGAGGTAATAGAAAATGTATTGTGTTTTAATTAGCAGGCTGTGTTTTCTGTTTTTTCTCTTCTGATTTAAGTTTCTGCAGTTTTCTACTTTATGGTTTTGATTCACTTTACTTTCATTTTAAAATTAATGATTTTAAGCACATGCCATTTCAATATAATACATCTTTCATCAAATTCTAAAGATAATCATACTTTAATTTGACATTCTTTACAGTTTTATTCTCACAGCATACAAACATTCATGCTGTTACAGTTTGACAGAGTACTGCATGTGAACTAGCCTGTAGCACAACAGAAATCAGATTAATTGATTGAAAGAAAAACAACCTTCATAATATGGAAAAACAGAGTAGCCATAGGGAGAGGGCGAATGCAGTGGGGAACACACACACACACACACACACAAATAAATAAATAAACACACAACCTTATGCCTCCCTCCCCTAACCAATCACATTTGGATACCTGGGTGGGTCCTGGCTCTGCTCACCCCTTAATGGTTTCAGTGGGAGTATCTTAAACATAGTTTTTTAACCCAGTGAGCAGTGAACTGATGCTGACTCTCTTTACATGAATAACAGAGCTAATAAATGTAAAGGTGTGGCTGTAAAGCTCAGAAAAAAAAATAATTTCAAATCAAAAAATAGAAGCATCAAAATGCCTCAAATACTTCTGTATTTAGCAGCAGTGATAACAGAGAAGAGGAGCAGCAGGGTGGATTCAGGACCATCAGTCCACTGAGTCCAGTGAAAACACCAGTCAGTGTGTTACAGATGAAGTGGTAGACAGAGGACAGCAGAAAGCTAGTCTGGGTTTAGTTAACAGGACGCTGTATTGAGCTCAGTTTTCTGCTCTGGTTTCATCATAAATTGTAATATGATAATTAACCAAAGTACTCAAAGTATTTACTCTGTGTGATTAGCTCAGACCTTACAGAACTTCCTTACACAAGGATGCAATGAAAAAAGAAAAGCAAAGCTGTATTTATAGCTGTGCTGTTAAGTTTGAATTCTAATCTCACACTAATATTAGTCCTGAGTATAGAGAGAGTAGAATGTGAAAGATACAAATACAGTACCTGTACTATGTAATTCAAAGAATGTGGCACTGCAGTAAGTACCAGTTAAATTATGTATTAATTAATATTCAGTTTTTGTTTTTTTTAGTATTACAGTATACATTAGTTGTTTTTGTGTTGAATTTTTCAGACTTGGTTGCGGTAGTGTTATAGTGGACTGTATTATATGAAAAGATGTTTCTGATATTTTGTCTACCTCACAATTTCACTGTGAGATAGACAAAAGTGACTCCAGTAAAGTCACTTTGCGCAGATTTTACACCTGCTTTTCTCAGACGTTAAATTTCAGACACAGGTTCCTGCTGCAGTGGTCAGTCTGTGATAATAAATCAGGTATGATATGGTATGTGTATAAATTTCCATGCTCTGCTCCCATATTTTGTGCCTCTAAACAGGAACGGCGTACAGTTTTTCTTCCATCTTCTCTCTGCAAAACCTCAGTACAGCCCTTTAGTAAATAAGGATGATTTACCAAAGTTTGACTGTTTGGCTGCTTCAAAAAGTTATTAAATATCCCTCTATGAGTTTACATTATCCTGTATTAATAAACATCCAAAGATAATAACAAATTCATGAGACAGACAACTGAATAACGTTTACTGACCACACACTTCACTATTATTCATTCGATTTTGTAGATCTTTTGTAGATCTTCTGTGTTGCTTCATCTACCTGGTTCCTCAGATGCAGCAGAAACACAAATAGGACTGCACAACAGGGACGTTATATTTCCAAGTTTAGTCCCTGAGATTAGTTCCTCTAGGTTCAAAGTACCTGAAACTTTTGATGGAAACGGGGCTTGTACTGTGGTTATAGAATCACCAATTCTTGATGCGGCTAAAAACTTCTTGGAGATTTTGGAGTGAGGTGTCAGACAGCACCATCATCAAAACACTAAAGGAGGTAATATGTTTTAGAAGAATTCTTCTCATCCTTCCAGTAGATTTCCACACAGTGAAGCTGTTCTCGAGTCTCATGGTGGAATAACATCTTAATAACACACACACTGTAAGTTTGTCCCTTACAGTATAAAATAAACCATTGCTTACATGTCATATACTGTATGAACACATGATATTCTCTGAGGTTTTGAACTAGTGGAATCGAGTGTTCCAGGTAGAGGAGCGTTCAGCAGCTCTCCGGCCCAGAGCCAGGCCACTGAAGGGAGCTCTGGCAGGGGTTGGCCCTGTCACTGCTGCTGTTGGCTGGGACGGTAATGGCAACCTTTGGCTGACCAGATGCTGGTCACAGTAGAAAGAGGATATACCTGCTGAATGGAGAGAGTCCTGCTGAACCAGGCTAACCTGTCCCTTCATCACAAGTTTGTGAGGGGGGGGGCACACAAAATGGAAAGAGGGGAACATGATGGATAGGTTAGAGAGTGTGGTATCTTTTGTCAGAATTCCTGGAAGACCTTTCTACAAGAAACACAGATCCCACATGGCCTGGTCTTCCCTCTGTGCTTCATCTAGTTCACAAGCTTAAAATTAAACTTTAGGAACCTACATTTATCTGAAAGCATTGGTCACACTTTGATGTTCCCCTGGGTGTAACAACCACCCCACACTTATCGGTCTCAATATAGCCCTCTCAAACAGGGATTAGTTAAGTGCAACTCTTGGATGAAATTATAAAACTGTTGGTGCTGTGGTCTTAAAACAACACTGGTATTCATGTTTTAAAAAATGTACCATTGAGAATGGCCTCCTCAGTCTCTACAAGAGGACACTGAAGTACTTTATTTTGTCTGTTTTAATTTTCAACAATGCCATCGACTCTTTTTAACTTACAGTAAGGTTAGTCAGCTCTACAGAAACACTCTTTACCTCCAACCCCTCAGCTTTTGTATTCATGAGTGTCATGCAGTTTGTGTTAGATTAAGAGACAAATGGACTGACTCCAGAAGAGGTCACATTCAGCTGTGGTTTTTTGAATTGTTGTGAGACCGGTAGGGTGCAGGAAGCACCACTACAATAAAGAGGTTAAGAGTAAAGCAGAAGAAAATTAAACACAGTCAGACATGACTAAAAATTGCACTGTGTAACTTCATCCTTGTTTCTACAATGTTAGTATATTATGCACCACACTGTTCAGCACACAATGATTTTTTTTCTTGAAGAACAGCTTCCTCAATGTTTAGTGACTGTTTAAATATCTCCAAACAGTCTCGGTAGTGTTACGTGGGTAAGTGGGAGCTTACGACTAAATTAAAACCGTTTCCCATTTTGAATGCATAACATTCAAAACTAATAGCCAGTTTGCAGAAAGTAATCAATAATTTAAAAATCAACATATTCATAGCATGGCCAGATTAACCCGCTCTGAGGCCCCGGGGCCCTCCTGTTTTCTATTACTACCCATTATGTGCACGCGGCACATAATGGGTAGTAACAGAATGGGTATATATATATATATATAGTTTCAGGATCCTTTAAACTTGTTTTCTAAAGAACTGTTCACCTAACTGTAGATATGTAGTGAGAGGCAGGGTGTGATTTGCTGGGGGGATGGTGGAGATTTTTTCCCCCCTGGTCTATATATCCCTGTCTCTGCTGAGTTATTTTTATTCCTGGTGGGGACAAAAATGTATCCAACTCATAGTGATTTATGCTGCTTCACCCATAGACCATATAAAATATCTCAAATAAAAATAGGCTACTTAAAAAAAAAAAATCCGATTAAAGCACTGCAACTTAAGAACAGTCTATAGTACAAACAACAATAAAGTCAGAAATTGACTCTCACTGTCAGTGCTCACGCTCATGTGACTATTTGGATGAGACGGCGTCATGTGATGATGCAGTAAAAGGACCAGGGGTTGCCTCCTTCCCAGACAGAAGTCTGTCATAAAGCAAACTGTTTTCTTAGTCTGACAAGTTGGCATATACTGTAGGATGTTTATTTTAATGATGACAGCACATTGTGTTATTGCAAGTTGTGATTATTTTGTATTTGATATTGAAGGTTGCTGCGCTGCACATAGGTTCATTCACACCTTGCCAGTTCGTCAATGTTGCAGTGTGCCTTTGTGTTCAAGCCACTTGACCTTGTGTCCCATTCTGCTCACCCGCATTCACACACCTGTGACAGTCACCTAATGAACAATCAGTACTATCTGTCAAAATGCTTCTGTGTTTTTATGTGTCCATGAGTTATTTGGAAATATGCACCATTTAAGCGTGGTAACTTAAAATAAATATTAAAAGTAGAATTTGTCCCTTCTACAAGACAGGGCTTCAGGAAAAAGTAATGATGCAGAACTTGTCTTGAGGCCCTGAACCTTTCAGTTTGAACTGTGCTTAGATAGAGTATATTCCGAAATGTGCCCAAGGTATTTGAAGCTTTGCTTTGTGGGAGTTGCTGTTTTTTTTTTTACAAACACAGGTTACATTAACCTTATCACTCAGAGGGTGGTCAGAGGGTTCCCATCGACCCTGCTCTTTGCCTTGTTGGAGACCTCATCACTTCAGACCCCCAAACATATCAGCAAACTAATTTTGCTCTCTTTATAGCACTATTCAAATCCACACAGCAAGCTTTCTGGAGACTTTGGGACCTTTTATTTATATGATTGTCTATACTACAGATATATTTGCACACACTCCTACATATGCACCAATGCAAATATAATACACACCCTGACACTTTCTACATTCGCTGACACGCTCCTTCATTGTTCAGTGTTACATAAATATGGCTGACTGTCTTCTTGTCTTGTAATAACAAAAAAGTTCTAACACCTTTTCTACACTATTGAAATTGTATATGAAAAGTGTTAAGTGTTATACCTCATATACATAACATATACTTGTACGTACACATTTGTGCAGTAGTTGTGATGATGCGAGCTTTGTGTCATCATTAATGTGAAGAGAAAAAAGAGCTGTGGTAGATGATCTGCTCATTGAGGCGGGCTTTCCAGCACACAGCAGCATCATCCACAGGACTGATAGTCTGTTTGTGTTATTAGCTCAGTGGAAGGCAAAAAACCCCCCCCCAAAACATACACACTCCACTTCTCTCACACTTCACTAACAAAGTGCATAGGAGGCCCTTGACAAGACACTCTAAGAAATGAGAAATGAGTTCAGTGGAAGCACACTCTTTCATTTGCTCCATTTTATCTCATGTTTTATGCTTTAAGATGAAAGCGCTGGTGGCTGTCTGTATGAATGACACGCTGTGTTATCTGCCGCCAGAGAGTCTGTATTAATTAGCAAACAACCGCCTAAACATGTTCTGGATCTGAGGGTTAAATCAAAATGCTGACAAAGAGCAGATTAGAGAATTGGCCCAGAAAGCTTCAAATCACAGGACTGAGTTCAGCAGTGGGTGTTTCTATAAATACTCCCATCACCTTCATCGCACAGAGAGAAAAATATCCGCGGGTGGATCGGTCCAGCAGAGACGCACAGATTCCAGATTCCTTGTCGTGCCTGATTTGGCTTTTCTGGAGCGTGTTGGGGCCAGGGGCCATTTTGAGAAGAGCACCTGAGTTTTTAGGGGATCAGGTGTGACTAATCTGCTGCCACTCACTGGACATTACGCCCCCAAGTGCTTTCTAAAAATGATACAAGAGGCATGTATATGTGTGTGTGTTGTCTAATCTTTGTGACGATAAAATGTTCTCACATTGAATGATAAGAAAAATCTTATAACATGAGAAGAATTCCAGATGCTTTTAAAGGAGCGGCACATTAGAAATGAGTTATTTGAATTAGGATTAGGTTAGTGTGATGTTGTTACTGTTGGTCAAGAATGAACATTCATTTCACTTCATCTCACTATTTATACAAAAATATTTTGGATAATTGTGCAAAATTTTCTAGGTATGAATATTTCAAAATGGTCTGTTTTGTGTTGTTTTGTTTTGTAAGAATCCTCCTTCTCAAATTATTATAAATTCAGTATGTATTAGATAAAATGGCCTGAAACAAATACAATTTTCTCAGCTATATTTCAACTTTTTTTAATTGTAGAATAAGGAATAAGTGAGATGCAAAATATTTTCAAAACTTAGATTGTTGACTGAAATTCCAACATATTTAAATCATTTTTACATACTATTCACATATGAATTTATTTCCACTGAGTGTTCACAGTCCCCTGTATTATCCAATGTGTATTTAATAATTGATTGATTGCATTATTTGGCCCTGTCTTTCCTCTCAGGGTTGGATAATCCTCAAGTTTACTGTGTGTCACAGTGTGTGTTCATTTGATATTAGTGTGTGCATATGTTTGTGTAATTATACATTAGTTTGGCAACACTGAACTGAGGTGATACGTTTGTTAGGACGACACCTACCTGCAACTCATAGAGGAGCATTAGTTATTTCAGTTTATATGATTGTCCTTATAGTCTGTATATTGCTAAATAAATGTGTGTTTAATCAAAATACCAAATTAAAGATTACTAACCAATACATATACAATGCACAGAGAGAGGGAGACAGTGGGAGACAGTTTCCATGTTGGAAGTGAGTTTTTTAGTGGATATTTTGCAGCTCATCACAAAACAACCTTGTTCACAGTAAGCTACATTTTTGGTTGCATTGGAAAGTATGGAAATGAGTGTGAAAATCTGTTTTACCCAATATCATACTTTTAAAAATGTTTTTCAGTGGACTTTGGTTAAAAAAAAAACAAAAATGATACGCTCTAGTTCAGGGCAGAAGAGGGTCAGAATAAATCTGAAAGCTGAAATGCGTCTGTCTTCCTCCCTTTTGTTGCTTGAGTGTTATTTGTGCATGTGTGTCACTGTTTGCACACGTGTGCACTCAAATCCCCATCCCTTGTATCTTCATCTGAAGTGACCCTGTTACTGAATGCTTGAATGGATCATTTTCTTCATGAGAGCAGTGATGTTGAATTCCCAGCCATGACAGAGTCATAGCTCAAGGCTGTTTTTCCATCAGCTCACCTAAGAAGACTCCTTTCACCTGACATGAACGCTTAGCAGGTCACACACACAATGGCTTCTTTTCCTCCTCCCCACATCTCCTCCTGTCCTCTCATATCTCCTCCTGCCCTAAGATTAGATTAAACTTTAAAATGATCCTTTTTAACATCAATAAAACATTGCCATATCAATCTGAGACATTAGTATAACAACCGTAAACAAACAGAATCAGTGTTTAGCAGAGCGACAGCCCCTGACAGCTTCTGTCTTGTCAGAATGTATTGTCTCTTCACTTTTATTCATCTTCTTGCTCAAAACAAACAGAGTGACACCATGGAGGTCTTCACTTTACACCAAGGGAAATATGACCAACACCTGTGTGCAGGGCTGCAGCTACAGCTGAAGATACAGAGGTCATTTTATGTGGCTTTTTTTGAAGTGGTTATTTGCCTGGTTCACAGTTAGGCAACTATTTCATAATTTTCACATTTTCTTAAAAAGTGGTTCAATGGATTGTTGGTATATTTAAATGTTATAAGAAATGCATACAGAGAGGCAAGGAAAACATGCTAATAATAATAAAACTTTATTTGTATAGAGCACTTTTCCTAACAAAATTACTTTAATGTTTTGAAAGTAGGTTGAAGGTGAAACATATACACTGTTATTCATACACCGTGAATAAAATATTTTGAATCAAATGATGCACCTGTGACCATTTTTTACTGACCAACTGACCCCCCCAAAGAAAAAAAAAAAAAAACAAGCAAAGTAAAACATGCCTATATGGGGCCATATGATGGTATGTTATACTTGAACCATATATACATACATATACATATATTTATATGGTTACCCATGCTCAGGTAGTGTTGCAGCTGTCTTTATTATTAAAATATGCGCTGTTATCCCTGTATTTAGAAAATATCACTCCTACTTCATCCACAAAACTATAAACACAATTGATACATAACTGGTTATACAACTGGTAACATGCTAGATGGCTGATAAAATGCTAAGTAAATCAGATGGTGTGACACAGCTTATACGTAGCTTCCTCCTTTTTGGACTGTCTATTTCCTTGAGGTCAACACTGTTGAGACAGTTTTGTGTGCACCAAAGTTCACCAACATTGGATATTAAGCTTTATGTGGATTTACTTCACTTTTGTGAGCAAATTCACAGATCACAACTATTCAACTGAAATGAATTGATTAAGAAATTTCACTTTAATGGTTGCTGGTATGACAATGTCCTTATTCATATATTATACCAGATAGGTTTTGGAGACTCATGTAGATTTTTTTTTATCTAATCTAAATATTTCTAAAATATTTTTTTTGTGCATGAATATAGAGATTTTGTTTCTCCTCCAGAATTGTACTCTGGCACTGTGGAGAGGGATTTGGAACGACATGTAGAAACTATAGGGAGATAAAATTTACAGAAAAAAGAAAAAAATAATCATCATTGATCATTGATTTGTTGAAATGAATGAATAAAATCAGAGCAAAAAATCTGAAATTTTCATTTTTAGGGAGATATTCAAAATCTTGTTTAGGGTGTGGGGTCGCACTGGAGGAACTTCAACAGAGGATATCAGCATTCCTAAAATCCTGGCCATGGCCTGTGTACCTGTGTTGGAACTTGTTTTGGCTTAATGACCAACAGGGCCACAGGGGACCTCGGAGGTCCCAGGGGCCTCAAGAGTAATATAGTATGCACCACTAAATCACATCACAAAACAAATAAGGGCTTACCTTCACTTGTTCTGATGGTGTTATTTTAACCATAAAGACTGAGCAGCTGATCAACTTAAAATGAATATTTGCTAATGCATGCAAAAATACTGGCAGAGTCCTTAAAATAAAGAGTACATAGTATGAACTACTGTATGCTGTATGTGCATCCTCCTCCCTTTTTGCCTCTCCTCTGCTCTCTAATAGGTAGAGAGGAGACAAGCTAGTAATCACTACAGCACACAGCTAAATGAAGCTGTTCAGGCCTGTCTGCACCCTCTAAAAGCACAAAGGACAATTTTGGTGGAGTGTGTGTATATATATGTGTGTGTATAAAAAGAAGAGAGAGCCCTTGACACCCAGTTAAGATCCTTTTAACAGTCTCTCTCGCCTCTGGTCTTCTTTTTTAAAGGCAGCCTCGCCTAAGCCTTAAACGCTCCTCATTACAACACTGTCTCCTAACAAGTCATTCTGCCCAGGCCTGCCACTGCCTGACTGGTTTTAATGGTTTGCTTTCTAACTCTATCCCCATCCTGTAATTGAGGAAGAGTCTGTTAAGGATCTCCTCTGGAGGCCAGGCTTGTTTAAGAGGCTCCTAAACGAAGAGATTCATCAGAGTTTTACAGCAGCGCAGGGGAAAGATCAGCTAATCAAGGATGCACCAGTTGGCAAAGAAAGAAAACAGGAGAAAGGGTCTTTGGTCTTGAGGACAGAGCAGGGCAGAGAAGGACGGCGCTAAGGCACATTATCTAGGACATAAAAAATTAAAATCACACATTTAGATCACAGAGATGATATGATTAAGTATGTCAGGCAAATTGACCTACTTTGGAATAAGTATAGAACTTTCTTTGTAGAGTATGATCTAGTATTTATTAAACTCTATCTCCTTGAACTCATGCAGGTAGTTATCAGTGCAGAGGGATGGGATGGCAGCCAGTACGGCTCATGGCTGAACAACAAAGGCTGCAACATATGTGTAACATTGTTGAGATTCATATATAATTAATTTCTTCAAATTAGCTATCAACATAACAAGGAAATGTTTTATCTCCAAATTGTTCATTGCTCATGGAAATGTTGATACATGGTTAAGAACATTTTTTCAAGTCTGTCTTAACACAATACTCACATACCTGTATGTTTGTTAAAAGCATTATCGGTGTCTGTAATCCTTCCTCCTGTCCATACTGCCTGTGAAGTGCACTGTAAACAACTGAGGACAAAATCCACTGTCCATGCGATTACCAGAAAGTATCCCTCTGCCACAGCTCAGCAAGTAAACACTCTCTGGGGAACACAACTCAGACTGACGAAGCCTCATGCTTCAGCTGAACTTTCATTTCCGCTCCTATTTCTTACAGCGTAGTTGCACTAAAGCTGGATTCATAGTTACAGCTACACAAGCGGCTGATGTGCGACTCCTCAAAAATTTAATTACACGTCAGAACTACACTGTTTACAGAAATACCACTTGAGGACAGTGATTGGCTGCTTGTGTTTTTTCCAGTAACAAACATCTAGCAAAGCCATCTTCACTGCAAACCTTCCGTCCCTCCATCACAGCGGATGAAAGAACGTAAACAGTGACTGTACTGGAGTAGTCGCCTATTCAGTAATAAGATAAGACATGACATAAGTTCCCTGAGTGTAACAGCAGTTATAAGAACATGGATAGCACACCATCGCTCTCCCAAAGTAAACTAGAAAGTGCATTCCCTGTAGAAAATGCTCATGATTGCTGAGAGCTGAAATTTATTGCACTGCATTGCTGGAAGTGTTGGAAGTTGAAATGCATTGCACTGATCACATGCTGTACGACACATTTATCTAGCGGTGTTGCTACCTGCAAATGAAATCTGACACAGAACTATAATTCAAAACCTACATCCTAGACCTCACTAGCAGGACTCCCATTAACCCCTTGTATCAACTGTAATTCCAGTTCAGGAAGGGATCTCTGTAGGGCCAGTATGGACAGGAGGGATGATTACAGTGACCTGTGATGTTGGCATGTGAGTGTTGTATAAAGACATACTTAAATAATTTTGAAAATGAAAAAGCAAACTACATGTGCATGTGTGTTGTATTCGCATGAATGAGTCTACAGAGGTGTCATACATCAATGAAAGTGGCTTAAATACACTGAATCTGCACATGTACACAATGTGCACTTCAGACGTTGGCTATTCCCCCTCCACATCATCTGTTCAAATCTGAATGCTATTGCTCATTTTCTCTGCTGCTCTTTTCTTTGGAGCGCTGCCTTTCAGTAGTCAGTCAACATTGCTGTTGGAAGCAGGGCAGATTGATAACATTCGATAGCCACAAATAAAATGCAAATGGCCTCTGAAATCATGTTAAATCCCTGACGGGTTTGAGTGATGCCGAAAACAAGAGCTTGATTTACCTGTCACGGTGTCACGTTTGGGCCCTTCTCAGTTCCCATATTAACGGGGATAGACGTATATACGGGATGACAGGGAGGGTTGGAGGAAAGTAAGGAGAGAACAAAATAACACCAGCCAGCCAACAAGGGTAAAGGAGAGAATGGGAGGCAGTGGATGAAGACTGATTGATGATGAAAACCAAAATGGAGTGACGATGAGAGGAGACAAGAGCCGTTACAGAGGTCTAACATGTCATGTTAACAAGTGGAAGTGGATCTTAGGGAAAAAAAAAGGCACTGCTGTTCCCACTCAGGACTGACTTCATTAGCTCATATTCCCCTCCTTACCCTTCGCGGCACGATAGCCTGGAACCGACAGCTTTTTCCCAAATCACTTCTCCTCTCAGAGAGACAAAACCCAACAGACCCTGAGATGAAATCAGAGAGGAAGATGGAGGGCGGGAGGAGGAGGGGGGTGGGTCTAATTTAGGTCAAGGCTGACAAACCTCTAACACTGAGTCAGGAGTGGAAGGAAGACCTGGATTGAAGAGCTTTGTCTGGACTCTCTTATGCTCTTTGAATCACCTTGCAGTGAGCCGCTGAGGCGGCAGTGAATCACTGCAGCTCACTCCATTTGACTCACAAATCAAATGACGGAAGCTTTGTTTGCTTTTTGTGATGTTTTCCCTTTGATAGAGACGGGGATGTGCGGTTCAGATGCTCTGCAGCCATATCCAGCCCGTAGGCCAAAATCAAACAACAAGATGAACTCCAACACAGTGCTATTTAAAAAGCCACAGCTCAATGTACTGTTTGAACTTACTGTGCAGCTCAGAACAGGAAAACACATGATTACAGTTAGATCAGTGTGCCTGGACCTGATGTTAGGAAATCAAATTGTTCATTGTTGTTTAACTCTATATAATGGATGTGAAACTGCCTGATTTCATCTTAATACCATCTATTCATAAATGACCTAACAGGTTGTTTGCTGTTACCTTCCAAAATGATGCATATGATTGCTCCTATGGTTAAGGTTTGAGTGGGTCAAGGCACAAAACCTGGTTGGTTAGTGTTACAAAAACATTGTGGTCATTATTTAAATGAATCAACATTGATTTGGTAAGATAATCGATGCAGGCAGTGGTCTCTGATGTCTAACCATCCACTTCAACCTAGTCTGTGTAACAATAATAACTTCAGTTTTCTGTATAAAACATAGATTATTGTTGGATCATCAGATCAATATATAATTAAGATTGTGATTTTTTTTTTTTTTTTTTTTTTTTTTTTTGGAGTACTTATATTGCTATTCATGCCTGGGGTTGCTGAGATGGTGGGATCTAAGTGCCCCATTTGCCCCTTTAGCATTTAGCTTGTGCTAGCGCTAGGGTCAGCTCCACCCTCTCGTCCATATATGGTTACTTCTCATCACTTCTGACTCCAAAAGTCAAAGGTGGCAACATCAAATCCAAGATGATGATGGTCACATCGCCAAACCTGAGGCTTCAAAATGGCAGTCCACAAACCAATCAGTGACGTCATGGTGACTACATCCATACAGTCTATGCTGCCAACTCATGAGGAAGACTGTGTGTGCACATGTAAATATAAAGACATATAGCATATAGAGCTATATGTGGTACATCATACGCTGCTGTAGCCTACTCCGGCTTTGCTGTTGTGACTGTAAAACGGTGGATACATTATTTGAATGTCACACAACCCCCAAACTTTGTATACAATGCTGTAATTTCAGTATTGTTTGAACTACTTTGGTAAGGACTTGAATATAACGGACGTTCATTTATATGTAAAAGTTTCGCACTACAAAACACACAGTCCAATCCTGAATCCAGAGTGGTCTTACTTTCTCTAACAAATGATCTTTTTACAGAAACCTGCTTGTGGAGAGAGAGCATCAGCATCGGACTGTGTTGGCCCTCTAACAAGTTACCCTTGGAATTCATGTTAATTAGCTGCAGCTGATATAATCTAATGCAGTGACATTTTATATTCCAACATGGCCAACATGACGGCAAGAAGCGGAGATAATTTAGAACCTACATGAATGTTATGTTTATTTGTGTTTGGTTATGTGTGGGAGATAAAGACTTTAAAATGGATTTGTTAGAAAATCCAGCTATGGTTGTGGGTCAAACAATACAATGTAGATGTCTTTAGACATCAGAAGAGATTAGGATAAAAAATAAATAGTTTCCCTTGACATAAAATATGTGTTCTGCCGTGCTGGAAAAACTTGCCAATTGGTGAAAAGTAAACAAATGCTGTTGGAACACTGTGGACCAATTAATGCAGTTTTAAAAGCCAGAGGAGATTAATTAAATGGCTTACTCCCATTCTTGAAAATTAGATCAGCGACATTGGAAACATTGTGCATGATAAACTTATCGTGAAATAAATATTGTACACAAGCTGGATCCATATCCATTTTCATGTCAAATGTTATAATTTTCCCACATGTTGAAACACACACACAAACGTGCACACACACACACACACACACACACACACACACATACAAACTGAGGAGACTCACTGGCACAGAGTCCAGTGCTTGCAACATAGCCTGACCAAATTAGAGCTGACTTAAAAATCAAAGTGAATGCAGGAGCCGCCCACATTAATTTCTCATCTCATCTTCTCCCTATACCTCCCAAAGCACCAATTATCAGCATCTTACAGTGTTTGTGTGTGTGCACGTGTGCACGTGTGTGTGTGTGTGTGTGAATACGTGCCTGTGAGCATTAGCAAATAGGTGTGTCTTTGTCTTCTTGTTATGCTGAGTGTGTTTTATGCTGTAATGGACGAGCACATGCAGTCTGAAAGGATGATGCTTTCAATCATTGAACAGTTCAGTGACTGAAAGCATTATCCCTTCAGCCTGACAGACAGTTGGCCCCTTGACCTTAAATTCACACAGGGTTCAACCACTTTATCATTAATGTGACGGCACACTATCACCAACAATAAGGCTTGAGTTTGCTTTCCTGAGGATCAAAATCAGGACTTTGACTTCTTGAAGCTGCACTAATCTTTTTTTTTTTTAAATCTTAACAATGGATCAAATGATTATGTGTGATGTGAAAGCTGCTGATTTTACAGATAATTATCACCTAACTCTGAAGTTCCCCTCAGCTCTACAGAGCATTTTAGGGTTTTTCAGCTTATTGTTTTTGTTTTATAGTCCATAACTTTACTGTTTGGCTTAGTCTTATCAACCTTGTTTCCTGCAGCTGCAGCAGCAGGCAGCTGTTTTCAGTGACAAAGCTCTGATAAACCCACTGTACACTACCTGCTCAGCACCAAACAGCAGACAGACACAGTTAGAGACTAGCTGGTGAACATAGTGAAACATTTAGCAGTTTAAGAGCCAGATATTTTTCTCAGGAGTTGGTGGAGACCAATCCAGAACTAAAAGAGAGTGGATTCAAATTCATCAGGTGGACACAATCATGACTCCAAATGAATGCTAATGTCGCTCTGTGTCTGCTGGGTGTGTAAAGTAAGAAACTGCATGCTTGCTAACACATCTGTTAACTTTATAAGGTGAGAATGTGTGTTTACAGCTTTCTACACTGCCCTCAAGTGGCCTCAAATTTCAATCAATTCTGCTTTAAAGTTACAGTTGTAGTGGTTGCATTTTCAAAGAATGCTGTATTTTTGAGGTGAATGGATCAAACTGAAACTCTGCCTCACAAGCACTTCAAAATTCAGAGATGACATAAAACATGAAGGGCTAATAATGATTACAAAATATAGGAGTTGTAGCTGATTATACTACGCTGTGGATTTTGGCCTCCATCATTTACATTGAAAGCACATTTGAAGGATCTTTTAATAGTCAGTATGAACAGGAGGAATGATTACAGTGAGGAAAACCTCTTTCACTGTTCATATGGACACCTGACTGTTGTTTTAAGACACACTTGAAAAATTGTGAACCCGTCCTTTAAACCTTTTGTTTAATTGTTTAAATTATTCTTGTTGGGACAATCATTCAGATAATTTAGATGATGTTGAGGGTATCTGTTCAGTAACCCATGCTCAGAGGCTCATGCACATAAACATGATGCCAGATACAGCTTTTTCTCACATTTTTTTCTCTGCAATTTTGAATTCATGTGCTGTTGGTAATTATTTATCATAAGAAGCTGGTCATGCATGCATAACGCAAAACGGATCGACTACATTGTCTAAAATGTCCGTGTTGGACAGCAGTAATAAACAGGTGAAGGCAGATCTATCAGAGCAGTGTGAGGGATTGTGCCCGTGGTGTTTGGCATACATTATGTTTATAATTTGACATTTCTGTCAGTCACTGTGAAATATTAACTATCACATGTGAATTAAGCAGCTTCTCCTCACTATGTGTTATGCTCATAAGACACTAAATCAATGCTGATCTCATTCTGAAACATTAAATAAAACATAACTATTTCATTAATGTCAATAAGGGCCAAATTAGACTGCTATTTTGGATGCATGTACTTGGAATACTGAGCTATAAAAACATTTCCAGATGAAGCATTCCACTGAATTAACCTTTAATCACACACTGTCTTTCTAAGCATCAAATGGCCAGTGACAGCCTGGAGGTTAGAGAGATGCCTTGTATCCAAGAAGTTAATGGTTTGAAACCCAGGTCCACATGTTAAAATGAAAAGGAAGAGGGGGCTCAGTTGGCTGTGCTAAATCATCGGAAAAAGTGCTTCTGTCTCACTCTCTCACACACACTTACACACAGACTAGTCCTTCTCTGGTGATAGTGGTCAGGGTTCAGTGCTCATTTCACACCCATCAAAGTGGCATTTTAGCAGCCCTGATATCTCACCCACCCCAATCTCCTCTATAATGAAATGGTGACACCACTCACAGCATTAGACTTATCTGTCTTTATATACACTAAATAAGAGCAAAATACGTTCGTTTGGGGATTATTAGTCTGCAATCTATGCATATATTAACATCAAAGTAGAGGTGAAATTGAAGCTCCATTACACAATGTATTTCATTCTGAAATGAATGTCTGTAATTTGACAGGGTTACTGGTGCTGCTGGGTAACCTTTATGGGTTAAATGTCACTGGCTCAACAGACTGAAACCAGTCGAGTGGCTGCAGATTCAGAGCAGTGTAGACGTTTTTAAACAGCAGAGATTGCAGTTAAAAAGTGGTACACATAGGGAACATCTCTGCAAAATCTGAAAGGTGGAAGGAGCTTCAAGACTTTGAGAAATGTCCAATATCAACATTGAATTAATGCTAACATAGAAAATATTGAGACTATCCTCCAATAAGAAAAAAAAAACAAACAAAAAAAACAAACAATCAGCTCTTTCATTAAGTGCAATGTTTATGTTCAAGTGACAGAAGCCCTTTAGTGGCTGTACTAATTATGATGGGAGCAAAGGAGGAAATCATCCCTGCATCCCATTGCAACCCAATCACCAGAATAAAATGCTGGCATTCTGCAAACCACAGATACATTGAATCTCTATGTTTCAATGTTGATCACAATTTAAGCTTTTCTCATGTCATTTAATACTGTATTAAACCGACCGTGCTCTTCACAGATCTGACAGTTGTGTCCTGAATTATTAATTAATATTGATAATCTCTTGATTTTATAATTCAAAATGATCTATTATCTACCACAACAAAACTGTGCTAACTTATCTGACTGGAAACACCCTGCAGATATTAGCTCTCCAGCTGCCTAACCATGCAAGCTATCACCATTTCTGGCCCGAGTACTTTTGTTTTTTGGGGGGGTTGAGACAGCTCGCTGCCTCCATCGACCACCGCACCTTTCACAACAAAACTGCAGCGTGTTGCTCCCCGGCCACCATGCATTGCTCCCCGGTCACAGCATGTTGTGCCCCGGCCACAGTGCTTTGCTCTTCGGTCACAGAAAATCGCTCCCCATAGCTCCCCAGCCATAGCGCATTGTTCCACAGCCACAGCTCACTGAGCCGTCTGGTGTTTAGTAAACACAGCTGGTAAACAAAGTTGACGGTTTGCGGGTCGGGTTGGCTTCATGTGGTTGATTAACGCATATTTATGCATATTTTGTGCACATTGGCTCTCATAACAGTCAGGTGGGTGCAGGTATTAAAAACCCCTGACCCGCACACTACTCAGCTCTTCTTCTCCATGTTAATTTGGTGCTGCTGCTTTTTGTTGTTGATGCAAACGTCACTCTTCCTCTGTCTGTTTGAAAACCCAGTGGTTCAGCGGACATAATCTCTCCACTTAATTGGAAAAGCCTTTTAATGTGAAATCTCTACAGGAGAGGTATAATTTCATTAACACAATCTTAACATTGAAAATAAAAATGGCAAAGTAAAATCAGTTAAAATTAATTAAAAGTGTGTGGAATCAATATTTCACTTAAAAAGAGAAACAGAGTGGTGAGTAGGACATGACTTTGTTGTAATGATGTTAATAATGATGTGTGTGTATGTGGGAACTTACCATGAGAGCCATTATAGTACGCCTACAGGTGATCTTTATTTGGGACAGGCTTTTATTTGTCAGTAGACCACACAGCCTGCA
Source organism: Thunnus albacares (assembly GCF_914725855.1). Taxonomy (NCBI): domain Eukaryota; kingdom Metazoa; phylum Chordata; class Actinopteri; order Scombriformes; family Scombridae; genus Thunnus; species Thunnus albacares. The sequence continues at coordinate 1,893,613 of NC_058115.1, forward strand.
GCTATTATCTGAAACCTGGCCATTATCTCAATACAGCTTCTATTTCAGAATTTACAGTAACCCATTAATCAAGCTTTTTGAGCTCGGTGCTCATGTGGGCTCCGGTATTCTTCTCTTCGTCTCATGCCTCTTCTTCTTCTTCTTCTTCTCTGCTGAGTAAAGCAGGTCCTACTAAGATCAGCCAATTAAAAGCAATGCCTGTTTAATCACCGCAAAATGGGCAACAAAAGGTGTTTAAAAAGTGCTGCTCACACAGAATCCAGTCAATTAGAGGACAACCTTCCTGGGAGAACTCGCTTTCTGTTTTAGGTTAATGCACCAAGTCCCTGCGCATGAACTGTCCACACACACAGATTCTGTCAGACACATACACACTCTCTTACTGACGCAAACACACACACACACACACAGTCTCTTTGCGTTCACCAAATGCTGATGTGGGACTTTTGTGGTTCATTTAAAGCGTTGCTGAGGAGTCAAAGGTCCAGCCATCACTTTCATTATGAGAGACACACACACATATACATGCACACACACACACCGCGTGGCACCGGGAGACACAGACACACAGCCAGCCGCGCAGAATTAACAGTATGCACATAATTAACTGAAGTTAGACTCCATGCTAATCTGCCACACACTCCCTATCATGCCAATGAGGCTGAGCTCCACAGTTTCCTTTTTCTTCTTCTATCTCTCTGCTTGTGTTTTTATCTGTCTGTAACACACACATCTATGCATTATCTCTTCCCTCCTTCTTTTTTTTTTTTTTTTTTTAAAATAACTTTATTTTTCAAGTTGTGGGGCACCATAGTGAGATATAACCAGGGTATATAATAAAGAAAGAAAAAAAAAAGATAAAAGGACAAACAACAAAAAAAACAATAACAAAAAAACACACAAAAAAGCTACAAATAATATCAAAATTAATGAAGGATAAGACACAAAACACACATATGTATATCCTCCAAACCCCCTGCACCCCCCCACCATCATGCCCCCTCCCACTCACCCCCAAATCCCCACAACAATCCATCCATGTATACATTCAAATTCATATCATTCACAGGTCTTTCTCTCGCCTATTCTATCATTGACCTCCCTCATCCTCCCCATCACTGAAAGCAGGTCACATAATGATACAAATTGAATTACATATACCATTAGGGAAAGGAATGCTAATAAATAAAACGCTAGGGTACAAATTAAATAACCAATCAATATGAATTTCATAAGCATAATACAACTGGAAGGAGAGAAACAAATCATAAAAATAAATAAATTAATTAATAAATTGATAATAATGCTGGCAATAAAAATAAGAATTAAAAAAGGATGAAAAGCATAAAAGGATGTGCTCCCCCTGTTTGTTTGTTTGGTCTTCCCTCCTTCTACCTTCCGTTGTTTGTCTGCTCTCTTTCTTTCTTTCTCAGCCACTATACCAGCCGCTTTGCATCCGCCAGATAATGACACAAAATTCAATTTCTCGCTGAGTTGCCTCCCTAATGGCTGAGTGGGGGGAGTGTGACGCACCGAGGTTCCCGTGCTGAGAGTTACCTCTCTGTGGCTGCTCTCGTATCAGAAGTTCACACCTTCGCACAGTTTGGCGCGGCAGGACGCTGGTGAACCGCAACGGCAAACAGTGTGCACAGCGCACAGGAGGTTCAGATAGACAAGAGGTTCAATGGTAGCAGGTACACTGATAGAGCAAACACTCACCTGTGAAAGGTGCTTCATGTAGCATTTCTACATATCACTATAAATCATTGTTCACACATGTTGTATTGTTGATTTTGCTCTTCAAAATCAAGACCACATTTCTAGTAATGTGTGTCCTGCACACAGAGAAATAGGGGTATCATTTCTGTACCTAAAGGTACATTTGTCAGAAAAGTACCCTGTAAAGTACAGAAATGGTCCTTAAGGTGATAACTGTGGACTTTTGTTTTAATTTAAAGGTACAAAATCATTCCTGATAGAGAGGGATACATAATTGTACTTTTCACAAGCTTAAAATGGTTCAAACTGGTTCATCCCCCATTGTGTTCCTAGACATGAAATGGCACGAGACAGTGAAAATGTTGGTTAGTTTTCCTGCTTTGTCAAGCGTGTCTACGGATGAGTTAATTAAAAAAACAGTTGAAGATGGAATATAAAATTAACAAAGAAAGGACAAGAAAAACCAGGGGTAAGTAACTGGACCTTAATGTTTCTTTTCATGCTATTGTTAGCTAGCTAGCTAACTTTAACAAGCTTGACTCAGTATACCGTAACGTAACATTAGCTAGCTACATTTAGGGATTGTTGCTAGATAGTCTACAGCTATTTCAGAATGATTTGGTCTTTTAATCAAGTAACTTAAACTTTGTGACAGGACACATTTTATTTCAGAGTGATTTTGTTCATTTAATCAAGTTGCTAACTGCAGTGATGCAGAGTTGAAATGCTTCCACTTGCCATCACCATTATTTTTATTTTATTAATTTTAAGCATTGGTGCTCCCTCATGCAAACCATGCAGACTTGAGTAGTGCAACCCATTCCAGCCAGCTAATCTAACATTTGTCAGTCCATTTCCATATGCATAATGTAACAGACTGTGATCATGTCAATGTTTAACTGTTATGATTGTTACTGTAATAAACGTTAGTTTAGTTCAGACATAAAGTCTGTTGAGTTGCAGTACTGATATTTCCAGACTGTCAGTGAACATGTTGTCCGTCATGTGAGCTACCTGTAACAGTGATCAGAGAGGCTAAGTGAGAGTCTAGTGTAGAGTTCACGGCAGGTCTTTTTGTTATTTTGACGTTGGCGACGGCCCACAGTAACCTGTGTTGTTGTGAGCAATAAAGTTGTAGCGAAAACCATCTAACATCTCTGTTTTTAATCACTTTTACTTTTTCACTCAGTGCAAGACAATATGAGGCAGATATAATAGACATTTAATCTTTTTTTTTAATACACTCCAACTGTACACTAGGTCTCAAATTGTTCATGCAGTTCAGTGGATATTTGGATATTTTTATCCAAAGCACCTTACTGTACAATGAGTGTGCAGACTCTTAGCATGTATCTGTCTCTTCCCTTTTGCCAAAGGAAATGTGTGTTGGGGAGGATTCAACGTCTGTTGAGGCCAATGTGAACGTGCTACAAAGTGAGTATCGGAAAACACATCCAGACATCTGGACTGTCAAACACCACATGGCGCAAACTTTCTCCTTGAGTTGTTGTGAAATCATGGAAAGGGTGCCCGTGAAGGACGTACTCAACAAATACCCATGTACTTAAGGATGCCTACTGGAGTAAATATGGTGAAGACACCTAAAATAAAATGAAATATGTAAAAAGATGAAGCTTCACTTTACATTCAGACAAACTAATGTGGCAGCTACAATTATTAGATTTCAACTGAGACCAACATTTATCTTCCAAAATGAAATTTATTATATATCAAAATTCTTTTCATTTTTTATTATTAAAATTAATTTTTCAGTGGAAGTTTTTTCAGTGCCAATACTTGTTTCAGTGCCAATACAACCTTTTCCAATAAAAGTATTCCTTTCTCAGTTCAGGTTTTGTTTTCAATGCCAAATTTTATTTTCAGTGCCAAAATTTAACTGCCACTGTCGTAGCCCCATAAATGTTACAGTGGAGCATTATCAATCTATGTAGTAACCTTGGATATTGTGAAATTGAAAGCATGTCAATTGCTGTCACTGAAGACAAGTAAAGTAAAATTTTCTAAAAGTTGAGTTAATATAATCTGTAAAGGCCACAGGCTTTGAAGCTTTTTATCAGCTATTCAGTGATAAACTGAATGCGAATAATAATGTCTTCATGTATATTTCATATTTTTTTGACAAAGTCGACCAAATCCATCCTTCAACAAGCAGCTTCTGTCATCACTTCAAGGAGGGCTTTGCCTGTGTTTTGACAGTCACCTTGCGGATGAACCTGACAATAGATCTGCTGTAATTATCACATTGCACACTTGAAAATGTTTTGGACATCTTTGCCGTATTAGTATTTTTATTTTTATATATAGAATTTTTATTAGTTCTTTTAATGAGTGAGATATGAAAAATACAGGGTAAGTGTAAAGCCTACCTATCTGTTCACAGGAAATGTGACACTGACCTTCCTTCAGAGGTGACTGCCAGTATCATGAAAGAGTGTTTTGCATTTAAAACTGATTAATTATAGTTATAATATAGTTATAAAGTTGATTTTAGTTAATGTTCTGTATGTTATACTCAGAATTTTGTTACATTTCACAAATTTGTGAAACATGCACTGCTTGTGTGTTGTATTTAAAACTGGTTAATGAACGGCTCACAAGGCCTGATGCCTCCAGATGAAAAGTTTTTGTTTGTTTTTGTACCTTACTTTACTTTGTGACATTATGTGTGAAACCAAGTTGTGAAATGGAGTTTTCATTCACTCAGTAATTAGTGAATGGCTCCTTAGGTCCTATGCTTCAGCTTAATGTTGAAAAGGACTGCTTTTTGCCATGTGCTGGAACTTATTAAGGACAATTCAGTTCTAGCAGAAAAATACATTGATTAAAATGCATGAAAAGGAATTGGTTTACATGTAAAATGTTGAAATTGTTAAAAGATGTAAACTAATTGTTCTTCAAATAAATTTTGGTGAATAATTTGAAATGTTTTTGTCTCTGACTTTAAGAGTACATTGCCTCATAAATGTACCTCATTAGGTACCAATTCTGTACCTTTCCAATGGGTACATTTTTGTACCAGGACATAAAGGTACATTTTTGTCTCTAGGGGTGCAGAAATGTTTTTTAGAGGTACAGAAAAGAAGGTACAATAATGTACCATGTACAGTGCTTGTACCCTGCTAGGGTACAGCTGGAGCGACAAAGCATTTGTACCGTTTTAGATCCATTCCTGTACCTTGATTTCTTAGTCTGTGGTGTTGTGGATGCAAAATTTGTCTTTCTAAAAAACAAACCAGTAACCCAAACTTGCGCCTAACCTTGCTGATGTCATCTGCTGGATTTAAAGTAAATAAATAAGAAATCCTGATGTGGGCAAAAGGGGCAGAGCCTGGTTGAAGCTGAGGTGGAAAGAGCAAGAGGCAACAACCACCTGACTCTGATAGGGTGCTACACCTGTCAATCAAGAAAACTGCTGAGGTTTTATTTTGAGAGGGAATTCAGGATTTACTTAATAGAATGCAATATATTTGGTGGTAGGGCTGGATTTAAAAAAAAAAAAAAAGATTTTCAGAAATTTTCAGTTTTTTCTCAATTGCTTCGACACATTTCTTGAAATATTTTTAAAGTTCTTACAACTGATGATTGTTGTTATTCCCCCCCCTTTCCCTCTTTCTTTCTCTCTCTCAACCCAACCGGTCAAAGCAGATGGCCGCCCAACAAGAGCTGGGTTCTGCTTGAGGTTTCTACCCGTTAAAGGGGAGTTTTTCCTTACTGCTGTCGACAAGTGCTGCTCATGGGGGAATTGTTGGGTCTCTGTAAATTAAAGAGTACAGTCTTGACCTGCTCTATGTGAAAAGTGCCTTGAGATGACTTTTGTTGATTGATTGAATTGAAGATGCATTTCCCATTTCCCAAAACAGCAAAAGGCTGTAACTCACCCAAAACCTTTAACCCCTGTTTCAAAGTTAAGTTATTGTTTGAAATGAATATGTCACTGCCAACAAATGGCACGTTCCTTTGACATTGTGTTACACCAAGGTGGTCAAAATGGTTAGATGTTTTGACTGAATGACAGTGGACTGTGGAAGTGTGTTCCTCATCTCTTGATTTCCATACGGTCTTGTCCTACATGTTTTCACCGACACTAAACGCCTACTGTTCAGACTGTCATTTTTCTGAAGCTAACTGACTGCTATTGTGTATCAAAGTGAATACTCCTCATACGTTGATTTCAGAAGTACCCTTTCGTCACCAAAGAACCAATAAAGAATTTCACCCGAAATCAGAAATACTCAGAAACGAACATTTTTATTGTACTGCATCAGATTTTTCTATGTCATTCTTATTTCCATACTTTTCAAACTCAGAAATGCTGAATACTGTACATAAAATAATATAAAAATAAAAGCAACCCAAGGAAACTTATTGGTGGAAATATCTCAAAAACAGAATAAAGAGTTAAATTCTCAGATTTTCACATTTAGTCCATTTGTTCATCAACATTGCATCGGATGTTTTCCCTTGCATTGCACAGAGGAAAAAACCTTCCCTGGCAGTCCCCTGCAACTATTGCCAGGCAACTAGCATTCATTGCCTCCAGGAGGGACATCTGGTCATATGGCCAGTGATCATATACCTTCCATCTCCAAGCAGAGAAGAATTCCTCAATTGGGTTCAGAAAAGGAGAGTGTGCAGGGAGGAATTGCATCATCATACGGGGCTGTGCTGCAAACCATTCATTCACAAGGCGAGAGCGGTGGAAGGCAACATTGTCCCAAATGATGACATACAGAGTCACGCCAGGCCTCAACAGCCCTCTCTCTTCAGGTGGAACCAGCCTTTCATTCAGTGCATCAAGAAATGTGATGAGACGTTCTGTATTGTGTAACAGTGGCCCTCTGCCAATGATGTTCCTCCCATGTCTCCTCAGTTTAGAAAGGTTGAATATGTGATGTGTCCCTTCAGCTTCAAGCTCCATTATTCTGTAAGAAAAAAGTAAATTCATAAAGCAAATTATCCCAGTTACATGTAACTGTACGGTACGGTATGACAAGGCATTACAATAATAAATCCTTACCTGCACATACTGGAGTCTTGCCTTCTTCACAATGTCAGAGTTTCTATGAAATGGAACTCTGTACAGCTGCTTCATTCAGACTTGGTTTTGTGTAAGGACTTGATCAATAGTAGCCAGACTCACATTGTTGATATTTCTAAATGCTCTCTGATCTGCAATTACTGCTGCCTGGATTTCACACACATCTGATCACATTTTTTTGCCACGACCAGTGTTCAGCACTAAAGATCTTTCTTCTGCCACCAGTGTATGTGGTAGTCTTGATTGTATAAAGTAGATGTAAAAGGGCATGTCAAAATTGACAATATAACAGTCACATAATTGGGATTGATTAAACAACTGCATTAATGTAGACACAGTTGAGCTGAAATACACAGTAGTGTACAGTAACATTGTGACTTAGGTTTTCTCATTCTAAAAATTGCTCTGACTCAGAATGGGCTGGACCCTTTATCCAGCCTCTCTAAAGGACAAGCAATGATTGATGACAAGGTCAATAATTGTTGCCCGAATTTCATTTGAGCTCTATTTTCTTCTCTTGCTGCAGCTCCTCCACCAGGCATTCCAACTCTTCTTCCTCAGGCCCCTCTGCCATGGCCTCCTACTCTCCTTACGTGCCCCTTGGCCTCTTTGATCTATATTTGCAAATAGCAACAGAAAGGTGGCATCTTTTATAGACAGATAAGGACTGATTGCTCATTGAAGAGTTGTGCAAAGGAGTTTCACACAGATGCATTAAGATATTCATAATTAAGCAAGTATTTTCTATCAGCTGTGAATAGATGTTTTCCTTTTGTCTAACACAGTTAATCCAATAGAGTTTTGGATCTTTCAATGAGATTTGTGTTAACTGTTTTGAAGAAGGGTGTGAAAAATGTGTGAAATGTTAACACATTTGCAAGAGAAGACTTCAGCTGTGCTAAGAAGGTGATGATGCAGATCAAGTGGATCCCAGTTTGAATAAGCATGTCTTAGCAATCGAGAAAACCTGTATGTCATCACAAGCAGCATCCACTGCAGCAAGCAAAGACATTTGATTTTGTGGTCGATGAGCTTATACTTTACACCTCCACTTTACACTTCTGTTGTCCCCATCCAATGTTCATCTGAGCAGGCTCCTCCATGTTCACAAATTTTTGTAACACTGTTGCCCTCAAAAAAAATTCTCATGACTTACACTTGTAAGTTAACTGGAGAGCACGTGCCATTGGATGATCTAAGATGTGAGAAACTCCCCATTCATAAATGAAGTTTCACCTGACAGTAAATTCATCAATTTAGTAGACATTATGACATTATTATCCATAGCAATGCAATTTATAAAACATGGGCTCAGCAGATTTTGACAATTAGATGGAAAAAATTCTTACATATTTTTGAGAGTAAAACTATTCAACTGAGAAGAAACATAATCTATTTTGATCACAAAGACATATACAGTCTTATTGTACATAGTCATCTGCCTAAATGTGCTAAAACATTTGCAAATGGTAAGAAAGAATGAGAAACACATTTTTCTGTTGTGCACAAATAACTAAATATTGTGAAGAATTTCACATATTGTTTCGACAACTTCTACTATCACTGGAGAACTGAGCCAAAGCAACTGAGAAAAACTGTAAACAGAACTTTTATTTGAATGATCCAATATTGATTCTTGATTCCAGAGATAGATTTTTTTATTGCGCCTTTTCTTAGTGAACATGTACATCTCTGCTAAATGTTGTGTGTATGCAGTCGTTACTTGTAAATGTTTCAGTTATAGCTGCAAGATGTATAAAACATCTTTGTGGAAATCAGGTTATTATGAATACTTTCAGTCTGTGGACTGCCTGCAGTTTACAGGACTGTCGTGACTCAGGATGGTCAGCTCTGACTCTGGTTATCTCATAGTGGATCTAGAGATTGCATCTACAAGAGCAACAGACTGAAAAAAGACTCTGCACACTGATCTGAGACTCTGTTTGTGTTTGTTAACGAGACATTATCTCTGACTATGACATGTGAAGGCACATAAGTTGATTAACCAGTGAGTGGATTCTACTTTATTCAGTTTGACTCTGCTGGGGATCTAATGCTAGCTAGCTTCTATCTGCAGGTAACAGGCTGATGTCAACACAAATAGTGCAGAGGCATTAGTGAGCAGACTATCAGTTTCTGCTGTCTGCGCTGGCACTGATAATCAAAGTGGATGTGCTGTACTTAAAATCCTTGGTCCATAGTTTTATAACTGGAAAATGCATGTACAATTTAGCCTATAATGTGCACTTTACACAATTTTAGAATCAAGAAACAGCAGTGTTGCTTACTTGTTGAATGTAGAAGAAACGTAAATTACTAGTATACATTCTGAGAAGTGCTTTATGCACTATTATTAAGTATCTGATGTAACTGAATTATCATGAATTGAATCATAATGAATCCATTCTGGGCTTTGTGAATCATAACTGAATTGGGAGATCAGACCAGCCCTATTGAAGATTATTTATAATCAGCAGCTATTGGTACTGCATCTTTAAAGAGCACTCACATTGATTTAGTATTGACTGACACATTAAAAAAAGAATGGTCCAAATCAAAGCAGCAGAGGCTGAGAAATTCTGACTTTTAGTCAAGCCCCAAAAACACTGGATCCTACACTTCCCTTATTGCAACCTATTGCATCTTTTCTTAGACACTCCCTGCCTAGAAAATGCCCATGTCTTCCAATCTTAACAACTCAAGTTGATAGCACAGACTTTCAGTATAAATTAAACCCTAATCTGAGGTAACACTGATGCTATCTCCTCAGAAAGCAGAGAGCTCTGTTCAGAGCCACAGAAAACATTATACAGGTTTAAAATTGGTGGAGTGCCCCTTTAAGTTTTACCCAGGACAAAAGTTTTTAGCCTGAAGAAATACTGCTCGCAAAACAAACTATTATAAAGTGAAAAAAAGAAAGAGAAAAGAAGAAATAAATAAAAGTTAACAAAGACTGGACAAAGAAGTATTCCTTCGGTGACAAACTGCATTTTGGGGTCACACAACATAGTATAAAAGCAGACACTCAGTGTAAACTAAACACGTGGCTGTTGCCTGTGTCATTGTTTGCTGCATCACCTCCTTTGCAGGAGAGTATTTTCCTGTGAAAGAGGAGTCCTCTCTCAGGTGCTAAGAAGAGAAAATATACAAGCTTTCATAAACTGACTGGAGGCTTTTCACACAATATTCAAGAAGCGCTCACACAGGCAGATGGCACTGAAGAACAGAAGTTGTTACCTGATAAACTGTATGCTGGCCAGTCAGTGGAGACAGTTGAGCTTGTGTGCTGCTGCTGATACCAGGATGGAACAGACCGAATGTTTCCTCCTCAGCGTGACCCTGAGCAGAACTGCTGGTTACATAAGAGTTAGAAGCTACGCAAAACTATAGGCACATTCCACAGCTTATTTTTAGCACAAATCACACAAAGATGTGAGATGGTTGCTGACTAAGCAAATGTCACCTTGGCTTGATGATTTATTGGTCAGGCTCTACTTTGTAGGGTGTTGGTTGCTAAGTTCTAACTAGTTTTTGCTAAGGTTCTCTGAGTTGTTGCTTGGATGTTGTTAGTTGGTAGATAAAGTCTTACTAGGGACGTGCAAAGTTTCTAATAGTGTGATTGATACAGTATAGTGAATACGGTAATGTTATGGAGTAGAGAGGTACCATTGTTTCATACAAATCATGAAAAGCCCATGGTGCAGGGTGGATCACTATTGCAAGATATAAACAAATGACAGTAAATTACATTTAATTACACTTAGTAATAAGTCAAATACAAATGAATACAATTCATATGTATGTACAATTCTAAAACTATTCAAAACACATCAGTGAGTCACACTGTTGCACTGGGTGACATGAAATCCTACACTTACCATCCTATGTGTATTGATCCACTGCTGAAAATAGCCCTGAACAAATGCACTATTTCCTCCTGTTTGAGTAATGTATGTTCAAAACTACAGTGACCAGCAGTTTTAGAACATTACTGAAAACAATATATTTGTGACCTATTTTGAAAGATTAACATCTTCCATCTGAAAGGACTGAGATGTGGACTAGTCTTTTGGTGGAATTTATTTACAATAGGAAAATAGAATAGCATCAGTTTTTCCCTGATCCTGCCTATCCAACTCATGACACTACACATTAATATCTTTGCATAACACCTTTTAATCCTCCTGCTTTGGTCCAGTCTTGTTACAGGACAAAAAAGAAGGCAAAAAACCCCAAAAAACCAAAACAAAGCCTCTCGAGTGTTTCATTACGTCATTCTTTTTTATGAATCTGTGAACACAAATACTTCAGGGCATGCCGCCCTTAAAGGCAAAATAAAGTCTGTTGGAGAAATTACGAAGAGACAACGATTTCCAATAGCAAAGTAAGGTCATCTGTGTTTAATTTAGAGACCTATAGGAATATGGAAAATCTATGATCTGTATAATCACCTTCCCAGGTCCAACGCCACGGGCCCAACGCTGCCCATTGATCACAGCGAGCAGGCGTCCTCTAAAAACAGACATCAACGCATCCAATAAGGAGGAGGAGGATGTGAGATGGCCAGGCAGATTAACACTGGGAGACTGATGAATGTTCTCCTTCCATTGTTGATTCATTTGATCAATTAATTTCATCAGTTACCTGTGACGGCTACGTGGGTGGGTGGGTGGGTGGGGGGGGGGGAAACGGAATCACAACACAGTGGGAGTGTCAGATAACTACTAATTATCTACAGGCCGAGTTTTGATTTATGGATGTTGAATAATCATAAATTTGATGAGTTACAGCCACTAATTGTCAAGCGACACATGTTTGAACCTATACAGTGATCAGTGTGGGACGAAGACTTGTTTTTAGGTCTGGAATAAATTACAGTGATTTGGCCAAGGCCTGTATCACACGATTAGCATAATAGATAAGCTAAATGGATAATGCTGACTTGAACCAAAAATCTTGCCCTCATCTGTCTTCCCTATCTGACTTAAATGAGGTGTGTGTTTGTGGGTGTGTGTGGAGCTTAGCAAATAATTTATACAGAATTTTGCTTTGGCCCTCATGAGTCAAAGACAAATGGACTGGATGCTGCATGTTGTCATCATTATCAGATCCAGGTCTCACGGATACGTCTTTCTACATATCTGTTATCATCTGTCCACCTGTCTGTCTGTGTGGTCTGGAGGGCAGCAAGGACAGACAGCATCCATGACAGGTTTATATTTATGATCCCATCTGACATGGTCCATTCATCATTCAGTGTAAACCTAGGGAGCTTCTCTGCATGCCAACACCCCCTACTGCTCCCTCTGTGCTAACTCAGATTAATAAATACAGTCAAGCCTAATGGCTTTTTATGAAAAATCACATCTGGTTCAGTCAATGTTGTTGACTTATGAATGACTTAGAATGGGAGGCAGAGCCTTCAACTATCAGGCTTCTGTCCTGTGGAACCATCTTCCAGTTTCAGTCTGGGGGCCAGACACCCTCTCTGTTTAAGAGTAGGCTTGATAAAGCTTATAGTTAACTTGGACCAGCTCCTAGTTATGCTGCTTTAGGCCTAAACTGCCGGGGAACTTCCCATGATGCACTGAGCTCCTCTCTTCTCCTCCTCCTCTCCATTTGTATGCATTCATGTACCATTAATACATGTTACCAACTTGACTTCTTCCCTGGAGTTTTCTCGTCTCGCAGGTCCCTGTGGATCGTGGTCACGGATCGCCTGGTTATGGATCACGGGCTTCCGTTTATTGTGGTCGCAGACCACCTGCTGCCAGGGTCCTGCTTGATGCCCACACCTGCTATTATTATTATTTATTAGTCATTTTTCTATTATTATTATTGTTATTATTATTGTTTTTGTTGTGCTTCTCTTTGTCTCTCTCCCCTCTCCCCCTCCCTCCCTCTTTCTCTCTCAACCCAACCAGTCTAAGCAGATGGCCGCCCACCTAGAGTCCGGTTCTGCTTGAGGTTTCTTCCTGTTAAAGGGGAGTTTTTCTTTGCTGCTGTCACCAAGTCCTTGTTCATAGGGGAATGTTGGGTCTCTGTTAAATAAAGAGTATGGTCTTGACCTGCTCTATGTTAAAAGTGTTCTGAGATAACTTGTGTTGTGATTTGGCGCTATATAAATAAAACTGAATTGAAATTGAATTGAACTGAACTGATAGATATGGTAGTGTCTGTTCAATTATGCAGTATTTATTGTCATATTAAACCACAAAGGTAAACTGTACATTGTAAAACTGTCTAATGAAAAATGGTCAAAAGTCTCTCTCTCTCTGTATATATACACTTACCAAGCACTTTATTAGGAACACCTGTACAACTGAATGCAATCCAATACAGCAGCTCTGACATAGATTCAATAAGTTCATACATTTTCAGTTTTGGGGCTTTTTTTCAGGTTTATCAAAAACTCAAGACACTCATCAGCAACACATTTCTCTGTTGTCTGTTAAAGAGCGGCTGAGATTGATGCTAAAATGAGAATTGCTGGTCCCCCTTAAAGGTCAGTCCACCTTAAGTGAGCCTGGCCAGGTTAGGCTAAAGTGTAGTTTCTAACTTTGGGGCTAACCCCCTTGAAGAGACAAGGATTTTCTTGGTTTTGAGGAACTGCAGTATTTATTAACTGACACACTGTAGCCTGTACTGTGCATTTACTGTCAGACTGACAACTTACTGCTAACCTTTTCCTCTGCTCCGCTCACATTCACCGTCACTTTTCTGCCACTTGCTCTCTGTACTCGCTCAACTACACACACTCATTTACACACTCACTACACATACAAACACATTACGCACTGCCCTATTCCTTAACGGAGCTATGCTACTCTTATAACAATACCTTTCATGTCCTTTAAAGAATGAAGAGAGGGAGGATGACTCAAAACAATTCCACAATAATGTAGGGTGTTATTGCACTCACACAGAGTGCAAGTGAAAATCAATAGTAGCCCATTGATATTGTTGATCGCCTGAAATTTTACAGGGGAAAGACTAGGTTATTCAGATGCAGGTGATATGTGCAGTTGTATGTTTATTTTAAAATTTAACACAATGTTGTTGTATAATTTGGCTGAGTGGAAGCATCTATTTTGAAAAATGAGTGGACCAAGTATTGAATCATGTGAAACACCACAAAATTTTATCCATCCAAATGTATTTTGGACTCCTCGGTTCTCTCTATTAAAGGTCAGCACTGTCAAAATGGTTTCCTATTGGTCAATACTGCCAATTTGTGTGTAATATTTCACTAAAGTGAACTGTTGTTTATGTGCCATTGTTAACTAATTCACTGATTGTGGAAATTCCATTGAAATTAATTGATTTTGTTTATGTGGTTGAACAATGAATAAAAAAGTATCAATATATATTTATGGATAATTGTTAGGGAGGCAGTGTGCTTGTGCTTGTGTTGTATATGGTGTATGAAGGGTGAGATACTTCTACAGTAACAAAAACAGAATATGTGTTTTTCTGCTTCTTTATTCTCTGGTTCTCAAAGCTTTATGTATTTGCCCCCAGCAGTGCCCTTAGGCCTCACTTTAAGAATCACTGGTGAATTCTTGTTTATGTAAAACTACAGCACGTGAAGTATTGCAACCTTTAGTGCATCAATTATACAGGCTGAGACGGAGCAGGAGTGTGTGTCCAGGGCGCCAGACTCTGGCAATAGGAGAAACAACACCGGTGAGCCAGGGAGCACCCAGCCATTAAATGGCTGTGACGGCTCACTGAGCTGCTGCCAAAACAAACCACACAGAAAATGACCAGAATGCATCTGGGGGCGAAGAGGTGCAATGAAGAGATAGAGTGAGGACAGGGTTTTAGGTGGCTGGGGCAACGGGGGCTTGTAACAGCGGAAATATGACACTCACTACTGGCCAGAGGCCAGGAAACACAGACGAGGACAGAGACCCGAACAGGATGAAAGAAAACATGATGACAGTTGGGGCGTGGTATGTCAACTTTACTGTTACACAGAAGCGTAGCAGATAAACCAATGCATAAACATCCGTGGCTTCTAGCAGAGAGAGGAAAATGCAATCACTCACACGGTGGATAAAGACATGGCAGTGTCCGCTGTAGACATTTGTGGGTCCAGTGCTTTGTGGCTGGCAGCCAGATGGGGGGGGGGGGGGGGGGGGGGGGGGGGGGGGGTATCGCTGCAGCTTGTTAGGAGACTGTGGAGGGTGGCAGCCAAAAGACTGCCTGTGTTTGCCCGGCTAATATGGGAGAGGTTAGGAGCCAGGGAGGGTTCATTACTACATCCATCCCTGTGCCTCCATCTGAGCCAATGGAGCTGGAGGATGAGGCACAGCCAAGAGACAATGCTACTTTTACATATAGAAGCCTGGCCAGTGTTACTGCAGCTGTCTGGACAGGTTCTGGACTACAGAGGTGGCAGATCCAATCCATTTCTTTGTAGCTTCAATACTAGTGGTAAGACACTCACAGATTACAGATTACAGATTCTCCTTGAATGTCACCATCACCATCTTCTGCTCTGTTTGGTTAACTTTTAATTCAGGAACAACAGACAAAATGAACATCTTAATTTTCAGTCCATTACCACTGACTTAAAATTCATTACCACCAACAAATTGCAGTCACTGAAACACCTGCAATCTGAAAGTCATCAGACTTCATACTGAAAATTCTGACCAGAATACAAATAAAACTGAATTGGGGTTAATTTTTATTTTCATCTCCATCCTGCCTTCCTCTCATTACATTTACACCTTTTTAAACTGACAGGTAACACCCTGTCTGGCTTGTTCCCATCTATCAGTCCATCTCTGACAATATCTTTTGCAGCTCACCTGTATGATTTCTGTGTTCTCTGCAGCAGGATGTGCATGCTTGACTTTTTATCAGTTTTCAAAGATGTTAATGTGGACTTGAGGAACTCTGCATTTGCACTTTTATACTAAACTGGGCCACATCATTTAAAACTAATTACAATTTGATAGTTTGTTAGATTTGCAAGACTTATTTCCAACATTATATCAAAAATTTAAAGGAAAGACACAAAACATAAAATGAAGCAATAGATGGTTAAAAACCAAAATTAAATTTTCATTACAGTTTCTTGATAAAAAATAAAAATGCCTTAATCTGCAACCAGGACCTTCAATTTACTGACACACTTAATATTCTAGCAACTGACTCACAAGAGAATGACTGGTACAGTGTTATTTCTAAATATTTAGCACATGTCTGAGATGCAATTCAAGTTCATTACACACCACTTCCAAACATAATTAATTCAGTTTTACCCAAAATGTATTGAAAGCGGTGATTCCTTCGGGTTTAACTGAATTTGCTGCAATCAGTGGATTCATTCATGAGGGTGAAGTGAATCCATACAGATTTTTTGTGTTGACTTCAGTTTTGGTGAAATTTGACCCATGAATTTGCAATGTTGATCAATAGCAAGCTGTCTTGACAGTGCTGACCTTGACGGAGAGTCCAAAATGGAATAAGCTATCGTAGCTTATTAGCTGTGTAAACTATTCAATTTTATTTAACTTCCTCTGTCTGCCACAAAAGAGCAAGTGTTTGTAGACAGATGTGAGACAGATGTGAGATCTATGGTACAAATACATCTTTTGAATAAACAGTGTGAAGGTATTGTCCCATCAGTGATCGATGTAAGCTAGCAAGCTTGCTGACAGGCGGTTAGCAAGCTGGTTAGGTATTGTCCCTCTTCAATCACTTTTTATTGAATAAAATGGTGTAAAATGGTGATCAGAATGCCAGGGGAAAGTAAATGGAACAGGAGAGAGAAAATAGAGAGAAGCAGCGGGAGCTATTGTGACTTACTAGCACTAGCCTGGCGGGCTGGCAAGTTAGCACTACAGCAGTTCACCATCGAGCCCTGTGAGTAATCGTCACTAAGCTTCTAGACCCACCTATTTCTCCTTACTTAGAGTGATTTCAGTGATCTTTTCCAGATACAAGTAACAAAAATGAATGAGCATTTAAGAGAAGTGTGCATTTCAAAGCAGCTGGCACGTCATTTTCATATGTAAGAAGAGAGGTTCTAAGGAACCATGGGGCACCAATCCTACCAGACACAAACACCAATATTGGATGATTCTGCCAAACCTGGGATTACAGGCAGTGCCAAAGTCTTTACACTTTCTTCAGTGTGTGTCCACTAACTAAGGTTAGATGAAGACTGTGATATGGGTTAGGCAACTAACAGGTTATGGTTAACTAAAGGAAATCATGTTAATAAAATCAGGAATGTCAATAGCCACACAAAATTAAGAGAACACATTTTCCTGCATTGGTAAATGTTGGCACTGGATCTAATTTGTGAGGTGCGGAATTGTCCAATATGAACAGAATGCCTCGGTATACTGGGCTGACACCCCTGTGTACCCCCTTTAGGTTCTGACGTAGTCCTATCAACATTACAGACTTGAGTTTACACCAGTATGTCCAAAGTCCTTGCACCATAACTTTGCCAACACTATAGACCTTTGTTACAAGCTTTCTGCAAATCAAGCTAAGCCATACCAACATAATTTTCTCTATTAAGGTTTAGTCTAAAAAATCAAAAATACTGTGTGACTTAGACAAGTTTCATTAGCTGCTATAGAGCTAGACTGAAACTTGTGCAACAGTGTCAGAAATATTCTTCAATCTGATCAAGCACCAATGGTTCAAAAACTTTAGACATTATTGTTGAAGTGGATAATTCTAAGCCAGGTTTTGAATATCAGGTATTTAAAGGCTAGATTGTGTGTCATGCAACTTGTGAATGTACTTTTTCTGGCTCTCTAATTGTGGTTAGGACATCATGTAGACAGCCTTGAGGCCAGACGGGGCCTGTTTCTACAGCTGCCACTGCTGGTATGAGAGTCAAAAATGGTGTGTGCAGCCCACAGTCACAAGTTGCTGCCCTTTCTGTGTTCTAAGCTAACATCAGTCTGCTTGTTTTCAAATACTGGCTTTCTCTGGGCTCAGTGGACCATTGCTCCTGTAGTGAGCATTGGACATTGGACCACTGAGCTGTTTGAGGAGGGACTACTGAAGAGCCAGTGAGCAGAGGGGGGAGGTCAGAGCCAAACCAGCGAAGCTAATGTGGCTTGTTGTGGTAGAACAGAGGCCAAAGGGCCATGTTATGGCTTACCGGGGTGTGTATCTGTGCCTGTGAGGGTATACACCCTCACAAGCACAAACCACCACGGTGAAGGCTTCTTTGCAGTCTGTGTATCCATACGGCAGGGAGAAAGAAACAGACAGTCGCCCTCCACCAACCGCCACATACCCCACATCCAAGCTGTCTGTCCTCCCCGGCCAAGAGAGGAGAGAGGAGGAAAACAGAGAGGAGGGCAGTTTTAGATTGTGTGTGACAAACTGTCAGAAAACACTGAGACAATAGAAAAAAAATGGTGCAAAGGAACTTGTAAAGGAATAAGATGATGAAACACAGGAGAAAACACTTTATAAATGCTGAAGTATAAATCATGCAGACCTTGGCTGTATAACTTTTGCTTGAGCTGGGAACAGATTTTAGTTTTACTGACAGACTAGATAACCACACACAACTACTTCCACAAACTGGTGCTCTAGGTGAGATAAGGATTTGGTAGGATTTAATTTGTATAAGACTTACATTTAATTAGTAACAAGGTGTAACTGTGACATTCAAATAATAATAATAATAATAATAAGAAGAAGAATGACAACATATCAATGTATTATCAATTACACCACAAATAACTGGCTGAACTGACCTGCTTCACAAAGTGGTGCAGATGGGAGATCAGATATAACTTCTCCAGCAGCTGGAGGCTTCTGCGGATATTTCCTGGGTGCATCTGGACAGTTATAGAGTAGATATTAGTCTATTACAAGCAAACACATGTAGCTGCAGAGTAGGACAAACAATTGCTGCAGCCTGTTGCACCAGCTGTGTGTAAGTTCAAACTTAGTTACAATGTAAATTATTACTAAGTTGTGATTTATGCATTACTAAAATAAAAGTATAACTCTAATTGCTGCCATTTTGCAACACAGTAATCCAGTAGAGACCTCATTTATTGATATGATATTTCACTATTGATCCAGTTTACTACAATGTGCTATGATGCCAAATGGCTCATGCAGGCTTACATATAGCTGGTGCAACCCAGTGCCGAAATCTATGTTTTTTTATGGATATGGTGTTAGCAATTATCAGTGATATTGGTCAGTGAAATTTCAGCACAATGCCTTACGTTGTAGTAAGGAACAGTTATCCAGATAGCTGCTACTGACTTGCCATTCAGTCTCATATACTTCAATCTGTAACATTATCTGAGTCCAGCGTAGCATCATTATCTAGCATTAGCTTTATTGCTACTTAGCTAGCTAGCTACTAGAAATGAAACGTCCAACATTACACACAAAATGGCATTTTAATGTTAACATAAGATGACATTCCTCTATATTGTGCTTTCTTTTCCTCCTCCTCTTATCTCTTATCTTTTCTTCCTTGCGCACCTGAAGGTTTGGACCTTTTCATCATGACATAAAATATGAATATCTGCCTCTTGACATCTCCTCACAGACTCGGGCTGTGCTGTGTATTAAAGGTATCCCACTGCTCACTTTCAGTACGCACAGTACAGGTGCAGGGCAGATGAAAAATGGTAAAGAACGTGGGTGCAAAGTGTATTTCTTTCTTTATTTCTCCCCCCACTGGCTAATTCTATTTTTTTATTTATTTATTTTTTTCCTTTGAGGATGACCAGCACCCACCAGACAAGGTGGCACCCAGCCAGCCCAGACAAACATTCACAGATTTCTTCAGAAAGGAGCACACGTTGAACCACTGTGGACACACACAGCAGAACAGCGACTCCTAGAAATTACATTTATATACTACTAATTTGTTTTGCCAAATATGTTTTGAAAGAAATATAATAGCTACTCAGATTACTGGGATTGTTTATTTTCAGTCAAGCACATTGATGCGTTCTTGTACCACACAGACTACAATTAGACTGAGTCTGCTAAAATACTGTTGTTAAGCTAAGGGAAAGATGATGGTTTCAGTTAAATATGGATAAAGTAAACATGTTCTGTCTTGTGATTCAAAGACCACCATCTCTCCCTGACCTCCTGACCTGCAAGTGCTTTGAGTTGCCTACACAGAGCCATAACCAGAAATGAATCATGATTTAGTTGTCAAGAGCAGATATTATAGAAACACATTTTGCACATACATTTAACGTGAACAACATTCTAACTTTGCAGATAAGATAATGTATAAATTGTAATCAGCACTATGTTTATCTCAAATTGCATTTGCTGTTGCAAATTAGTAGAATATAATCAAAATTAGAAGTCGTACTGAACAACAGGTAGATTGTCGACTGGCAACCCCCCAAATCCAGTGAGAATATGAAATCATGCATGTTCCGTATAACAAAATGTAAACAGGCATTCATGGTGTGAAAAGTTCGCCTAAATACCTGCTTTATCAACATGGACAGTGTCAGTGTCAGTGCCTGAATTCTGCCCAACAATGTAATTGAATAAAAAACGTAAATCGCTTTTTTGAAGTATAATGAATGCTTTTAAGCCTTGAAAACAGACACACAAAAAAAAAAGAAACGCCGGAGGAGGACATATGCCTATCCAATCTGTCTCCTCCACTGACAGCTCTATGCAGAACACTAAATTCAATTTATTTTATTTTACTTAGTTTTTACCTAAAAACAGTCCATCTAAAAAACAGGAATAAATGTGTGTTATAGAATTTTACATCTTTAGGGGTTACAAATTGGGTTATACTGGGTCAAGCATGGGCCGTCAGGTCACAGAGTAAGCAACATCAAGTCTTACAGAGAGAGACACTGCCTCTCCTTGGATATGCAGCTATCTGGATGAAAACTGGAGCCACTCTGATAAAGAGTGAACCGGCGTTGTCCCGGTAACCAAGGTCAGGAACATGGCCCGAGACTCCCTTGACACCACAGACAGGTGATTGCGCAGATTTACATTGGCATAACCAGACTGTGCTGACGGTGACCTGAAAGTGCCATGCAACGTGACCTGAACTAACACGGGTAAAGTGCAGTTCCTTGTTTAGAAACTAGTGAACCAATTAGACTCATTTTTCATATCATGGGATGATTTGTTGGGGTTAAAGACTAAAAGTCAAAACTTCAGAAGGCAGAATGGGAAGAGACAGCATCTTGTGCAGAACACTTTGATGTTTACTGTTTCTATTCTCCACTTGGAAATATTACAGAAAACATGACCTCTGTGTCCTTAATGGTGATGATGGTCCTGTGCACAATCTTGACAGTCAATGGAAACATGAAGGTAGTAAGGGTGTGTGTGTGTGTGTATGTGTGTGTGTGTCTGCTGCCTTCCTTGCTCAGTTTCATGCTGCACCAGTCTCTGAGGCACTCCAACTACATACGCATCTTGTGTTTGGCTATGATAAAATCCAATGTTTGGAAACTGTCCGAGCTTCTGGGACAGTTAAGGTGGAGGTCAATATGTGCCTCAAACCACTCTGACAAGACAGCACGATGTCCCGACAGACACTAGTATGATTTCTATGTTGACTCAAGGGCTCTTGGGTCTAGTCGTGTAGTCTGCTCTGGGCTTTACCTCTTAAACTCCACAAGGACGCCAGTGTCCTCAGCCAACATTACTGTCTTTCAGAGGCTCAGTTTTAAAGCTACAGTGAAGATACTGGTATCACATGAAGCTAAACAACCTATGGCATCCATTGTACCAAAGCTGGATTGTTGGGAAGGGGGGCAAATAATGCTCCAAAGTTAGGCTAATTTTGGCTAGGGAAAAACTGGTATGGCCATTTTAAAAGGCGTCTCTTGACCTCTCACCTCAAGATATTGGAATGAAAACGGGTTCTATGGGTACCCAGGAGTCTGCCCTTCACAGACATGCTAATCCCATGCAGTTTGGGGCAAAAACCATTAAGTTTTTTGCATGCAGTATAAATGTGCTATTTTTGCCTATTCTAAAAATGGTGTATAAAGAGGTTTCTGAGCAATTTCCAGAACACAAGTGTTTGGCATCATATCACCAACAATTCTTACAGAAATCTCCAAATGTCAAAAGTTTTTGACACCAAATCACAGCATGTATTTTTCTATGGTGTTCCTCCATGTCTTGGTGTCTTAAAGTGTTATTTTGGAGAGAGTTTAGCCATTTTTGATCAAACCCCAAGTAGTCAACGATTGTTAAATTTTGCACCAAATCTGTGTAACAAATGGTATCAACCCAAAAATCACTGCAACAACTTATGAGACATAAAAGATGGGGGCGGGGGTGGAAGAGATTAAAATAGTAATTGCGGTCACAAATAAAAGTACAAATAAAGTGTTACTGTGTATGCAAAATAGGAGAAAAATTGTGTTGTATACAGACAATGTCCAATGCTCAAAACAGAAATCCTGATGTCTGAGGCAGACAGTCTACAGAAAATGTATTCACTGTGTGCAGAGATATAGATTCCTTAACAATGTGATTCTTAACAATGTCACTCAGGGGAGTGAGGAGAGGAAAGGAGAGGAGAGGATAGTAAAGGAGAGGAGAGGAGAGAAGAGGAGAGGAAATGAGAGGAGAGGAGAGGCTGAAAAGACTGGAGATGAGTGAGGAAAAATGAATGTAGGCACGTACACACACACACACACACAGTAGCAGACATCTTCATCATTCATTGGCACTCAGCGTCAGGCTGTACCCATGTAGTGACAAGATGTCAGCCTACTCGATGCACACACAATGCCGCGAGTGGAGATAATAACCTCCCTCGATCTCTTTTTCACCAGAGCATCAATTGAGGTGTGTGTATGTGTGTGTGTGTGCTCTGTTTGTTCATTCACCTGTGTGTTTCTGGTCACTTCAGTCCTGCTCAGCCTCCAGACGGAGCAGCAGTGTCCCTCCAGCTGAAGCCCCAGGTCCAGATTGGTCTCTGTGGAGAAGCAGAGTCATGGGGCCCTGCTGCAACACCCACACCCCAACCCATCACTGAGAGGAAACCAGGCTTTAGTGTGCTTCACTCATTACTTACTCATGCAAGCTCTGGAACTGCATCACAAATCTCTAAGCAACCACAGCTGACTTCAGAGAGGAGCTTTTCCAATATCTAATATTTAGTTTCTACTAACTTTCAATATCCAATTTCTGCTTGACATTATTACAGAGGTGGAGATTAAATCTCATGCAGTCCTATAAAACTGACTTGTCCAGATTAATACTTGCAATTGATCTGATCACTGTGGTTTAGCAGACCAGGTGCTCTGTGTCTTCACATACTCTTAACTCATCCCTGCTCAAACACAGAAACTTTTCATTCCAATGACAACCCCACTTTTTGAACATTTGTCTATCTATCTATCTATAAGTATATGTGTGTGTGTGTTTTCTTCAGCTGCTTTCAGCTTATTGTTTTGGTTTTATGCCTCACAACTTTACTGTTTTGGTTCGGTGTGAATTGTCTTTAACCTTGTTTCCAGGCAGATGTTTTCAGAGAAAAAGTTCTGATAAACCCACTGTACACTATCTGCTCAGCACCAAACAGCAGACAGAAAAAGTTATCGACTAGCTGGTGAACATGGTGTAGCATTTAGTAGCTGCAAAGCCAGATATTTTCTGGAGTTGGCAGAGAGCAAAAACAGAGCTAAAAGTGTAAATATTTGAACCTATATTTGCCACATGGCCACAACTTGGATTCCACAAGTGCAAACCAGGAGACACAACATGTGTCCTCCAGGGTGGATGTGGTTCTTTTTTGTGCTTTCAATGAAATTTCAGTGACTCCAAAAGATGGTGATGGTGCACCTTACGTTGGTTGCAGCCCATCAATGAATTGGGAAAAAGATGAAGATGAATCAGAAAACTGAAAGAGCACTGAAAGAGCAAATGACTTTGTTTTGGAGTTTGTTCAAAGGCCAAAAGGAGATTCCATCATAGTTCTCACCTACTGAGTAGCAGTGAGTGCTTTTAAAGGTCTATATGATTATATTCAGCTTCAGTCTAGTAAATCTAGACTTAAATAACTGACATTTCTGTGAATCTGATATTGAAACATTTGAACACTTGTTCTATATGTTTATAAAGAACATTTCTTTGTTTCTGCTATTAATGAGTATTTAAATAAACATAATCAAAAAAGTTAATGGAAAAACCATTGGTTGTTAAGACAGTTATGGAACAAACTTAATGACTTTTCTGTTTAAATACAGTTTATTTAAGGTTTTGAGGAAAAGCTGAATGTATCCACTGTGAAGGTCATGTGTCCTCCAAGCAGCCAGCATCTCTTGAACATGTTTGCCAACTGTATATGTTTTACAGCTTGTTTCCACTGCCCCCAATGGCCAAGAAACAATTAATGCAGTTTTTTTTTTTTTTTTTTTTTTTTTTGTTGGACGTCCAGAGAGACAGGAACAGGGGTAGAGAGAGGGGTATGATATATAATAAAGGTCTGCAGCCAGAATTAAACCATGGATCCGGTTATGTGGTATGCATCTTAACCAGTAGGCTACTTCAAGTAGCAAGACTGCTACACCCATTACAAATACAATTCTTGTGCGCATGTGCAATTTCACACCCTGGAGAATGTGCTCAAAACAGGGACACAGTCATGAAAATATTGCTCCACGGTGCTACTTGTGCACAAACTCCACTGGGTACTTTTAAAGTCCAACTGAAATCACATTCAGTGCTTCTTTTTGCAGTCAAAAATACTTTCAACCTGTTTTTTAAATGACTATTTTGCATATTTTGGCATACAAAGTTACACATACCATGGTAGAGGATTTGCTCTGTTATGAGATATCACAAAATATTATTACATCATAAATTATTATTATTATTATTATGTGGCTGTGTAGACTTTTAAAATTATACTGCACTGAGCATCACTGAGAATGAAATGAAGGGATGTAATGTAGTCACCCTGCCACTGTTTCCCCTACTGAATACCAGCTCGGATGAAATATGAATATGAATGACAATAATTGGATGAATAAATGGATACTGAATGGATAATGGATAAATGATATGTGCTATGACAAGTATTTCTGGATAAAATTGGAACCTTTAAAGAACATAATGAAAAAGGATGAGTTAATTCACAATGTGCATAATTATTCCCAACTACAAACATGATTATAAAAATGAATATTTATAAACAAGTGGCAACACATGCCATTTATAGGATCTCTCACCCTCTCCCTCTTCTAATTGACTTTTAGTTTGTGCAATCTGTTCAGTAATGCCTTTTTCATACTAAATATGAATATGAGTATTTACGCTACAGTAACTCACCAGCTTCCTGCCTGAGTCCCTGCGGTGCTCACACGCTACTGTTGGTCGCCTTCCACGTCGCTACGGCTGATTATCTAGTTCACTGAGGGCAAGGCAAGGACGAGCAAACATACGGTAACTTTCAATCTCAGAGTCTGGAGGAACCTGGCTCCCTGCCACTCTGCAGATTTTCATGTTGTTCCCTTCCCCTCCCTCATCGCCCAGAGATCTGCTTTTAATGCTTTCTCTGTCATCACCACAGCCTTTGATGCACCACTGATGAGTAAATTCAAAGAAACGTTGGCTGTGAGCGACAAAAACCTTAAGACTCCAAAAAGAGATGATAAAACATCATTCACCTTGCAAAATATTCATGTCGCCTTTCTTCAGTGTTTTTACACGAAACAAGCTTGTCATCAATGCTTTGGTGCTTCTGAGAGTCAAAAGTCAAAAGAGTTTTAAGGGAAGGTGTTTACGGCTCTTATGTTGGCTTTCTTGAAAGAAAGAGTGCACTGCATATTTAACGTTGCAAGAAAACACAAAGCTGTGAAAACATCTTGTTTATCTCATTCTGGCAAACAAGCTTAAAAAATGAACTTCGTGAGGATAGGATCAATGGCTTATTAAGTTCTCATGCAGCCACTGTATGTTTATAATCTGTGGTGGAGGGAGAACCTTTCTGTACCACTGTGTAAAAATACTCCACTACGAGTAATAGTACAGCAGTTAAAAGTATTATATGTAAAATATGCTTAAACCAGCTGTGTTTACAGCTAATCGCATTGCCCATGACATGTTATCACCTCATGAAGTTTATATAGCTGTCATGTTAGCTAATAGCCCGTTTCACATCCAGCACACAGAGAGCAACATTAGCATTCATGTGGAGTTATGATTGTGTCCACCTGATGAATATAGGTCCAATATTCACTCTCCTTTTAGATTTGGTTTGGTCTTGTGAGAGGAAGATCTGGCTCTTTAGCTGCTAAATGCCCCATTATGTTCACTAACTAGCTGCTAACTGTGTGTGTCTGCTGTTTGCTGCTGAGCAGGTAGTGTACAGTGGGTTTATCAGAGCTTTGTCACTAAAAACAGCTTCCCGCTGCTGCTGGAAATGAGAATGATGGGAGTACTGAGACTGAATCAAATACAATGAGCTGAAAGATGCTCTATATAGCTGCAAGGAACTGCAGTCACTTGATGATTATTGGTCACTTTGAAAGTACAAGTGACGTCTTTTATATCACATACCATCATTTGATCCATTGTCAAAATAAAAATATTGATTTGTGCAGCTTTAAGCACATATATGCACTTTTTGAGTGACGCTCTATTACAGTGTGATAAAGATTTGAACAGGATTAATGTAAAAATGAATTCCCTCCATACATTGGTTGAACTTCTCTCTGCTTGTGGTTTCACTTGTATCATACTGCACTGCTCTGAGCCCAGGACACACAACACACAGTGTGATATTTGTCACCATAAATCATATTCATGGAGCTCACTGGGATGTCAGATCATCACAGCCACCACTGTGCCTGGCATGTAATTCCGATGTCATGCAGAAAACCTAAAGTTATGACTTGCCACGTTTTCTGATAAATACAGTTGTGTGTTGGTTTCTTTTTTTTGTTTTGTTTTGTTTGGGTTTTTTTCTATTCCCTGTCACTGTTTGCTGTGACACAGGAGAGCTTCGACCTGCATCCACTTCATGAAAGCTTTGACATTTGTTGCTCTAAACACTGGCTGGGTACTGCTCAGTTTCTACTGCATACTGTACTCAGGCTGTCACTCAGTACAACAAGACTATTCAGACTGCAGTGCACTCAGACTGATTTTTAAAGGCCTAGACAGCCACACAGATGTTTTCAGTTAAGTTAGCTGATTGGACTTCTGCGCAGGACTGTGTGGGTGCGTACACACACATCATGATCACACATCCCTAACCCTCTCCTGTTAGTTTTAATTGCACCTGTCAGGGCAGGATGACGCTTCCTCTGAATGAGGCCTGGCTTTTGAATTTCATTATTTAAATTAGTTACTATAATCCCAGTAATGCTTTGTTACTTCAACATTTTGGGGGTCAGCTTGTTGTTCTTATGGTGCGTTCCAGTCAAGTCAAAGGTCAAAAATCTCCATGTTGAAAATTCCAAATTCTGAGCAGGCAGCATATGAATATTTGAAACGTCAGAAGAGTTTAATTGGATAAATCAATGAAATGGAGGAGGATGAGGTAAGACGCTGTCACAAAATATTTCACATCAGTTCATTCATTTAATAATATAGTCAAAGCAAAGTAAGTCTTCATTTTCAAAGTTTTATTCAGCTGAGAGATGCTGCCATGTTGAGTGACGTCAGAGCATCTGCTTCGAATTCATCCACACGTCCTTGTAAAATGAGAAGCTTAGTGATGTAGTGGCCACTCCCAGGACTAGTTGGTTAACTACTGTAGCTGTTGAGCTAACAGCTACAAAGATGCTAGCACTAACAACAGCTCATCAAGCTAGTTTATTTGCTAACTGCCAGTTGGCATTCACCAAGCTTGGTCCCCAGACAATATATTACACTGTTCATATAAGAGATATCCTCCTTGGGTCTTTGAATGCTGCTGTGAGGTATCAGTTTTTCATCTTTTTTTTTGCATGTTGTGTCCTATCAGACAGCTACTGGTAAGCCTACATCAAGGGTCTAAAGATAGAGGGTGTTTTATGCTGTGCAGGCTGTAAATCCCTTTGTGATTTCAGGTTATATAAATAAAACTGACTTGACCTGTACTGACTTGGTTCCTGCATCACCTGGTTTTGTTCAGAGTTGGAGGGTGTGTGAACCTAGCAGCTTCATGTGGAGACGGGACCTCTGGAGTGCTGTGTAGGGCTAAGCTAGTTGTTGATGGTCAATAAATACAGAAAAATGGGATGTTTCTGAAGGTTTTGTAGGTGCCATTGTAATGAGTGATGTCATTTCTTCTTTTGCTGTGTAACTAATATAGCAATGTAATTACTAATTAGTACATCACTGGAGATGATAGACAGGTGAAATTCAAATCAGTGGAGGTGGAAACTCACAGTGCAGTAATTGATCAAACCTGAGATCCTGTGCACATAACTAAATAAATTTACTACTGAAATAAAACTCCAATCAGATGTGGCTCCTGCACTGTGAACCCAAAGCAATAAATTGCATTTGGATTTAGTGGATCTGTCTTCACATGGCCAAGTGGGAAGCATCAGTGCCTGGCAGCTGTAAGCAGAGGTAAGCCTACAAAACCAAAAGCACATCATTAGAAATATTGTTTGCTGCTTAGCTGATGCAACTAGACAGCCTGCTCATCAGTGTAGATTGCCACTGCTAAGATACCTGACTTATGAATTGTAAGTAGTAGGCTTGGTCCTATGGCTTTGTTAGAGAGCTGCTAGCTGTAGGGATACAACTGTCAGAGGTGTTGTCGTATCTTTTATATTGTGGTTCCTCTCCCTTTTGATATTGCTGGTTGTATCAGGCCACTTCTGGCTATACTGCAAATCATATATTTGGATTTTTATGATATTTACATTAATTTGATGAAGCACCTTGATTATTTAAGTATTAGACTAGACTTGTGGTCTTCACAGGGTGGGAGACCACTTATTTTCAGTTCCACACCAAAAAAAATACAATTTCATGATTTGTATTTATGTCTTTATCCGAAATTACATGGACGATATTACATGGTGACACTGATGAGGACCTAGCATTACAGCCAAAATAACTCTTTCAAAATAACACATAGCCTACCCTAAAGTTTTTGTATACAAACTTTTAACTGAAGTACCCTTGAACAGTCCTCATTTTTCTATGCAAACAAACAAAACAACCAAATAGAGAAATAAATGACAATGAGAAATAGAAAGATTCTGCAGAACAAGAGTGTAATGGCTATAAAGGAATACAGACACACAAATAAATAGACGTCTGCTGACATAATCTAAGAATCCATGTTACTTTTATTGCATATGAACAAATCAAAAGATACTGGCACTGCCTCAATCCAAGTTGACACAAAATAGCATAGAGAAAATCAGAGCAGTGGAACAGTGGTATATACGTCAAGGCAAATCTTACTCTATTTTATAGTCGTCCCCACATTCAGCATTAGCATGCCTACATCTATCTCCCAATTTAACTTGTCTTTGGTGTTTTTGCATCGAGAAAAAATACTGCTTGAAGTGAATTGCGTTAGTATGACAGCAAAGAAAGAGATGTGTGTGTGTGTGTGTGTGTGTGTGTGTGTGTGTGTGTGTGTGTGTGTGAGGGGAGGGTGGTGGTGGAGGTGGAGGTGAGGGGCGTCTCTCCTTTAACCACGTTGCTTTTGTTAAACTCTCTTCACGCTCCATGTGGCGCCGGGCACTGAGGTAATTTCACACCTGACCGGCCTTTCGCCGGCTCCACCAACCGGCGACGGGCACCCTGGCGGGGTTGCCATGGAGACAAGGTGGAAGCTACTGCCAGTGTCAGTCCGTTAAGTGACTGTTTAACATGGAGCGGAACGCGCTGCGTCTCATCTGTTGATGATTTGACTCCCTGGGCTGTTGGAAAATATGTCATTATCACAGGTGTCCATACAGGCGGTCGTGGAGCTCCAGTATTTTATTATCTGCAGACTGAGTCACAGCGGGGTCACATGTAAAAGGATTTATGCATGCACTGAGGATGTGATTGAGTGTGGATGGGACAGAGCAGAGTCATGCCCACACACTAATCCCTCTGCCTTATATATAATGCAACAAAAGAGGTATGCACTCATACATGTAACAAGCACTATCTCGTGGTAATATGATTATTTATAATTCAGAATCTTTACAGTATTTCATGCTGTCTAATGTGGCAGCAAACAATTAAAGGAGGAGTTGTATCATATATATCATATATAAAAATATTGGATATAGATCAACTGATACATTACAGTTATAAGCCATTTATAAGAACCTTTGTGGCGCCACATTGTGGAAAATCCTCCTCCAGCATGACACTTTTTGGTAATAATATGACTTTTTGTTTCTGCTGAGTCATAATGCACTTTTGCACTTTGTAAACAATTATTATTATTTTTTTTTTTTTATTTATTTTTTTTTTTTTACCTTTACGATTTTTCTCACTTTCTGATAAGTAATCATGTCTGCATTAATGTTAGATCTTAGTGAGTCATTAATAAAAGCTTGTGTGTTGCTCAATTTCAAATAAGCCATAAGAAAAAATAAGTCAGTCACTTGCAATTACGATAGATTAAATAAATATACAAGTTAAATAAATGATTCAAACATGGTTACAATAATCCATTAAGTTTGCAATTGTAAATGTTAATAAGCTGCTTATGAATGGATTTTGGGCCAGATGCCCTGCGGCTCTTTTCCATGAGGTTAGTGATGGAATAGTCAATCGGAGGGCTCTTCCTAATGAAGTAAATAGCTAACTGGAAAGACAAAGCAAGTTTGAGCAGGATTTTTCACAAACTGCTAACCCTCAATACGTTCTAATAATTGTTATATAACATCATATAATGTGTAACTGATCTATATAGCATTAGCGAATGATTTATTAACCATTAATAAAGACATTAATTACAGCTTATAAATCCTTTAATAAGATGCCTTATTAGAAAGTGGTGCTTTGGTCCATCCATCCATCCATCCAACACTTTGGTCCAGAGCTAGATATCTTAACAACTGGCCAGATCTTCATGAAATACACTATGAACATTCATTTGCCTCAGAGGACCACCACCTAATGCCACCATCAGGTGGTAAAACTTCATACACAAAATGAATCTAAATCTAATCTCTGATTGGCATGACAACAACAGAGCACATTCATGTTCCCCAGAGGATGAAAATCTTCCATTTTAGACATGGAAAAAATATTAATTTTGTATACAAGATATCTGAAAACCTTGCAGTCAGACTGCCACCAAACACTGAAGTTCCCTTTGGACCTTTTGATTTTAATGACTCTGTGGTGTTTATGCTCCACAGAAATGTTTGAATATCAAAAACTGAGACTGCTCTTATCAGAAAAAATGGCAGCATGGTTTTTTTTTTGCAGAAACACTTGTACTTATAAAATCTGTAAACCTATTACCTAAATGAGCTTCTTACTGTGGGCGATCGCTGCTCAGAACAGTTTTGGTGAGTTGTGTCTGTGCTGTTTTGTCTGTGTTCCTCTCACTGGTTTGAAGTGTTTCTCAGCTGGAAAAAGTTGATGTTACATCCCCGGCATCAGTCTCAAAATCTGATGGCAGTTGGGTTTGTTTGTTTATGTTGCCAGCACTGTCAGTCAAATGTGATCAAACCACACATACACAGTCCTGATGAAATTGATTAGCAGAATTTATGACTGTCAAACTCAAAAAAACCTAAACAAAACAAGAAAAAAAACCTCAATTGATAATAACACTGTAAAGTGAGATCTAACAAATGGAGGTTAAGAATTAGTACAGATTTTAGGCTATTTATGTTCATGGGAGAACGATGTATGTGAGTGTATTGTGTATTAATGTATGTGAAGAATAGGAAAAAAAAGCACAGTGAAAAAGAAAATACATACAGTATGTGCACACACACAGTATCTATATAATATACTTACTACTACTACTATTACTACTACTACTTCTACTACTACTAATAATAATAATAATAATTATTATTACTATTATTATTTTGTTTATAGAGCACTTTTCAAGCAATAAGCACAATGCGCTTTAAAAAGGTGAAAAAATTCAATACAGGCAACATTAGGGACAACTTTGTCACCCCTTTGGCGTCTGATACTGACGCACATGGTACCCTTTAGTGTCTGTATGAGATGCACCGGACTTTCAACTATCTCCATTGTAAATCCATTCACGTTATTATTAGAAGCCATGAGACCGATGACGTCTATATAAGGTGACATTTTCCTTTTTTAAGGCAGGTTGGGTGGATGGCTGATAGTTAGATGCTGCAGGAGATCACTGTTCAACTCCCACTTCCAACCGTGAGTGTCACGTTGTAAGCCACTCTGTTAAAGTAAGCTCCATGACAATATTTAAAAGCAGCAACAGAGTCGGCTGGCCTGATGTTCAGTGGAAGGCTGTTCCAGAGCTGCAGAACCAGTAGTGCAAAGGCTTTATGTTTCACCTGGACTCAGGAATAGTTAGAAGACCCAGACTGGCAGACCTGGGGGGCCTGTTTGGACAGTGAGGTGTAAAGGCCTCAGTTATATACTCCGCCAGATCAATCAGAGCCTTGTATGTGATTGAAAACACTTAAAAGCACAATCCTGCAGTGAAGCCAGGATTGTATGATGTGTGAGAATGGCTTTGTAATAATAATAATAATAATAATAATAATCCATACAATAATTGTCATCATTGCCGTCCCTTGAGGCACACATCTAGCATGGTTCAAATTTGCAACTTGCTCCTTCATGAAGGAAAGCAGCTGTAGTCATGCTGGGTTGATGAAGGATGGAATGGATTCCAACGACAACCCAGTTTCTTTGGAAAAACTTTGGAAAACAAACAAAAAAAAAAAAAAAAACAAAGTGCCCAAAGAAACATCTCAAACCACTACAGCATAATGTACTTCTCAGCTGTCCATCTGTATGCTGTCACCAACAGGGACTGAGGCAGTTTCTGAACCTCAAGGTGGGTTAGAAGAAGTAACTATTTGATCTAAACGGGTCAATGAGCTCGTCAATCCTCCTCCTGACCGGGGTTGAACTTGAAGCTGGTGTGGGTGCGTTTCTATCAGTGAGGGAATTTGATTCAATCTTGACATTTAACCCACTACTGGACTCTTTTAAGGCATGTAGAGAAAGTGAGACAGTGCACAATAGATGAGAGCATGAGGAGAGAAATAGAAATGTATTTCATTAAATGTATTTATTATATTTTTAGTTTTTATTGGAATTATAGTATTTCAAATATGGTCACAAACCATAAAAAGCTGAGAAACCTTGAAATAACAAAAAAAGAAGTTTAGGGTAATTACAGAACATTCAGAATACATTAATTCAATAGTTTCTTTAAAATAGAGCAACAAGAAACACAAGTCATTGAGAATAAAGTGCGTTCAGATTTAGATAAAGGGAAGGACACTGCAGTAGGTTACAGTATATCTAATAATAGAAGTGAATGGCATCCAGATTGTTCAGCTGAGGCTGCTCTGCCTATGAACATCAGCAGTACCTGCATTTCATTATTTTCATGTCAAGAAACTGTTTCTCCTGCCAGACAAGCTTGGAATGTCATTAAAGCACTGAAGCTCCAGGACAGCTTCATTTCCTCATCATAGTAGGAGATGTGTTGAGCTGGATAAGTGCCAATCCTGATTTTATAGATACTATTATTGCATATCAAAGGAGATGCTTAACTTTGTGAATTATTGCCACATATTTGAATTGAAACTTCCCTGCTGTTCTTTATAGTTCAGAACAGGTTGTCCAAAATAATCTGACTAAGTCTTCTAAAAGATGCCATCTCATTGTTTGCCATTCACAACCATCAAAATCTCAGTTTATATGGACATTAACATTTCATTGACCTCTGTTTTATTTACTTGACCTTGCATCACTGCCTCCACTTGTACAAACACACTACTTTCCCAATAACTGTACCTACAGCTCATACAGTAGTACATTACTGTGTGATTATTTCTTTTTTGTCAGATTTATACTCATGCTTTGACATTTTATAATCTCATATACTTAATTCATTTGATGGCTGAGTTTAATGATCATGACATTAGCACACAAGTATTAGCAGATTAGTTTTAGTTCCATTCTGAAATATACCACTCATTCACTCTCATAACATTAAAACTTAATTCTCTAAATCTCAGACTTTAGTGAGTGGACCTAGTGTGGCATCGTCAAAGTAAAACATCAGTTGTGCAATACACAAATTTTGCACATTGTGTAGAGAGTGATTCCACTTTCACAAACTGCATGTTTGAGCTAGATGAGATGAGATGTAGATGAAATACAAAGCAGCATCAGCATGTTCAACACGACAAGAAGCCAAATGTTAAGTTTGTTTGTGTTACGTGGGGCGAAGCAAGAGAACCCAAGTGCAGACTCAGAGGAGGAGACAGGGATAAGGTAAATAAGGTGTTTATTGACAGGTGGGGGGGGGCTTGAGCTTGTAGCTGGGAAGCAGGAGCTGAGGCTGGGGCTGGGGCAAGGGGAGTTGGGGCAGGGTAAGCAGGTCTGAAATGTGATCCGAGGAAGCTGAGTAGAGCAGTGGTCCAGGGCAGGGAAGCAGGGCTGACAAGACAAGGGACAGGAGACATGGACCAGAGTGAGAGCAGATGGAACTGTGGGAGGGGGGGGGGGGGGGGGTTGAGCTAGGGAAAAACAGGCAAACAGAATAAACTGTCTTCAAACACAGACTGACTGAGCCGAGGCTACGATCTGGCTGCGTGGAAGTGGCAGGGCTGGAGGTCTTGATGATGGAATGGGTTGCAGCTGGTGGGGCTCCGCTCTGACTCCAGCACACCTGTCTCCACTCACACTATCACACACACACATAGGGAGAGAGAAGGAGAGAACCACTGGGAGAGTGACAACAAGTAGGGAGACACAGGATGGGAAGTAGAGGGTGTGGCAGGTGACGTCACAGGTGCAGATGTAACATGTTCAACACTGATTGAGTATCAATACAGCTGAGAAATAGACCTGTTAATATCTCGCACGCTTTAAATTGTACCAACAACACTTTATTTCATTCAGTGTGTACGGGCAGAGAGAGGTGTTTAACATTAACAGTAACATATGTGTAGCTAACAAATACATGTTGCTCTTGACCATTAATAAGATAATGAGCACCTATTTAACTACAATGTAATGACTCAAATTTTGAATGCAAGACTTTTACTTCACGTAAAATCTTTCTACATTGTGGTATTGTGGTATTGGTACTTTGTCTTAAAGGTTCAGGCTGTAATCCAAATTCAAACTAAAGTTTAACCTCACGATCACATTTAGAAACAGAAGACAGGATCCAGTTATCGATTCCTTAGTGAGAGATTTTTTGTTTAAGTTGCGGCTAGTTTGGTTTAAGTCTAATGTGACAGGTGGTGACATGTACAGTATAGCTGATTTGAGATCATCACCACAGCAGAACTGTGTGTTTTTATCTGAGAAGGGAGCTTGGGTTTTGACAATATTATGAAACACTTATGTTCTTGATGAAAGTAAGCTTCATATAAATCATCTTTCATATTTTAGAAACTACATAATGATACCACATACTTTTCATCCAACTAACTGTAGATTTTAATGTTACTGAAGCTTTGAAAATGAAATTATTTTTATATTAAAGGATTTATTTTAATGACATTATTGACTGATTTTATTCAGTGCTACTTTTGAGCTGAAAGTTTATTTAATAAAGGCTTATAAATGGAAAAAAAAAAAAAGATGTTATTGAAGCTCACCCTCATATCTACACCCCACCTTCTCTTTCTCACACCTTTTTATAAAAAACTATTCCAACACTATGGAGATATAACACTAAGAAAGTGTTAATATAACTTTTTGAGGGGCTGTGGGTGTAGGACGGTGGTGAACACCTCCTTTTCCTCTTCTCCTTTGTGTTCTGATTGGACACAGGGGAGGTGTCTGTTCTCCTGCACCGCAGCAGGCCTCCCGCACACTCTCCATGATCAAAACACCTTTTTACAAAATAATAAGCTAGCTACATACCGACAAATACACACATCTATACATAGGCAAGTGTGTCACCCATTATCTGGCAGCCTCCAGGTCTGCTGACTGTGTGATCAGGGGTTATAGGTAGCAGCAGCAGCAGCAGGCGGTGGGTGGCTGCTTCCCCAGATGTGGCTTCCTCAGGGCCTATGACCATGTGTCTGATTCCTCTAACAAATCAAACACCTCCACCTCAAAGACCTGCTACCACCCTCTTGAAATGTAAAAACCATAGCTGAGCCGTCAGAGGTATGACTGTACGTTTTAATAAGCTGAGACCAAACGGGGGTCAACATGGTGGGCGAAGAGAGACTGGGTGATTGGGAGGGGTTTTAAAATTCAAATGATTTTCTTAATACCTGCAACTGTCTTTACTGGCTATTCAAATGACTGTAGAGTGAAGTGCAAATGCAATCTGGGCTTGTATTCTGGTTTAAATTGGATAAATACTTGCTGTGCATTAAAAGTGAGATGTAACAATTGGTTACTTTTTTTACTTTTTAGTGCAAAGAAATGTCTTCTTGTTTTGATGAAGGAGATTATCTATATATTTAAGTCTTATATTTATTGAGCTGCATTAATATGTTTGCTTGCCTGATCACTCCACTAAATAAGCCTAGAGAAGGAGCTGTCCTGTTCCTATTGCACAAGGTGTTTTTAAGTTCAAACTAGTTTTGAGCTAAGTGTTTGAAACAGGTTGCACAAAAACTTGTTTAGACCTGAACCTAACGTTAGCTTGCTAATATATGACCTCTTTATTGTTAAGAGTAAAAGACGTAATGGAATGTGATCATCTGACCTGATGTAAACTGACCTGATATAAGCCATAATGTAAACTGGGGAGATTAAAAGTAAATTTCACTACAATTATACAACATCAAATTACAAAACAACATGCCAATAACGATATAACTAATGATAAAAATGGCCAAATAGGTTTGTTAGGTTGCATAATCCAATATTTCCTACTTATATCCTGCTGAAACTATATGAATACTACTAAATCTAAAAGCCATTACTGTACTTCTCTATGTACTGTAAGGATATATAATTAAAACAAAGGGTCATCAGTAAAGTTTGGTACATTACTTGATCTTCTACAGCTTGTGATGCTACATCAACTTCCTGTTTACATACTTGATTGCTTTTGCTGCCTGGCAGGTAAGTTATCATCATTTTCCATTGGAATGATAATGTCTAATCATCTTAGAATTAGCGGCATGGTGGTTTAGTGATTAGCACTGTTGCCTCACAGCAAGGGTCCTGAGTTTGAATTCACAGACTGACTGGGGCCTTTCTTTGTGGAGTTTGTTTGTTCTTCATCTTGCGTTTCCTCTGGGTGTTCCAGTGTCCTTACACTGTCCAGTGACATGCAGGTCAAGTGAACTGGTAACTGGTGTCTCTCGACCAATGAGTCTTGGGATAGTTTCTTGCCCCATGAATCTGCACAGGATAAATGAATATAGAACATAGACTGATGTTTGCACAGTTAAGATGTCATGGTAAAAGATATACAATAATGATAGTAAATGGAGGAAGGAAGCTATAAGGGCTGATACAATCTCTCCAATGCAGAACAAATCTCCAATTCAATCAAACGCAATCATAAACATGAGGCAGACAAGATGAAACTGAATGACAAGAGCACATGAAAGAATAATAGGAAACGTACAAGAAAAGACAAAAAAATAATGAGAAATAAATAAATAAAAGGTAATAAATTAATCATTTTAGCTGGCACTGTCATTTGTTCTGTTTTTTTAAATTGATTCGTGAGGACATGAAACAAAGTAGATGGCTTTAATGTTGTTTTCAAACTGTTCCAGAGAGATGCACCTCTATATTTAATGGTATGTTAGTCACAAGAAGTACAAAAGTAAGGTAAATCAAAGTGCTTTGAAGTTCAACAGTGGTAGGCAAATAGAGGCTCGAGGACCTTATCTGGGCCTCTAGCAAAGAAAAATATTTGTACCCCTAATAAAAGCTGAAGTTTTCCCTTTTATAGATTATATCAAATCTTCACTCTCTTTAAGCAATGTAAACACAAGGCTCATGTAAATGAATATGACACTGTAACATCTTATCTGACCAGAACAGGTATGTGTCAATAACAGTGCTTTGAATGATAGTTTTACCACTGTAGCAAAGATTGCATTGCACTGCATTATATAAAGCTAAATAGACAGGTGATGTTCACAGTGTCATTGCAATGCTCTCACTATAGCATCGCCGGCTTTCATTGATATCATTCAGCACACTGACTCATCTTCCCTGTCAAGTACTTTTAATAAAAGCCAATGCTTCAATTGAGAAATGAGGGTATTGCTGTCAATAAAGTGGATGCCATTCGGTTTGTGTTGATGGATAGTGACACAGATGTGTGGAAGGCTAAAGCTGATTGAATGTAAAACTTGATGGAATCTGTGAAGCAAGAAAATGATGCATGTCGACATTCTGTGGGTGAAGAGATGATAAAGAAAATTCTTGTATTTTTCTTCAACCTCAGTTCCCATTAAGAAAGTATTCTAATAATCTGAAAAATTCAATTAGTGTTAACTTGAAATGTCACTTGGGATCAAATATGAGAGGTCTTCTGTAGCATTATGGTTGTTTGTTCGTTTTTTTTTTTTTTTTCTTGCCTTCCCCTCAATCTCTCCTCTCTGCCAAAGTTCTGGATGGATAAGCTGCAGCCGGCTAAGTTTAATGATCCCTGCTTGACCTCCATGGCCCCTTTCCCTTGAGTGAGCCAGGCTGAGACTCTATAATAGCTGCGCTTCATATGTTTAGAGCCACATGGCTGCAATTCAACTCCATCCTTGGCTGTCGACATTGTGTGTGGATCATCAGAAAATCTTCAGCACGCTCAAACTGTGTCTCCTTCACCCAGCGCTGGCCTCATCTCCAGCTCCCTCCCACCAGGCACCACCAGATCTGGAGTGTGCACAACGCTTTTGAACATGGCTGCCAGAGCCATTGGCGTAATTGTCTTGGCATTGGCATGGACGCCCCACCATTGGTGCATTAATTACTATGGTCAGGACACAGAAGGATGAATAGTTTCGAAGGGCGGTGGAGGAAAAGGAAGGCAGGATGGAAGGAAGAGGGAAGAGAATGAGTGAAAAGAGTATAAGAGAAACAATTGTCTCCAGTGGCAGTAAATTGGATTGAGATCTATTGCCAATGCAGCAATCCTTTCAAACTGAGTGTGGGTGGGAGGCATTAAGAATTCAGTCATTTTCAAACATGACCATCACTTTGGAGCGATAATGAGTGTCCTGACAAACCCTCCCCCCGACCCGCTCTTTTCTTCCCTGCGCCTACATGAAAGATAACACTTCATTTAACTACAGAGATGGAGACATGAGTGATGATGAGAATTCCCCAGCAATGTCTTTTCTCCAAAATGCTCTTGCTAATTAGCTCAATGCGTCACTGGGCTGAATAAACTCTCCAATATTCCCTCCTAGTCCTCTCACAAAGACACTTTTTGATCAGTGCACACAGATCAGTGGCAGTTTCACCTTTGTGTGTTGTTAAAAGCACTGCTGAGCTTTCAAGGTAATGCAACTGTAGTTCTCTCTGTCCACTAAATGTGCACAATTAGGTGTTATGTCATCAGTGTGTTCCTTTAATTACCCACTTGACCACGACACGAAATACTGGTAATTAACATTCAAATGCTAAAATACCGCAATGAATCATGAAAGTTTAAGGTCCACACAGGGATCTTTAAGTGAAGCTAGACTCTCTGAATAATTATGCCTGTATGTGTCAAGCACATGGTATATCAGAGTGTTCAGAGGGATGTGATGCTCCTGTCCCAGTAGGGTGGAGAAAAGGCAACTTCAGCCGATGTCAGACTGGCTATTAGCGAGACTGTCCATGAGACAAGTGGAGCGAAACCATTTTTGATTTCCTCCTGAATTACTTTCTTAGGCGCCAAGGGGTTCTCTGGGATCTCGCAGGGAGAGAGAGACTATCCAGTAGTGTTAACAGGATGGGGTGGCATTTGATTTGCTGCTTTGTTCTTCCTCTTCTCTCTGCATATGTCGTCTAATCTCTAATTTGCGTCTCTTAATCCTACGACGTACACTCTTGGAATTAGCCAGGGTTCCTGATGAAAGCATAAAACCTTTTACTGGTTTGATCTTCCAGCTCAAATTCACAGCCGTTAATTCCCAACCTCACACCTAAAAACAAAATTCAAATCTGTGTGCATATGGGGACACACTGTATGCATCTTCCCACACATCACATATGAACAAAGAGGCACTAACAGACACACACAGAGGATTAACCTTTGTCAAATCTTTGGTGATTTCTTACCATTTTCTCTTCTCAGACAGGCAGTGAACAAAATGTACTGTAAATACACCACGATTGCCTGAATCCTTTGAGCCCCCTCTACAATAGGATGTACTTTGCCTTTTATCTGTAGAATGGATAGATAGATAGCAGCCTGACCATTGAGAATATCGTCTACTTCATATCATGATGCTTTAACATTAGCTTGGAGAAGATATGACCTACTGACACTGTATCTGCCAATGCTCTTTACAAGTGTAGTAAATAGCAAATAGCAGCATGCTCAATAGCAAGCATTTTGTAAGTAAGCAAACTTTCTCGACCTTTCTGTACAATTTATGACTTTTTGCCAAGCAGCCCTTCACTTCTGCCTTCTATCTGTGGTTGTGAAGGCAGGGTTCAGTCAGTCAGTCAGTCAGTCAGTCAGTCTGTATGGTCCCAGGAGGGAACCAGGAAATCTCACACAAAAAACAACACAAGTACTTGAAATAAATATGGTGGAATACAAGGGCAATTGTAAAAAGCTATACCTGTTTACAAATTAAAACTGTAAAACAAAAAAGGCACTGAAAAATAAGTTCAACCGAGCATATTCATAGTGACAATATACCCCGCAGTTGGTGCAAATTGTCACAGTGTGTCAGGGTGTCTTTGCTGCCTAATAACTTTTTAATCAAAGGTGCAACAAGGATAAAAGAGGAACCACTTTCCACCCAAGACTTTAAGCTTTCTCTTGATCTTGATATTAATCTCAATATATAAATATACTTGGAGAACTCTACAAGAGTACAAAGTGTGCCAACAAGCTCCGGTCCCCCCTGCTTGAAGGATGATTTGCTTTTTTCTCTGGTTGTTGCATACTGAGCCAAATGTTCAAAGGCATAGTACTTCTACTACATGCTGCTCCAAAATTCAGATTTCTTTTTCTAACTCTAACCAAGAAATTCCGGTTGTTCTATAAACAGGGCCAAGCATTACTGTGATCCATCGCAGTTACAGCATGTTTCTGTCTTTGAATCAGTGAGAGTGGTTGCGTTTTCCGCTTTGATTAACCTGTGTACGGGCGCCAGGCCTCTTGTTGCCTCTACTTCCATCTCCGGCTCTGTGTTCCTCTAATGAGGTTCCAATGTAGTGGATCTCACCAGAGACCAGTGACACTATTAAGGATGAGATCTCATCTTCTCAAAGTCTTTCATTTTACCTCCACCTGCCTACACAAATACGGCAGGTATGACATCTTTTGTTCTTTGGTGAAGGATTCAGACTGACTGTACCGCATGTGTTCTTTACTGATAGAAGTAAGTGCAGCCACATGGTTTATGTCTTCTTTTAGTTCCCTCTGCTCAAACAGTGGGGACACAGAGTGGTACATACATTATAACAGCCTCAAATCCAGCAGAAAAGGAACTTGGGTTTGGCAGTATGAGGGGAAGGAAGAGTGCAACAGAAAAAGGATCTCAGATATAAGGAACCAATCCTTTGTAGTGACACATGGAACAAGATGTTTCACCAAAGAAAAATGCAAATTGCTATCAATGGGAACAAAATGTAACAGTATCAAACGCTCTTGACAATGAGAAGTCACACAAGACATGTCCTAATGAGGAGGAACAAAAAAAAAAATGAACCTCAGACATTTTAATCTTTTAAAACCCCAGCAGGCGGTACATTGTTAGACAAACCGCATGTCAGTGTGTTGATTTTTTTTCCTCTGCACTTCTTTCCCTTCTTCTCCTGGCTTTATTTATTTCTTCTGAGCCCCCGTGGTGTGTTTTAACAAGGTCGTCACTCTTTGAAGACTTGGCCCATCACATGGGATGAGCTCTCCTCTCTGAACTTGGGGGGCAGACACTGGCTGTAAAACCTGCACTGCTGACAGACGGGCATCAAACATGCACACGTACATCCGGCTTTGTGCACACCAGCGTGTAGTATTGGATGCCAGCATGTACAAATTCAGTCCCCCATAATTATTGTACAGGAATGCGCATTGAAACAACTTGAATGAGAGCAGGTTTCAGTGGGAGGTGGTGGTAGGGCTGCCCTTCAATATACAACACAGACTGGGCCTTTGAAGGTGCATTAATATAATGGTCTGAACCATGTGTGCTAGGAAAGTGTCATTTCCTGGACTGTATATAAAATGAAGCTTTGGTGAAAGTTCAAGGAAGCTCTCCTCCTTCATGTCCTGCTTTTATTTCACTACAGCTGAATGTCTGCTATGTCTTCCTGTTCTATTCCATCATGTCTTCTTTCCTATGCTGTCAAAATCCCTTCATTCACAATTCCATACCTGACCAAGGATCTTTCTGCCCGCATTCCTCAAGCCAATTAGTCCTTCCACTCAAAATATGTTTTTCTTCTTGTTCCTACAGTTGGATGTTTGAGCTTCACTGTGCAGAATTATGTATATGCAGAGTTTGACACTAGATGACTTTTATTTCACATCTGCTGAAGGAAGAATGTTTTTCTGTGCTCATTGAAACTCCCATTTTAAGAGGTAGGTCTCTAAGCTTGATTTGTGACATCACAAATAGTTTGGAAGCCAGTCCTGGTCCAATATTCAACTTACACTGATGAGATGTGGAAACATGAAGCCTCCAGTGCACATACAGACATATTGTGTCCAACAGGAAAACTTTTGAAATATTTGTATATTCATAGATTCTGGAATTTCTCTGGAGGGACATATTAGACAGAAAATATTATTCAAAGTACAACGTTTTATAAACATCCTCAAACATGTCTGGATGGGATCTTTAAATACTTCTGCAATTCTGCCATTCTGTCTTTCAGACCTACTACTGAGTCCACCTCCTCCCCATCACCACCATGACCTCCATGATATCCAGGGACACTCGTCCAAATGTTTCCATTAAGCACCTCCTGGCTCCACTCCACCACCACCAGCGTCCAGAGTCCAAGGGGATCCTTTCCTATCACCTAGCTTTATACCTACCCTTTATGAAGATACTTAAATCAATTGAGTCTAATGGCCAAAATCTTTCTGTCGCTACCATCAATAAATATCATTATACACTTCAAACTTATTGAAGTGTTTATGTCCTTATTGAACTCTGTGTACTCTATGAACCTTATTTTGGACAACAACGGAGGTCTACAGCACAGAGGAATAAGATATATCAGATAATCAATACTTGTATGTAGATCAATTCATTGTTGGTTTGAGTCTTCTTTTTTTTAAATTTATTTAAGAATAAAATGGGGGATTTGCCCACCACTGGCGTATATGGTCTTGATTTCTGCAATCAGCTTCCACAAAGGGCATTGCTAATGATAGAGCAATGACTAAAAACTAGTGCCTGATAAATCAACCAGGCTGATATACTGGCTGATAATAGATCATTGCAAATACATTGGTATCAGTGTATATGTCAGTTAGTAAGTAACAAGAAATTTCAGCACAGATGTCTGATATATATTTCAGACATAGTGTCTCTATTACAGAGAACACCACACTAACTTTATTTTTCAACCATGGAGCTGTCTCTCTCACAATCTTGGTCATAGTTATTTAATAACCAAATGTAAAGAATCCTTAGCAGACAGTTTTGTTTATGTAAAAGAAATGACGATCGGCTGATGCATATTGTTATCAGAATTTTGTAACACTCAAATGTTGATATCAATG
Source organism: Thunnus albacares (assembly GCF_914725855.1). Lineage (NCBI taxonomy): Eukaryota > Metazoa > Chordata > Actinopteri > Scombriformes > Scombridae > Thunnus > Thunnus albacares. The sequence continues at coordinate 1,937,358 of NC_058115.1, forward strand.
TTGGCTTCAAAATTCATTATGGCTGAGAACTAATTTGCATATATTACCCAGTGATATTTAATGGCTATTCATATGCGAGTATAAAGGAAAATATGCAGTATATCTGCCAACCTAATTATTCCATACAAAAATATAAAGGACACAATAAACATTTGTGATTTATAAAGCGAGAAAATGTACATGTTACTCTGTTTTACATACATTTTCTTCAACTTGTAGTTACATATGGTACCTTATGGTATTTCTGTCTCATACACAATTTTTAAAGTAATGTAAAGGAGTTACAATTAAAGACAATGACGTAAAAAGAGTAGCTTCTTATTGCATATAACCAAGGTGGTGCAGGGGTGTAGAAGATTAATTGAAACGATAAAAACTAAACTGAAAAAACCTATAAAGAGAAAAACTTTGTCTATTTAACTATTTATTAAAAACAACAGTAATAATACAAATAATGCAAGGTAGAGGAAATATCTGCAGTAGAGAACAAATTATTTTTGTATAATCAATTCAATTTTTTCCTGATTCAAAATGACAGAATTCTATACTCCTGATTTTTCCTCTTGTGTGTGGGTGTGTGTGTGTGAGAGAGACAGACAGAGAGAGAGAGAATGACAGAGAGAGGGGAAGAGACTAGTAATGCACAACCCAGCCTATTGCACGCAATGTTTCTGTAAGTTATTCATAACTTACTCACTATGTCACTTTTTGACCTACCTGCCTGAACCCGTGATATTTTCTAGTAAACTTACCCAAACCCCTCCAACTCATGGGTCAACCTACTGTTCCCACAGGTTGTAGGTCGACTCGTGCATCACTACTGGCCATGCTTTTGTAGCTGCAGCAGGTGTTTGGGCAGGAACGAGGGGAAGAGCGGGGGCATTTATCAGTCCTCTAAGTGGCTGTAGGAAAAGCAATGCTTGCTGGGAGTCAAGCTGACAGCAGTTTTCCTCAGATCAAATGTCAGCACTACTCCAGTTTATGACAAAAGTGTTCATGACACAGAATGCCACCCGCCAAAGTGACTAGTAAGAGTGACTATGTTACATGTCACTGCTGAATTCTACCCACATTTGGTGGGTGGGCGGGTGCTAATGTCAAGCTCTGAATGCAAGATACATTTGGTGCTGTAGGTTTCACAGTGTGAGGAACAGTTTGTGGCAATAATGTGCCAAGGTATGTAGCAAAAGAATAATGACAATCAATGAAAATATGGATTTAAAAAACACAGGTTAAGATAAAATAGAAAATCTGTTCTGCAAATTTAGAATTAAATAATTTACCATGGCTGTAAGGTCTCAAGGATACACACAGTGAACTGTGTGAGTATAGAGGAAACTTCCACAGGGTCCATTTAATGGCAAAATCCAATGCAAGTCCCCATTTGAAACTGTACTCCAAAAAGGCTCAGAACCTCTAGGTCCTCCACATTCTTTTTTCCACTCATTGCTATTGGTTTGTATCCAGTCTTGCCTGAGGTAGTTATAATAGGCCAAACCATACTGTAGGTAACAGAGGAACCAGTCACAAGTAGCAACTCAGCAATAAAAGCCTGGAGAGAATTCTCAAACCAAAATGAAGAAAACAAGCAGGCTTCTAAAAAGTATAAATGTGATCTCAGTCAGCTACTCCAGAGTCTCTACCTTCCTCCCTCCTCAGCGCTGTCTGTCCACAGTCCTCAGATGAAGCTTGATTTCAAAGGTCACTCATGTCCACAAGGTTTCTGTCTCTGTCTAATTACTGCATACTCGCAGCTACACGGGTTAACCCTTCTTTCTGAAAACTCCTTCATCTCTCCTGGTCCAGCAGCTCTATGTGGGAGAGAGCTACTCATTAGGCCAACTCTATTAAGCAGTATTTGATAAATGTTGCAACAGAGCCGACAGCTCAAACCTGTATCGTCTAATCTGCAGCCAAAAATCTGAATTAGTGAGGCTGAAGTTTTGTGTGATAGAACACGAAACCTTTGCGGGCACTCTTGTTTCTTTTCTTTCTTAAAGAATATTTCATGTTTATTAATGAAGGCGTGTCTTACAGAAGAAATCTAGATGTCAGATGACTTGAATGGTGGTTTGAACTTTAGGACTGACATGTCTAAAAAGTTTCTTCTTGACACAGTTTTTTTTACAAACCAATATTATGTGATTGACAAAATCATAAAAATAAATACTAGTCCTCATTATATTAATCCTATTTAAGTTGACCACATTCTTCACATCACAAACAACCCAACAACTGGCCTTTATATTAAAAAATGAAGTGCATTAGGTTTAGTGATGATCAGCCCAACATACTAGGTAGTCAGTGGTCTGTTGGTGTTGAAATGTGACCAGAAACTGAGCTTCTTAACACATACTGTCTGTTTATATATGTAATTTGTCATACAGGTAATCTTATACTGACCAAAGCACGAAGTGTTGATGATTGGTCTAGGACAGGATTTTTTACCTTGGGAGGCAGCTGGATTCGTGAGATCAAACCACATTCATTTTACAAGCTGCTTACTTATAGTATGTGCTAGTTATAAACCTGAGATACATCATGTGAGCTAGCTGTAGTGGCGAGCTGTGTAATATATCAGTAAGCCACCTGTATACAGAGACAAACTACAGTTCATTTTGGCTTGGGGCCCAATGTTTACTCATCAATAGTTTTTTGGTTAGAGGCAATTCAGTTATTTGGGTAATGGAAAGAAAATTCTCACCAATGAAGTATGTTATCTACTGTAACTACGGTGAGTCCTGCATTAATACTGAGGGCCTGTCTCATAGTGGGTTGCTGTGTCAAAATGAAGATGTTCAAGCTTAATTGAGCGTTCACTACACTGACTGCCCAATCATACCTTAGCAACCGTAACTGGTTACTGCTCACTACTGTGGTAACTTAGCCTTATTCCCAAAGGCAAGGGGAATATCAGTAGCTGGGTTCATTAGTTTGTGGGATTGCAGGTTATGTTAGAAAAATGCCAGTGTGGGAGCCAAGGTGTTAGTATATCAGAGTTTAGACAAAATAGCTGCTCATTGTTTTGGGTGAATTTACACTCCAGCAACTTCAGTTAAAGTTGTCTTCACTGTTGACAGGCGGATTTCAGCCTAATTAGGCTACAGTAGGCTACTATGTAATGGATCAGGTTGTGATAATTTGGGCTACTTTTTGTGCCGTTTGAGCAATTTCCACCAATGGAAAGTTTGGCTATATTCCAATAAATAATCTCCTCATCTCATTTGAGTAGACTGACACTGACAGTGCTCTGAGTTCAGGCGGCTCAGATCAACATGCAGTGACTGATAACTGATTACCATCAAAACCACAGTTTAATACAACTGCGATGACATGTTTTTTTTCCTAGTATAGTAGACACATACTCCTATTTCTGTGATAAAACACTTGTAAAATTTAATGTATTGTCTAAAAGACTTTTATTTCATTATATAAATTAGAACATTTTTCATTATTGTAATTTGGTTGAGAGTTTTCTAATTAAAATGATAAAACAGAAGATGGGAGTTGATAGGACCAGTCACAAACAGTATATATACATATATACTTACAAAAAAACTCTCCTAAATGAACATTTAAAAATCAACTACTTTATGATATCTGGTAGGTTCCAGGACTTAGGCTTTGATTGGGCTTCAGTCCCATCTGGCAACTCTGCTTGCATTTGATAGCAATACATTTGTCAAACTCATTGGTTAGTCCTTTTGTAAAAGTAAAGCATACTGTTTAAAAATACAATCATTTAACCATAAATCTAACTACTGTGTTGTTCCTCCAAGTATATTTTTCTCTAATTAGCATCCAAACCATGTAATGGTTATGTTAGAACGAATAACATTTTAATTCAATTTGAATTTATGATATTTCATGCCACATATCCTTATACTAACTAGCTGTAGCATGGTATACACAAGCAGTGCTGCTTCTTTATTTTCATGTCTTCTACATGGATCATCACCTTTCAGTCTCTTGGCATGTTGTCTACGTAGCATCATGTGCTTTTTTCAATCAGCTCCATCATAGATTTCAATCAATAGGGGCTCAACAGCATTTTTTTTTTTTTTTTTACACTGGGAAAATCTTACACGCTCATCTGAAGCATCATCAGAACCACTATGTATTGTTAAAAGATTTCTCCTCTGATGAATTTTGCTCCTGTCGCCTCATATTTCCTCATCTGTCTCTCTCCCTGTGCTCTTTGCCTCTATGTTAGTTACAATATAAGCACAAGCTAATATTCTGCTACTTTGGGACAGTTGATATGAATTTATAGTTAGTATTTAAAAAGTAAATAACTTATCCTGTGATATGTCATGGATGTAAAAACAGTATATAAAGAATTAATAAAATATATTTTATACTGTAGATTCTTTATTTCACTACATTTTTATATACATCTTTATACACAGGATATATAATCTTTATATATTTTACTAAATGTGTCTTGAGTGAAACATTTTCTCATCTTAAAAAGAAAATTATGTGTCAGATTGAATTTATATTGTTTGAGGAAGAGCCTAACAAGCCTGCACTTACCAGCCTTAAATGTCAGTCGGAGCTAACTCAAGTGTTTATCTGGTCACTACAGTTAATAAGCTCAGCAGCCCACAGTTGGGTGATTTTTACTGTGTTTTTATAGTTTGATAATCAGACTCTGTTGGCATGGATCCTACTTTTCTTCTTTAGAAAAGTTCACAGGATCCATATTAAACTTTTCTTTTTCTGGGGTTGTGTTTGTGACTCAACCTCACCGCTGACCCCAGACTCATTCTGACTGATTCAAATGCATAATGTATTCCTTCAGTTCAGGACACATTATGTAACAGTGATTGACAGAGCCTCCTGCAAAACACACACACACACACATAACAAAAAGGCAAGTGAGCTGGATCAGTGGCCTCCTTTAAACCTTGACACCACCATAGTAAGATTTTTTTAATGTGTTGATGTGGATCCGCTCTGCTCTCACCACACTCTTGTGCAGGGCCATTTTCAATGGGCTGTGTTCATAATGGAGTGTGGGTTGTAAGGTCATAAAATAAACAATGCAAAACCTAACTTTATATTCCCTGATCAAATCAAAGACTCATGGCTGATTTTGAAGCAGCCTGTGAAGGCCAGGCCTTATGCCATCCATGGTGTCAATGTTTATTTCTGCTCTGCACAGCACTCACTAGAATATGAAGATGCAACTTCACTATAAAGCAGGACTAAAACAAATAACCAAGCAGTTGCCTTGAGGCGGACACTAGAGGAAAGGTCACGGGGTCATTAAAATCGAAAGAGGATGAATTCTTAACTCTTTGCACCTGAGGGATGCAATTTGCTTCAAAGTTCATACCTCTTAATCTCACAATAATAACTGTGTCAAACCAGAACACAAAGACATCACACACTGTAAAAAATCAGTACAACTTTCCCTTTATAAAGATGACTGTTATACATCAAGTGTATGACTTTTTCTCCACTGTAAGTAACCCAGTTGATCTTTTTACAGCTGCATCCATGCCTGTGTGGTGTAAAAGTGTTGAGAAGCGAACGCCGCATGTAACTCCGTGAAGCAGATTCACCATCATGTGAATTAAAAAAGCCAAAAAAAGACTGTCACAACTTGATATCAGTCAGAATTATGTCACTAAACATATTGATATCTTGTTGGCTGATGCAGATCAATTACCATCAAAGTGATCAAATCAGTGAAAATGAGGTTTCTGTATTTTGGTTTTTTGGCACGACCAGTACATTTTTCACATTGCTAAGGCTCAGAATGTCCCATCAACATGGTTCATATATCCCTGGATGACTGACAATCTCCTTTATCCATTCATATATAGATATTTGTGCTGTATTGAAAACATCTGGATATCAAGACAAAAACATTACAAAATTACAACTGACATTTTCAGTGTTTTATTTTTCTCTCCGTCAAAAGTCTCTTAAAGCAGTGGCAATCTTTTCCCTTAAGGGGCCCCTTTTTTTTACCATTGAGTACACTGCCAAACCCCTCTGCACTTCAGCTTGCAGGGTTTCACACTCTAATTTTGCCAACTTTCTCACTGCAAATGACTCAATACTGATTTTGTCCATCGCTTCTATGACGCCCAGCTCATAACTGTCCTAGTAAACCCCTTCTTTTCTTTCTGTCATTCAGTGTTCTGTTCTGCTTGAAGCTTTTTTTTTTTCAACTACGTACTTCTGAAATGCAGGATTAGGTTCTTTAACTTGCTCACACTAGTTTAGCTGACAGTAAAAGCTCTGTGAATAAGGCTTGTGGTCACGTATACGCTGTATCCTTAACATCACAAGATTTTAAAGTTTTTATCTTGTTTTCTTCACGGAAATGAATTTAGTTTTGAGACATAATATATACAGTACAAGTCAAAAGTTTGATCCGGGTCTGGTGACAGGGGAGGCTACTGAAGTGTACTGAACTCATTGTCATGTTCATGAAACCAGTTTGAGACCATTTTTGCTTTGTGACATGATGCATTATCATGCTGAAAGTAGCCATTAGAAGGTGGGTAAATTGTGTCCATAAAGGGAGTCACATGGTCAGCAACAATACTCAGATAGACTGTTGCACTGGAACCATGATTGACTGCTATTAAAGGGCCCAAAGTGTGCCAAGAAATCATTCTCCACACCATTACACCCCCACCACCAGCCTGGACTGTTGACACAAGGCAGGTTGGGTTCATGGATTCATGCTGTTGAAGCCAAATCCAGACCCTACCATCTGTGTGCCTCAGCAGAAATGGAGATTCATCAGACCAGGCTACATTTTCCAGTCCTCAACTGTCCAGTCTTGGGTGAGCCTTTGCCCACTGCAGCCTCAGATTTCTGTTCTTGGCTGACAGCAGTGGGACCTGTCGTGGTCTTCTGCTGCTGTAGCCCATCAAGGTTTCACGTGTTGTGCATTCCTCTCAATACAGTTGTAAAGAGACATTATGTGAGTTACTGTAGCCTTTCTGTCAGCTCCAATCAGTCTGGCCATTCTCCTCTGACCTCTCTCATCAACAAGGTTTCCGTCTTCAGAACTGCTGCTCACTGGATGTTTTTTTTGTTTTTCACACCATTCTGAGTAAACTCTAGAGACTTCTAGAGAAAATCCCAGGAGATCAGGCTAATTTTAGCAGCAGCAATTCCTCCACCTAGAAGACTCTTTCCTCCCCGTGTTATTGCTGCACAGCCGCTCCAAACCTTGTATCTGCAGGTTGAGCCAGTCTCACCATTAAAGGAATAGTTCAGCATTTTGTTCTCAGTGTTGAGAAGTTTAATATCAAGTTGAGAGGATTGAAACGTCTTCCAGGTGGTTCTGAACTGGACACTACTAACATCTAACAGCGATAGCTTTACCCAACTAACATGATGTTTGCACAGAAGAAGAAAAAAAAAAAGAGTCTGCTCTCTTATCAAAGCATCCAGGCCCCTGGGGCATTTTATACTCCCACACATAAACACATTCACATTCTGACAGTTGAAGGTTCAGTCAGCTGAAGCAAAATAACTTTCCTTTATAGATATTGACATGGTCTGAATTCAGTGTGTCATGGCATAATTCTTCTAATTTTCACCAAGCTACTAACTGTAATGTAGTTACTGAAAATGAAAATATGATGCACTTCATTCCTAGACACTGCTTCAGTCTTTGTAACACAACATTTAGCCACCAAAACCACCTGGAATCATCCTCTGGAGAGTGAGGGTAAATACACCAACATGGATTCTGGACAGCAGTTGTCAACATATCTTGAAGGGTTTTTTCCATGAGCCTGGGTTGGTCCCCTTTAGCTGGCATGACCTAACCATATTACAGGAGCAATAGTACAAGCAGACACAGCCACAGAGACATGTTAGATGTAGAGCCGCAGACAACAGGCTGACTAGCACACTTAAACGACTTATTTTACCTGGCTGTGCTGTGACATGGAAAAACACTCATGGCATGGCTCAGTGCAACTACACCTTCACGGTTTCCTGAGGATCAGTGGTGTAAAGATGTGAACATCAACTTATAGCAGCTTTGTTGTATGCCCCCTTATACTGTCTCTCACAATCATTTCTTCAAACACCGAAGACAAAAAAAATATATAAAATGAGACTATCGCTGTTCTGTAACTGAGCGTGCAACATTAGTCCTTGCTGTTGAGTGAAGGAGAGTTCTGTTCAGCAGAATCATTAATCAGTGGGCTTTACCTTGAGCTCAGCGCTGCACATGGGGGCATCTCACAATCCAGCCTTCAGCTGTAGATGCATAAACACTACAGCTAATACTGCCTCACAAGGGTGTTATTAAATTTGACAAGGCCTTCCTCCTGTAGCAGCGTTACCCAACGTGAACCCGCCCAAAAAAAAAGTTCACAGAGCCACTGGTTGCCTTCCGTTAAAATACTGCATCAGGACAGAGGAGTGTACGAGCCATTGAGTGGCTCAAATTGCCGATGCTGTGAAAAACTACAGTAGAGCTCCGGCGTCAGCAGTTTCATCTCTGCTATTTCCGACAACAAGAGTATTTTCTCCGATAAGGCTTTGTGTCTCTGCTTGGTTCCCTTTCCCCACTGCGATGAACGGTGCTCCTCAAGGTCAACTCTGCCTATGGCTGGATCCAGCGCTCACACGCATACACATTCACACACACATACATTTACAATCATTCACATACATATGCCCCTGCAACACAATGGTAGTTTAACATAATGACACAACAGCAGATGCTTTTGTGTTTTTACCATGTTTAAACCGCTGTTTAAGTAATGCAGGTGTGAATGAATGTGCACTGATATTTTTATTATTATTAGTCATATTTCTGTTATTATTATTGTTATTATTGTTGTTGTGCTTCTCTGTGTCTCTCTCTCCTCTCTCCTCCTCCCTCCCTCTTTCTCTCTCAACCCAACCGGTCAAAGCAGATGGCCGCCCACCTAGAGTCTGGTTCTGCTTGAGGTTTCTTCCTGTTAAAGGGGAGTTTTTCTTTGCTGCTGTCACCAAGTCCTTGCTCAAGGGGGAATTGTTGGGTCTCTGTAAAATAAAGAGTATGGTCTAGAGCTGCTCTATGTGAAAAGTGCCCTGAGATCATTTCTGTTGTGATTTGGTGCTATATATATATATATATATAAAAAATTGACTAATGATAGTGTCCTTCCTATGAACAGTCACTGTCATTACTGTTACAAGTTGTTACTGCAGTTGTGTTACATATGAATAAAACACCAGCTCATCTGTCTCCATAAAGAGACTATGTGCTTCTGCAAGCTTGGTTTCTGTTACTATATTCAGAGCTCATGGGTCAGTGCCTTTGTGATATGCAACATATTTATATTCAACGCAAAGGGCAGAAATCCCTGTGTGGAAGGAAGGAATGAGAAAAATATTACTGAAAACAAACAGACGCCTGAGCAGGCATATAAAGGAAGAGTAATAATATGGACCTACAGTATATACAGAATGGCAGAGCAAATTATAGGCCCTGTTTACACTTGTCATTTCAAGTGTCTCATATCATGATAAAATCCAGATGTTATTTAACAAGCAGTGGTCTAGATGGGGGTATGTTACCTTGCAAAGCTTCTAGTTTAACTGCAGTCCAGTAGCTTTTCAGTAAGCTATTATATTAGTACTATATAGCCTGTTGCTCCACTACTATTTTGTGGTTTCATTCATTATTTTACTGAGCAGATGTTTCTTGATATGAATTTGCTTCAGTATGTTATTTCATTTCCTGAGTAGCTTGCAGTATGGCTGTGTACTGTTGCTCTAGCATAACTGCTGCCATGTCGCTTCTCTAGCTATTTTTAAGTAGCTTCCCAAACACTGGTTGTTTGTGAGGACAGATGCTTCCCATTAAAAACAAGCAAGAAAAAACTTTCACTTCAACCATGTTTGTTGCTGTCATTCACCTTCCGAAATAGACTGAAATGACTGTAATCAAAAGGGTTCAAAACAGTAACCATGTTGTTATGAGTGTGTCATGTTTGGGCTTGAGCACAATGGCAGCGTGCTTATTAATGGGTTAATACACACACACACACACACACACACACATTTTTTAAAACATGTTTGTAACTGATGTTGGCGACCGATGATGTCAAACATACCAGTAAAAAAAAAAACAAAAGAAAGGAAAAATGAGCAGACAGAAAGGTTTGTGGTGTGAAAGTTCACTGGACGACTGAAATGGAGGAAAAGCTGATTGAGGATCGATTGTCTCTACAACATCAAATCAAAGAGCTACACAACCCACCAGAACCTCAAGTTTATTCACCTCCATTTACAGTCCACATTACCCACAGTTCTCCATCCAGGATCTCATTCAAACTCTGCTCTATTTAACAGTTTTTTTGCCTTTTCAGTAGTGTAAACTGCTCTGCATGTAATCAGTGCAAGCAGCTGGTCGGTGTCCATGTTTGTTTTGGAATGAGAATGTGCAACAGTTACCGTTCTCCTGGGATTTGCGGGGTCGTCTACCGGTAGAACAGGGATTACTGAGCAGTGCTTCGGCGTGTTGTCTAGTATAATTACTCTGTCATAAGGTTTATGCTCCTTTCTGACTGTAAAAGTTGAATGAATCTATGCAAGTTGATTGGACAATGTTTTACCTGCACTGTAGTATCCTAGTTACTGTAATTCCACACAGACTTGTTGGTCTTAAGCAATCTGTCTGCAATCTGTCTGTAATGCTTCTAGATTGCATTAACACTTGATATAAGACACCGTAGCAGTCTGTTAAGACACACCAAGTGTAAATGAGGTGTTAATTACCTCATTGTGGATATAAAAGCATGATTGCTTTCTTCCAATAAATATCCCCGAAGCTAAAACATGATAAGCAAGTATTGAGCCTTTTGTATCAATTTATGGGCCAAGTGTTCCCTCACAGTGCCTGTAATCATGATGTGAAGGTGGAGTCATGTGGGGGGGATGAGAGGGCCCTTTCCCAGGCATCAAAGTCCTACAAATGCCTTCCCCACCGGCAAAATAAGCCATCTCATTAGTTAAATAAGTTGTGAGCATATTGATTAGAGGTGTTTAATTTACCTCACCTCTCTGACTGAGCAGAGAGGGCCTGAAGGAAAGACAGAAAGAGAGAGAGAGAGAGAGAGAGGGAGGAGTGAGAGGTATGCAGAGTTCAAAGCAAAGAAATTACAGATTAGAGCAACAACAACACCTGTAATGAAATCTTTATAGATCCAAATCCAAATAGCCTCATCTACTCCTGATCATGTGACAAAGATTCTCTAGTGTCAAGGCGACGGGCCTCATTCATTAAACGTTGCTACACACAGATTTGATCTTAACTTACGAACATTTAATAACTATTCTCTGATTCATCCTGTCTGTATCTCGACTATCACTACAGAATAAAGGCGAAATGACAAAAATAAAAAAAAGTAAAAAAAGAACAAAAGAACCTGATTCACCGAGATTTGAACACAGATAAGAACTGAACAGTGTACACATTTGAGAGTCAGACATAGGGCTTTTCTTATGTCTTTCTCTAATGAACAAATTCAAGAGAAGTTGTAAGAAAACATTCATGAATAAGACCCAATTAGTGCTTTACAGATTTCAGTGCATACCCTCAAAGTATGTCTCTGTAAGTGATTTAGTATGCCAGGATGATATTCTAGCAAAACATCATCCTAGATTCACACACTACAAGACACACTCCCTTTGCCCTTCTTCATAAATTAAGCATGGCCATTTCTAAACATTTACATAATATACTCAAAATAGCCCCCGCAAGTGAATTTACATGCTGCAACACGCTAGTTGCGTTATCAAAGCTTCATGCCAATCTTAGACACACATTAAACACTGTTGCTCCCTCAGAGCTCAAACACAAACATCTACCCCCACGTCCACGTCCGTCCAGCGGTCACCAGGTCACGATATGGCTCGGAGGGACAGATGGACAGAAGAAAATGCTGCCTGTCACCACTCTCTTGACCAACTTTCTTAAGTTGCCACTAATCAACAAAGAGCCTGTTGGGGTTGCAGCCCAAGGGAAGCCTCAAGCTATTTTCCAATTAGTGTCACCAGAGAGACAAATAGGAATTCTACACAGCGCACTCAGAGAAGAGAGTGAAAACAAGAAGGGGGAGGTGGTGCGAGAGGAGGATGAGAGAGGATAAGACTGTGCTTTGCTGAAGAGCACATGCAAGGGCAAAGAGAAAGAGAGAGAGAGAGAGAGAGAGAGAGAGAGAGAGAGAGAGAGAAAGAAAGAGAGGAGACAGGCCAAGAGAAGAACAGTGAAAGATGTCGAGGCGGGTATCTCTTTTCTCTGGGGTGAGGAGATTAAATGATTGTGACAGCAATTTGGACAAAACAACATTCGCAGCCGAGACAGACAGATAGACAGCGGGCCAAGGCCTGTCTTAGAGAATAGTCATTCATTACGGCAGCCATTGGAAGGGAGGATATGGAGACAGACAGGGCTCCGGCTCGGCAGTATCAATTAACTGCAGCTCGCTTTGTATGCCGGGGCTGTGTATGAAACTCGACATTCCTCCACTAAGTCCTCTCAGCTTTTTAACATGCAAGCCCTTCCTATCGAGCTCGCTATTGCGGCTCAAAGCCCTCGCGGTGCTCCTGCAGCGGCTGCAGCGGCGCTCCGCACACCTGGATCAAAAAAACACAGAGACGCGGTGACTCAGCTGTTTGATTTCGAGGTGTGTGAGCAGGCTGCGTCGGGGGTGAAATGAAGGTCACAGTGTTATGCAAAACGATGCGATTGAAGTTCAGATTATCAAGGTGTGTGAGCGATTTGTCGTCTCACACTTTGTTACAGGCCTTTTTCACAGCAGACATTTTGACTTGTCGTGGTAGGAAAAGCACAGGTGTGTACTTGTTACATTAACGATAGCTCTGTTCTATTCGTGTCCCAGTAAGCCATGATGATTTAGCTATTCTCAGAGTTCTGGCTAGTAGTGAAGCTATGATAACGTTGGTCCTGAGGGTGGCGCTACAGGAAAGGTCACAGGGTCATTAAAACTACAGGTTTCATCTTCTGGAGAGCAGGAATGGGATCAGGACATTTCATGACAATCTTCCAGTTGGATTTTCATCATTCTAGTGTACAAGGAGGACGTTTTAGTATTACAGCAAATAAGGGTAAGTTATATTGAATTTCTTCATATCTTTGTGTTCAGATTTGAAAGCGTTGTGACTCCGAGAAAGAAGGAAAGTAGTAAGCAAATTGTTGCAATTGGGCACTGAGGGTTTGAGGTGTGTGTCATATCCACTGTTGCTGCTGCCGACCTTGTTGGTGAGCAGGCCAGAATTCAACAGCCAATAAAATTGTCAAGCTTATAACTTGCAGCAAACACAGTGATGACGGAGACTACCTTTAGAGCTCAGACACTGACAGAGACCCCAGTTTGTCAAAAAAGAAGTAAAAAAAATTGAAGAGAGCAGAAAGACAAGAAATGCCATGAAATGAAGAGCAACAGACAGCAAGAAAAACAAAAGCAGAGCAATCAAAGGAGATATCAGCAAATGAATGGAGAAACCTTTTTTTTTTTCTAATTGTCTTGGATTTTGTAGTTATGTCTAAATTTAAAACATGCAGCTAAATTGTTGTTTGTGCCAAAATATCATAAATCATATCTCCCTTAAGTAGTTCATTCATTGATTTGTGTAGTAAAACAAACAAGACTAATCTGTCTCTTGTGTTTTTGTGAAACCTCTCAGAGTTAGAAGGTTCTATTTGAAAATCAACTTATCTAGAAAACCCAATTTAAAACTGTGATAGGATTTGGATATTATATATTAGAGTACATTAAGGGTATCTGTTATTTTGACAAATAAAAGAGAACCATACTGTATATCAGTTGTGCTGACTAGGATGTCAAACCTCAATAACTCAAAACCACTGGGGATGCAGATAGAAGCTGATAACGCTAAGGTCACATTTATTCAGACATCAGCAGCTGGCGTACTGTATGTATCCAGTTTTTGATGCAAAGTGCATCATTTTACCTACAGCTTGCACTGCCAGTACCTTCAGTAATTATTTATATCTTCCCATATACCGGGATCTAAGGGATCTAACGGTGATTGACCTTCTGTGCTTTTGTAAGAGCTGCTTCACAAAAATACAGTGAGATCATCCATATAATGGCTGTTTTTTTTTCTTTTTTCTTAACTTTAAGCTTATCTCCTAACCCCATTTCCTCTGGATAATCAAACTAAATTCACTGGTGTCAGCAGGTTTATTACAGGGAGCTATTAGTTTATGCAAGTGGCTGCATTGATTTTCTCATAGTATTTACAGAAGAGGCATTATTCTGCATTTGTAAAAATATCCTGATATGACAAACCCAATGCAAACTTTTAAATCAACTAATTAGAGAAAATAGATATATAGTCAAGTTATAAGGAAATTGGTTTTTAAATATATCCCTAATTGTTTGCTATAATAACTTTGTGCTCATAATGTAGTTTATCCTCTCCTGAAATGTAAACTCAACATCATCTGCCCTTGAAAATATATTTGTGATTCTGTATATTAGTATTTGAAGTAGATTCATATTCCAGATATCAAGGGTTATGGGTGCATTTTCCAATCTTACCTCAAGGACACAACCTGCACTAGGACCACTGCTGTTTTGGTGAGGTCTGACTTCAGATATAATGTATGTCAGGAGACTGTGTTAAAGAGGTTCAATAAATAACTAGGTTATTATATACAGTATGTGTTGATTGCACATTTCTTCACATTTAGGTTCACAGAACTGCACCTTTGCACCTTTGCAGGGAACTCTCTCCACCTCGGATATGTGGGTGTGAGTTTACATACTGGTTTATCAAAGAAAAGTGAAAGTGAGCAAAAGAGCATTTAATTAGGATGCATCATGTATATATTCTGTATGTCTTAATCAAACCTGATAATGATAATAAAGTGCAACAGAAAACACTGTATTATTCAGATAGAAAAATGTCTTGAAGAAGTCGAGACAGCCTCTTAAAGAGAAACTGAACACTGATAATAATGAAGTGCAAATGTAGATGTGTGGCTCTGTGCTCATTACACTTGAATGTGACATTCACTCAGCCACCGCTGCACAGTAGTGATTGCACTGTTTGAGTAAGACACTAATAGCCCTTTCATACAGGAGACGCGAGGACGGCACATTTAACCTGCGTCACGGCTGTCACAGGTTAGTCTATCGTCACCATTAACTGAGACTCCAGTCTGCAGTGTACAAGCAAACCATATAAAAGCTGACTTTCACTTTTACTTCTGTCATTCCGTCCATATGCGTCCTCTCTCTCTCTCTCTCTCTCTCTCTCTCTCTCTCTCTCTCACATGTGTTTCTATTCCTCCTCCTGTCTCTCTTTCTTTCTTCTTTTTTTTCAATCTCTACCTCCAGGGAGTTGATTAAATGATGTTTAAATGTGATTAATGCCGTCCTAACAGAGACACCTGGTCACCAAAGGCAGACAACATCTGAATTCAAAGATGTATGATGAGCAGGTTGAAGCATCCAGAGAGACTGCAGACTCAGGTTTGTCTTTGTTCAGTGTAAATATTTTTGCAACTTGCCAGATATTATTTTGCTAATCATTTGATAACTATTTTTATTATTATGTTGAGAGAAAATGTAATACAACCAGAATTACATTGCTAGCAAAACATATTAGCAGTTGCAATTTAGTCATATAGAAATGTGATCTCTAGGAAACAAGGATATTATGTTAATACTTGTTTTTGCCTAAAATGTAATACATCCCTCATACTGTATTCATTTTTACAAACATTTAATTAAAAAAAAAACTAATTGTTATAATTATTATTAGTAGAAACCTAATTGCTTCTTGCTCAGAGTTTAATTAAAAACAATTTAATTTATTATATGTAAGCAGCAGACATTTAATACATGGTTTATAACACACTACAATGTAGATGTAGATACATATATCTGTATACATGTATATTTATATACACTTTAGTTTTTGTCAGCAAGTATAATTTCTCCCATCAAGACATATTTTATATTGTTACAACTGTATTTTACTATATTATCATTCACTGTTTATACAGCAGCCTGCAGTTGTAGGTGCTCACACCAGAAGTTATACATTCATAAACAATAAACGCAACAACTACATTATAGTGAATTATAAACCATTTACCAACTGACATACTAATAATAAATGATAAATAGGAGGACTTCAAATCAGAAACTAATATCACACAAATTACACAAATAGACTCATTCAGAGGAAACTATAGAAACACAGATATCATTATTTTAATGTTTTGTTTTATTGCATTTATCATAAAATATGATTTTCCATGAAATTGCCATTTTATGATTATGGAAATCAAAGGTTTATATTTCAAAATAATAAGATAATGATCAAATAAAATAGCTAATCATGTTATAAACATACACTAATTATTCTGTGATCACAAGGAAAAAAAACTTAATCAACCGTGATGTACATTATTACTCTCAATGTTCAACAACTGCTCTTAATTTTTACATTTTTCATTCAGACGCATTCTCAGAGCTTCTAAATTTTAAAGTTAGAATCTATAGCGAACATTTCTAAACATTGAGCATTATTTTACTGTGTGTGTATGTGTTTGTGTGTGTGTGTGTGTGTGTGTGTTCGGTGCAGAGCAGAGTGGAGAAGAGAAAATAGAGAAGGGAACGGGAGGTTTGGTGAAGCTGCCGAGCATCCCTCCCCTGCCTCTTCTGATCCCATCATCACGCCATGCATTAGTCAAGCCTTGTGGCCCCTCTGACGTCTGCAGAGAATATGTGAGCGAAGAAGGAATCCATCAAGAGTAATGGTATTGCTGTATGCCCTCAGGGCAGCCATCTTTAATCCTTACCCATCATGCCTCAGCCATAAACTATGCAATCACGGCCCAGTTTGCCGGCAACAGGCGGGTCCCACTCAGCAAGCGTGTGGTCTTCATGCTCTATTTAAAGAGTCAGGGGTTTTACTTTAGATCTGCTCCCTCCCCTCCTTCCTTTTCTTTTTCTTTTTTCTTTTTTTTTACCTTAACCAGATGTGTCAGGTCCCCAGCTTCTCCTCCATTCTCTCTCTCTCTCTTCCTCCTCCACTCCTCTCCTCCCCTTGGCAGCTGTTACCTCACATCGCCTGCCATCTCTTTCTCTCCCTCCCTCTAGGTATGTCTTCACTCGCTCTCTGTTGAGCTCCTGAGATCTCTTCACTTGCTGGAGTTTTTGTGGGTAAAATCATAATAAACGGGAGCTCATGCAGACAATTACTATTATACACTGATATTCCTCCTAAATTACAAGCTGCTGCTGTGAGCAACAAACCAGTGGTGAGTCGCATGATCTGTGGTGATTTCAAATGAAAAAAAAAAAAAGGAATGAGTGATGGAGTTGCAACAGAATACCATCAAACAGGGTGTTGTTGTTCCGTTATTTGGCTTGGTTGTTTTTTGTTTGTTTGTTGTTGTTGTCTTTTAAGAGTGCACGACAGGGCTCCAAACCCTATAATGATCCTCTGTTTATGTCCATTCATGTTCTATTCAGAAAATGATGGCAGCCCAGAGAGCTCGCTACAACTTAAAGCTGCATCAGTATTTTCATATTAAGGATTCATGGATCAAATGAAAGGTGTCACTCATAGTGACCCCACAGAGAATTACTACCAACTCTGCAGTTTCCTTCAGCTCTAAAGAGCCTTTTAACTTCTTTCAGCTTATTGTTTTGGATTTACAGCACACTAATTCACCGTTTTGGTTCAGTCTCACTGCTCTCATCCACCTGGTTTCCTACTGTACAGTACCTGCTCTCCATAGACAGCAGACAGACATATTTAGAGACTAGCTGATGAACATGGTGGTGGATTTAGCAGCTACAGAGACAGATATGTTTCTGACTCTTTAGCTGGATGGGGATAGAGATGGTAGAAACAGTGTAAGACTTACTTTAAGTCTGCTGGGTATGTAAATAGGTAATAGTTTGCTAACATGTTTGTCATATCAACTTAAGGAGATAATACATCAGAGTTTTGTTCTTAACAAAAGTGGCCAAAATTAAAAAAAAAAAAATTAATGCAGCTTTTAAAAAAACTGCGTGACTCTCCTTGTGTCTGTGTTTGCTTGTGTTTTCTTCATATTCTTTCCTCCTTCTTCTCTCTTTTCAGTGTGTTGGGCTCTCTTTACAAAACTGAGTGCATGACATATGAGATATGCATATCAGACACAAGACCAAAAGTGATATATTACTAATAGACATGACTTTGCAGCCCTTATGTTCTATCTATTAATCCTTGTCTCGATCATGGTTTTGATAACTAAATACAATCCAGGGTGACATCTCCAAATTGATTGTTTTGTCAACTAACAGTCTAAACCTCGATATATTCAATTCATAATTAAATCAACAAAATAACGAGAGAAAAGCAGCAAGCTTGAGAAGGTGGAACCACAAACTGTTTTTTGCTGGATAAATGACATAAGTGAAAAATCTTTTTTTTTAGCTTATATCCAGAATTACACATCATCCATGTGATGCTGCTGTTACAGCTCATAGAGTGCAGTGATTATATTATACTAGGTCTGTGTGTCCAGACTGCAGTGCAAGGGATCACTTACTATAACTGCCACTACAAGCAGAGTAAATTAATTTTAGCTTAGTACATCAAATACATTTTCTGATAAGTTCCTCCATAGTGCAGCTTTTAATGAATATATGAATGTATTTTGAAACCAGCACTGGTGTGCACAGCCGATTCTCCGCACTCAGCAGACAGCCTATCTCTACTGTATGTCTAATTCATTGCCCCCATTCTGTCATGTAAGCTTGCCTCTTTAAAATGGACATTTATTACATGCTGTTTTGTTTCCAGTTAGTGTTAATCACATTCAATTAGAGTCAGACCCTCTTTCATCCTCTCTGGACCACAGCTCTCATACGTGTGCTGTGACAGGATGTGAAAGTGAACGAGGACTGTGTGGTGAGGGCCGACCTAAAGCGACGCCACCGCAGCCGACATGACAGGAGCACTTAATTACACTTCACAACAGGAAAACAACAAACGGGACACACAACCATTTTCAAGCTGTGTTTTTATTTTATTTTTTTTTTCTTTTATTTTGCCATTTTAATCTTACAGTTCATCTTCACTTGTATTTACTCTAACCATTTTTATTGCTCCTCTGTTGACATCTAAAATGAGATATGTGGACATGGGACTGGGCAGATTGCTATATTATCTTTCAGTCTGCTTCATTTTAAAGGCTAGTCTATAACTTATATACTGAAGTACAGCTATTATTAAATTCCATTTTGTTATGTTACAGCATACAGATCTGTTCTATAAATCACATGTGCTGTGATCTTGTTTGAGTGAAATTTGTATTTTATATGTTTTGGGTTTGATGATGCTGCCCTTTTGTTAATCCATGCCAGTCAGAATGCTGCTGGCTCTCAAGATGGCAGCACATCTCTCTGTGTGTGAGTAAGTCTCTCCGTTACAGTCTCTCTGTGTGTGATGCTGCGGTTGAACCCACAGCTGTATTGTGTTGTGATCGTCCTTTTATGTTTCAAGTTCAAATTGGATTTTACCTGAAATTTTAACTTTGGTCACTGACTCTTCCTGAATGGTTTCATGGTGAATCTCCTGCTCTGTGAGACACTGGGGTATTGATGCTGGCTTGTCTCAGTTTCTTGGACCTGTCTTTACCTGATAAACCCAACCGGTAGATCTCCTGTATTGCTAGACATCGATGGATTGTTTAGCGGATTGCTATCGGCTTGCTTTGAGTCTGCTGGGCCTCTCTTCCTGAGTGAACTGATGGTGGATCTCCTGCTCTTTGTGATATTGGAGGATTGCTACCAGCTCATTTTGAGTCTGCTGAGCCTGTTTGTTTTTTTTTGTTTGTTTGTTTTTTTGTTTTTTTCCTGTTAAAATACTTAATCTCCAATGACCAAGTTTTCTTGTTTCTATCATGATGTCTCTCAACCTCAAGGCTGGCGCTGACACACAGATTTACTACCTTTTAACCTCAAGGCTGGTGTGAACCATGGAAAACTTGTTCTCAGACCCACTGATTTGAACTTATGAACTGCTTTCTGCCCACACTGACTTTTTGCTTCTTAGTTCTATTCATCATTTAATATCATACAATGTTGCTAATCATTGTATTGTGTTTTATATCATTGTGTGGTACTACTAAGCCAATGCCACAAGACTCCAATGGGTATGGCAACCCCCCTGCAACGCTATCTCAGGATGTACTGTATTGGGGAGGGCACACAGCTAACTTTCCCTAACAGTGACTGTTGCAGAATTACTTTTACATCTTCATCTCAGCTGAGGGTGAGTACCTCAGGGTTATGGTGGCTGCTGACATATCCAAATGGTTGCTTATAGCTGAGGAGTCCCTTCATCCCTACTGTCTCCTTGTTTTGAGAGAGCTTTTTTCTATTTCTGCAACCTCCCCTACTGTTGACACATTCTCCTCCAGTCTGGTGACTGATGTAAAAGACTGTAGTGCCAAGCACAAACTTTTAGTTATATTATTGCTATGGCTCTTAGGGAATATTGAGAGTAATCCAGGCCCTGACACTCCTGCACAATGCTTTAAACTTGCAGATTGTTGTCTTATCTGAAAACCTGGCATACAAAATCTGGGCATGATAAGAATATTTGCATTAACAACTACAATGTATATTGTACTGATTGTCAGAGAAAAGGCACTGGAGTGGTTATTTATATCAAAAGCAATTTGCCGTTAAATTAGTGTTTACTGAGTTAATAAGTAAAGAACTTGAGTTGTTAGCTTTTGATGTAGAATTATCTATAAATCACCATATTATGTTGGTGGGATGTTATAGGCCCCCATCTGCCCTCAGTAATTCATTGTCCACTCTTGCGAAGCTTCTGTCACAACTGAAATACAATGAAATAGTGTTGGCTGGTGATTTGAACTGGGACTGGCTAATGCCTGCATCCAACGCATTGAAAGCACAATTTGATTCTCTAAATCTCACACAATTAAAGTCTGTGTAAAGCAATAATAAATATATGTTCTGAGTTTGTCACACTACAGAAAGATGTGTTCTTAACCACCCAGCCAAATTTGAATGAAAAAAAAGTTAAGTTAAGTTTTAAAACTGTGGAAAAATAAGCAGTTTTCTCTGCTCTAAAACGCTGGGGCAGCGTCCGCTGAAGGCGCTGAAAGCACGGCCCAATTGAACAACTTTGAGTGAAAAACACTCATACCAAGCTCCCGTATAAAAATACACAATTTAAAAATATATATATATGGTTCTCAAGAAATAATAAACAATCTGCCCATTCTGAACAGGCAGGTTTTGAACGGGCACTGCACTAGTCTACAAACACGGGCAAATGTCTCATGTTGTATCTTAGCTCACTGAACGAGCTACCAAACAAACAGACAAGCGGGGGGAAAGCGCACTGCTCACATAACATTTTAGGCTAGGTAGCTCAACTACTCAGCTGTTGCACACTGAGGAAATTAAAATTTCAAAAGCAAACATCCGTTGGTTTAAATGCAGAATGGCAGAGTTCTGCACAGGCCTAACATTGAGATCCAAACCTGGCCCATGCTTACGTCTTTAAGACCCCACCCAAACCCCACCGTAGTAAAAATGTTTTAACTTGAATCTAATCCAAAATCTAAAGCTGTACTTTTGCTTCATTACAGTCTGGTCCTAATTCTTTAGTTTTTTCTCAATTTGAAAGCTACAGTTACCAGCATAGTCAATATTTTGTTAATATTAACAATACATTTGAAAATCCATTTGACATGATTTTTGACTGTAAAACTCTGTTAAACCATAAGTTCAGGGGCCAGATGCATAAACGATATACAAACTATGCTTACGCCATTTATCACACATAAACTGATATTTACAGTCACATTTCAGACTAGACATACATGTTTTCCCAGAGCCAGCGACAGGTGATATGATGAGGTGGAGATGAAAAAATAAGGTGAGAGACATTGGCTAAGTACAATAAAACACTGTTTGTTTAGGTTGATAACCAACTATACTGATTTTGTGATTTTTACAGGATGATTTAGTGATGGTTTCACTTTATAAATAGCTGCACAGTCATGTGTAATGTTCCTGTGTAATGACAGCTGTTCTGCTGTTGGAGAACCTCTTTGATGCAACACAGTCTATGAAACTGCACTTCTTTCCTGTTTGTTTCAATGACAGGTCTGACGACAGGTGGAGCAGACAGCATACTAACATGAAAATGGCTGGTTAAGGGCATGTCTTCATCCCTTTATGGATAATCATGGGAGTGAAAATAAGGCTCACACATGTGTGCCAAGTTCCACAATGACTGAGATTTATAAAACAGAATCATGTGTGCACATGGCTTTATCTGACAAAAAGCGTGAGTATGCATATTGCATATTGTGCATACACACAGTCATAGTCATGGATCTACACAGAGTTTCATGTATCTGACCCCTGTTGACTGGCCCTGAGCATGTTTTCAATCATATCCCGCTGGCCCTGCTGACCCCCGTAATTCAACCTAATTTAGTAGTCCTATTTGACCTGACCTTCAATTAAAACAACACACTAAAAAGCATGTCCACTTTTTCAATTCAAGCAATATTGCAAACATTTCATCAATACTATCATTCGGTGCAGAGAGGATTATTTTTAAAGCATTCATCTCGTCTCAGCTGACCTATTGACTAAAGTGAAGCAGAGAGGCTCCAGTGTGCTCAGAGTGGTGCCAGGAGGCTTTTAACTAGAAAACAAGACAGTTTTAGCATCTCTTCAGTGATTACCTGTTCACTATAGAATTTGTATATTTGGGTTTTATTGATTAAGACTTTAAGACTTTGCATGGCTTGCTCTCTGAATATTTGTCGAAACATTTGATTTCTTAAAAGCATGCATGTGTATGTGCTACGTCTGAGTGTTCCTGCGTCCCAGTTGATGCAGATTGTAAGGTTTGGGGCCTGAAAACTCAGGTTGAACCTGGTCAAATTTAGTTAGTTTCATTGATCTGGCTTGTGTTTTTAGCCATGGTTGTGGTATCCAGTGAAATACAACACTTCAGTATCTTCTATCAGTACAAAACATGGTACACATCCTTGGCTTCTAGCTGATGTGTTTCAGTGACTTTTGTGATCACATGATCACCAAATTCTAGCACCACCTACAAGGTGTTTTGACAACTACTGGATGGATTGGCACTAAATATTGTACAGACATCCATGTTCTCCTTCAGGATGAATTGTAATAACTTCTGTGATCCTCTCAATGTTCATCTAACGTCATCATTAGGTCAAAATTTCAATTTGTCCAATACTATGTTGTATGACCAAATACCTGCAAAACTAACGACATTCCCATCAGCCTCAGCTGAACTGTGGGTTTAGTTCTATTTGGCAAAGCATGCTAACATGCTAAGTTTAAATAATGAATATGGTATGCATTATCTACTGAACATCAGGAAGTTAACCAATGTGAGCATGTTTGCATGCTGACATTTACTATTAGCTCATATGATTTAGCTCAAAGCATCACTGCGGTACAGCCACACAGAGCATGTTATAGGCAGTGAAATTATTATTATTATGACACGTCCCGTGAACATGAACAGGCATGTTCTCGCCAAGTTGTTTGTGCTACTGCAATAACTACATGGACATTAATATAGTGTTTGCTCTGACACACAGTATTTATATTCACTATGGGTAAATTGCAATTTCCACACAGTTTACAGTTATAATTAAGCGATGCTAATTTGGCAAACTACTGTACATCATTTCTAATGATGTCAATATGATATGTGAGTCATTTCACAGCAAATTGTGCTAAACTACAGTTTTAGAGCTGTTTCCTCGACAACTAATTACTTTCAGGTCATTTCATCCATCTTTCCATCCATCCGTTCCTCCATCCATTCAACTCTCCACTTCACGACAGTTAAATTAACATTTCCAGCCGTTTTCCGTGTCCTGTCATGTTAGATTTTTTATGTCCTCCTTTTCCAGACCTACAATCAATCACAGAAGCCTTATTTCAGTGGATAAAGCCATATTTCACAACCACTGGGAGTTATGTGGATTGACTGATCAAAGACCTAGCATTTCTAAGAGCAGGCAACCTGTTTGTCTAACCATGCAGGAATATTTTTGATAAAAGGGGATGAAGTCCCTGTAGCTTAGTGATCAGTGGATTGCCAGATTTACTTCTTCCTTTGACTTAATTCTACATTGATTAGACACAGTTGGAAGAAGTTTGAAGCTGAGCATTTTCTTACACCTTCTGAGACAGAGAAAAACAGTTAAACCAGGCAAATGTCATATCCTAGTTGCTGAGCCTTTACCTCAGTTTTTGGGAGGCCTAGGTAGAGTTGTACGTATTGACAATGAAGTTATGTTTTTCTCTCCCATTTTTGTCCTCAGCAGGACACAATATTGTTATAAAATTGCCTAACAATGCACCCACCAAGTGTGAACTAGATCAGATGAATGGTTCTCAAGATATGCAAAAGACAAACATAGATACAGACAGAAAGACAGAGATTCCTTGCTTTATATAGACAGATATAGAGAGATGCATGTGAAATCATATTTTTGCTTGTAAAAATAATTTGAAAAGTTAAAATTTAAAATCTGAATTTGGTATTTTCTACAACCCTAAGTAGAAGCATGTCCTTGTAAATGAAACAGTGTACCATCACATACTGTTTGGGTCAGATTTTACCCCAAACTATATTTTTTACCCTGAAAATTGTATTACTTTTCCTAGTGGTCCAAGATATACAAAAATTGAAATATTTTAAAATTATTTATTTTTGTGCAGCTAGTATAAATATTTGCACATAGATGGTGTTCTGGATCAAATTGGTGGTCAAATCAAGGTAAAGAATGGTCATGTGGAATCTTGAAACAGTGAAACTATAGATTGGCATGTCTTGTATTTTGTCATTGGGACAGTGGGAATAAAGCTCAAGGGGGACCATGACACTGTCATGAGAACTGCCCATGTTCCCACCATATTGCTACATTTGCCGTGGTTCCCTCCAGACAGGCCCTAGTAGACCTTTGAGGTGTTATGGGGGAATCTTGAAACAGTGAAAGAGTAAAACAGTGCTAAGGCATCATCATATATGTTGTACATACAGTACAGACATAGGGTCACAAGATGTCTTGGCAGTGTCGCAGCATCTGCACCTGCAAACAAGTAACAACCCAAATCCATCAATTACTAGGCAACCAACATAGTGGAAAGCCTGTAGTGGAGGGCAGCTTTCATAGGACTATAAAAAGTACCTGGGTGCTAATTTCACTGATTTGGTGGAGTAGGAGGAGTGATTTGGTGGATCTGTTATTACAAGATGAAAAAGGAGAGTTGAAGATAAAGTATCAGAAGCCCTGATCAACCTGAAGTCCCACAGTCAATTGCAACAATAGGACAAAAGAGAAGGAGAAACAAATTCAGCACAAAAAAAAAAAAGTAAAAACTGAAAAAAGTAATGTTTTGTTTGGGGTTTTTTTGCATTTTGTTTGATTGAAATTTACAAAATATAAAAATAAAAAAGTTTGTAGTTATACACTCAATGCAGAGTTAATTGTGTACAACTGATGGAAAAGGAGGGTGTGGTTTGCAGGCATAGCTGATCGATAATTTTAATTGTTATAATGAAACCTATTTAAAAATGTTGTTGCAACATTCACCTTCAATAAAATTCATAGAAACAATTATGGCTGTTATTGTCTCCTGTTTAGGCAACTCTATAAACAAATAGTGTCAAACCTAAAGAAAACACTCTCTCTGCTCACTATAACATTAATGATGGATGAATCACCCATATATTGATAAGAAATCTATGGATGCAATATACATTTGTGGTTGAAAATTTGGTATAGGGACTAATTATAAAGGGATACATGATAAATGACCCGCTCCATACTATGAAGGTCAGAATATGAACAGTATGTAAGGATTAATTAACGCTCAAGCTAGCACTGCTGCTCCTGCTTTTAACTTTCCTGTTAGTACTGTTAATAATTCTAAATATATATTTATATATTTTCACATTTTATTTTGAAAAGCCAAGGTATATCTCTGCAGTGTATTACCTGTCTTCAATGTGTTTCCTGTATATAAATGCACCTTATGTCTTATCAAATTGGTAAATACTATATGTTTTCTCCATTTGACTTCTCACAAGTTGCAGTGTGTTGGTCTAGTAATCATCTGATCACATGTCTTTATTCAACTCTGTTCCACCATTTTTAAAATTCTTGGCTTGGTTTTGTAAGAGGAGAGGTGGCCCTCATCGCACCCTTTATTTAGTTTCACGGAATCGATACAAGTTTTTTTTTAATCTCCATCAGTCTCCAAGAGTAGCTGAACTTAAGATTTTTTTTTCCCTTGGTAGCTTTGTTGTCTCAGTTTTGCTCTTGTTCACTAACTGTTGGCTTGTGAAAGTGTAGATCTGCACTCAACTTTTCAAAGCATGCTCAGCTTACAGAAAATGTTGCTATATCTGGATTCTTTGTTAGTTTCTCTCCTCCTTGTGTTTGAGTGTCTGAATGCTATTTCTCCGTTAGTCTAACTTTGGACTTGGCATAGACACTTGGCAGCAGTTTAATTTACAAAGTAAAATCTATCCTATTGTCTTTCACTTGCTGTTTTTTTAGCCGTAAGTTGGACACTTTTTCACAATGTCTCATATGTACTTTTAATGTGATGGTATGGACATGGCAGTTGGTAGAGCTGTCGACTGTCTTCGGGCTTTGGCTTCCCACTCAACATGCAGAGTGTGAAATAACAACATTTATTGCTTTTCAGCTTGAGAACTTAATTGTGATATTTACAACTCAGACACATCTTTCTTTGTGGCGGCTACGCCTCCCAACTAACTTTGTCAAAGCATAAAGAGCGTCTCACAACATTTGCTTGATGTATGGAAGAGAGATAAAACACATGCTTCACAAAAGAGCTGGACTATCTTTACTTTGTTATTCCAATATCCTCTTCATTTCTTTCACAACGTCAGTATGATAGAATCATTAGTCATTTGCACACGTCTGTTGGAGCAAGAGAATGATTGCTCTTGCCTGACATCATCTCAGGCTGGTATTTGAAGCAGAAAGAGTGTGGCTTTATCGGAACGAGAGAGAGCGGCTGAAAAATAACAAACGAGGGACCACTTTCTCTCCTCCCCTGCTGGAGATAATCTTGTTTTTGACTTGAGTGATAGGCAAGGATTTCACAGGCGCTCCATCTGTTTCTGACGGCTTTGCCTTTATGTCAAAATTGGATTTCTTAATCTAATCGCAGTGGTTCTAAACACTACAGTTTTTTGCCTGGCTCCCTCCCTGCACAGATCACTGCTTGGGATCCCTGTACCCCTATGCAAAACACTTCCTCTGATCCGCCAACAATGGACAGCCCTCAATTACGATAATGGCAGAGTAAAGGAGCACAATGCAAATTGCACAAATGATATGATATACAGTCTTTTTGCAAATCCAACTTAAGCCCTAGATCGGAGTGTACACACCCTGCAATCCATCCCAAATGATCTCCCCAGACGGCTGCTGGATGAATTTAAACAGGGAGGACTAAGAGATGGATCGGGCAACAGGATCAGGTGGGCTCGACAGGGCGAGTAGGTTTTGTGTCGACCAGGATTAGAGGAATGATCTGTGTCCCGGATGTTTCTTAATGCACTGTCACATTATGTAAATCCCCACTCTGTATGAATGCCACAGATACAGTATTTGTCTGCCTGCTACACGTTGTCTCCCCATGAGCTGCATGGATTGACCTCAATTTGTTTCACAACCCCCCTTTTTTTATCCATTCCCTTTGCCTGATCCTTCTGGTTCTCTAATTTCTGTCCAGGAGAGTGTGATGGTAAATGACAGCATACCTTTCCTGTTGCTGTGTTTACAGGATGCGGTAAGAAAGATCACACGGTGCTCTCGCTGTGAACAAGACAAAAGTTTAGACGCTTCTCCAGCCTGTGAAGCTCTCGTGGAGACGAGTCCGCTTCCTGCTCTCCATTCTCCATCTGCTTCTCTTCAGAGACGAGTCTGTTCTGCGCCTCATTCTCCGTTTCTGTCTTATCTTGCCTGCCCTCCTCCCGCCGCCTCTCTGCCGTCCTGCTTGCTGCCTTTCTCCACCTTTAACACCTTTCTCGCTGACGGCTAGAAGCAGGCTAATTGACAGACTGACCTGAGGAAAAGTAGTGTTACTTCTCCTTTTGTCTCTGGATCAAACATACCTCTTGTCTCTCAGCCGTCCTCTCATTTTTCCTTCCTTTCCATATTTTCTCCCTCCCGGCTCCTCAGACTAAACCAGCATTAAAGCCCGCCGCTCTACATTCTTTCCCACAGACTAGGAAATGAATCATGGCCGTGAGTGTGGGCAGTCGGTCATGATAGATGAGGAGGGCAGGGCCTGGGAGAGGAGAGAGTGGACAGACAGTTTGACTAGCTTCTGCGAGGTTGAACTTAACAATGTGAAGCCTACCACTGAGACCGACCTTCAGCCCTCCTCTGTCAAGAGGCTTTCATCTCATCAGATGCTCGTACAGTTCAGGTCTTTAGACAAATCCCCTTTAGACTGACGGCGGAGGTGAAAGCAGCAGCCCCTCTTCTTCAAGACAAATCTTCGCAAAATCTGTATCGTCTGTTCCTGGCGTGTTCTCATTCTCTGCTCTTTGTTGTTTCTCTTCTTCATCCCCCATCTCTCTCTGAACAGTATATGTCATTTTGCCCACAGCCTACCTGCCATCCTCCTGTATGTTTTGGACGAAGATGAGAGAAAATAAGTCATTTATAGTAGTGGAAGAGCAAGCCTCAAAGCCCGCTGTTGAATTTAACACACTGCCACTCACCACAGTAGGTTTTCCCTGCCATTGCTTTCCCTTTTTTTCCCACCAAAGAGCCACTGAACATTATCTTTATGACTGTGAAAACCGACAGCTGCCGGTAGGAGTGAAATAATTGCCACTGCCAGTGTGACAGACATTATTGGCTCACTTGTACAATAGCAGAACAATGCCATTCTTTTCTAAAGCGTTTGGAAGCCAGAGGAATTCATGCATTCTCATTGTGGGGACAAGCCAGTTGTTTGCAGCTGGAGCAAAGGGGTCTAAGCGATTATGATATAATGTTTTGTCATTTTGTACTCTAAAAATGCAGCTGTATTTGTGTGTTGTCACTCATAACAAAAGTGCTACCCTGATCCAAAAGCATCTTGGCAAGATAATTCTCAGCTTAAAAATCCACCCTGCTGTTTTATTGGCACAGAGTAGAGCAACATGTCATTGCACACAGATCACAGATAGCCTTACAGTCTGTGGGCTCCACAATGACATTCACAGCCAGCTGTATTCCGTAGGCAGCTGGATTAGTCTCCCTTCATCAAATTCACTGAGAAATCCTATGGTCTCTACAAAATGTATCATGTACAGGCATGTTTTATTAATACACAATTATGATGAACCGTACAGGGAAATTATTGCTGTAAAACTGCCTTTCTCTCCGAGCATCTACACATTCATTACATGCAGCGCAAGTTCCATCATTACCTCAAACGATTTCATGATGATGGCTGAGATGATCATTTATGATTAATTCAGTGTTTGTGTCATTGCTTATGATGATGCTGATGTATCAAACTGAGGCACAGTTCCATTCAACATTCATTTCACATGATGAAAATACATTGTTGATGATTTTATGATGAGCTCTTACATTACCTTTTATTTCTGCTTTATGATTTCTGAAAAAAAAAAAAAAATCTTTATGATGTCTTTAAATAATTGTTTTGATATTTTTCAATCTGTGATTCATCCACATTACAGCTGTGAACCTGCTTTTAAATTATATTTGTTTTGACACTGAAGGCCAGATAGAAAATAGGGTTGTGCAAATGTGCACTGTGGTTTCATTATCGATGTAAGTGGCCACACTCTGCATGTACTCAGCACAATGGTGGAAGAAGTACACAGATCATTTACTTAAGTAAAAGTAGCAATACCACAAAATGACCCCATTACAAGTAGTTACAAGTTTTACATTTTTTTTTGTTATCAACTTTTGTATTGTTTAACAAGGGTAACGACATGTACATACAGTTGCCCAAAATTAAATCCTACCCCCACCCCTGGCAATAGGCTAACCCAATTACAATTGGCCTTAATAGATTGAAGTGTAAAAGAAATTAAAGAAGGAAAGGAAAAAAAAGAAGGAAAGGAAAATTTAAGATCTTAAGTAAAAGTACGGATAAATTACCAGCTAAATGTACTTAAAGTATGAAAAGTAAAAGTCCATCTTTTGCAGGAAATCAGCTGGTGCAACTGATATCAGCTGGGTACAGGAAAGAAGAGACAACAAAGTTCTGCCACACAAATTTTCATTTTTCAGACATTTCTTTAAACTTTGCTTTTTGGAAAGTTTTACCTCTTTGGGCCTCGATCAGTTATTTATTTGGTGGAACTGCTAACAACTCACACATCTGTAACATGACAAGGCGCCACAACTATCAACCCAATCGCCAGAAGAAAACGTTGGCATTGAACGTTTCTACAAACCACAGAAACGTTGAATATATACGTTTCAACACGTGAAATACATATCATATCAACATTTCTACAAACGAAAATGGGAAGCAGACGTTGGTTTCGAGGTGGTCTCAAACCATACTCTCTGATGGCTTCCAACTTGCTGCCAACAAACTTACTAACCATCCAACTGCAACTCCTCCTCTTAATAGGAAAGATCAGCTCATATAGATCGCATGTGAACTACGTCACTTTAGAAATGTATATTTTGGAAATGTTGATATAATACGTTTTGTTGAAATGTTGAGATGATACATATTGTTGACATTTAGATATGATACATATTGTTGAAATGTTAATATGCTACGTTTTGTAGAAATGTTGATATCATACATTTGTTGAAATGTTAATATGCTACATATTTCACGTGTTGAAACGTAGATATTCAATGTTTCTGTGGTTTGCAGAAACGTAAACTGCCAACATTTTTGTCAGAGTCTGCTCTCCCCCTCACCTGTTGCTGTGGGAATTATCCAATCATTCAGTCTCACTCTCTGCTCTGCCACACCCCTCATTAGTTCAACCACCTTCACCTGGCGCTCCCACCTGCTCATCATCTGCAATCAAGCCTGTATATAAGCTGCCTCGGCCCACTCCCTCCTTGTCAGATTGTCTACACTACGGCGCTACGTCGTCTTGCTTTCTTCACTGGACTGACTTCCTGGTTCTTCGACCATCGCTCCTCATCTCTGCCCCGGTTAACCCACCAGCTTTCTGTTCCTGACTCTGAGTTCTGCCTGCCTGTTCCCTGGTCTTTGTCCGCTGTGGGAGTGGAAGATCGGGGTTCAATTTCCAGTGGAGTCATACTCCTTAGAACTGTGTTTCTCCGACCGTGCTACTATTGCCTTGGCATCGTGTGAAATAAAGACTACTAAGTTTATACCAGTGTCATTTGTGCTGCTATTGGGTCCATCCTATACCCGTTACAATTTTATTCTGGCAACCAGGCTGCAACTACACACAGAGGTTGCATGCCAAAAAGTTTGGGAACTGCTGGTTTAATTTTTAACAGTTTTTGTAAGTTTATTATATATTATTTCATGTAGAATTTTAATATGAGAAGTTGTCAGCTGTCAAATAAATGTAGTAGAGTGGAAATATAGAGTAAAATGGAAATACACTAGTAAAGTAAAAGTACCTCAAAATTGTACTTAAGTACAGTACTTGAGTAAATGTATTTGGTTACTTTCCACCACTGATTCAGCACCTGATGTTCCAGGACAGCAGCTCATCACACAGTCACTGAACCTGGTCCTGAACCTCCAAACTCATTCTATGAGTGAAGGAGAGCTCATGAGTGCAGTTTAACAGTAAGATTTCTTCACTAAGCAGTCTGTCAGTAGTCAGCGTGTAGTGATTTTACAGTTCATTGATAGTTTCAATTCAAGTTTAATGAACACAGACCAAACACCTCATTAAGTATTTGTTTATGTTACAGTAATAAGGTATTGTGTCCATTAATAAAAGTCTAATGGCTTCATTTTTGTTTCTAATAATCTGCTTTTTAGTTATTTATAAGTCTATATTTAATGCATGTTTATTTTCTCCACTACACACTTCCTTGTGGTTTGTGTAAACTTGCTCTTCAGACGTAGAGAATACTACCTGCAAAACTGATCATCGCATTGTTTGACTTAGGAAATCTAGTGGAAAATATGTTAACATGACTCCTATAATTTGTACATAAAAAATACATATGCAATGAGAATGAGAGACAGACTTTGCAAACACTCACGCAAATGACACACAAACTGTGACTCCATCCCGCTGTGACTGTTTGATAAATACAGCACATGTGATTACGGCAGAATGTGTCACATCCTCACCTGATAACAAGCACAAAAGATGACTGTGGAAAAATGTCACTTCTTGTGTTATTGGACTTTATGAGAACATTTAACATGGTTGACCATGAATTTTATTTACAAAATATGAAATACTTTTAATTTGGTAATCTGAGTGAAAAAAGGATATTGTGATGATGTCTTTAATTTCACCATGATCAGCTACTTCAAATTATGTGAAACCACAAAATATCTGAACATAACTACGTGAATGGATATATATTACTGAATGACTACAGTTCCAGGACTGAATCACTTAAGACATACATTGAACATATCAGTGATTGGATGTGCCGAAGCAAAGGGCCAGTCACAACAGCATTTAAAACAGCCATATTTTAAAGGAATCATTAGGTTCATTTATCTGCTGAGCAAATCTTTCTCGTCCAGTTCAACTTTGGTGAAATCTCACCTAGAAATTCCCACCACCTGACCATTAGAAAACTATCTGTCTAACAGTGCTTTGAGGTAATGGAGAGCAGAAGAGTCCAAAACAGAAAAAGCTATCATAGCCTATTAGCTGTGTTGCACTATTCACTTTTATATAACTCTGCTCTGCTGGACTACTCCACTAAAGAGGCACGGCTTATAGATAGTTATGTGAATGAAGTCTATGGTACATATGTATGTACAGACAGACAGATGGATAGGTGGATTGATTGATTGATTGATTGGGAAAATGTGTTTCCACAGTGTGCATAGATAGATAGATAGATACATACATACATACATACAAAAAGCAAAACACAAAAACTTTTATCACTACATACATACCTGCAGACAAAAAGACTAATACATAGTGTGATCTTATGAGCCGCAATGAAGCCGACAAGGACTTTTCAGCAGAGAAGTGATTAATGTTAAGTGCACCAAACTCCACTGAAAAAACCAACAATTTAACATAACGATTGGTGATGGTTCGCTTGTTAACTAGACATTTAAGTTACATTTTTACTGAAACAAGTCCACGTTTACCTACAAAATATGTGCTGAATTAAACAGTGGCTCCTAACATTATTTTATTTTGAAAATAACATCTATGTTGTTTTGTGTATTTTTATACAGGAGTTTGGTATGAGCGTTGTTAACTCAGAGGCTGTTCAGTCAGCCATGCTTTCAGTGCCTTCAGCTGACACACCCCCAGCATTTCACAGCAGAGAATACTGCTTATATTTCCATGATTTTTTAAACTTTATATACTTGGTGATTTTTTTTTTTATCATTCAAATTTGGCTGAGTGGTTACTAACACATTTTTCCATGGTGTGACAAACTCAGAACAAATATTTTTTATACTTTACATGGACTTTAAAAGCAAAACAAATGCCAAAAATATATCTTAAGAGATAACCACTGTATGCAGCAGCTTGGATGACATTTGAGCCGCTATTAAATCACTGGACTTTTGCTTTTGCTACGTTTTTAAATTATTTATAAAGGTTTGGTTATAAATTAGAAAGATACTAGTTGTCAAAGTGCAAGTTTTCACTCAGAATACATTGAAGAATTTGTTAAATTATTCAAGTAAAAAAAAAAAGTGAAGTACACAAACAGCTAGTCAGCAAAAGAAGGAAATGTTAAAGTCATTTCCTGTTCCTCCACTGTTGGAAGTTCAAGCCCTGTAAATGTATCAGGGAATATTATTTGTGCTATGTAAGACAATTTGTGCTGGCATAAATACAGACTACTACAAATACATGCTGATCCTTGCCAAGTGGACTAGGCTAGTTTGGAATTATGCTGAAGACACTTATAGGGCCCAGGAGAGGCATGCTGCTGATGAGCTATGTAATGAACCCACATCCTGGATGCTTCTGCCTGTTAGAGGAGGATTTGACCTTATGCAGTGGTTGGCCGGACGGGTGTGACAGGTGCCAAAAAAAACTGTGACAGATCATGTGACCAGTTGTTTGTGTGTGTGTGTATGTATGTGCCCAGTGCAACAGCAGCAGCAGCAGCAGCAGCAGCAGCAGCTCTTGGCTGGATCACACTATACACGTCGGCTTAGCTCATTTCACAAACAGTTGTGAAGAGGTTAGTGCCTGCCGCTGTCAGGGTGTCACATATGCAGTGTCTCTCTCACATACAGATGCAGTATATTAAGGGTGTCAGGTACAGGGATTACGGACCTGTCCAGTGTTTCCCACAGGTTGGGAATTTAATTGTACTGGTGGGTGGCGTGATGTGTGACGGGTGGGTTCAGTAATACACTAGTCAAACAAAGGTTTATGAGTAACTCTATTTATAGCTGTCTGAAATTACCTTATTATGTTTCCCAACAGCATTGTCTGACATTTTCATCGTTACAAGAGTTTGCATCCTACCTGTGGTGCTCTTTGGCTCTCTCAAGTTAACAGTTAAAAGTTAACTGCCTGTATGAGAATAACAAACTGTGGAGGAGGAGGAGGAGGAGGAGTGCTCCACTGTGTTGTTATAACGTCATATCTCCAGCAGTGGAGAGCAGCCTCTCTGCTGCATCGTTAGCTTTGGGGAGAGCCATCGCTGTCCAACACGCTGAGCAGGCACAGAGTTTTTGAGATGAAACAGACTGAGCACTGAGTTATCTTCTTCACCTCAGAGTTGGTTTAACCCTCCTGTTGTCCTCGGGTCAGTTTTGATCCGTGGACAACAGGAGGGTTAAGTTGTGTAAGTGCTGTAGTGTGTGTTGGTCATCTGGTCTCGTTTCTTACTGCTGGAGTTCACTTCTCCACTCTGCTAACATTAGTCTCTGAGTGATGGAATAGAAAGTGTTCACATTGTATTTCACATTCATCTTGCAAAGGTAATTATTTAGTCATTAAATAAAAAATGCTTGCAACTGCTGCCTTTTTTGAAGATGAACTACAAGGTACATGGATATATTGACAAGATAACTAGCGAGTGCACAGCCTGAGTGAAAAAAAAACTGTTCCGGTCTGCTGATGCGTGTGTTGTGATTGTGCTAACAGGGCAGGTATCATAATCAAGTAACATTACACTTTGTGAAATATTGTGACAATAGTGTGGCTCAATGTGAGTCCTGGAGCTGGGGAGAGCAGTAGGTGAACCAACTATCAATCACAGCTGTCAATCAACACCCACACAGCAACCATAAGTCTTCAAATCTCATTAACAGAGCAATAATTTCCAAAATGACCACCAGAACACTTATTAGAGGACTTGAATTTAGACCATAATGAAAAAATAAATGACTTAGTATTTCTAGTGAAGTTGACACTTTTTGGATGGGAGTCAGTTGGAGCATCTAGTGGCACTTTATGTTCTTCTGCATTGGCTTGAGTGTCAAGCCGTGGTAGTTGCCGCTTGGTGGCAGCCCTATAAGGGTCAGAGCCAGCTCATATTTTGACTGAGTGCAGTTCAATCATCATCATGTGACCTAAGTGTGGAAATTTACATGGGGGTGACCCCCATCCCCCAAGTCAAAAAATAACCGACACTGGCTAACCGACACTCGTGACTTTGCAGACTGTTGAGGATGGACAGCTCTAGACTGGGTCAGCTGCTGCTGACAGTCCAGAGATTAAATCATGTCATATATTGTTTCAAGGCTCTTATATTTCTTATTGACAGTTTTTCCATTGAAATTGCTGATTTTTCTGTCTGAATGTAACATGAGCACAAAGTAACAAAGACCAGGAACACGCAGTGTCTCAGCAGATTACACAGTACACTACATATCCCTCCACCCATGATTTGGCTTTTTATCTCAGGTTCTTTGTCTTTTTCATACAAGTTACCATACAACTGGGAGATTTAATTTTGGAACAGTCACATATGCTTGTTACAACTGAATCTAACCTGTTTGGTGTGATTCAAACAAAAACCAGTGTGTCTGCCTGTTTGGTTAGGTTCATTAACGCTTATTTAGGTTAATGTTGACACTGTCAATCAAACTCTGGAACCCGACTGTGACCTACAGTAACTTTCCAAGCATTCTCGGTGTGTCACAATCAGACTCTGGTGTAATTGGTTTGTGGTGTGAAAGCAAAACGGCTCCATAGACTAATAACAGCTATCATGTGTTCACTCTCTGGAGAGTAGTTCTGTGTAAGGCAGATGCCACGTAGCATGTGCAGGAACGTGGTTCTATTTGCAGTGCTTTGCTAGCTTGTTGTGCGACATATCACAACCTTTTAAGTTTGTACTACATTGTACTTCGTAAAAACCTATGTGATATGTAGCACAACAAGCTAGCGAAGCTCTGTAAACAGAACCAAGTTCCCACACATGCTCAGAGGTGTCTGCCTTGCAAGGTACCTCTCTCCTGAGACTGAAAATGTGATCAATGTGATTATCAATGATGATCGATGTTAGCGTTTGGAGCTGTTTCTAAACAAATTACTGTCACCGTAATCTATGTGGTGAAGGAACATGTCACCCAGTGCAGCTGTGTGGCTCACTGATGTGTTTTTAATAGTTGTTGGAAAACAACACAGCTCTACGGCACAGAGGAATAAAATATATCAGGCTTTGGATACACACACAATACTTGTAAGTAGGATGAGTTCATTGTTGGTTTGGCTCTGCATAGGAGATTTGTTGACAATAAGAAAAAATAAAAAATTGCCAGACTTATCCTTTAAAAAGTGAGTAAAACATAGCGACCACACTGCAACTACCCAAATGAATCAGTTACCATTAGTCTGAGTCATGCTTACAGTTCTTGGTTCGTTCATTCAGTGTGAACTAAAAGGAAACAATATTTCTTTTATTTATTTTTTTGGTTCAGACCACATGAACTGAATTACAGCTGTGAAAGTGTCCATCATCTTTATGTGTGTGGTATTATTAGTAATATTAGGACTACAGTTTGTCAGATCTGTCCCCAGCTTTACTGGACTGCAGTTTTACTCAGCAGCTTCCTGTGGAAGACTGTCCTGTTTGGATAGTTTGTGGACATCTTTCACTATAATGTTGACCTGGATGAAGCTTAAAAAGTGCATTGAGCCCAGACATGCCCTTAAGAAAATGGGTTAAAAGAGGCACTCTAACATTGAGACATTCAGGATGCTGGTTTGGATGCTGTCTTCATACAATCTGCCTATTGTGGGTGGCAGAAGAATGAGAAGTAGAAGAGGATCTCTGAGCCAGACAGGGGAAAGAAAATTGCCTGTAGCGTTGTGGATGTAATAGGGGAAGGCAGTGATGCGTTTCCGCTAGGCTAGTCTGGTCACCAGGGAGCTTCTGTCTCCAGCGTTTGCCACCCGTTCTAAACGGCCAGAAACTCCTTCTCCTGCTCCTCCTCGCCTTCGCCTTAGTTTTCCAGTTTTCTTCTCTGCCTTAACTCTGCCCGAGGTAAATATAACCACAGCCTCTAGAGAGTAGGTGGGTGTACGTTTTCAGCTCGATGGGGAGTTTGCACCATGTGTTTGTGTGTGTGGTTTTTCTCCCACCCTTCTGCAGAGGGCCAGCTCTTTCAAGCTAAATCAGCTCGCTCACTGTGGGCATGTCTCTGCTGGGCATCTGTTAATGCCTGCTCAATTACATCCAGCCCTATCTCTGGCTAGAAATGCACACACACACACACAGAATGCAGCCTGATGTGTTTGTTTGTGGGGGAATAGGCACCTTTGAAGTCCTGTGATGCTGCCCCAAGATGCGTAGTCAAACGTCGCTAGGAGGGTAAAAAAAAAAAAAAGCAAGCAGATAAACACACAAACCTGTCAGAGGCCAAAACAAGCTGGCCTCTTGGTTTGATGCCCCTAAGGGGAGGCTGGGGATGTACTGACACATTAGCGTGAGTATGTGTATGTGTATGTGTGTATGTGTGTGTGTGTGTTTGTGTGTTCACAGGAGGTGGTGGAAGTGTTTGGCAGGGTTAAACGGTCAGCCAAGCCTTCAATTTGTGTGACCTGTACTTCACCGTAGCTGTGGTTCATTAGGGAAGGCTGTTTAGGCAGTGAGGCAGGGACCCAGGAGACTCTGTTAATTACACCGTTCAGACCCCTTGATGGGCCCAGGAAGGCCAGTCTCACACAGCGGGGGGGGCCTATATACAGATACGTGTGTGTGCATGTGTGTGTGTGTGTGTCCTGTTGGGTGTAAACACACACCGCACCGCAGGAATGCAAGCTCATTTGAATAACAGAGAGAAAATTTGTGCCAAATCATACCTTTGTGGTTTGGTCTAACAAGTTTTCGCGTTGAGTAAACCGAGTCTGACTTCCTGTCACACCGAGCCAGAATCAACACAGAATCACATCACTAATATGATACAAGGTGATATGCATAAATATGCATATGATGAGTACAGGGATACATTATTCAGTAAGTAATTAGGTCATCAAACTGGATTGTGAAATGTTTAAAAAAAATGCATTTTTCTTCAGATTTAGCTCCAGTTGGATAATAAAATCTGATTTTAGAACATTTTGCACCATTCACAGATATTGATAATAGATTTGTTGATTTGTAAAACAAAACCAGTCCTCTCAGTTCTCAAGTCTCACAAAGAAGAAAATGTGGTGCTTTTTGTTTTTGCCTCATGTGATACAGTATGTCATGCCCAAACCTCTTTATACACAGGATTTCAGAGAGATAAAAGCTCTATAATATTTTTTGAACTTGACATTGGTGGGTTTGACAGGAAATATGTAAAGAAGTTTGCCGAGGAAGACCGTGAGATGCAGTGGAAAGTGCCAGAGAAAGCTAGCAAGTGTACCTGTGAAAATTTTAATTCTAATGTATTAAAAGCTTAGAATCTGCTTTGTGTCAGGTTTTGTCCACTTATTTTATTTATATGCATGTTAGTGGTAATGAAAGCTTTTACTGCAGTGGGTTGATTTAAAAATAAGTTGTACAGACGTGTGTAACTCACTCACATAGTGTCTCCAGTTCCTATTTCTTGGACCTCACTCTGTCAGAATGTTTGACACTGACAGATTGACCAATCAAAATAACCCAAGCTGGGAAAAGTGCATTTTCTTCTTTATTAAAAATCTCCACCAGAGTAGACACAGTCACCCATTTGCTTACATCCTGTGGGAGGACTCTGTGCCCAGTAATGCATGTTATTATCAATGTAAATAAAATGGTATTGTGGTCTTTGGGGAGAATTTCTTCCCCATACACTCATCCACGATGGGGCACATTTTACAACACAGCACAAAAAGATTGCATATAGTTTTGCCCGTAACGAACTAATTGTAAATTCCCAGTAAAAGCTCAAACTCCTTATTAGCTTGGTAGGAAATTATAGGTACAGTGGAAACCACTTAGAGTGATCATGTATTTTTTTCTTTTCCTTTTTTTTCTCAAGCAGATTATCATCTAATTGACATTTGTATATTTATTACATGAATATAAAGTATTGAAATGGATAGCATCGCTACTGAATTTCATTGACTGTTTAAAAATACAGTCCAGGTCTCTGACTTCCGTTGCGCCAAATTGGACAGTGATCAGTTTCTCACCAAACTCTGATAGAATATTTGATATTTTCCTTGCTGAATATAGGAAATGAATGTTGTTTTTTAATGACTTTTAAGTCTTTCTAACTGATCTACAGGTGTCATTACTTGCTGGGCCTGATACCAGCAAGTTGAGCAGCTGACAGCTAAATTGAGCTAATGCCTTACCTCTTGTAATTGCTGGATTACAGCTGCTGGTTGTCAGAAATCCAAGGCAGTGTCTGAAACGCAGTCATGGGTTATCCACTTGAGTGACTGCGTTTTCCATAGATATGGTTTCAGGTCCTGAGCTGTCTGGACTCAGGGCAGAGCTCCTAACCATTGAGAACCTGATCAGCCAACAACTTCAAATCGTCTTTAGTAAAATAATCTTGTGTTCAGGAGGTGTTAATACAGTTAGTGACACATTTTTAAAAGCAAACAGCATAAATGACATCTCAAGATTGCTCGTTTACCACCAGTACCAGCCACAGTTTATTACATATAAATATACTGTTTTTTTCTTGATTAGTACTTTTATGAAAAGCTCAAATAGTCAGAATTGCACACAAATGATGATCAGAAACACGATTATCTTGGCTGCGTTCATGCCAAGTCACACGTAAACACACACTTACACAGTCTCATTATCATGTTCTGATTTTATTTCCCACTTTCCAGGACGCATCTGTCGCCTGTTATATTTAAATTCTAATCCAGCTGAGTTTCAGCATGTCATCTTGATTTATTTGTTGTTTTCTTTTGTTCCTTCATTATCTCTACACTTGGCTTTGAGTGGGCACGTTTTTCGAAGTTCTGTGGTTTTTTATCTCGCTCGTGCTAATTAGTATTTGTACAGTGCCCCTTTATTTCTGTTAATTATCTTTTCATCTCTAAGCGATTTTCTAAACTGTTTTCATTTTTTATTTTTTTTACTGTCTGTATTCAAGAGAAAGTGCTGATTACTTTCTGTGGATAACATCACTGCAGTGTCTTTTTTCTGGTCAAACCGTTCTCCATTTAGCCTACCTACAGTGTTGTCAAAGTGTCTGACATAACATCAATATGTCTACTTATAAATTAAGCTGATTTAACAACTCCAACGCCACCGCTCCGACTCACAATTACAAGTAAGCCCGAGCAGGTAATTAAACGGTGCAAAGCTGCGATTTCTCCAAAAATACACTAAACTACTTCCAACAGACAACATGCACAACATGGTTTTATGCTGTGATCAGTGGTGAATATTCAAATGATTGCTGTAAATAGACGGCTAAATTAGAAATCAAACCTGAAGAAACAATTTCTTGTAATGACAAGCTCCTTCAAAAGACCACAGCATGCCTGCCTTCCTCTGCATCTTGACAGCCTTTCTTCACATCTCAAGCTCCTGACAGGGCTTTGTACGCGCCTTGTCACCTCAAATCTGTCTGCCATTGCTATTTTCTACACCCCCTCCCCCCACCCCCACCTCCATGCGTCGTCTTAGAAAGATACTGTTAATGTAAGATTTCATTAGGCAGCCATTTCCTGGCTGATCAGGTGGGCTCCCAATCTGGGGGCTCATAGCCACGTATGCTTTGTATTCCCTCCGCCATATCTGATAACGGATCCCATTGACATAACTGATTGTTGGTGCAACACAGTGATGCTAATTCCTGTTGATGGCCTCTTCCTTTCAGCTTCATTGTAACCTGATTATGCCAATCAGAGTGTCTAACTAGTGGAGAATGTGAACTGTTGGCAGCTTGCAAGCCCCATTCCTAAAACAGACATTCTTTTTTTTTCATCTTCTGTTCCACAAATTAAAAGAAGGTGCATTAACTCCTTGGATAAGAGGAGAGGTGTAATGTGGTGTACCATTAACCTCATGAAGCTGTAACCTGACGCGCCAGATGGTTTGTTACACAAAACCATTTCAGACATTGTCCTTGGAAAGTATTTGGGAATGGGCAGGCACCTTCAAAAAATACTTGGCAGGTGATTGGATGAACCATCTGTCTATCACCATCTATCACTGTCTTTCCTTGCGAGGCAGGATGGTGGTAATTTTGGTGTCCATGAATATGTTAATGTCATATATAACCACTAACATACTAGTACAGTCACATTGATTTTTACAGTATTTATTATGGTGCTGTGTTTTCCCCTTATTTTGTAGTGTCTTGAGATGTGTATGCCTTTTTTTCTATTGTCCTATCTGTTGTTTGTATGGTGGCACTCAGTTTCACCCCTGGGGGATTAATAAAGTATTTTGTACCGTATTGTATGGTATCGTATTGTATCATATCTTAGCTCAGCACAGCAGGGAGTGGGGACTGACCATAAAATCTTCCCAACAGAGGAACATAGATTCAGAGCCTACAGGCGGATGCTGGCAGAGCTGGTTTTTAAGTCTTGCACTAAGTCCAAGTCAAATCAAAAACAAGTCTTTTGCAAATTACAATAGCACAATGGCCACACTAAATATTTCATGTTTGATAGAAATAATGCATTGAATGTCTAGCTGCAAGCATCTGTATATGTTAAAAATAATTAAATTCTTATTATAGTCTCCACCGCCACATTGATCAGGCCCACTGAAAACAGTTGGTACTGTTGGTGCGGAAGAAGCTGGTGAGGGATCATGTCCTCGTTGCTGCTCTACTATTATCGTTTTAGGAATTTAGTATGCTGTGTGGTTTAATATTTGTTTAAACCCACAGATTATTGTTTTAAAATCTAGCAGAGACCCCAGAGTTTCCAAAGATGGCCAATATGTCAGGCTGAATTTCCATTTGATGACCTGCAGTCTTGGATTTGACTATAGCTTCAATAGCTGATAAAGAATATATACTGTATAACACTCACAGGCAATGTGGAACACAGTTAGTTTTCCAACCATACAGATACTTAAATGGAAAATTAAGGGAAACTGAGTAGAAAATTCTATTCA
Source organism: Thunnus albacares (assembly GCF_914725855.1). Classification (NCBI taxonomy): domain Eukaryota; kingdom Metazoa; phylum Chordata; class Actinopteri; order Scombriformes; family Scombridae; genus Thunnus; species Thunnus albacares. Next base: position 1,980,112 of record NC_058115.1, read on the forward strand.
CATTCTGCCCAGAACAACAGAGAGACTAAGTGGTGACAAGAGCCACATTGCGTAGCATGTTTGACTCAAATGTCAAGCTTTAAAACAAAAACTCTTCAGTGCAATTGAAGGCAGCGTTAATCTGTCTTCACTTTCATTGTATGTCAGCTCATTGCTAAGGTAGCAAAGAGTTAGCACATGTTCACATGAACCTCTGTGGGAGGTTGTAGAAAACATCCTTGGAAATGGAGGAAAAGTCTGGATGAAGTAGTAGCTGGTGCAGCGTGAAGAAGAATTGATGCACCAACATTTCCTCACCTCCTGGGGAGCACTGAACTTGTGATTGATGATAGTTATTGATGACTTGCATATAGATGAAGCTCATACAGGCTGCGTCGTGCAAACTGCACATCATTTAAACATGTCACAATACGACCCTGAAAACATAGTAAAGGAAATCTCGGTTTCCTCTAATGTGATGCAGTTTGATGGATGTTTATGTCATTGTGTCTAATGTTTTATTTTTTGTTGTTTGCCCTCAAAACACTTTTCAGTTTTCAAACAGTTTTCAGAATATCGTCTAAAGTTTGATTCCATCTTGCCAGAAATAATGATTTTTGAATAAGTGAGAAAAAAAACCCTTCTTGTACTGTTTTTACCATGAGAATTTAGGTAATACTGTTAATATTTGACTAAGATATATGCAGTTTGCAACTTTAGTCTAAAATTTGTCCCCACAATCTTATCATTTGAACATATCTGAGCATATACCACTACATCTAGTATGTACAGTATGTGCTTCCCTTCACATGTTTTCTTGAGCTCAAACTAACTGTCAAATAAGTCTTATAGATGCACAGTTGCTCCCCCTCATACCCTCTCATCTTCACTTGTGAGTGTCTCAGCTGCTACAGCTCACTCCTTATTTACATCTCAGTTCACACTCTGCACTCTGAAACCTGATTTACATTTGCAGCTCCTGTCTGTGTGCAGTTAGAGAGGAGAGACATATGGATCAACAGAGGAGGAGTCGCTTCCTGAAGGACAAACCAAGAACAAAAACTGCAGAAAGGAAGGCTATGCGCTGTTCATTTGTAGCAAAGTGACAGGTCGTGCTGCTGTTTGTGAGGCAAGGTGGAGGGGATTGATCAGCAAATGGACCTCTGTTAGTAAAACATTACAGAAGATAATGAAGCCAGTCTCACAAACTGGAACTTGAGGAGATGACAGCAAAGTTTAGTCACATGTTTGCATAAAAAAAAACGTATTTTAAGTATTGTGGATATCATTCATTCTTCATAACAATAATTCTGCTCAATAGCTAAACTGTACATAATCTTCATTCAGAATCCCCATACTTAACATGACCAGAGTAGGGTGGAAATGGATGAAAAAAAGAAAAAAAAAAAAGATTGTAGTGTGGACATAATAGTACATAATTTTGTCAGTCCCCTCTGATTTACTGAACTGGAGTTTCTGTGGACAAAGCCATAAAAGTATCTTCAGCAGGAAAAATCAGAGGATGACCAAAGTTTAGGATTCATCCTGTGGGACTCATTCATGTGCCAATCCATCCAGAAGATGTAGAGATACATTTCACTGGATAAGGAAAAACCACAATTCCACCACAGTTCGTTCACTAGTTTATATTTTTCAGTCTGGACCAAAATCACGGACCAACTGACCTTCTGACATTGCGAGAAAAAAACACAGTAACAGAATGTTGAGATGAATCACTGCTTAAGATGCCCGACAAGTTACAGTATGTTCATAACAAGTTCTCAGGACTTCAATCACTTTTTTTGGAAGCAAGAGTATTACTTAATGCTTTTTTTTTGCTTTTTTGTGTGTTTGTTTTGGCACAAATTGCTTTTTTTCCCTTTAAATTCTGATCATTTAGTTTGCTACATCCTAACAATTTGTAATCCTCATTTATGTCAAGGAAAATATGTAGTTTAGTAGTGTAGTAGTGTAGTTCCCCCTGATTTATTGCAGTTTCCAAGGACAAAGCAATTACATGAGGTACTTACACTGAAAATGAGGAGGTCAAGTTGGTGCCTGTAGTTCATCCAATTATGAGTTCAAGTCTTCATTCAAGTAGATAGTTTTGGAGTGTTTTGGGCATTTTATTCACCCAATGTCTTTAAGAACATGGCCGATTTCTGCAGAGTAAGAGCAGAGAAAGAAAGGTATCCCCATAAATGGTGGTGTCCTGAAACTTGAACACAGGACTCAGAGAGAGACTGCCTCACAAGCCATAAAACACTCCAAGAAGAAAGTCTCTACTGATGTATTGAACCACTTACAGTATACCCCGAAGACCTGTAATATCACAAGTGTTGGTTTTTTCTGTCTTGGCACATTCTGCAGAACAACCCACACCTGGAAACAACAGTTGTCAAAGCTTTTATATACACTAATTGATACATACTAAAAAAGGCAACTACTAATACCCAGTGGGTGACACACTACTGGGTACTAGTGATTGTGATAAATCACCACTTACACATAAGCTTCAATCTGAGAAATTATTTGAAAACTAAAGTTGTGTAGTGTCAATCATGCTGCCTTAATGAGCTGCTAACTCTAGAAAGTGGATATATATATATTATCATGTAAATGCTGTTTCAGAGGTGTTTTTTGCCATGAAAATAAAGATAAAACACTTTTCCATTCTTTGACATGGGAATTTGTATTCTTCATATTAGCAGCAAAGGAAATCAACAGCTTCACTCAGAACCTGTATATTCTAGTATAAGTGGCAAACCCTCATCACAGCTGCCTGGACACCAGATATCAGACTGTGCTTTCAAAGATATTTACTGTGTGGAGGAAACAGCTCTTCTGTTTGCTTCTATACAGGTGCCAAGCTTATATAACCTGACTTTGAGACATTCTGTACCGTTTCATATGGATTCTTCCAGCAGCTCTATTTCACTGTGAAGTCTGTGCTGTCCACAGTATTCTCCAACACTGTCTCCTACAAAATACATTTATATACTACTATCATATCGGGCAGAATATAAGACAACCCTGATCATAAGATGATATATAAATCACTAGTATCACTGAGATACAGATAATCCAAGGAGAAGAGAGTCCTCATCCTTGAAGTCTTTTCTCTTGTGAAACTGAAATATTTCCTTTAAAGTGGAAACTAAATCTTGTGTATCAGTCACACACTCTCTCCTGTCAGCTTCTTGGAAGTGGTCAGAATTATTTTCTCTGGCAGTTAGCATTTTTCAGGCTCTAGGTTTGAGCTCCTCATCATCTGTGACAGCAGTAATTCTTGGTATGTTGACAGACTGAGGACCTCGGTCTGTTTCTGCAGTAAAGATGTCAGAGGACACTTTGGACTTGTTTTCACTCGTCATGAATTTATTTCCTCCACAGCAGAAAAACATGTTACACCAGTCACCAGAAAGTCCTGCAGGTGAAACTGAGCTAACCAAACACTTTTAGAGCTGACTGACTCTAACAGACTCACTATAAACTGACTTGAATATACTCATTAGCCTAGCGATTGAGCTGTCAATTCCCATGTTAAGGTTTACTTTTAATGATCTGATATCCTCCACATTTCTCAACACAAAATCACGAAAGTGCCCTCAGTAACTCAACAATATGACAGGTTAATGTTATGGCAAGCCGTTTTAATTATTTCTCCTTCGATTCTGAGAATGTTTTTTTGTCTGTTTTGGATAGCAGAAGGTTCTACACTACCCATGATCCTCAACGTTGGAGTGCTTCATTGGATGATGTGGCTAAACATTAAGTGAGGAAGTAGGATGTTTTAAGAAAAATGATTTCATATTAAATATCCTCAGCCACATATTCTTGGAAATATAAAATTAAATGAGCAACTTCCTATTTTACAATCACAGGCTATAAAACACCTTTTGTTAACAGAGATAGTGGCATTTGGATTCAGATAGTTGTGATTGCGGCCGATCGGCGGCAATTTGAAATGGAATGAAGCATGTGCCAAGACCACCCACAACACAATGCCCTTCCCTAACCCTAACCTGCCTTTGCACTAAATTGTATCAGATCCTATTCTATGGCCACATAAACAGGATGAAGGCAGTGTTATCAAACTTGACTTTACATTTCACATCCTTCATTTAATCCCTGCACTGGTCATTTTTCATTATTTCATCAAACTGGACTTTACGTTGTTCATAGCATTCAACCTCCACTGTTACATAATTGAATTATTTATGCACATGTCACATTTCATTTTTTCTCGTCACCTTCGTTTATTTCATACACTTCATTTCTTTGTTCACAGCACAGTCCATATTTCCTTTGTACAGTCAATATTTTGTTTCAAGTTTTATATCACATTTCAAAATGAGGGGAAAGTTCCCTCATGTTTCAAATGCAGACGGTACAAACCCTCAATCAACAGGATCAGCTCTTTCTACAACAAACTTCCCAAACTTCTCACTTACTAGACCATACACAACATCCTGTAAACAGCAATGATTGAGAAAACCTCATCTCTTGTATGGCCACTAAATCAGACCACTGACCTTGCCACCTTTGACCCTTCAAGATTTCAAAATCTCCAAGAGCCAACAACATAGAAAGACCAGTTCACATCCCAGTGTGAGCTGAGAGCACAACTTGGATAAACATCCCCCACCATTAGCTATCAAAACTCACCTCTAAGAACCAGTCACCCACAGAGACTACCTGGCATCCACTTAATCTTACTGTGAACTCTGATTTTTAGGACTCAAATAACCAACCGAAGAACTGATCACTGAGCAAAGCAGCAGAGGAGCACCAGACAGCTTATAGGTCACCACCAACAACAAGGAGAAACAAGACTTGCTGCACAACATATCACGCCCCAGTGACATACAGACACTCACAGACATTTACTCCACAGAAAACATGTGGACACACACACACGCACACACACACACACACACGCACAAGTGCAAAGAAAGGTTAGGGTTAGGGGAACGCATTGGGCTGCGTCATTCATTAATATGTCCATAGAAATGTTTTTACTTTGCATACAAAATAAGTGTGCACACAAAATTACCATTAGATTCATGACACGTGTGCACTGGCCAGTTTTGTCCTCACCATCGTGTGTGTGTTAGTGAATCTGAATGATTCTAAATTGACAGGAGCGAGTCCGCTATTGGTAGTTAGCATACTACCACACCCCCATTTCTCTATATAAGGAAAGTTCTGTTGGAGCGGTGCAGCAGTGGAGAGAGCTGTCACTCACTGCAAAGAGGACCATGATGGTAAAACTGTAGAAAAACTTTACTGCTAGTGAAATGAGAAATATAGTTTCAGAAGTAGAAGCCAGGCAGATTTGGCTGGTAAACATGTCATTGACACAACCACTTGGAGCCTGACTGTGAATCCTGTATACAGTCTGCATACCTGTAACACCACCCCCACTCAGTACGTCTGTAACAAAATAAAAAGTTGGTAAATGTGTCGATCGGTGGAATTGATCTAAATAAATCTATATTGCTATGCCAGGTGCACATCATGTTTGGTCTCTGTCCACAACAGGCTGTGATATAGTGAGAGCAGAGCATCACTCTCTGAACCTCTACTGAACTGTCAACCAGCTGCATATATCACAGCCAAATCTGCTGCCGTCACATTCCAATATGGAAATTCTGATATAGAAGCTATGGTCATCTAAAAGTGGGAACAGGGACAATTTTAATATATTAATAATTTCATTACATTTACATGTCTTAGCAATTAATTTTATAATCAGTAAATAAATTGTGTATTACTAGCAATTTCACACTTTTAAATGTTTTGCATTTAGGCCCAATCATTTTAAAAAAAAATTGTAATATAACATATATTGTAATATATATTTTTTAAGACTGTGGGAACATTTCTACGTTTAAGATTTGTACGTACGTATAGTCTAAGGCAGTTTGTTCACAGAGTAAGAACAAATTCAGGTAAGAACATATTGATGAATCCTGGATTTGTGCTTAAAACGTTCGTACACACAGTATAAGCACAGGTTTGTGTGTACGCACTGTTTGTGAATGAGGTCCATAGTGTTGTGGGTGGACTTGGTGGGTACAACTACAACTTTGAGTTGTCTGCCATGGGTGGGCTTCATTTCATTTCAAATTGCTGCTGATCAGCTATCTCTGATAAGAAAAGATGTTTTATAGCCTGTGATTGTGGAAGTTGCTCATCATTCACATGCACAATTCAACTTCCACAATCACAGGCTATAAAACATCTTTTTGTCGTGTAAACATGCTTGTTTACCTTAAATCTATTTGTTTTTGTTTTTGTTTATATATCTTCATTTTTAGATTATATGTAAACTCAGTATTTTGACATACTGTTATTTGGTCCATTTTTTGGTAACAGATGTAGTCAGCATGATTTGGGATGGTGGGAGAGCCCTTATGTGTATGTCCCTGTTGATTGTTTTGTGCGGTTCAATTATTCAATCTATTATCAGTATTATTATGTATTTATTTAGTTTTTGTTTTTTGTTTAAATATTTGTTAACTTTCATGTTTTGTGCCTGAGGACCCCCTTGAAAATGAGATGAGAAAATGAGCATCTCTAGGGTTTTATCCTCTTATTAAATTTCGAAATAAATAAATAAATAAAATCTTAATCAGTTTGAATCTGATTTGAGTTTCATGTTTCAAACCACAGACCTTGCTGCAGGAGAGCACTGTTCGCCTCCCACCTCCAATCCTTGTGTTTTTGTTTGGATATTTATTTAAAAACCATAACACGGTGTTTACTGTTGCCATGACGATGACGAAGTTTGCATAATTTAAGGAAGTATAAGCCATGTTTCAAGTTACCATTTTAACCCATACCATGAACTTTCTCTAACCCTAACGAAGGTTACTACATTGTAACCCTAGGTCTATAAGCACAGGTGGAGCCCTCTACTGGATTCTATGGGTAATACTCTCCTCCAATCACACCCACACATCGCCCACTGAAATTTGCATGTATGTGGCAGGCCAATCAGGACGTGCCTACCAATTATGTTTGGTTCACACAGTATAAAAGGCAGCTTCTTATTGCAGCCCCCATCCTGAAAACCACTTCAGCAGACGGTGTAGGAGCAGCAGAGTGCATAGGTAGAGGGCTGATGGGATGATGAATGTTTGCCCTGCTGCAACATGTCATCAGACTGCCTCACTGAGGTTAGTTGCACTATAGCTATAGGTTAGTTGCGGCAGCCCTCCTACTACTGTATAATCCAAGCCGCTTAAGCAGAGAAGTAGGGGGCCCAACCCAGCCCAGTTAGATAGCGTGGGAAACACAGCGCCGCTCTGCTCCTCGTTATCTACCATCAGACACGTGTGTTTGATACATTTGATTGGGTGAGTGCAGAGACGCTGACCCCAAGGTGGCACCATCTTGCTATAGTGTAAACAAAACACTGCGGTCACATCCGCCATTTGGTTCTCGCTTGACGCCATTTCCTCCCATAGTCATGTCTGCCATCTAAACTCTCACACGACATCATCACACCAGATCACGTTCGCCATCTTGCCACCTGCACACACACACACACACACATATACACATATACATACACATAGTTGTTGTTATTGCTTAGATAGATTTAGATTTTAGGATAGTGATTTATTGATCAAAGCATTGGTTAACCTTGTTAACTCTGCTACTGTTTAATAAACACTGTTATATCTTTAAGAGAAGTTTTTTGTTATTATTGTGTTTGTATATTGTGATAAGTGGCTGATTGAGAGTCAGAGCTCAAATTCAAACCTTTTTCATTCATCTGTGAATGTTGAAACCCCTCAGATATTAGCATTCTAGGTGAACTCTTTTATGAGACTACCTTATGTTCTGGTTATTGGTCCCAGTTCCCAGGTGGTGCCCCGTAATTATTATTCACATTAATGATTTTATTGATTTAATAACTAGTAATTATCTCTGATAATTATTAATTATTACTAATAACTACTCTTCACAGATCCAACACAGTCTAGCCCACATCAGCCTGTTCCTCTCAGGAGCCAAGCCTGGAGAGGTTGGCCAAACGTGGGCAGTGCGCCTATCAAGCGCCCCTCCTGGGACGCAACCCCCAGACTTGAGAGATGGACCAGGGCTGGGCCACCAACATCTGGGTCATCTCTGCATACCACAGCGCCCAACAGCGGTTATCAAGATGACCAATAGTCTCTCTCCAGTAGAGGGGGAATGAGACGAAGAGGAGAAAAGGCATAAAGCAGCCTCCTTGGCCATGGCACATGTGCAAATGCATCCACCCGCAGGGGTGGATCATTTTGTGGCATCAGGGATAACCAGGGGGACCCCTGACAATGCAGGTCCTCCTGCACTGATAAGGAATGTTCACCAAGCAGTGCTTGTGCCTCCTGGGATCCAAGCGCAGGCTGGTGAACCACCATTGTAGGCAGCACATGTGCAGGAGCCCCAGTGCAATGACTGGATAACCTGTGGCCATGAGCCCCAACACCTGCATGACAGTCAAAGCTGTCACTTCCACTCCCCGCCGCAGTCTGAGGACTGCCTGCTGCAGCCTGTTGTACTCGTAGGCAAAATGCAGGAACATCCTGTGTGAAAATAAGCATCTTTCTGATCGATGGTGATGAACCAGTCCCCTGGTTGAACCAGTTCCAGCAAACTGGTTAGCATGCGGGGCAATACAATCTTTCGGGCAATAGACTGGTTCACAACGTGGAGATCCAAAATGGATCTGAATCTTCCTGTCTTCTTGGGAATCAGGGAGTACGCAGAGTAAAACCCCTTCTGTCTGTCATGAAGACAAGCTGTTTCAGTAACAGGTCCTGGATCTCCTCGGAGAGACAATCGTTCTCCTCTTGGGAGGATAGATTTATCTCCTTGATGCCCAAGAACAGAGGAGGAACACCGCAGAATTGGAGTGAATAATCCAGTGTTTTGTTCATTCACTCTGATAACGTGCAGCTGTGATGCCATTCCTTGTAAAAACTGTGTCAGAGGACTGGTGGCCAGGACTGGGGTGGGGGGGGGGGCAGCAGTCAGGAAGCTGTGATACTCCAATTCAGCCCTCTCCACTACCAAACCTTTCATAAACAGAGAACTGGCCCATGGGGGGCTGGTATCGAAAGGGCCGAGCCGATGGGGTGGTCCACGAATGCATCACCATCAGCTGCCCAACGCAGTGTTGTCAGTGCATCTGCACCCTTCTACATTTCCCACAGAAATGACTGGAAAAAGAGAGGTTCTGTATGCTTATAACTTCAGAGACCCAGGTGCTGATTTATAGATTGTGTAAACATGACAAAAGACTTTCTGACTTTTGGCTTATTAGGTCTCAAATGACCACCACTGAAGTAGGCATTCTATGTATTCTATTTTCACTTTATTTTATCTTATTTTTTAGTAATTTTATCAAGCAGGTTTTATTTTCCATCATATGTTACATTCATGTTTTTTCACATGTTATGTTGTTTTTTATGTCTTGTAAAGCACTTTGAGCTGCATTTTTGTATGATAGGTGCTATACAAATAAAGTTATTGTTATTATTGTTAGCCACAGCGGCACTCAACACTCCCAGATTGTTAGCTGCCGCGGCCAGCTGCGCACCCAGCTGGTATGTTTTTTCAAAATATTCCAGCGTGTCCCTATCCTCTACCAGTGAGGCTGTGGCTTCCTGCTCAGCTCCAGCCAGCCAAATAATAATCTGGAGGGTTGCAAGGGCCTTGTTTGGGGGAGGCACATTAGAACAGCCTGTCTCTGTGTGGTCCTGCACTCTCAGGAAGGAAACCAGTCCTTTAACAGGTGACTTTGGTTTCAGCAGCTCCCTCCAGGACACTTCCACACACTGACAAATGTCCAAGAGAGGAGGCAAGGCAGGTTAAAACGGATGAGCCGGGCCGTAAAAGCCCTCATGAAGCCAGCTGACCAGTTTAGCTGGGATAGGAGAGGGGCAGAGAGAGCCCTACATGCTCTGCTGCCACGGCCATAACCTTCAGGAAATCCTGGTGAACTGAAGTCGGCAGTGGATTTCTGAAGGTCAGCGATGTTGCAGACACAGATGAGAGGTTGTCTCATTTACATATTCATATTCTGGATTTTTCAGTGAGGGACAAGGAATAGAGTCATTTTAAGGATTTTAATGTAGTTATTGAACTTTTTTTGCAGAAAAAAACCCATATTAGACATAAATTATTATTCAAAGCAGGGTAGTTTCCATATATCTTAAAAATGTCTGAAGGGATCCTCATAAGAGTACTTAACACCTCAAAAAACCACCTCCAGTGGTTTAACTTCTCACCTTGCTGCAGTGATGTAGAAGTGAACCCCATGACCCTGTGACATCATTGTTTGGTGCAGATACAAGTGCAACAGAGCACACTTTTGACCACACCCATCAATGATGCTGGCTGTGGTTAGAGGTGAAGCAGGCTTTGATCCAGAAACACTGCTGTTCAGCCTGTTGTTAAGTCACACTAATTATGATATTTATTGGGATGCAGCACTTAAGGACTCATGGTTAATATGTCATAATAATGTTAGTGGTTGCTGTCTTGATTTATAGATTAATACATGCACTAAGACTGGCAGGTCCTGTGTTATACTGTATAACAGTAGTCGGACTGCAAGGAGCCAAAAAAGAAAAATGGCACAAATAAATGTCATTTTGCTGGTAATCACAGTATTAGAGGTTGACATGGAATCAATTGGAGATCATTTATGACCAATTTGTGTAGCAGAGTGAGAATCTACAAGCCTGTCGTTCAATGGAAATTACGGCAATGTGTAGCTTTACAGCCTCGTATTGAGATGCTTGTTGTTATAACATTGATCAGGATAATCATAACTTCTGTCATAGCAGTATTACACTTGTGCATCTCTGATTACAGTGTGTTTACAGCATGCTCTGAGAGGACTCCAGGCTATAATATTCCCAGCTCTTCTCCAGGAATACTCCCCTCCCTCAGGAAAAAAAAAAAAAAAACATTCATCCAGCTTCACTCTAACTAAATGGAAAGATAGTGAGTGACAGACTGACTTTATGTCTTTCTGTGTGTTTGAGTGTCTGCATGTCTTAAAGTGTCAGTGAGTGGGTGTGTGGCATCATTTCAGTCTGTTATCTGTCTCTACCTGATGCCTCATGTAAGAACACAGTTACATAGATATGTTTTTTTTGAAGACTGACACAAATATTTTGAAGTGCTGACCATGATCACACCTGATATTCAATATCTTTAAAGTCACCATCCACTCAAAAGTGCGTTTTGCTATGATTATGTTTCCTTCTTTCTTTCTTTCTTTCATCTCCATGATAGAAAGAAGAAGACGTCAGATAATGTGAGTCAGATACAGCTCCTCTCTCTCTGTCTCTTTGGTCACTAATTTCATCTCTGATAGTTAAATGTCTCTCTGTGTGGTTATTGTGTGAATTTATCTCCTTAACAAGAATGCAGCAGAGATCATATAATGTGCTGCAGGTAGTTTGCTTGTTGAAGTTACAGTGAGCTGTCTGGTCTCATTCATTTGGAATTGATCCAGTTTTTAATTGAGTGGTTGTCCAGTCACCTGTTGATGTTGTGTGATTAGTGAATGAGTGTGCAGGAGGTCTGGCTGCTTGTTGTGACAATTTCTTCAGCTGGTTTTTAAGATGAGTCGTATATTGAATAATAATCTTAAAGTAACTAGAATAACAAGTGTTAACATGTCAGCTTTGTAGACTATGTTTTGTATGTCATGTATGCAGATAAGAGTGTGTAAGTCATGTATTTGATACATGTATTAATACTTTCTGATAAGCTTTGTGGTACTTTATATATTTCTGAATACTAATAAAATACATAGGAAACACATGTAAATCATGTGATATGTTGTCTGTTTTTGATGTTGTCACAGTAGAACAATACTATAAATTTGAATTTCACTTTGTTGGTAAAATGACACATTCTGAACCACTGCACGGCTAAAATGAGCACTCAATATGTATATGCTAAATGTATTTAAAGAAGCAGCCTTTTCACCACTCAGGGGTTTTTGTTCTTGAAAGCAAATTGGGTATTTCATTCGTGGTTTGGTTTATGCTACTAAAACACCTGGTTTAGGTTCAGGAAAGACAGTTAATATCTCTCCATAATGTAACCAAGTGCTTTTAGTTATCTTAAAATAAGTACAAAATTGTTCTTCATGTTTCAGTAAGTGCAAGTGGATGTTGTAGGAAAATTAAATATGTTGGTAGTGAAAGTTTGTAACTGTTTTAATATTTTATGTTACAAAAAATGTAATCCTGGTGGCATTACATTTCTTTAAGAATGTATTTGTTGTTGCAGAATGCATATGAATGTACTTGTTTGAGGAAAGGGTTTTCTTGGACCATGTATTTTTCTCTTGTGACATGGAAAAAAACAATAAAAATAAAGGTAGCTACAGTAAATAATGAGCACAGCAGCCATTGACCGCAGGAGATTTCCTTCATTATGGTCGTTTAACTAAGTGCACATTTCTTTTGTCACAGATGAAATATAGAATCTAATGTAGACCCTTTTAAAGGAGCTCATGGATTTAGCAGAGCATAGAGACATAAATGAGAGAGATATAATTGGTACGCATACAGGGGCAGAAAATGGTAAGAAACACCTCTCTCATGGCTACATTGTATTGAGGACCTCCCCACACCTGCTCCATTATGACCGCAATCTTTTTTTCCCCCCAAAAGAACACACAGTAACCAAAGCCTGAATGGAAACAGCAGTTCTCAGATCTCCCAGAGTGCTAATCTGTCTAGCCCCTAGCAGAGAATCCAAAGCTATTTCCCAGCTCCAGCCAGTGGTTCCCTGCCACAGATAGGGATCTTCTCTCCCTGGGGGTGAGAGCCAATGGCTGTCCAATTGGCCGCCACACTGCTTTCCATGGTCAAACTGATTTCCTCCGAGCTGCTGGGATTTGGTAATGTCCTGAGAGCTGAGCGTTGAGGTCTTTGGCTCAAATCCAATTGAAGGAAGGAGAGCAGAGGTCGTTTTTAGCCACTGCTGAGCAAAGCAAATAAAAATTGGTGGATTTGGATTGGCATTTGCTCTGTGCCAAGAGGGGGTACAGTAACAGGCACACATTAAAAGCGCAGCAACAAACTGTAAGTTTTGTCTTTTGTGGGGGAGAGATGGAATGAAGAGTACATGAGTGCAGAGCAGAGCGGTTGTTTTTCACCGCCTCCCCAGTGGCTGCTGTCTTTGTTTTTTGTTAAACAATCAGCGGAAAACAAGAGACAGAGAGGTAGAGAGAGAAAAGCCAAATGACAAATTATTTTAAAACACAGTGTGCAGAAAAAATCCAGTGTGTGTCAGAGGGAGAGTGGGTGCACTGTATATGTGTGTTCACCTACGCACATCAGGGGTGTCTGAGCCATTTGTATTTATTGTTGAAACTGGGATGGAAGGGGTTGGAGCTGCATAGATCAATGCTAAGACAGTTTGGTCAGCAATGAAACTTTGCAGAACACTCATTCAGCCTGTCAGCACAGTTAACAAGATATCAGACCACACTGAAAGAAGTTCCGTTTTGACAAAATGGGCTTCAGTACGCTACACTTGGATAAAAAGTTTAGTTTTATTATTGACATTCTTGGATGTAACTTGCCAAAAGACATTTCTTGTTTTGATACTAAGTAAGATTTTAAAGGGGAGAGTGGTCTGTAGGATCAACAGCAAAAGGCAAGGAAATAAATCTAAGGGTTTAATACATTGTGGGCTAGTTTGTCAGTCTGATATTTCTAATTGGCTCTATGGATGATAAAATACCTGCAGAAATAATCATATCCCTTTCAGTCTCAGCTGTTGCATGCTAACATGCTAAACTAAGATGATGAACATGACAAATATAACCTGCTAAACATCATTGCGAGTAAATTCTCATATAATGTCCATGACCTTTATTTACCCCAGTGTCAATCTCAGCTGCTTTTTAACAGAGAATGGAGACATGTGTGGTTGATGAGTGTCTAAAGTGACTAAAGTTAATCCTGATGTTGTTTGGGGAAAGCTCATGGTGAGTCTGAAATAGAAAGGGTTCATCCTCTGATGGACATGGATGTGCTCAGTAAATTCCAATCTGCACATCAGATATAAAAATAGAAATTTCTTGTGTAACTTCAATTAACTCTCATAATTTTCTTATAATCGCTTTGTCAGGGTGGAAAATCCATTGAAACAGAATTCAAAATTTCCAATGAATCCAAAAAAGTAATTTTCTATGTGCATGTTTTTCTTTAATCTTATCAAAATGCAACAACCACTCCAGCACTACCATAAACATGACAAACATAATCACCAAACTGTATCATATCATCATATCAGAGGTAGACAACATTTGCACAGCCTGATTCCATTTAAGTTTGGTCTCACGCATGAGTCTAACAGCAGGTATTGTTAACAACTTGTTGGACTGTTTGTTCAAATATTATTTCCCCCGGAAATAGAAATTGATAGAATTAGATTACCACTATAATCTGCTGCAAATCAGAAGCTCTGCTGTGTATAATAATAATACCAATATCAAAGCCAAGAAGACTATCATTGCTTCAGTTGCATAGCAAATAAACAATCAGATTGTCCTAAAGTCATGCAAGATAAGATCTATTGGGATATGAGGTCTTTACAGCAAGGACAGTCCTGCAGATGTGTGTTTATCACAGATAGTGAGGATTATCAGGTATTAACAGTGTGGAGCTGCTGTGCCACAGCTTTGACTCCGGTAAAAAAGAAACAGTTTATTTGGCTGGAGCTGAAAGCAACATGGGGAGTGCAATAATGGTGACATAGCATCAATGTGCATAACATCCATAAGAACTTGTCAAACCACTCCTGCAGCGTAATGATTTTATATGCTGTTGATTATTAGTTCAGCAAACACAAAGCAGCAAAAGATGACAAGAATTTTACAACTACCTCTCATGAACTGAAAACACACTTTGAAATAGCAGCAGCTACACCTATATGCAATCAACATTGTCGCCGTGGTAGCAACTTGTCAATCACAAGCTAGCCACATTCTAAAGCGTACCCTGCTTTGATGTCTATTTTACTCTAAACAGGGCCATATTTTACAAAATGAACATCAGGCTGCATTGAAGAAGACTTGATACTAGCGACTGAGACCATAAACTCATAAGGAAACAGTTTACTGAGGTAATAAATCAAGTGAGAAGTAGGGTCATTTCCTCATAGACTTCAATACAGTCGGACTTCTTTTTGGAACCAGTGGAGTCGCCCCCTGCTGACCATTAGAAATAATTCAGGTTTAAGGCTTAACTTCTGCATTGGTTTCCTGCTTGTTCAAGCCCAATCAAGTTGCGGGCTATTAGAAAGCAGAGGGAGCCAGTACAACCATATTTAGACAGTAGAGTTTATAGCTAAACAGTTGGAAAGATGACACAGGAACATTAGTGAATACAATATCATGGATAAGGCAGAAAATGTTATGATGAAGAGTAACATGTTTACTGCCACATAAAGACCGTCATGAGAGCTACAGATTCGAAAGCTGGATAACTGATTGTTGTTTAAAGCTACATTACATATTTTTATTATTAAGAATTGATCAAAGATGTTTAATGTGAAAGATTTCACTAGTGGTGATGAACCCATAGAGAACTATCACAAACTCTGCAGTTCCCCTCAGCTCTACTGAGCGTTTTAGAGTCTATCAGCTCATTGTTTTGGTTGTACAGCCCTCAGCTTTACTGTATGGTTCAGCAGCAGGTAGCTGTTTTCAGTGAAAAACCTCTGTTAAACCAATTGTACACTGCCTGCTCAGCAGCAAACAGCAGACAGACACAGTTTGCTACTAGCTGGTGAATATAGTGGAGCATCTAGCAGCTAAAGAGAAAGATATTTTCCTCAGGAGTTGCTGGAGACCAAACCAAAGCTAAAAGAGAGTGATTGAGGTACAATGGATTCTGACACCCAGAGTCATAGCGACAAAACCTGTTAAAACATCCATAGTCATTTCTCAGACAACTTATTGATGTGAATGTTCAGAATATTCCAAAGACCCATCATTTCTCCACACCAAGCTAAATGAAGGGATCCTCATATCTTTGAAGCTCCGCCAGAAGTCGGGTGTTTCAGTGTTACCGTTTTCTTTCTGAGCCACTATTCTAACATTGAGAGGGTTAGCATTTATATATATTTTGGGTGGAGTAGATAGTAGTGGAGTAGAGATAGGTACAGAATATGTTTAGCCTAGCCTAGCGCTAAAACTGAAAGGGGAAACTGCTAATAAACTCATATTCATCACGTCAGCTGTTGTCCAGTGAGACACTCTAGCTTGAAGAACAACATGGCTAATTTATAGGCATCAGAAAATGACCCACTGACTAATGCATCAGGACTGAGGTTGTTGGGAGGCTATAAATATCTGGCATCTGCTGCAACTGAGCTTGATGCCAATAAAGTATTGAAATGAAACACAACACCAGCTCATAAAACTGCTGTACAGATTTATGCCGCAGTGTGAATATTAAGCGATGGCACTTATTTCATTTAGCCTTTTGAAAAGTGACAGCCGTCAGAACTCATATTGTAGGAGACTGACAGGCAGGCAGACCTCCGGGCGAAATAACAGGATGGAGATGGGGGGGGCGGAGGAGCAAGGGGGGGGGGGGTGTGATGATGCATCTTTTATCGCATCACTTTACTCCTCCATTTGCTCTACTTTGTTACATGCATGTGTGTTTTTCTTTTCTTCGTCTCTCTTCTTCTTCCTCTACTGTTGGTTGTTTGTTTTCGAGTGCTTTCCCTCGGGGATCGCCTGAGTAAGCGTCTACGTGAGCATGACAAGCACTTAAGGGACGACTGAATGCCCGCGTGGATATGAATACCAGTCGCTATCACACATACACGCACACACACCAGCCCTGGGTTTTATAGGCTCGCTGTATTGTGACAGTCATCCAGGCTGGTCACGAATCCAAAAACATTTTGCTTCAGGAGATGATACAGTTGATGTAATCAACCACAGACTGACCTCTGACCTTTCTGAATCCACCATACACTTTACCTCATATTGCTATACCAATATGCTTCCATCCCTCCCTTTTGATCTTCTGTCCAGTCCCCCCTGTATTTCATGTTTAATGAAAATCTAATTCTCTCACATAGAATTAGAGAAGACCTGATTGGTAATCTGAGCGCAGGGCATTAGCAGGGGCTTAACCTCGTTTGCCCTTTCTTTGTTTTTAATATCATTTTCATGTATTGCTTCCATGGGTTCATGCTTTGAATTAGGACCTGGCAACATCTGCAACTACCTCAGCAAGCCTGATACTCTATTCATGTAAACAACTGGAGGACATCATTGTTCATTTTCAAATATGGCACATGCAGCCGGCGGAGTGTGTTACGACCGTGAATGTCACTGCTTGCTGACGCCTGTACTTTCTTGGGTATTTTTAAAGTAGGCACTGTATACAGATCTCCAACATAAAGTATATATACATTCTATATATAAGTGGATAGGTTTTGTTTAAGAGGTGAAGAGGGCACAATGAATTTGGGGATTTTAAACAACAACAACAACTGATGCTTTACTGCTTTATCTTTGATTGGTGTTCAGTTCAGATGCCTTTTAAGGAGAATATTATACTGATGTGTTGCAACCTGTAAAGTCTCAAGTCTCAAAGTCATGGCTGTATATTTAGCGGAACAACTCAACTCTTGTGAGATTTCAGAACAAGACTCTCCTTGAGCGGGATTTGGTGAGATACAATATTAAACAGACTGGATCAAGCGAAAGGTAAAGAAAAACATTTTATTTGGTTTTGTATGGTCCTTTCCATAGTGTTGTCAGACACTTATAATGACAATCCGAGCCAGTCAGTCAGATTAGATTGCAGCCTGTTTGGTGGCTGCCAGCTGAAGCGCTCTCACTCAATACTGGACCAATTTCAAAAATTATACCAGTTAGTCACTTACACACAAAAAATGGGAAAATATGGTCCAGGTTGAAAAATATGTAAGTTTTGCTTTAATTTATTTATATTTTAATTATATTGTACACCTGGATAACCTGCAGTTATTCAGCCCCGTCAATCCCATTTTAAGTTGAGGCCTAAACATGAACTGATAGGTGCATCTTACATAATCTGGTACTTTATGAGTAAATTTAGCTATCATGCTTGGTTGTAACCCCTCATTGCATGTTTTGGTTCTGGTGATCCAAACACATTCTTTTTGACTGGAGGAAAAGTCAAATAAAATGTGTATGCGTATTGTTTATAGTTTGCCAATTCATTAAAGGTTTTGTATTCTTGACTGTCCACTCGAGTGCCTGGGATTTTATTTTTATGGCACATCCTATCCATGGATGGAGGTGTATTTTTTCTACAGCAGCATTCATGTCTTTTTCTTCACTGAGTAAAAGTTACCTTGAGTAGAAATTTGTTATTGCAACTTATCAGATTTTATTTTATTTTTTTAATTTAAGAGAGACAGCTGTGGCTCAGGAGGTAGAGTGGGTCGTCCACTAATTGGAAGATCGGCTCGATTGGTTCGATTCCCGGCTCCTCCAGTCTGCATGTCGATGTGTCCTTGGGTAAGATACTGAACCCCAAATTGCTCCTGATGGCTGTGCCATCAGTGTGTGAATGTGTGTGAATGATTTATTAGATTTCCTCTGATGGGCAGGTAGGTAGATTCGTAGTGTAAAAAGTGCTTTGAGTGGTCAGAGGACTAGAAAGGTGCTATACAAGTACAGTCCATTTTACCATTTACCATTAATAGGTTATCACCAAAACTCTGACAGATTTGATTTATTTATCTACAATTTTATAATGAGTTATCATATTTAACACCATCAGAATTCTAATAACGTGACAGGATGTTGTGAAAGGAAATATGAGACTTAGTACAAAAGTATAATTTTTGTTATGCCAATCATGGAAAAGTCCTAGAAAACAACATTTCCTAAAATGAGCAGTACTGAAACACTTTTAATTTAGAAAATGATATTCAGGTTGCTATGTGAGCTTCTATAAACCCCCACATATTAAGTTTGATGTCCCTGCAGCAGCTGGATGAAGTTGCTGCTCAGTTTGGGGACGAGCTAAAGTTGACATTGAATGGGCGGCTCGCAGTTATGTTTTGTAACACTCTTGAACGCCCCCTGATCCAGTTAGTGAAGACAGCTGCAAACGGTAGCAGCTGTCAGCATGCAAGAGAGGAGAGAGAAGAATTTAAAGTTTAGCCTGGTTTTATTTAACATTCTGGTTGTCTTATCATGTTGCTCTTCAGTGAGAGGAAGAAACTTCAACTTAGTAGATTTTTGGCTTTTGCTGTAAGCAGCTGTAGAGATAAAATATTCCCTCTCAAATACAGTGCATGTTTCTGCATCAGTTGCTCTAAAATTCCAAACAAGATTTTTGAGTATGGATTTTTTTTTTTGTAATTCCTTTTTAAAAGACATTTTCAGATTTAGTTTTGCTAAACTTTCCCGAATCGAGACTTCAAGAGATGGAGTGCAAAAAGAGAAAAAGAAAAGAAGGAGCAAAAAAGTACAATTAAAGATCAACTTTGAACTGCAGCTGTGATTAGTGGATTAAGAAAAGAAACCTCAAGTTATCTTCAAATTAACTTCAATATCAATAAGCTCGTGGGTCAGATTTGGCAGTACAGGAAATCTGCAACTGGTTGACATGCTACTTTCCTGCCTTTCAAACAACATCCATTGCAAACTTTCTATATTTTTAAGAATTGTGGAAAAGAAAATGCAAGTCAAAACAAGATTGTCAAATACATAACAGCATGATATATAGATTAATGTAGCACAGTTTCTGCCATTCTTTTGTGTAACAAAAGCACTGATTAATATGAATATTTCAGTAGGTGACTGTTGAAGGAGAATAGTCACCATGTGGATTCAAGCAGTTCATCAAGATGTAATAATAAGTCTCTGTTTTCTTGCACTGTCACAATAAACATATCTACATTCTCACAAGGCTTTATATCCTGCCATCAGATCTGTATGGAATACATAAAACACAATACTAACAACGGCAATCAATAAAACAATCCCCGGCAACAGCACAGTATGAATGAAGAAGCAGAGAGCAGCAAGCCTATAAAGAGTGACAACGTGTATAAGTGAAGGTGTATATTGCTTATGAAAAATGTTTTATTATTCAGTGTTTTAGCTCTTAGATATGATCATGCTCATCCATTTATACAGTATTTTAGCAATGTATAAAATCACTGATTTCACCTTTTTTTGTTTGGACTTATTCTAACTTGGTTGAATGAATAAGACACTCTCTTCTCACTATGTTGAGACGATGGTTTGTTGTTGCACAGTCGCTTTATATTTGGCTATTTATGGCAAGAGGCGAATATGGAAAATGCTGCACAGCTAAATGCAAAAATGTATCCCACATGAATGATTTGTATCCTCACGGCTATGTGACTGTGGTACCTGCAGTCATTTATGTATAAGTATGCACAAATGCACATATTTGTATGTTTACTGTATGTGTTAACCCCCCAACTTAACCTTATAGAAGTGTGTTTTTGTGTATGTGGATACGCGTAATTCCAGTCACAGCCTTGTTTTCCATGACAGAGACAGGACGAGGGCTTATTGATGACACCTAAACTCCATCTTGCTCCCCTCCTCATTTCCATTCTGCCTGCTCCACACCTTGCCATGTTACTTTACAACGCTCTCATTAGTTGATTTGCATATTTATGTCGACAGGCGATGCACAGATCCTGGAAATATGTGCATCTGTGTGTTGTGTAGCGTGAAAGATATACAATACCTCCCACTTTTATGGAAGTCCCTCATAAATTGTGCACACAGGACACTTTGTGAGTGTTGAGGTAGGAACCTGTATAGTCCTGCTAGAAATTAATTGAGCGTCACTTTAAGAATCTGAGACTGCTTGTTGATAAAGTGCAAAGATTGATGGCAGGCAGGGTTACTTTAATGGATGGGAGCTTCATAAAACATTAGATTATATACAGAGACAAGCTCCAGTTGATGCACTCCTGTGCTGCGGTGTGGTTATGCATATGTATATAGAGTTTAAATTGAGGAAACAAACTTTGTTATTTTTTGCATATTAATGTATTAGCATGTATCTTAACTTGCAGGCTTGCACTGAAGTGTGTGTGTGTGTGTGTGAATGAGAGAGTGAAATATATGAAACATGTTAATAAGAAGGATAAATATAAACTCCATATTAGGCATAAAAACAACTTTAACCCTCCCCAGACAACCAAACACTCCACTGGTGTCTTGTCCTGCCTTGCCAGCCTGCCTTAAGGAACACACACACACACACACACACACACACACACACACACACATTCTAACTCACAGTTTCACTCATTAGTGCGATGTCTCTCCTACCATTTTCAGTTGTCAGTGTGGCAGCTGGGGTGTTTTTGGTATCGTGGCCTCGCCTGCAGACACAGGCAGGGACTGTCAGTCTAGATCACACCCTAACACTGATGCCCCCCCCCCCACACCCCCACTCTTCACCCTCCCTCCAGCACCCCCAGTTACCCTCTTACAGTTACCCCCCCCCATCTTCCAACACCCCAGAGAGCCCAGTACATACTGTTCAGATCCTTGAACAGGTTTTCTGATGGTTTTTAAATGGACACAAGAAAACAATGATGTCGATTTTCTATTTATATGATGCAAACAAACAATGTGCAAATCAGATGAAAAACACCAATAATCTGTGTGAAAATCAGATTATAAAAACAATCAGAATTGCAAACAAAATGTTTTGTTTTTTTTTCTTTTATTAATAACTTGGAAAGATTTTTGCTTGTCCAGCAGCAGGACTGGCAGGTCTTTTTGCATTTAGTCTTCATTTTTTTCTCCACTTTTTAAAGTGAAAGCTAGGCATGCATGTTAAATGATTTCATAAGAATGTTATTCAAACAAACACACAATCAGTCCTTTTTAAAGTAAGTTCCATCACAGTGCACAGATAAAAATGAGAGCATTTCAAAAACACATCAGATTAAAATATCTCCCACACACAACAGTTACATTCAGAGTAAAAAGGAACTTAATCAACATAACTTTAAGAATTTAACATCCTTCTAGCTGTTCCGTAGACATGACAGCTGAAAGGATTCAGCTTAAGGCTACTTTAAATTTAAATAATAAGTGTAATAATTTATGGAAGAAATCTCATCATAAAACCTTACTTTATTATAAATAAACATGGTCATGACTGCAATCACAGTCAAAAGAAACATAACATGGTGGTTCAAGGCCACATGTTGGAGAGGAATGAAATGAAGCGGCCATGTTCATCATTCACTGAAGGTGATCAAACACACTTCAATATCTACAGTATGTCGAACCCCAATAGCAACAACAAGCATTCCACTGCCTATGCCAGAGAAAATTAGAGTCTGTGAATGTGAAAAATGAGTGGCCACAGTGGTGAGGGTCATTCAGACACTGAGGTTGGAAAAATACAATGATTCAGTAAGCTCCAACATTAATATTAATTAGTAAAGCAGTGTGGGGGAAACGGGGAGCAGTTTCTCATCTTTAGCTGCTACTGACCGTCTCTTTCACCGGTTAAAATGACAAACATCCATGGAGCTGGAAGTAGGTCATATCATCTTAAATTAATGTTAATTTCTTGTGTAACTTGATGAAAGAACAAAATTAAATGGGTTTGTGTAAGGTCTGTGTGGGTTTTAACCGTTTAATTTCAGCACTGGAATGACAGTAAGAGAAATGATATAAAGTTGTTTTTTCATTTTACCAACACAACACAGAAAACAGCTTAAATGCTCCTTTCTTGGTTTATATTTACAAAACCAAACCATGTTTTTAACATGGAGCTGGGCTACATGTCTCTGAGACATCTTTGTACCACATCTGTATCTATTGGTTCAATTAATAAATATCTGACACTTAACTTTTACATCAGGTAGGCTATGGTGAGTGTAAGTGAGCAGCCCTGGATATCTTTCTAACATGTACCTTATTGTACATTAGCTTTGTGGAAGAGATGGAACAACAAACTCTTTCAAATGGTCTTGCCTGTAGGATAAGCTACCTGTCACAGACCGGATCCTAGGACCAGATGACTTTAAGTATGAATAAGCATATTTATTTACAAAATAACAATATAGAATGAAAAAAAAAAATGTGTAAGTCAGTAATCAGTCATGTGAGCATATATGGATGTGTGAAAATGTCTGCAGCAAACAAAACAAAACAACAGCTGCACACACGAGGGGTGAGAGAGAGATAGATAGAGAGAGAGAGAGAGAGAGAGAGAGAGAGAGAGAGAGAGAGAGAGAGAGAGGGGGTTTCATGGGAAGGTGGTGAGCTTTTATATCAGAAACCACACCGGGCCCAAGTGTGGCTCATGAAGTTCTGACCTGGATCCTGCAAAACAAAGAAGAACCCGAAAAAACAAAGGACACAAGGGCACCTAGTGGAGCGGAGGGGTCGTGACATACTGTGACCCCCCCCCCATAAAAACGGGGTACCTACCAAGAATACCTGCAGACCACAGCTATTTCAAAAATCAAAATAGGCAACTACATAGCCCAATAATATAAATGAAGTATTTTTCAGACTATATACATGTTTCATACTGACCGGTTCTGTAGAATCCCCCCCCCCCCCCCCCCCCCCAGCCAGCTAAACAGATCTCCACCCTGCAACCAAGCAACTCCGGCATCTGGAGACACATTTAAGAGAGAGATGGAAAACCAGAGAGGTTACACAGTAAACAGTACAGCACAGAATTTAAGAACAAGGTGCCCTTGACAAAGAATCTGCCACAATGTTTTCAGAGTCTTTGATGTGGCGGATATCCAAAGAATAAGACTATAAAAACAAAGTCATTGCATCAACCTGCAGTTTGGGCAATGCAAAAAATATAAGAAAGTTATTGGGTTGTGGTCTGTGTAGACCAGCAGAGGAACACTATCAGAGTAAACATAGTCTTCAAAGTGTTGTAATGCTGAAATGAGTACATTTATCTCCTTTTCGATAACAGAATACTTTAACTGAAAAGCATTGAATTTTTTTTCAAGTAGAAACTCATGAGTCGTTCAACACCACTGTTATCACACTTCAACAAAACAGCACCTGCACCTACATCACTGGCATCCACACACACGGGTCGAAGGGTCAGTCCATGCACGGAGCTGTAAGAACAGGAGGTGCACAGAGAACAGATTTAACATTTTCAAATACTTGTTGACAAGACGATGACCAAATGTACTTTGCTTTTCCTTTTAGCAAATCTGCCAAAGGAGCTACTACAGTTGAGAGGTTCTTACAAAAGGTGCAGTAGTAACCAACAAGATCCAGAAATTGCTGGAGCTCCCTCTTAGTTGCTGGCACTGGATACTGCTCTGTTGCAGTTACTTTTGCCTGTACCGGCTACATGTTCCCCTGCCCGATAACCCTACCAAGGTGTGTGATAGTGGTAGGCATGTGCATAGATAGACCTCAAAGGGGGCTTGAGCACCTGCCCAGTTGGCCTCCTAGAGAGAAAGTGCAGCTTTCCTGGGGTGTTTTTTTTTAAATAAATAAATAAATTCCTGTTATTCCTGCTGCATCCAGCATGACACAACAATATACTCAGTACCCCATCTTGTTTCTGAGTGTAGCTGAGAATTTATATTAGTATATGTTAGTGTTAATAGTTTACCATGAGGTAAAGTGGCTGTAGTTGATGGAACTCAGTAGCATGGCACTAACATTCGGGGGGGGGCTATTATTGTCAGCACACATACCATGCAAAACGGGTATGTTCTGGTACATAACATGTTTCTCCAAGTTAAGTTAGTTAAAAAGTTGTGAAAAAGGTATACATCTTCATCCCCCACAAGTTAAGATAAGTTAAGACAAGTTAAGATAACAACTATATGATACACTTAAGAAATACATCAAAATTAGTTAAGTTAATCTGAGTTTCTAGTGTCAAAATGACTTAACTATAGTCAGCAGTGATGTCGTTGTTGTGTTTGTGTTATTAAAGTCAGATTTGCTCAACAGATTACTATGTGTATAAGGAGTGAATGCTGCTACATTTACATGAATGTTGGATGTTAACTGTTAACAAAATGTCATTGTATATTTAGGCAACTAGTATTCAGTATTTTGGAGGGAGAGAGTGAAAGGATGAAGGAATGTTAACTGTTAAAATCGTTCATAAAGCAGTGTCTAATACACCTGATCTAAAGCTTATGTGTGTCTTTTTAGAATAGTAGCTTAAATGCATGATGTCTTCCAAGCCTCAGTATTATGATATGATATGTGAATTATATTAAATTAATTTGTTGGCAAACAGTAATAGTGTCTTAGCCATACAATATCAGCATCTTCTTATTGCCCATTATTACTGAAGCAATTATGCCTTCTATAGAGAGATGGTAAGAGATGAATATGGAGGGAGGGAGAGAGGCAGCCATGCAGCCAGAGGAAGTGGATCTTTGTCAGTAGTATTAAGCTGAGCTTCTGCAAGTGAGGATGTCAGTCAGAGGGCTACAGTAGCTAAGAGTTGGGCTGGCTGGTTAACTTGTGAGAAGAATTTACTGAAATACATTTCATTTCTTTGCATGTATCATTAACTGTCATGTAGTAGTGTTTGAACCAATCTCAGCCTTGGGTTTTTTAAATGGTGAATGGATTGGGCTTATATTGCGCCTCTCTAGTCTTCCAACAACTCAAAGCGCTTTTAAACTACAAGCTACATCCCGGGATTTAGCCAGCGCTGCAGGCTGACTCTCACAGAGCCGGGCTGAGCGCTCAGTCAGCGCTCCTCCTGGTGCCCTCTGACACCGCTACCTGCTGCCGCTCCTCCTCACACACATACACACACACACTCATGAGTGTGCACCACCAGCTGCTGCAACCTGCTGACTTCACCTGAACGAGCAATGAACAGAAACACCAAACAATGTATGCGTTTTGCTATACCATAGGTTACCACTTTTGTGCTCATTTAGGAAGTAATGGAGGAGTTGTAAACTTGCATCAAGTTGCATGCCGTCATCATTAGGAACGCTACTCCTGATCAGTGCATGAAAAGACACAGAAACGAAACAAAACAAAACAACCACAGCCAACAACATGTTCTAAAATACTAAGCAGGCTAAAATAAATAAATACAATTCAATTTTTCCCTAGAACAGGCGTACTTATTGCACCAGAATAACTGTAGTTATTGCACTAGTATGAATGTATTTGCACTATACATATTTTTGTTACGTTATTACAGACAGGTATGCATCTCTTTATTAATACTACACAATAAAATAACATGTCTTTCCTGCGGGGCAGGAGAAGACACAAAATCAATGCAACTTCAATGTGTGGGCGTGAATGGTCAGTGTGTAACACACACATTGCAGGAGCGGGTGGAAATGGTCAAAAATCCTGCAGGAGTGGACAGGAGCGGGATTAAGAAAACAGTCCAGTGCAGGGCTCTATTGCTCAGCATTTCAGTCGTAAAGACACTTCATTTTCTCCTTTGAAGAGACTAACTTTTCTTTAGCCATTTCTCTAGCCGTGACAACTGATGCCGGAACTCATTAATGTACTGGATCAGGTCATTAGGAGGTTCTGGTTGCGTCACAGTATCATGCAACAGAGTGAGCTGCCCATGCACTGTATGCCCAAAAACAAGTTCATTACAGTTAAAACTGGTGCTTTCCTGCACAACCTCTTTGACTGCTAACAATAACCAAGGTAGCCTTTCTTCCCAATTCTGGTTCCCATCCCATCAGGGGATATGATGTACTCCCAGTTGGGCCCAAATCTGTGGACAAAGCAATCCAGACCCAACTGCTGACTGGGCGAAAAGAGGCCAAGTAATCTGGCCATTGACCATCAATGCTCTAGGGGAGTGCGCCCAACGTCCACTGGAGGTGTGCTACCTATTGTCTCATTGCCCCTGTGGTGCGCATCGCCAATCCAACGAGCCAGCCACTGACAATGGAGCCACCTGGGCTCACTGTCCATGGTAGGTAGTCAAACTTCCAGAGGTTTGTCCTGTTGTCCCAGCAACAGCAAAGTGCAACAGCATGTCACAAGATGTGAAAAACACCTCCTCCCTTATTCCCCCAGAAAGGGGAAAAAAGGCTCTTAGGCCAATAAAAATCCTAAACTGGAGGGAGCATTCCCTTGGGTTGAAGAAACAATAGCAGCTCCACCTCACCCCTATCCTCACTAATAATGTGCAGGTGGAGTGCACAGGCAATACCGAACAATCCCCCACACTGCACCCAGACAGGCACTGTACCCTGCCCCTGTGGGGCAACAGCACCATCAGCTGCAATGGATGACCAGCATGACACAGGGGGCCACATTGTGTGAGTGAACGCATCCCCCTTGAGGGGAGGCATGACTCCCTCACAGGGAGAGCCAGAGAGGGCACCTAGCATCCTCCCTACTAGCAACCAGGCCCAATGAGGCCACTGACCATACCTTCCATGTCAAACTGACAGAGCATCCTGTTCCCATCTGTCAACCAAGCATACTGAAAAATGTACCTAATTGGGAAATAACCCCCATCCCCCAGGTGCATCACCTGGCATAGACAACCAGATGCCCTCCAGAAGACGGCACCGCTAAGGGTTCAAGTGGGGATGGGAAGTCTGCATCATCTACTGCCATTCAGGTGCAATTCCAGTCATACACAGTGAATACTTAGAGGCCCACTGTGTGGCTGCCCATAGATGCACGACCAGCTGAGTGGTTGACGTCAATCTGATCAGAGGAATAACCATCTCCACCCTGACCTAAGCAGCTGTCTCCACTTGCTGTAACAGGTGAAGAAAAGACATTCTGCGTTCATCTGATACACATACATATATAATGCATGAATCCAGGTGGAGAATCAGACAGATTACAGGCTTGGCTGGTGGGACACTGACATGTGACATCAAATCACCAGAGACATGTGGACTTTAGCTTCATGAAGTGATAGGTCAAGAAATAGCCAGTTGTCAATGTAAGGCAGAACTCTCGACCCCTGACTGTGAGAGAGTAAGGCACATTTTCCACACACTTGGAAAAAAATGCGCATAGATGAAAAGGAAGACAGAAGCGCTGAGAAACCTCTGAGGAGACAAAAAAGCATTTCCTGTGGTGAGGCAGCAGAGGTAGAGACAGTCACCTGTCACAAGGTGAATGCATCAGCATGTGTTAGAGCATACAACAAGCCATCTTGTGACATAGCAGTCCACCAGTCCCCATTGGAGGAAAACTGTAATGATGGCTCCTTTTTCCTCATGTCCTACTTCAGTCCCAGTGGAGCTGGAAGGAGGAATGATGCCCCAAACTTGAGGAATTGGCAGCAAATAGGAGAATGTGCCTCCTCCCAAGCATCCTGTAGGGAGAAGGTGAACCCCTGACTCATACCCATGTAGAACAGTTACACACATGGATATATGAGCGACAAAAAAAAAAAACGCTGATTGGGTTGCAAACAGACAGGAAGTCTCCCCCAGGGATCCTCTACTGCTGCACTGTCAGTGGGCGGGCCGCCTGAGGGAGTGGGGGGAATCGGAGGGTGGCATAGCTCAATTCCCACAGCCAGAAGCTTATCCATCCCACGAGAAATATGAAACAACCACCAAAAATAAACAGAATGCAATTTTAACTAGGAAATGGGTCTTCACTCTATTCCCAGCATCTGTGTGATTAATTGCCATCATAGGTGGGTAACAGAAAAAAACTGTGGCAGATATACCCCCAAAGGGTTAGGACAAACACCTGGTGGCGACATGGCAGAGGCAAGAAAGTGGAAATAAACTGCTCACGATAATCAGATTCCTCGGACAGTGGGTGCCACATCCCGGTGATGAAATCTCCCATGACCATGTACCTGGGCAGAATCATCACCAATTTACCGTGCCAGAGCTTGGCTGTGTGCTTCTGTGCATCTGGCATTGTAGGGCGCAAGAGAAGATGGGAGATTATTATGGAGATAGGAGAATTCCTCACCTTGCACCACGTCTTCGTCAGCATGGGAATATAATGTTGCGTGTGACACCCGACGTATGGGCAGGCAGAGTTAGTGCGCAAGAATTATCAGATACAAGAAATGACACTGTGCCCAAGCTCCACCTAACATGAGATGAATTGGGAGATAAGTGCGTGCCAGACGGGCTGCCTCACCAAGAAAAGACTGAGAATAGTAGTTATCTGAGTGTAACTCCAGTTCTCTAAGTGCACGCTGTGCACCCAGCACTGCAAACACACAGTTAGCTTGAGGTTAAGGTAGAGAAGAGTGTATAAAATAAGAGACCAGGGAAGACCAAGCAACAGACATTGTCTTTCCTTTATTCACAACACCTGAATTGGGGAGACAGAAGCAACTCCATCTCTGGTGGGGTGCCTCTAGTCAACATATGAAATGCATCTGAAACAGCCGGTGTAACAATGTGGAAGCACTTAGGTTGCTTTTACTGGTGAATGGGGTCATGTCGGGAGAAGAGATAGAGGCTGAGGGAGACACACGAGCATCCGACACTTTCTTCTTCTCATTCACCCCTGAGAGAAGCAACACCATCCCAGGTGGGGTGCCAGCCTGTGCGTCAGTGTGGTAACAGTAAGCAGCGGCTCGTGATCTTAAAAGATGTATACGCCCAATAGATGAGTCCAGCCGCAGTTGGTAGCAGGTATCCCACTTGGTTCCGGCAGAAACCTAGAGCAGTGCAAGGAATGTGGTCACCGTAGTCTGGACGTAGTTCGGCTTGGCCACTGTAGAACGAGCCAGAGTGTAGCAGTGCTAGTGTAGCTAATAACGCAGCCTGAGCAGCAGTAACTTAATAACCAGTGTCCTCCACTGTAGGTCTTCTGCTTTGGAAGCAACATTGTGATGAAGCCAGAAATACTTCACAACCAGCGTGACTACGTTGACCAGGGTCGAAGCAATGCTGCTAACTCTTGCTAAACCAGATGGCAGATGCTAGCAGGACATGATGCAGCCAGAGCTAGCCAACCTGTGTTAGCTAATGACACGGCCTGAGCAGCAGTAGCCCAACAGTTAGCTGAAGTGTGTCGTCACAGGGGCAATGGCAACACAAAGCCGTGGCCGTGGACGCGACATTGTGATTACCTAGATCAGGGTCGAACGAGCCAGTGAGGGAAGCAGTGTTTCTAGCCTGTGCTATGCCAGATATCAGTGGTAGTAATTCATGATGAGGCTAAGCTAGCCCGCTTGTGTGGATATCGACGCAGCCTAAGCGGCAGCAGTCTACCAGTGAGATGTGTACGGCGGATTGCCGTAGAGGCAGCAGGAATGTGGGAGCTTCTTCACAGACGCACCAGACATCTTCTTCGTTGTGCTGTTACCGTGGCTAATTAGCAACCACCGCAACCCTCCCCAGCACCGGACAAGCGGAGGGAGCGAGCAGGCTGAATATGTAATGAAAGCTAGAAAGATGAGCATCTGAATAAATCTCAGTGACACCAGAGTCAAAACTATGTTTTTGCTGATTGCTGTGTACTGTACTAAAGGTAGATTGAAAAGTGGAGTGAAAAAGGATAAGAACAGCGGGTGCGCTGGTGCTTTATAGTGGGTGGATGCTACCTCCTGATTGGGCAGTGAGTGCAAACATGTCTCAGGGTGCCAAGGCAGAGCCTTGGAGGGATATACTAATAGAAAAGCCTGTTAGGGGGCAAAGCATGTACAAAACAGAAGGAGAATTTAAGGCGTTTTCTTGCTTCTGTGTTTTGTTGGTACAATGAAAAACAAAAAAAAGGCTTTTTTAAAGAATATTGTCATTCCAGTACTGAAATCAAACTGTCAAATTGTTACATCATTACATTACAATTGATCCTAATCATAAAGGATCATTTGTCAGAGAAGAAGCTCTGCTCTGTAACATTGCTGTTCAACTGTGAGTAGTGTTTCTGTAGTTCCAATTGATTCAAAATACCAAATGACAACAAATGGAAGACTCAGACTCAGAGGAAACTCCATCACCTGGTGGAAGATCTTCATTAAACTGCCCTTGTGCTGAACATCAGTTGCTCACTATAGTGCGGGTCACAACAAGACTACAGGTGTCCTGCACAGGTCAACTTTTGCATCCTGCAAGCTTGACCTTAAGACTTGACCTGTACCTGTGTATCAAACAGGCAAAAGTACAGCGCACAGGTACTGGGGGGGTACTCAATGGCTAGGGGAAGTAAATAAAGCATATATCCATGTTTGAAAATGAGTAGGAACATCACAAGTCCATCCCATATCTGTTCAATATATTATTTTTCATTTCATTAGTGTTCCACATGTTTTCATGTCTTCCCTACAGTTGTTCCATACATGAACACATGACACAATGATATTATGCACCTTTTTGCAGTTCCTCTCAGGTCATGTTTACTTTCTCTCTTTTGAAACAACTGTTGGATATTTAAGGTAATTGTTGATTATTTTTTTTTTACTCTGTACATGATTTGGGCAGTTTTGAAGTCAAACAGATCTTTGCATTTTAATGCTTTTAATTTTTTTTTTAATAAAAAAGTGGGTTTGTTGGTTCTGTATAAGTAGTTTTGTTTAAGATTGTTTTTTGAAGGATGAAGTTTGGATTTTTATATATTTTCTATGTATTTCCCCACACTTCAACACAGTAAGTTATATATGGGAATATAAAGGAACAGTATAAGGTGTGTAACAAAGCTTTATTTAGAAGATCTTTACATAGAATTACCTAGTATTGCAAATGATTTTGATATTTTAAAATCAATATAATTTATATTTGGCTTCCAGCATAATTTATATCAACTTGCATTGTTCTTATTTGCTCACTTCCCACTGTGTTGAGTAACAGCAGGGCACTGGCATTATCAAACATAATACAGACCTTTTGTTGTGTACTCAACTCTGACTTACCTACAAATGTCCTATTATTATTCATTTATGCCATCTACTGTCTCTTCTGTGTGGGTAGTGTAGAGACAGGTGTGAATGGTTCTGGAGCTGCATGAACACATGCCATTCAGAGAGCTCAGGCGAGAACAGGACTGATAGTGGAAGAGATGAGACTGTGATACATTGTTATTCACTGCAGTCAGCACCTTATTAATGGTAGGTAATTGTTTTATTGCTATATAAAAGCTTTGACAGACTGGGCTGAGGGCAGGAGCAGGAGGAGTTGGGGGAGAGAACTGAATGAAAAGTGGTGGAGAAAATGAGAGGAAAATAGAGAGACAGGGCAGCTTGTGAAAAATAAAAAGAGACGTGGAGAGGACTAAAGATGGTGGAGGATGAAGCCTAGAGACGGAGGAGAATAAGTGTAGAAAGATAAGAAAGAGGGAGGAGCGAGATAAAAGTTATGAGGTTTTTGTTAGATGATACAATATTTTTGGATATAAGCTGTTGACAGACTGTGCTTTGTACTGATGCAATATCTATTTTGTCATGTTTAAGCCAAAACCTCCCCCTCAAATTATCAGTTTTATCTGGTGCTTTAAAACAGTATTCACTCCACTGCACACAAATACTAACTGCATGAAACTCTGAATTATAATATTCATTATCTCTATCAATCCTATGTTTAACTATATAAATGTCACAGCTTAGTCTCATGTGAGATATGACAGCACTGCAAACCTCTGCAGTATAATGAAACTCACAGGTGACATTTTTATTTTTATAGATTTTATATTTTTCTAATGATCTCTCCTGCAGTCTGCATTGCTATAGCTCTTCACCTACATGTGTAAACCAAAGCTGAGTGCAACAACTTGAAAACCATTTCCTGACAGTCACCATATGGGCACGTATGTCAAGAGTTCAATGAGACAGGCTGAAGGAAAGTGGGAGCAACACATAAAGTTATTATACTATTATTATACTGTACTACTAATAAATAAACTGTACGTATTTACACACTCTGCTCTCTTATTGCCTGAGAGGTACACAACATGTAAGAGCATTTTCAGATGGTGTTTCTAAGGCTCTTTACTGTATACATGATCAATGGAAGCATTGATTTGTGAGGCTACTTTTCCTATACAGAGAGCAAAGGCACCGCAGAGGTGCTATGTTGGGTATTGTATGCCATTTGGATTTTAAGCCTTGATGCTGTGTTTAATCAATTTCAGCTTTAACCTTGTTTGTTGGGGACCTTTGATTGCTAAACCAATGACATGACAGCTGTCTGTGATGTAGCCAGAAAGTTTCAGGCACCAAAACCCTTCTTGATCATTGGGTTTTTTTACCATCAAGTCCTCCAGTTTCAAAGTCAAAATAAATAATAAATTGTTTGTCCGTACACTACCGAACAAGGTTTTCTGATCTAACACCTCAGCAGGACGACATCCTTTGTCTGTGCATTCCAAAACCGTGGTTGAGGTTTGGTTGGGTTTAGGGAAACATCATGGTTTTAGGATAAAGTATTACTTCATTAAAGGCTAGACGGCTTTCATCATCATGGTTATAATAATAATCATGTGGTTTAAGTTAGTGGAGGATTATGGTAAAAAAAAAAACAAAAGACAATGTTGATTTGTGGTTGGAAACAGGAAGTGAAGAGTGAACTCTCATGTTTTATTGACCCATCCATCCACTCCAATTTTCTCTCTGCATGGACTTTGTCACCTGATTTTCTCCTTTGTTCTGGTCATAATTGCTATGGCTGCTAGAAGCTGCTGTCACTCGAATGTACATGAATGTACATTTATGTTGTTTAGAGATACGCTTAAATGTCTGTTCCTGTAATTACACACCTTCTTTTACGAAGGAGGATAACTGCCAATGCCTTAAACTGAATAGAATACATAAATTACAGTCTTGTGATGTTGTAATGTAATGTTCAGTGTTGTAATCTTGTTTTTTTTTTTTGTTTGTTTGTTCTTTTAATTTTCTGCTACCTGGCGTACGTTGGTGACAATTGTACACTGCACTTTTCCTCTGCATTGTACTCTATGACCCACCTTGGAGTAAGCCCAGCTTAAACTGCTGATAATGTGCAGAGGGTCTAAGGTTCACTTCATACAGAGAGATACAGAGACTGTACATTCAAGCTTCTAATCTTGAAGAAAAGTGTACAGTTTACCAGCAGGCCTTTGGAGGAAGCAGAGGGGTTTCTTTCCCATCATGCATTGTAGCTTCTATCAGAGCTGATAAAAATGAGATTGGGCTGGGCTGTACTTTAACCAAAATGACATATCATAGACATCATCGACATAACTTTTACCTTTATTAGATCTGAATTTGACAATTTATTATTAGGATAGCCCCTTGAGATGTAGCATCTTATTTTCAAGGGGGTCCTAAAAACACAAAATACAAAATATAACACATACATACAAAGACATCATTACATAACAAACACACTACAAATACCGACAGCTTGCTCATCATCTCCCACCCACACCACTAACCCTCAGCAGTTGTACAAGAAAATTGGATACAAGAAATGACCCGAAAAATCAGATCAGTTTCATCAGAACAGAGAGCACTTGAAGCAATTTATCCTCTAATTGCAAATACCCACAAATTAAAAGCATGAATAGGTTGTTTTAAAATGACAGAATAAAGAAGTCCTGAAGCAACGGAAAAAGGTAATAGATCTAAAAAAAAGATGAAGATCTTTCCAGTCGGCTGGAGCTTTGTATTGAAAAGACCTGCATCCGACATCTTTAAAAATTCTAGGGACAAAAAAAAGGGGATATTACATATGTCTGAGTGTATATGAAGATCTATATCAAACCAAAAACTGTTTCAAATAGGAAGGACAATTAAAGTAAACACATTTAAAGATGAACTGAACCCAGTGAAACTGCCTTTAAGATTTAGGCTGCAGCCAATTAAGTGATTCAAGGGGTTCTATATGGGCACCTCAAAATAAATGTGCATAGAGAGTCATATACAATAGAAACCGCTTATAGTGATCACATCCGTCCGGGTCATATTGATCATCATAAGAAGATGATTATTATAACTGATTATTCTTTCTTTTTCTTTATTTCGCATGCAGATTACCATCTAATTGATATTTGTATATTTATTACATGAATATAAAGTAATGAAATGGGCAGCTTTTCTATTTACTGAATTTTATCGACCGTTTCAAAATACAGGACAGCTGTTTAAACGCTTGTTGCGCTGCTGCATCTGGTTGGCTTGTTTTTGGCAGTTTGTCATATGCTTCATGGAGACTATGTTTTTCATTGAGAGAAAATGACTTTTTCCTTTTCTTTTTTCTGTCATGATTTCAATGTGCAAGCAGCACCAGCCTCCCAGCCCCAAGCATTGTGCATTGTGCGTTTAGGCTGCGGGGATGGGGGCCGCAGGGGGTGCCCTAGCTAGAAGGTTGTACTAGAATCAACCTTTCGAGAAACGCAATCTGAAAAGCTGTACAACACTGCCATGAAAGAAGACAAAAACATTACTGGGAAGAGGAGAGGACATTTCTTTTCATTTGATAACAGTAAAAGTAAAGTTAGGCTTTACTGACGACTTCCAACTCATTTAAGAAAAGACCAGAGAGAGAGAGAGAGAGAAAGAAGCAGTGGTCGAGCAAGCTAGAGAGTGGATGAGGAGAGCGAGCAGTGGTAGCGAGAAAACCGGTGAATGAGAGGAATAAAACATTATTTTCTGATTCATGGCAGTTACAAATAATCACCCACACCCCGTGGTTGATCACTGAAATCATGATCACTATAAGCGGTTTCCACTGTACTACATTTAAGGGTCTAAGATAAGTATTAGAAGTGTTCAGAGGTATCAGCATAATCAATTATAGGTCAAAGAAATTATTATTATTTATCTTATACTGGCCCTTTATGCAGCCCCTCAATATACACAGTTTCTCTTTACAGGCCATTTTAACTGGTGTCTATTTAAGGCCCCCCTCTCGATGATCCCACTCTGTTCTGATTGGGAGCTTTATGCATCAGAGTTGTGTAACTTCACCACCAATGCAAACCAAACATTTCCTGTTTTACTGCTTCAAATTAAAAGCTTTTAGATGACTAAATAATAGGAGACTTTTATTGTGAAGGATTTACAGGAAGTGAAACGTGTTCCTCACTAAAGTAGCAGATCTTCATTAGCAGTACTAAAAACCGGTAGAACCCGGTTAGCATGACTAGCCCAGGAGCAGAGTAGTGAACTCGCACACTGTGCATGTAGCAGATGTCCATATAAAGAAATCCATCATGAGCTGACGTCAGCTCGGGCTGAAAGTAGAAAAAAATGTTGGAAACCAAGCGTTCAGAGCAGTCTGAAGCTGCTGCTTTTTGCACACAGGGATTACTTCTATGTACATTTACCTCTTTATTTGACACATCGGCCACTTTTAACATGAACATCCAACATTGTGACATTATATATACGTCACATAAAACAAGGAAAAGCATAATATGTCCCCTTTAATATATACAATGGGGTCCAAAAGTCTGAGATCACGTTGAACAGATCACATTTTTTTTTGTTGTTTTGTTTTGTTTTTCTGGAAGTATTGCTTTTCTTTTCTGGTGCTGCAGAATATGCCGTTAAGGACCACTCTGACAGTTTTTTTTTTTTTCTCTGAAGGACTATAGGCTATATTTCAGCTTTCTGCAGTGGTGCCTTCAAGGACAGTCAAATTTGGGTCTTCCAAAACACTCCTGTCTACCATGTTATGCCAGTGAAAGGGAAAAGGCAGATACTAAAATATCACAATACTTAATACTTGAAAATATCAGCATATTTGGAAGAAAATTAGTATCATGATATGAAGCCTAATATTGCTCTGTGGAATCAGACACTGTGGAATCAGACACATCGTGGACTGTGGAGGAGGACCGGAGCGACACAGTCACAGCTAAGCTAAGCTGCTAAGTTTATCCATGGTTGATTCAGAAGAGTGTTGGAGCAGAGATGTAGTGTTACTGTTACAATTCATGAGGCCAAATATTTTGCTGTGGAGTCTGGAGCTATGGAGGATGGAGCTACATTACAGAGGCTGTGGAAAGACACGCTGCAGCTTGGGGAGCTTTGCAATATCAATCCAGTGACCAGTGAGGATGGACGGTCAGAAAGAAAGGAGACAGGCTTAAAACTGCGGTACAACAAACTTTGCAGTGCTTTGGTAAACATATAGACAGCCAGGCAATGGCACTCACTGACACAGAGAGGAAGAGGTGGTGTGAAATATTGAAAAGAATAGTGGCAATAATCCAGTCCCTTGCCGAGATAAATATGGCCCTAAGAGGATCCAGAGACTCACTCTACCACCCCAACAATGGCAACTTCTTGAAAGAAGTAGAGGTTCTGGCCAAATATAGAGCAACCTACCTAGGAAAAACTATACAAAATGAACTGATAAGTCCCATTAGTAGAAAGATCATGGAGGCAATGGCAGGTGAGGTCAAACTCTGCAAATACTTTTCAATAATACTGGATTTCACCCCGGAACATGAGCCACACAGAGCAGCTCTCATTTGTCATCAGGACAGTGAAGGAGCACTGGAGAAGAGCAATTGGCCCTCATCTTGAAGAGGCTGGAAGACCTGAACATACCCTTTGATGGCTGCAGAGGGCAGTTGTATGACAAAGGTGCAAACATGAGGGACAATAGGAAAGGAGTACAGGCTAGTTTGCGGGCAATAAACCCCAGAGCTTTTTTTGTGCAATGTGCAGCTCATACGTTAAACTTTGTAGTGGGTGATCCTGCACAAAGCTCCCAAGATACCTTTGGTTATTTTGACTACTTGCACAAGATTTTCACACTGTTCTCAGCATCCACCAGATGATCATCTTGAAAAATCATGTCAAAATCACACTGACAGAGACTAGGTGGGAGAGCCGTGTAAATAGTGTGGAGGCAGCAAGGTTCCATGCCCCACAAGTGAGAGAAGCTCTGCTTAAGGTCAAAGAAAAAGCAACAGATCTTGCTGTAAGAATTTAGGCTCAGTCTTTGGCAGAGGAAATTGGATCCTTTCATTTCTCCATCTGCTCAGTTGTCTGGTATGACATTCTCAACAACATTGAAAAACTTAGCAAGATGATGCAGTCTGTTTCTATGCAACTGGAAGTGGTAGTGGACCTGCTTGGAAAAACAAAAAAATAGCTCAGCTCAAGTTTTAGCAAGAGTTGTGTAAGGAAATGAATATGGCTGCTGTCCTGAAAGAGAGGAGGCTATGGTCCTCACCCAGACAGATCTCATATGAATGTCCAGACAAGGCCATAAGCGATACACTGAGGAGGATGGTGGCTACATTTTTTTAATGTAGTGGTGGATGTGGCCATAATGTCACTGGAGGAGAGGTTCAAGACTGGTCGAGGTAGGAAATGTTTAGTGTGGTTGTGAACTTCTCTAATATGACAAATGTAGAACTGAAGCAGAGGTGTGAAGCACTGAGCAGCACTTTAAGTTATGGTGGACAGTCAGACATATATGGAAAACAACTCACCAAGGAAATGAAAAGCTTCCCAGACCTACCATCAACTAACATGACCACTATGAAGATCCTTAATTTTTTGCAAGCTACCCAAACATGTGGGTGGCCATCAGGATATCCATGACTATCCCTGTGACTGTGGCAGCTGCAGAGAGGAGTTTTTCAAAGCTCAAGCTGATGAAGACATACTCGGTCTACCATGCCCCAAGAGATCTCAGAGGACTGAGTGATCAGCATCAACCATGATGTGTCACAGAAAATCCTCATTTGAAAATGCTCAGTTAAAAAATAAAGTGGTGTTTAGTGTTTAGTGTTGGGCACATAACAAGGTGGGGGTGGATGAGGCAATCTAAAATCTCGCCTAGGGCTCCAACACTGTCAGGGCCAGCCCTACAAGTGCTCTACACTTAACCTCCCGACTGTGGAGGTTAACGTCAACACCACCACACACAATGTCAGGGTCCTCATAACCTTACAGATCTCGTATGTTACAAAGGGATGAAGCATGATTCCTTTGGAAAGGTATGTGAGAGGTGTTCATCCTCAAAACACACAAACTGTCTTCAGCCTGGTCATTGTACATCTGAACATCCTATATGTACGAAAACATATGCACAGAGCTATGTGAATCATGTTATACAGATGGGCTTGGTATATGAAATGTCTATAAAACCAATATTCACAGTTAAAGTTTTGTTCATTTTTAATTCCCTCCATTTATAAGCTTATAACTAATCACAATATTTGTCACCAAGGCTGGTATATATTGGGGGGGTTTGAGGACACATTAGGCATTTTGCATGTGAGTGGTATACATGCTCTAAAGGTTTTCAATACAGCATAAATACCCATGTATGAGTCTTAGTGATATCAAAACATGTACTGATAGTGCCAAATAAACAAAATACAGAAACCCCATTGTTATTGATTTGATCCCTCTGATTGATTTGCTTATCATCACTGTTGTGTACCAGCCAACACGGATCAATATGTTCAGTGACATCATTCTGATTGATATCAAGTTGTGATGTTATGTTTTTGGGAAAGAAAACTCTTTTGTTTTTTTTTACATTATAGTGAATCTGCTCCAGAAAGTTACATACTGTGTTTGCTTCTCAACACATCCAGTTTACACACAGACATGAATGTAGCTAGTAGTTGTAGTTGATTATGAACCAAGATCTCAACGTATCAGGAGCCTCTTTTTTTCTGTGATTTCAAAGTGAATTTGCTGATGTTTATCCTTAACAGAAAATCAGTTTCTGTTGATTTTTACAGTGTGCTTATGATGTATTTATGTTCTGGTTTGAAAGAGTTATGATGTTAAGATTAAGGTGTAAAATTTTGACAGAAATTTGGTCCATCGGGTGCAAAAGGTTAAATGATTTGTTGACCATAGAGTAAGTCAGAGAAATCATGTCCTGTATCAACAAAACCACAGTGTGATAGATGCTCTTAATAGCTCCCTTTAATTTTATTTGTGGTGTTTCGACCAACTACAGATCCTCAAATCAAATATCAAATACCCACATGAAAGAAATTATGCATATGCAGTATATATGCAGCGAAATGACCGGTGACATCACTAATCACATTCTTATGTGTCAAGATATCCACATCACAAGGGAAATACAAACATTAATATGATTAGACACAGAGGTATGATTCAAAGGTGTCAAAAATCTTCAATTAATATGTCACAAATGATAGAAATATCAAATGATAAAAATATCAAACTCTCATTTCATTTAAGTAATAAGGTGAGTGCCTTAGGTTGGTTGGAACGTCGCAAATAAAATTCAAGGGAGTTTTGATTTAGTGTGAGTACTCCTCGTTTATCATAGCAAACAGGAAAATAGTGACAGCTGCATTGCGAGGGACTACAGGAAGCTGACAGAAACAGTGATTTAATCTCCTAAAACTCATGGAAACAAAAATTGCTTAAGGTTGCTCACTTAGATAAGATTCACAAATACTAATTAATTGAACAAATAATCTTTTTTTTTTTTCATCAAAACATCAAAATAATGTAGTGAAATCAATTAATGTCCTATCATTAAACTTGAGAGCTGTCCTACCATCATGTTTAGTTGTATAGTTCATGTAGTTGGTAACTCATGAATTATGGAGTGTTTCATTTTCTAAAGTTAAGTTGCTTCCACTCTAAAGGATGAGCAGCATCTACTGTATTCAGTGCCACCTCCAACCTGTAAGCACAATATGAACACCTTTCTACAAAATGGCATTATTTCCTTTATCATGTAACATCATCTGTTACCTGCACAGAGATCACAGAGAACATCACGCTGTGCCCATCATATATTTTGTCCAAAATATCAGCACACTGCTGTCTGATCCTAGTACAGAGAGGAAAGAGGGAGGTGGAGGACAGCTGCAGTGAGTGGCTGGTTAGACATGATGGGATGTGATGCCTCTATCCACAGGTAAAGAAAGAGGGGAGGGAGGGGACGGAGGGATGGCAGGGGGACAGGAGGGATCACAAAGCTTGGTGAACACAGCCGGAAGATGTCAGAGCACTTTGTGGCTAGCCTGACAGACAGACTGTACCTATCACACACACACCTTTAATCGCTGTGTGTGTGTGTGGTAGCGAGGAAGGGATAGTGGGTAGGTGGGTGATCTGAAAAGGTCTTGGCAGCTCAGGCCTGGTGTGTGTAGGCAAGTGTCTTCAAAGGTATATGTCAGTGTGGTTATGTGTGTGTGTGTGTGCCTCGGTTTGCCCAGCGCATGTGTACTCAGCCATGCTGTATGTGCGTGCATCTATTGCAGAAGTATATGTCTGCTGTCTGGCCACCCTGCAGATCGTCTTTACTCTATATGAAGAGTGAAATGTGAAGTGACAGTGTTCTTCTGATAAATGGATCTTTGGTCAAAGTGCAGTCATAGACTATCTGAAATATTAAAGATACATTTTCATGCTATAAATGACAAATGTCCCCTTGGCAGGCATCTATGATCCTCAGTGTGACATTTTCTTTTTTCAGCATCTATACAGTAAAAATTTTCATCAATAAATAAAAACAAATTATGTTAAAGAGACATGGTACCTGCCCTGTCAGCACAATTTAGCTAAAGTAGCTAACATTAACCCAAGTGTGCAGCGCTCAGTGTTCCAAGTAAGCTAGCATTAGCTTCAGTCTGAGGTAGTTTCCAGAGCATGAAGGTCATTACCCTGCACTCCTTATTTGGAAGGTCCTGGCTCCAAAAGGAAAACATGGCACCAACCATAAGCTGTAATTCTGGGCCTCAAACCAGTTTCAATGTAAACCAACGGGCAACGTGACACCTTGCTACATTCATCTTTATATACAGTATGTGGTTGCTATTAGAAAGAATGAGTCAGTTCCAGGATGTTGGCAGTCAACCATCTAAATCATCCTCTCAATGTTCACTAAAGAAATATCACTACGTTATCCCTCATGAACTTCTCCTCTTAAGCTACACCCAGGCACTGAACAGTATTTTAGTGAACAATTGAGTGAATGATTGGCTGCACTGGAGAGCACAGGTAGCTGTGCTAATGGTAATGCTAGGTGAATAAGAAAATTCTGATCAAACACACAATTTACAGAGGAGAATCAGTCTGTTGTATTACTGCAGATGACAGTGACATGGACACTGTGTGTGTCAACAAGTCAACACTGCCTTTTCCACTAACCAACACTTATAACCATGGTAACTGCACACAACAAAGATGGTGTCAGCCACAGCCTCCAAGTGCATACAAGACATAAAAATTTCACATGCCTGACAAAAATGTCTTGGGTTTTTCGTTAACTAAAGCTAGTAAAAGTCAAATGACTAATTTACTAAAACTAATAACCTTTTTTGTTAAAAGATACCAAAGTTAACACCGGTCAACAGCAGCATTCACAATGTCAGTATCACACAAGCTGTAAGCTAAAAAGGGTTTATTTAACTGATCCAACAGACAGTTATACCACAGTGTTTCAAATATATCACCTCAATTTAGTGCCTCACATCGGTCAACATGTGTTCATCCTCTGAAAAAAAAAAAAAAAAATCAAGATATTTAGTTGTGTCTACTGCAACAGAATGTGGTTCTTTCTAATGAATAATTCATGAGATGCCAGTTGTGTGAATCAACTCATCTTGTACATACCTCTGCTTTGTACACCATTGAATGTATCATTACTTTTGCTCCAACTAAATAACATATTTCAAGCCTATTAAATTAAAAAAAAAAAAGAAGTTTCACTCTGAAAGGGAATGAGCCTTTTTCTTTTATCAAGCAGTATTTTTTTCTTTTGCTTTCCACCCATATTGGACATGTCAGTATAATGTCCTCTAAGTATCCTGATATGAAAACATAATCCTGCCTCTATTAGTTTTTTAATAACAAGTAAACGTTGAACACGGACTGGTACAAAGATATTAGACGTATCCACAAACCCTTCACTGCAAGCACATTTAAGTAGCTTCCAAAAATACCCACTACTAGCAACTAAAGAATAATTAGAGTGTATATAGTGATATTTAGGCAAGTACTTGGTTATGATAAAGGAGAGATGGTCTTTGTTATATAGTGAAAAACACAACTTTGACACGAGAACAGAAGGTTGAATATAATCCATGATCCACAATTTCCTTAAACTGCATTACTCAACATTTTTACATTAATAATAGATCAATGTGGAAAGTGAAATCACAGTGATGAACACACAAAATTATTACCACCTTTACAGCTCCGCTCAGCTCTACAAAACGTTTTTTGTGTCTTTCAGCTTAAATACGAACACGTCATTAAATTTCCAAAGTTGTTGATCAACTCAAAAGCTGAAATGGGTCAAATGAACCTGTTCTATAATGGGGAGGTTAAATTAGCATGCCAAAAAAATCAAT
The DNA here is from genome assembly GCF_914725855.1 of Thunnus albacares. Classification (NCBI taxonomy): domain Eukaryota; kingdom Metazoa; phylum Chordata; class Actinopteri; order Scombriformes; family Scombridae; genus Thunnus; species Thunnus albacares. The sequence goes on from NC_058115.1 coordinate 2,023,349, forward strand.
GAAGTGATTCTTCAGATGCATCTTCACTAGCACCTGGGAGCAGTTTCACCTGGAATCTTTAATTGCAGAGTTTGACTCATCAACTGAACAGTGCAGCTGTGCAAAAAGTAGAAGTTCAGTCAGACAGACAGACAGTAAATATTGTTTTAACCAACTTTGTTTTTAAGTATATATTTTATTTATTTGTATGTATACATATATGTATTTAAATATATATGAAACATACAGTAAATTATTTATAAACTGAAATAAAGTTTAAGAGTACATGCATATTTTTACCTTCCTTGAAAGGATATGCACATTCTTAAGATGTGATTTCTGCAGATTTTCTGCAAAAAGCGCTGCAGGTTGATCCAGAACTTACTCACTGAGCTCTAAACTTTGCATTCAGAGCACCTTGCTCCTGCCCATTTCAAACTGATCTTACATGTAACGATGGTACTTGTGATACAGAACCAAAACAGTAACTCTTTATGTTCACAGGATCCGTCTGCACCCTGTTGTGGCTGTGCTGTGGCCTAGTCGCTGTTTCAATATCCACTGGAAATGTTTCAGAAGCACAGAGTGTCTGTATCTCAGCAGCCACATTTCTAACGTAGTTCAGAGTTGTTTTTCTGACATTTTTCTTGTTTTACAACAAACTGAACACACATTTGCTGTTGTGGCTGTACAACTTTTTGTTGCCTCTAACTTTCTCTTTTTATCTGCAGCACAGACAACTTAGGAATGACTGCTGGTTAACAGGTAGTATTTATGAGCCATGATCAAATTCCACACTACCATTGATGACAACAGAAAGAGAATATTTATGTAAATTAGAACAACTATATGGTAAATTCGGGTACATTAAAACAAAGTATATGTGATCACAGAGAGCAGGAGGTCCCAACGAGACTGTGTCCCTCCTCTCTCTGTCTTTGATTACAAACATAAAAAAATAGTTTTGCTGTCTAGGCCTGTGTATTAAGCCAAAGCCATTGACAAGTTAATTGCATAAACTGCATAATTAAAAAAAAAAATGCATCCCTTTATGTACATTCACATATGAATTTCACACTTAAAACAAAACAATGAGCTAGAAGAGGCTAAAATGTTCAGTAGAGCTGAGGGGAAGCAGAGTTGCTGAGGAGAGATGGTGCTCATTCATCTTTCAGATTACACATAGTCATGTTATCCTTTGTTAATATAAGAATATTGATTAGTTCAGGTTTGAAGTTAAGCAACAAAAACCACTGGGTTAAAGTTCAGAGAAACACAGTGGTTTCAGAAACACTATTTCCATATGTGGATAATACCTCACATATTTAGCCCCATGTGTTATCTGAAGTATATTATTTGATTAAGCCTTTTAACCTTATGGAGAAAAATGCCTCTTCAAATTCCATCTACAGTTTGTGTTACAGTTTATCTCTCCCAGCCTGTTTTACATAGTCATGACTGACATATTTACTCTGCTTTTTAACAAGATGAGCTGTCAAACTTCACCAGCCTTTCAAAAACAGTGCAATAAACCTCCTACAGCTCTACAACACTGGCCATCTGTGGGGGACACAGAGAGTCAAGTGCAGATATTTACAGAAAGACCGGAAAGCTTCCTCAAAATGAAGGTCAGCTTTCACATTTAAACACTTTGTTAAACACACACAGTGCTGAGAGGTGCATTTGTAAGTGCAAATTATCCATGACTGCTCCCATAATGTTTGCATACGTTATCTACATTTCATAGCAATCCCCTGCCCACTTGAGAAAACAACAACCATTGTGTTTCTAAGCTTACATTAATTAGAGTTCTCCCTAACTCGGCTCTATCATATAGTAATTAGGTTAGTGTAAGCTCCATGCCCCGCTCCAAGGGTACAACTCATTTAAGCACTCGGAATGGCATGCGCCCTGCTTTTCTGTGCAGTCTATGTGAACAGGTTTAAAGCTGTCTGGGTGTTCTTATTCCACATGTTGAACACATGCACACGAAAAGAGAAGCGGCATATAGCGGGATGTTTTACGGCGTTGGGTTAAAGCCTGTATGTCCTCTGTCAAGTGCCATGGAAATCCTGTTGGGACTGAGCACACAGCTCCATTCACTGTGGCCTAATCAAGTGGTATCTGAGCTCCAATCCTCTTATACTGCTTGACTGGACCACACTTCTCTTAAGGCTGGATTGTAGCTGCCGGCTGGAACTCCAGAGAGAGATGGAAGGGCTGAGAAAGAGAGTGAAAGAGGGTCTGTCTTTGTTTCACTCCCTGCTTCTCTCTTAAACTCAGCCTCTCGACATGTAAATGTGCATGCGCATTCGTAACTCACTGAGGAATTATGCATCCGCTGCTGCTTTTTCATGACTTGATCAACACAGCTATGCAAAGTAAGAGCGGGATGGAAATAAGTCCAAAAGAATCCCCTTTTTTCTGAATCTGAATGCCTCCTCTTTCTGTCAGGCTCCAATTACCTTTGTGTGAGGTACAAAGGTCGGCCCTCATTCCTTGATGAGCTCTTTTCACGGTGAACGCACCACGATGCTGAAAAGCACAAATACAGAAGCGCACAGCTCCAAAGAAACCTCTAGGACCAAGCCACTTCAGTGAGAACAGTCAAGCTCATTTCATGCTTTTTTATCGTGTGAAAATCCAGGCCTTTCACTTTTTGAAGAGGCAACAGAAAGGCACCCTCTGAGGTCCGGGGCCCCTATGTTCATAGAAGATGTAAAGACACGACTCAGGGATGCTTGGATGAATGGTACGAGGTAATTAGAATTCCGATGGATGGTGACTGTGGATCAGCTCATGTTGCGTCCAGATGTCAGGGCCAGTGCTCGGGCTGTTAGCTCACTGGTCCATGAGACTTGACACATAGATGGAAGACAATGTCCCTGGCCCTAATTAGCTCCACCAGTCAAGTGTCCCTAATTGGATTACGGACCTGGCTTTTTGGGATGCTGTGTATCCAACAGAGAGCAGGAGCCGTTAGGTTACACCAAGCACAAAGGGGCCCACAGTCAAGTCTTGGAAAAATGGACAAATACGCATGCATGATAACCATTTGGATTTTTCAACACATTACACTTAGGTAATCAAGTCAGTTGTATCCAAGCGAGGGTTTGAAAATGCTCGACAGAATGGTAACCAATGGATATCTGAACAAAACCACAGGGCCACAGAGGCTGTTCAAACTGCTGTCTTTGTTTTCATTTGCTGCCGGACAGCAGATACTTATCGCATGTTCTGCGATGACATACTGGAGAGGCTTGTCTGGCATGCACGCTAAGCTTCTCTCTGCCTCCAGAAAACAAAAGGGGTTTCTTTGAGCCACAATACACTGAAAAGGAAATAGCTTGTGCAAAAGACTGAACAAACCATTGTCGAGCATTGCATGCCCTATTCATCATTTGTTAGAACACAGCCAAGGTCAACAACAGAACTGTGTATCTATTCAATGTGCTATAAGAGAAAAGGATTAATGCAGCGTGAATGTACATTACTTAATAAGTGTTGCATATCTGGACCTTTTTCTTGCTCTTTGTGTGAATTATCTCACACTGGATTAACAAGCGCACAATTGTTTAAGTCAATATAAAGGACCAGCAACAAACGCTTCACTCATCAAGTGTCTACCTAAGTCCTAGCACTGCTGCACAGCTGTGCATCATATGCTCAGTATGTGGTATTATAAAAGCTACACTCTTTCAGGCAAAACATCTATATGCATTAAATGTACAGTAACTGATTTTTTGGCCACTTGTTTTCAGTGGAAACAAGTGGCACAAGCACAACATTGACATATCAGTGTACCTCGTACTCATTGTAAAAGTAATTACATTACTTTACTCATTACTCAGCAGCAAAAGTAATGTGTAACATTACTTGTAACTCAGCCATCAGCTGAATCAAAGTTTGGTTTAACCCTCTTGTTGTTCTCGGGTTAGTTTTGACCCAGGAGGACAACAGGTCATTATGTGCTGTCATCATAAAAATTGAAATGGTTTTAAAACACTATCCTGACTAAACTTTTACATATACCAGTCTGCCATAATCCATCAACATATTTTCCTCTGATCTCAACTATAGTTAAAATAATTCATAATTTCTTAGTCAGGATAGTGTTTTGAAACCCAACACGACATATCATCACCTATTAAACTGATATTTTTAACTTGTTAACAAACAGTTGCTTATTTCCACATCCATCAGTAACAGAACAACATTATCAGTCATCTGGAGTCGTGTTTCTGTCCACCTGGTGAATGTAAGTCTAATATTCACTCTCTTTTAGTTCTGTTTTTACTCTCTACCAACTCCTGAGGGGAATATCTGGCTCTTTAGCTGCTAAATGCTCCACTATGTTCACCAGCTAGTCTACAGCTAACTGTGTCTGTTTGCTGTTTGGTGCTGAGTAGGTAGTGTACAGTGGCTTTTCAGAACTTTTCTCTGACAATGACACTATGAGAGCGCTGAGAGTGAACTGAAAACAGTAAAGTTGCAGCCGGACAGCTAAACAATGAGCTGAAACTCACTGTAAAGCTAAGTAAAGCTGAGGGGAGCTGCGGAGTCAGGTGATAAAGTAAAAATGAGAATTACAAATGTAACTACGCTTCTACAAATTGGATGAATGCTGTAGAGGGTATGTAATACCAGCATCAACATCCTGTGAATCCTAACCCGGCCCTTTCTGTTGGTTGATAAAAATCTGTCTAATGTAATGTGAAGGAAGACCATTTGTATAAAATGACCTATGAGGGGGTGGAATCTAATCCCAATTTCTATCTAGCGATGTTAAGGACTTGGACACTATATCATATACGATACATATATAATACATCAGTACTTAGAGAAATCCACTGATGGCAAAAGTGTGTTCTCATTTTCTATGAGTCACATTGACATGATGCTGTGAAAGCACACAATTACACAAACTGAGAGGGAGCACAGATGATCAGGCTAATAGAAAAGCCAAGCAGGCCCTGGTTTCATTGTTAGCAGACCTCCCCCACCCACAATGTTCAGGGTGACTCTCAAGACCCGTACATTCCAGCTTGTCCTAATTACTCCTACAGCCCCGTGTGAGTAACATTTATATGGTAATTAAGATCAGACGTGTCCCATTACTTCTGCTGACTACCTGATTCCTTCAAACAAGCATTCACACAGAGGTGCATCATCGCTCAATGAGTGAGCGACAGCATGTGAGGAGGGCTGAGCTGGCTACAACACCACACTGCTCATAGGTTCATAAATCCAAGGCAATAGCAGTGTGGGTGAGTGAGTGTAAGGGGGCTGGAGGGGGGTAGGGCTTTCGGGTTGATGCTTTAGTGTATTGGACACTGCCCTCCTATACATGTCCTATACATGAAACACTTTGAAGCTTATTGATGCTTATATTATTAAGATATTGTGCAGAATCGCTGGGATCTCCATAACAGAGCTGGAGAGAGCTAGGTTAGCATAGAGCCACAATGGCCACATTTATGGGAAATACTCCAGGTTGAAATAAACCGGAATTTCCCTTTAATTTAGGTTCTTTTGCACTGCAAGCAAGCGTTTGTTTTGAACTGTCAAGTAAGTGTAACACTAGCAATGAATTAACCCAACTCCTCTAAATCTTTAACAGAAGAAAAAAACACCATCTGATTGTGACTAATAAAGAAGTTTGGGGTTTTTAGGTTGTTTTTTTTTAGCTTTCTCAACTTCCATAACTGAGGTTATCCTCTTTTCCCACTATTGCGACATGTTGCTCTGATTAATTATTACAAACATGCAGTACTGTTCAAAAGTTTTAGGTGCTTTAGATGTTTAGATTCTTATCCATAATGCAGTACCATCAAGGAGGCATCTGACTGGTCCCAAATTTATTCTGCAGCATGACAATGAGCCTAAACATCCAGCCAGAGTCATAAAGAACTATCTTCAGCAACAAGAAGAACAAGGAGTACTGCAACAGATGGTATGGCCCCCACAGAGCCCTGATCTCAACATCATGGAGTCAGTCTGGGATTACCGTGAAGAGACAGAAGCAGCTGAGACGCCTAAATCCACAGAAGAACTGTGGCAACTTCTCCAAGATGCAGGAACAACCAACCTGCCAAGTGCCGGAAAAACTGTGTGCAGGTGTATTGAGGAGAATTACTGCTGTTTTAAAGGCAAAAACAGTATATTGATTTAAATATTGATTTAATTTAGGTTTCTTCTCATTTTGTGTGAGGTTAACTGATAAGAAACTATTTGTGGAATTGTTTTTGAAAGCATCCTCACTTAATTTTTAGTGCCTGAGATTTTTGCACAGTACTGTGTGTGATCGATCGGTCATTGCCACTTGTTAAGCTGTTCCTGACACATCTTTTTCATCATTTTTTGGTATTTTTAGCCTTTATTGATAGTGACAGTACATGGAGACAGGAACCATGGGGATAGGGAGAGGGCCATGACATGCAACAAAGGTCCACATTGCAGTTATATGGAAGGCATCTAACCCACAAGGCCATCACAGCACTCTGAGGAAACGGTTTTAAATAAATCAGCAGGTTAACCAAACATACCAGGAAGAGAAGAGTGAACATAAAGAGGAAGTTGTAAAATTATTACCCAAACAGTCCCACTTCCCAGATACTGACATTTTAGGTGTGCTCAGATTCCGTTTTACCCGTAAATATTGAGTTTTACTAGTCTGGATGAACTGATGGCCTTTTTTTAACAACCTGCTCTGATTGTTTATTTTGTACAGATGTCGCAGTGTTCCCAGATGTCAGCAATTAATGGGACAAAAGCACAGAAATAAGACCCAGGTTGCAAAGAGGGGGGGCCACCTTGGTGTGCCACCACACAGACTCAAACAACACCTGACTGAGATGTGATTCCAATAATAAATACATTTGATTTAAGACACCTTTTAAAATGACAGTATGATCAAACTTTAAAATCAAAACAGCACTGCAAACAGTCTACATACACAACTGCGCATCAGTCAACTGAGTGAAAAACACAGCAAATCACTCACACCACACACACACACACACATCTGACCAAACAGAAGGCAGCAAAATCAGCAAGAGCCACAAAAGAAGAAAAGGGACAAAATAATAATAATAATAATAATAATAATAATAATAATAATAATAATAATAATAATAATAATAATAATAATAATAATAATAATAACAATATTATTATTATTAATAATAATAATAATAATAATAATAATAATAATAATAATAATAATTACACAAAACAATGAAATGCAGGAATTACAAAAAAAAAGTAAACTCTCTAAACTACCAACAAACTGAAAAGGTACCAAATGTAACTAAACAATAAATAGAACCGTGTGAATTGGTCCTCCAAATTCATATAAACTTCAGGAGAAAAAAAAGAAAAGAAAAAATGAAAAACACACTGCTTAGTGTCCTACATGGGTTGCTTCAGTTCAATCCTGATGGAACTGCAAGCAGACCACAGGGCCAAACCAAAAGACAAAACAAAACAAAATAAAACAAACAAAAATAGAAGTGAAACCAGCTGTTGTAGAAATGTGTCTATAGAGACAGAACAGCAGTTGCTGAGGGAGTAGGGTCCAGGGGTTTGGAAAGGGCCACCCACCATAGTGCACAGCCTGGCTTCAGAAATACCTGCAAAGTGCCTAAACCAGCCTACCTTGACACACAAGCGATGCTGTGTTAAACAAGTGCCCCGGAGCAAAATTACTCCGGTCTGCAGCCAAAAGATGAGCAGACCACGCTGCAATGCTAGAGAGTGCACACTATGAACGTGCAGAACAGGAAGACTGTAAAAATATACACCTTACAATTGCTGGGAGATCAGATCGCAAAGAAACATGGCAGACACACCAGTCCGCCAAACTGTGCACATGCCAGCTGCAATGAAATCAGGCTCCAGAAAGAGGCAGAAATCCATCTGAGGAACAGTCAACTGCCTAGATATAACGCTGATCATGCCACCCCATTATCAGAGCACAGCGCACACTGAATCCACCTGGTGACAATTTAGTGCATCATAAAAAACAGGAGACAAGCCTTATCTGCCACACTTGCATTGTTTATTCAGGGTTAAGGAACAATGTTGTAATTTCCTATTTACAACTTCAACTTTCTGTATCTTTCAGAATCTGTGTGTAAAATATCACTGGCTTTAGACAGAGTTTGAATGAGACAGCAAAAGAATATTAAAATGAAAACCTGTAAATGCAATTTGTCTAAGCTGTAAAAAAAGGTGAATTCTTTTACCCCTGGACTTTCATATTCTAGAGCTTTTGTCCTAACTGCGGAGCTGCTTTTTATTATAGCAGCACTATCTGACCTTCCTGTCTATTTTTTGTTGCCTGTGGGGTGATTTGAATTCTTACTTCTAAATTTTATTGCCCTTGGACTTACAATCTCTGAGTTATAACTCATTTAAGGAAACATGAACAAAATGAAGAAAAAAAAACAGCTTACAGTTTAGTTATGAGGACAAAAAGTAAAAAAAAATAAGAAGAGAAAATAAAATGCTAATAAAAATGATGCTTTTTAACCTTTGACAAAGCTCCACATAAACAGCCAGCGAATATAGCTGTTTTGTTGTCACCCTTCTGACTCAATAAGCAGACGCAATAAAATGGAATTTAAAGTACTCATGAGGACCACAGTGATTCAAATTGTGTGACCTGAATCACAAATAACAATGACTGCGAAGACCACAGTACAGACATCTTAATCAGAACAAATTACTCCTCTCTCTTAGTGATGTAGAGGGCATCTCAGCATGTGTGTATATGTATGTGTGTCAGACTGTGAGGGGCTGAGTTGGCAGGCATGAGGAAAAGTCGATTTTGTGCATTTAACATTTCATTGAAAATATGTTAAAAATCATGCTTGTTAATAAATTTACTTGGATTTTTTTTTTCTGTATTGAGATTACATTACACTTTTGATTGAGATTATAAATTTTGAATGACCAATTGGGGATGTTTTACTAACAACTGTGCATGACATTGTGTTTTGTAGGTCATCAGCTGAAGATAGTGCTTCAGAATGGAAGTCTGACACTCAACCAGACATCCACAGATTCCCCTCCTCGTCCACAAGGCTTTCAATGGTGATACAGTCTGAAGGAGAGTGAAGACAGCTGGGAAATGGGTGCAAACTGATGACCCTGTTCCAGCCATAATCATGCTCTCATTGGGTATTACAGTGTCATCCACAAGACCAGGAAGTGGTACCAGACATTTTTATTCCACTTTGTGGACATTGCCGTGGTGAACGCCCACATTCTCCACCAACAAATCCAGAGGGAGTCTGCTATGATTCAGAGAGAATTCTGGGAGGTCTTTGCTGAGGAGCTTGCAGACCATGGCTCTGAGTGGTCTCAAGCTTCTAGCAAGAGTGACTCTGCACCCCCTTACCCTGCAGCTTCGTACAAGCTGCATTACCTTGCAGAGGGACTTGATGTTCCTATTCCAGGCACTGCAGGCAGAAGGAACTATACGCTCCGCCACCAGAAAACACCAGTTAGCTGCATGTCATGTGATGTGCCCTTGTGCTTTGTGGCACAGAGGGACTGTTTTAACACCTGACACATTGAAAGGTCTGTAGGTCTGGGGAAGTGGTCTCAGACATTTGGACCCTACTGTACATTTTTTTTACTGTAGTTACTACTTTTCTTTACACATTTCTATATATTTTTAATGTATACTGACCCTATACCTAATTTTTTAGGAGTTTTTTGTATATAATTCAGCTTTGTGCAATTTTTGTATTGGCACAGTGTACTTCATTTGAAATTGTAAAAAAAAAAATCTTTGTTTGGAATTCAGTTCAACATGGTATTTGTATCACCATATGTATTAGCGTTCCATAGTGTTTTGTCACATGACAAAAGATGAGTCAATACGGCCACTTGGAAATGTGTGGGGACCCCTCCAACCAGACATCGAATGAATGTGTTGTGTGAGAAAAATGATCAGCAATGTTTTGAATGATTCTGAAAGTTTTTATAGTCATAAGAATGGTTCAGTATGTTTTCCAGAGTCAGAGAAGAGAGTAACAGCAATTGGCACAATTTGGTGCATTTTGGAGATGTTTTGGGGACACCAGTGACACCACAAACTAAAAACTCCCTAGCTCCCATAAAGTTAGGCCTATAGATCTGAAATTTTATACAGGCGTGGTTGACAAAATGTAGAAGTTGTGTGGTGATTTGCATAAATCTGGCATAAAGCATGCCTTAGTTGTCGTTATTTAAATGTGACTCATAGGTGAGAACCAAAAAAACATTTTTTTCTTCTTCTTCTTCACCTTTCATACAAAAAAATGCAAAGTGCTTTACAGCAAAAGAAATCACATGCACCAAGCGCTTCACATCAAGAAAGACATAAAAGGCATAAAATGAACATAAAAACATGTAAATGTACATAAGAAGGAAAATAAAAATAAAAAAAAAATTGATATAAGATAAAATAAAGTGAAAATGTTTGATGTTTTTTACTAAATGAACCTTTAACCTTATTAATTGTGATCATTAAGCACTTGGAAGCAGCCTCTACATCATCTGAGGACAACATATCACCCCAGGTTTGTTGTTTAAACTTCTTTTTAAATTCATTAATAAGTCTCTTTGGTATAATGTTTGACACATTTTTACTCTATTGATAGTATATGAACTTGGATTTTGCTAGCTTCCTTGTTACCAATGTCAAATTATGATCTGATAGCCCAGTACAGTAAATTGAATGATTTGGTCATTCTTTCTGGTCTACAGCTGAATGTTAAATCAATCTGGGTTTGAGATGATGGGGTGATTCTAGTGGGGCCTTGATTATTTGGATTACTATTTCCATGTTTTATATACTGAGGTCAAAATTGTGTTGACGGATGGTTGGTTTAAATATCATAACACAACTGCCCATTTTGAAATTAAGACTGTGTAACGTATAAGTATACTGTACAGCCCTAGCAGAACATATAACAATGTGCTGTGACTAATTCCCAAACATTTTCACAGCATTTCTCCGTTCCCCCATCATGTCTGCTTAATGAGCATGGTCGCCATTTTGTATTAACTACCCGACAGAGACTGCTGCATCTGGACTACTCGCATGTGCTGCCTGGTGGTTTCTGGTACACACTGCAGCTACTGCTGGAAAAATTTATTTCACCCCCTTTCACTGCTGCCACTGCATTACCGCAGTATTACCGTGGTAATCACGCCAATTGAAATGAGTAGCATCTGTAGTCAGCAACAGTGGCGTAAGCTCATCATCAGCTCTGCTATCATTCTAGAGAAATGAGGCTATAGGCATCTTAATCTACAGTCCTGCCATAGGCTGGATTACCAACTGGGCCCCAGACCATCAAAGGCCCCAAAAGCCCCAGGTTTACTACTTGTCTACAAGGTGCACTTTTACTAGGGCCATCCATTATTACCAGATTTTGTGTGCTACAAACTTTTTTGACACACAGAAAACCTTATCCCTGTTGTAAAAGTCGACAACCACATGTTGCTGGCAGACCCAGGCAGTTTACATAACCCCGTTAGTCCATAGTCAGACCAAATCAGGCTGTGCAGTGAAAACGCAAGTCCTCCCATTCATTTAAATGAGGGAAATGTGTTTCGGCTGCAGGCGTTTTGGCTGCAGCAGCGTTGCACCAGACTGCAGCCTGACATCACTGCGGCTGAAGGCTGCAGTGGCCAGTCACAGCCGGAGATCAGACTGATCACAGCTGTAAACTCTACTATGAGGGAGTACAAAGACGTTACTCGGATGAGGGGAGGACATTTCTCTTTGTTCGATAACATTAAAAGGAAAGTTTGACTTTGCTGTCTGCTTCGCGACTCATAAAAAAGACGAGAGAAAAAGAGAGAGAGAGAGAGCACACCAGCGAGAGAGAGAGAGTTTCTAATTGTTTCACAGCAGTTATGTTCTACAGCACAAATAAACACCCCCACATACTGCCCCTCAACCCTGTGGCAGTGGGCTGCACCGCCTCATTTGGTCTGAATACGGTCTTACCTGCTAATGTCTGCTGGCAGGCTAATACAGGAAGCCTAGCTTTTCAGTCTATGTGGCTAAAGGCTGGGCTGAAAGCCTGCCTTCAGAAATTGTTCAAATGGGGATAACAGTGCACACTTTTGGACATTCTCTCATCAACTACTGAAAAGGACAAAGGAAAAGTGAGAACAATGGAATGAAAAAAAAGAGAACTTGGGAAAGAAGTTCAGTTAGTGCACACTAATCACACTTGTGTGAAGCAGTGTGATTGTCGTTTCAGAAAGTTACAAAAAGTGTCAGACAGTCTCCTCAACTCTAACATCACTATGCTTCTAGTCCCAGTTTATGCCTCATGTGCATACATTATGCATACATTCAAGTGACAGAGGACTCATTAATTAATTAATCTGCAATGTGAAAAAACCAGAAGTTTGTTTAAAACACTTACCACAGTTCTGAAGGTATTTCCAGAATCCTCCAAAACTCTCTGTATGCAAAAATATTATGTCTGCTGAAAAAAAGGATTTTTAACCTGTTTCACAAGTTGGGCCTCTGTTACCAAACCAAAGATGGCAGCCAGCCAGCTACCTAGATAGGAAATAGAGTTGCAACTTGGGTTAAATTATATTTTTTCTTATCATGCAGTGGAATATGTTTTCATCCAAGTGGTTAGAAGAGTCTTTGAGAATTCTGAAAATACCTTCACAATAGCATTAAGTGTTTTAACCAGAAATGTTTTTCAAACATTTCTGGTTAATCTTATAGAGAAGCTGATGGTTACCTGTTTTATCTCCGGTGATAGATGAGGCACAAACTGGGGCTAACTGAGGCCATTTTTTTCCACAGGCCAACAGGTCGAACTCTGCTGGATAGCTTGTCTTCCAGCAATATTTCTACTTTTGATAACACATAAAAGTGTTGACAGGTCACAGTAAATTGTATAAGATAATGCTAGAACAACTGCTTTGGGGTGTACAATAAGAAAATATTTCATTGGCTTCTGACACCAGACAACTATTAATGGTATCAGCTAAGATTTCTATCCACTAACACTACTAGCACCTTTCTTATCCTTGTAACATTCAGTATTGTGTATGCATCTTAATACTTTTGTATAAGTTTTGCACAAATATACTGTTAAGTGGTCCATTGACCCTTTATGAACCACATATGTAAAGGGGAATGATTCATGTACACACTGACTAAGCTGCATGTGCTGGACAGAAACCTTTTAAAGAATCAATTTTCATGGAGGTGCAACAAGCAAACAGTGCTCTAACTGTTTGGTATGTTCCTGACCTTGAAACTTGCTTTGCTTTGCTTTGCTTTGCTTTGTGTGGTATTTTGGTGATCAGCAAAGAGTGCACAGTGCACAGGTGGGTGGAGAGGTGCAGACAGGTGGGAGGTTTATTCAGATGAAGCAGTGCAAAGACAGTTGTTGTATTTTGGTTGAAATTTGGTCCTAAATAACCAGAACCACATCTGTTTCTGGTGCAATGTCAGTCTGGTGCTGCTTTGGTCATTTTATCAACAAGAGCAAACTAAATACTTGCTGCAAATATCTTGCAATAACAGATTAAGATTTGAAATATGAAGTTATTTCAATTAAACACTCTACAACCAGTCTGCATTGATCTATAAATGAATGTGGGTGATTCTTACAGTATCTGCTGTCCACAGCTGCTTTATACTGTATGAAAAGCTTCTCCTTCAGTTCATGAAATCCCTGCAGCATCAGATGTCACCAGGCTACTACAGAATAACCACATACATCTGTACACACATCAGACTGGTCGGTTATAACTCAATATTCTGCTTTTAATGAAGGAGGCGTCAGGTTAGCAGGGCTCATCAGCCTCTTTTACAACTTACTTTTCAGCAAAAGTAGCGTCTCATGTTTTATTCTTGAAATACATTGCGGTGCAAACACTTTTGTGTAACATTAATTACTAAACTATGTGACCAGGTACATCAAAATTGACTCTGACGCAATCATATAAACGGCTTCACCAAATATATTTTTATCATTATTATAGTAAGTGATGAAAAATCATACTCCATCTGTCTTTGGCTACAGATTTGGGGTGATGTGTGTTCATGCTGTGGTGCTCTGAACTACTCATTCATTTCCAGAGAAAAGTTTTCTGTTTGTTGAGCTGTTGTTATCACACTTAACTGTGATTGGCTCAGCTGTTTCAGAGCCAGGAGAGCCGTGATATGACTGGCTGAGAGAGTATTTAATAATCACCATACCTATATTCACTTTCTCACAGCCCTTTCACACTTTGTGCTGCAGAACAGACATGAACTAAAATAGCAGGTGGAGACACCTCTTGCTGTTCATTTTGGCGCCCATGTTAAGAGATTAGAGCAGCCACACAGCCCGCGTGAGACATGTGTGAGACGGGCGTCTCACGTGGCTGCTGTGGCGCGTCATCTAGAGATTCGGGGTCTCGCCTATTTTTTCAGCGTGACACGTATGGTTCTCAGCAAAAATAGACAGAGAAAATGATCTGTTGACAGTCATATTGACATCACACCAGCAACATCACACCTTTCACTATAGTTTCAATATCTATATCTGTAGAATATGTCACAGACATGAAGTGTCACCACTGCAGGTCAGCCTCACTTGGAGCGGTGGCAGCAGGGTTCAACTGGTGAAATTTTAATATAATGAATAAAAAAAACCTGTCCTGTGTGAAGAGTGTATGCGGCTGACACAGAAGTATCCCCAACCAAACCCTACCATGCCTGTCAGAAAGAAAATTTATATTGTAAATTTATATAAATAAATGTAAAAATATTATATTAATTTATAATTATATGAAACATGCTATTATTGATGTCCATTATCAAAGCCAAACTCAATGTAGAAAGACAGAGCTGGCAGCAGAAGTGCTGAAGCAGTTCAGCGACGCACACACACTGCTGAGGTTCACACAGGGAGTTTGTCCCAGGCTTTACCACCCTGTGCCTGTCATTGCACTTGCACAGCTAAAATAGAGCCCTAAGTGTATAGTGTGTATTTGACTTCTCTGAAACCACACGACCTGACATGACTACACCATACAAACACCCCAAAACACGGTCTCTGCCCCCCGATCACCTGGCAGCAGAGGGCCTGCTTGTTCCAACCCTTGGCAGATGGCCAAGTCACCTGAGCCTGAGGCAGCCTCCTCTCTCACACACAAGAAGCCCTGGAAGAGCAACACTGAGGAGTGCTGTCATGATGAGGCTGATAAGCTGCAGCATGTGGGCTGCAGAGGGACTGAGAGATCAGCGGGGCATGAAAGATTTGGGAGCCATCGAATCTTTCAGCTGCTTCTCTAAACTTGTGGATGACATCCTGCACAGCTGGGATAAAAGGGGCAGAAGTAGTAACCAACACACTCAGGGGTTTCTTATTCTTCCAGTGTGAGTCAGAGATTATGGCAAGTCACAAGTAAAAAGCCTGTGATCCTCCTGACATCACCTAACATAGGATTGGTAACACTTTCACATCACAAAGAGCCATTAGAATCATTGATAATATAAAACTAACGGCAAATGTTATGTATTGTAAGAGTAAATTATAATGTCATAGGGAGAACACCCCTAAAACTCTGGGTATGCAGACAGATGTAATCTTTACATCAGATTCATACAATGATGTGCATGTTTTCCTATTGGCATACATCACAGGGCCAGTCTTCAGACCTGTCAATCATAAGAATATGTGCCATATTGTGCCATTGTATCATTATGTGAAACTATTACATACAGCTCATCATCACATGTATATGTAAACCATTATTAGTAGTGATATCTAAATCATTTTAATAAACTTGGATATAAAAGGACATACATGATTTCATTTGTATTCTTCATGTCAAAACAGACTTTGCAAAGTACCTCATACCCCCAACCCCACCCCCCCCAATTGAGTGGTCAGATTTTATTACATGAGTAAAAAGGTGGGTGGGTGGCAATGTTCCAGCTGCTCCATCACTGGCTGTGTGACATCATCCAATCTCCTCCTAAACACGCCTTAATCTACCTTACAGAAAGACTCATTACGGAGCTGATTGTTCAAAAATGGAAAACAAATTTAGTCTAGATAGAAAAACTGTGGCCCTCATCTGACTCTATGGCAACATTATACTTGCTGTTTCCACTGCCTAATGGGAGCTGCTGGGAATTGTAGTGCCAAAACTCACATCATATCGATCCCAAACAGAAATAAGACAAAACAACAGCACTGACTAAATCTCTGAATACCAACATGTGTCCTTTTACATTTTCAATCATTTTTGACAGCACTAAGAAAAGAATGGCCCTTTTCATGTTTGTTTTGTTGTTTTCAAGTCAGTAAGTGTGCTAAAACATGTATAGAAAACATATATAAGGCCTAACAATGGCACAAGCCTGTAAATAAAGAAAGTGAAAACTGAGCAAAACCAGCCGAGGGGTTAAAAGGGTTATTTCTGCAGTTATGTAACACATTAACACTGAAGCTGGAATATGTTTATAGTAGGAAACTAATACAAACATGAGACGTGGGTGTTGCAAATGCATTAAAAAGAGCATCCAGCATCATACTGTAGGTCACACCACTTGCTCTTTTGTTTGTCTTGAGCGATACTGACATGATTGGTGTCAGATCATATTTTGCACAGATAAAGGAAAATGAATTATGCGGGTGAGGAAAAAGGATTACAGATCACAATGAGTTAAGACAAGTGGAGCCACATATCATAGCAACTATGGCTTTGTTATGGCCAGCAGGCTTCTCAGAATTTCGGACCTGATCTACTGGAGATGACACCTGATATTTGTAGTCTTGAGAAGTCCCAGAAGGCAGTAGTGCATGCTGGCTGTCTAAACAAGCTTACAGGATGTGATGTCAGAGGCACAAAACGCTCTGCAGGAAAAGTTGGGATTGATAGCGGACCCCCGCCTGGCTGCATAAATGACTCTGATTACTCTTGGTGAAAACTCCTGCCTGTGCTGCTGTTGTTTTCACTCCCTTTTTTATCAGTCATTACATTCCCCTCTTGCTGTGTCAACACACCCATTTGATTCCACCCAGCTGATCCTTGTTTTGGTGTATAATAATTTATTTTCCTTTGAAAGTTCAGAACCGGGTGAGAAAAGTACAACAGAGCAGCTTATTCACAGGGTGCAAATCAAATACTAATTTTCTGTGCGAATTCAGCCTCAGTGGGACGTGTTTTGCCTTGAAAAACCAAACTAATGCACAGACTTCTGTTGGTGACAGCAGGAGAGGCAGCAGCAGCAGCAGCAAACCCACATAACAGCTCCCGTTTACGAGCTGTTATATCTTCCCATTCGGCTGAAACTGTGACAATTTAAAGAGTTCCTTTAACAGGAACCCTGAGCAGTAAATATGGTTGATGCCGGGGTAAAGTCAGAGGTTTCTCGCCATAATAAGATTTGTTCCTGCGGATTTGTGGCTCTTACAATTCCTCCTCACAGGTTCTCCTCTCGTCCGTTTGATCACCTAACACGAGATTACGTTATGGCTCGGGATTAGATTCTGAGGGAGCGGCCCGGCATCCTAGGTGTGTCTTTCTGCACCCTAAGAGGCTTACGGGAGAAATATGTGCTGGCTAATAGCCTTATACTTTTCAGCCTTTTTTTTTGAAGAGAATCAGATTGCTCCCCCCCCCCCCCCCCCCCCCCCCCCCCCCCCCCCTCCCTAAAAAGTTTGTCATGAAGATGCTGATTTGTCATAGACACTGCAAATCCAGTTTTAGTGTGTAATACATCTGAACATGGCGGTAAAGCTTTGGCTTTAAGTCTGACTACACCACAGGAGAGGGGCTTTGCAACAACACGAGCCTGTCAAATGGTTAGTCGAGGATTCTCGTGCATGCAGAGCAGAGGAAGAATCAGCAGCGTTGACTTGCGGATGGCAATGTTCACACCCTGGACGTGCAAGTGCACGAGGTTTTGTGTATCTGTAAATAAACAGAGGGTGATTTTCTGAGTGCGTAAAGGAAGCTACACTTCATGGCCAAAATTATGTGGACACCTGAACATTACATTCATGTACAACAGTTGGTGCTGGCTGATGATGTGTATCAGGGATCAAGCAATAAATGTCAAGCAAAAAAAAAAAAAAAAAAAATTAAAATCTACACCTTCGTATGGATTTAACAAAATATCAAATTATTTAAAATGCAAAAATGGGGAAATTAGAGAAAATAATTTGAAAAAAACAGTTCCCTTCAACTTAAACAGCAGTCAGCCAAACGAACAGCAACTTAAGGGTTGAACTAAGCATAACTGACCTAACAAATGATAATTAGATTATAATTAGAAATAAATAATTAAGAATCAAAATAATCAGATTTCATAATTAGATTTAATGAGGATTCCAGTCTCCCCTCTGGCACTCCCAGTTGGTCTATTCCACTTTCTCCTTGTCACAGTATAAGAGGCCATCTTAACTGGTGCTGCATCTTTTGGCTAGGGGAGGACTCACCATGGATCCATTAAGCAGAACAAAGGTACAACAGAAATCAAAGCACATAGAGAGTTAATGACACAATGTTAACTAAACTGTGTGCACTCAAAATAGCAATCAGTCAAAAAAGCAATGATATGTGTGCTGTATGAAAACAAAGAACGAAAACTGTGTTCAAGTTTCACACTACATATTGACTGACTGTGTGCAGTATATATACTCATCTCTATAGTTTTAGTTAGTATAAAAGAAATCAACTCACTAGCTGGTTTTCTACCAGCAGGAACTGATGCAATATGTGTGCTGTGCAAATTGAAATAGTTATTTTGTGTTTTCTGAGGTGTTCCTGGAGCTGTTTCACTTTCATCCACTATTACTTTTAACTTTTACTGACTTTTAATTTTTAATTATAGCTGTGAGCAGCTCCTCCATAGTCTTTGTGCACTGCATTATGGGAGAATAGTGTCCATCAACAGCACTGTAACCTGATAACCTCCCAGCTCCAGGTCTACACCTAAACAAACATGAGATTGATATTGTCATCTCACTCTTAAAGCAAATAATCATATTTCCCAAAACGTTGAGCTTTTTTTTAAATCTTTTGTCTCAAATCAGTGGAACACCATCAGGCCATATATATATATATGAGCAAGCGCACGTTTCTAAAATGTTCTGCAAAATGTTCTGCACATCGTGGACACAGAAGGTGCGGGTGCTGCAGCACCCTGTACAGGTGTTCTTAAAATTGATTATAATACAAAAGGTTGAACATAATGTATCTCTGTGTTTGTGACAGGATAGATTATTGATTGTTTTGTTTTCATCCGCTTAGGCTGTCATCAAAATGTGTATTGGACTATACTTATCTTTTTACAAAGTAAAGTAACCACAGAGGTCATGGCACTGAGCATCTTGTCAGACACCCTGGAGAGAGTTCAACCCAGCCAGTTATAGTACTGTACTGTTAACAGGGCATATTTGATCAATATCTGATATGTTTACTGCTCTTAATTTTGAAGTAAAATCCAGTAGTTATGGATTGTTCGAAAGCTTGGAGGTTTAACAGAGTATTAATTTAATGATATGAGAAATGAAATGATAATCAAAACAAAAACTTAAAGGGGACATCTTCAGTTTTTTGTGATTTTCTGTTATGTATATCCTGTTATGATGTCAGATATCTAAACATGTTCCAAAACTTGAGGTAAACGTATGTAAATGCTGCCTGCAAGTCAAAAATCGGGACTTCAGGCTGTTCAACGCTTCATTTGCAACAGTTTTTTCTACCTTTTCTACAAACTGACGTCAGTTTGTCGCACGCGCCCATAAACAGCCGTCTGTTCCGTAGCCTTTGTCGATAAGGTTGTAGCTAAGGTTTTTCTACATGTCGTTTCTGCTGTCCACGCTGCATTGGATTTCGACTCGAACATGTACTGATGTTTTTGAGAAGTCGACAACTCAACAACACTGAACGAGAAAAAGTAGTGAAATCCTATTATTATAGTTTGTTTACATAGCTGGTAGAAGTCAGCCGAGACACTGCTTCCAGGGGCTAACCAATCAGGACAGTCTGGGTTTATTGGGAGGTTTTCGTAAAGAGTTCAAATGGCCTGGCTCAGGCAGAGGCTGAACTGAGGGGCTGCATAAAGGGCCACTATAAGATAAATAAGGAGTTTTTTGTTCTTTTTTTTTACTGTAAATCATAGAAAGATATTCCAGTATAGTCCCAGATTAAAAATTTAGACCTGGAAATGTGTCATATGTCCCCTTTAATATGATTATATCATGTCATTCACTGTGGTCTATTAATAAATCCTCTGTGTAAAAGTAAATTAGAGTTAATAATTCTTAGTTATCCCGGCCATTCACATTGATGCAGAAAACATGACTGTGCAGCATTTTGTATGACATCATTAAAGAGTTCTCAGCGCCCCTAAACCTGACTGACTTCCAGTGTCCCTGTGCAGAATTATAGCCTACTGTACCTCATGATCGTTGAGGTGGAGGATAAAATGATTGCCGCCGTGAAAGCCTTCCAGAATTGTAGAATCCTGTCTCCTAATATTATAAACCACAGGTGGTGTTTTGGCATCTGCTGAGCCTTTAAACCCATCTGTTATTCAATGGTCTTCCTGGATCATATCTCATTGTCTCAATGTTACCTTAAGAAACCCTCCCCCCATCAGCACAGCCGTGTGTATTTTTTTAATGCATGGCTGTTTTTGGTCTAAATATTCAAATCATGGCTGTCCACATACTTTTGGTAATAACGTGTAAGTGTTTCTTTTTTATTACAGCTGCTCATTTTTCATTTACGAGGCTGCCTCCTACCTCGGCACTTCCACCCCTTGCTTCAGTCTCACCATCCCTCTTCTCCCCCCCTCCTCTATCCCTGCAGCCGGCCGGCCAGCCAGCCAGCAAGCCTGCCTCGTCAGCAGAATCAACAATGGCGGGGCCATTTTGCAGTAGGTCCCATGCATTGCTAATCAGCCTCTCATTCAGCGTGGATGGGATTAGGCAGCAGGTACACGGAGCCCTGTATTGTAGAGGTGTAAATCAAGGCCCCCATCTAAAATGCCACAAATTACCAGCGAAGCGGCCTATCTGGCGAACCGAGAGAGCACTGTAGTACCTCGACATCTTCTGAACCCAAAGGCATATTTGTTCAGAAACACTGTAGGGCCACACCGGCGCGCCGCACTTTCAGTCGATGTTTCACCAATATAAGCTCATAACGGTGGACATTTATGAGCCTATGAAATATATCATAGCCACTCTCTCTGCGCTCTTGAAGGCATGTTGGGAGAATGCGGATATAAATAGGCACATATACAGGGGTTGTGTCACAGCAGGTTTATAACCAGTCAAAGATGCCAGTGGGCTTTTGTTCCTTTTGTTTCCTGTTGCTTTCCCCATGTACTCCCGCCATCTTGACATTTATCCTACACAGAAAAACAATGGAGAGAATACCCCCACCGCCCTCACCGAGCACCGCCACCACCTTCAGGTCACGCTTCATCTCCAGTCAAACTGAAATGTCAGCCATCCTCTGTTTCTGTCTACCTTTGTCAGTCCTTCAGACTGGGGATCTTTCTCACCATGAACTGGATTCATCTTAGCTCTGATATTAGGCACATTTACGTGAAGAATCCCAGTAATTTTCTACGTAAGAATGCACTTGATTTGTCAGTTCACATCACTAAGTAGACCTGTCCTATCATCCCCTCACTGGGAGGCCCTCTAAAGCAACTTTTAAATCTCCACTAGTCAATATATTTTATATTACCAGTCATCAAGCGACTACATGTTTTGTGACAGGTCACATGCAGTGATGAACTCACCAAGAAGTGTAACCAAACTTGATGTTCAATGTAGCTTTCTAGCCTATTTTAACTCAGTGTTTTGGTTTTAAAGCACATTTACTGTTTTATTTGTCCCCAACACCCTTATCAAGTCAGAGTTAACCACTAGCTAGTGAAGAAGTGAAGAGTTTGTAGAGACCAAACCAGAGCTAAAAGTGAATATTGGACACACCTCCAAATGATTGGTAATGTTGCGTCAAGTCTTCTGGATGTACAAAGAAGCAACTGTTTGCTAGCTTTATGGCAAAAGCTGTTTCTATGAGTTATCACGGCGTTCCTCTGCCCCCGGGTGGCCAAAAAATTATGTTTTATACACACACACACACACACACACACACACACGTACATATACAGATATCTACAGACAAATTAAAGGAAAAACTGGTTCAGGTCTGAATGCTTGACCCCTACAGTGAGGGGATCTGGTGGCTCTGTTATGCTTTGGGGGACATTTTGCTGGCATGGTTTAGGTCCACTTGACCCCTTAGAGGGAAGGATCACTGCTAATCAATACAAAGTTGTTCTGAGTCATCACCTTTATCCTATGATGAAACATGTCTATCCTGATGGGAGTGGTCTCTTCCAGGATGTCAATGCCCCAATTCACAGGGCACGAGGGGTCACTGAATGGTTTGATGAGTATGACAATGATGTGAATCATATGCTATGACCTTCACAGTCACCAGATCTCAACCCATTGTTGGAAGCCCATATCATCTAACCACCATTGTAATGTTTCTGCATGTAATTAGTTTTTGTACTAAGGTTGTCTAGTGTTCCAGACAGCAAATCAATGGGTCAGTGTTGAGTAGTAAAAGATAAAGTCACTCAAAATGTAAATACTGGAGTGTCAGTAGATTATACCCTCTGGATGCAATTTGTGTCAAAAATTGTTATCCTTATAGCCTTATATTTTTCAGCCTTTGCTTTGTAATCAGTGGAACTGCAGCACAGATATCACACACTTAGACATTCACTTAGGCCTTTCAAGTAATGTGCATATGGGGATTCTTCATTCATATGAAAGATGTTGTAATAATATCAGTAATTAATTGTAGTCTGCATTTCTAGTTTGTAAAACATCTCGACCCAAATCCAAGTCTGAACAAAGATTAATTCTGTTTTCAGTAAACTAAAGGGATCAGTTGCAAGGTCCAATAATGGAAAAGGATCAGCCTCAGTTGTACTTTGTGTTTAGTGCTAATAATGTTAGCATGCTAACACACTAAACTAAGATGGTTAACATGGTAGCCATACCTGCACATCAGCATGTAAGTATTTTCATTGTGAGCATGTTAGCATGCTAATGTTAGTATTTAGCATAAAGAACTGCTGTGCATAAACACAGAGCCATGTCAGCAGCTCTTTGAGGCTCCACGTTTCAGGTGCAGATGTGCAACATGCTACAAACACACATGCTGTATCTATCAAACAGATGCAGGTTAGCATGTCATTTGTGCGAGTGTTTGCAGAATGCATCTCTCTTAAATAATAGTCAAATAAGAGACACAAGAAAGTTTGTAGTAGGGAAAAGAAATGTGCATTAAATATAGACTTGTATTAATGCACATCATGTGATCATATAGGACGGATCATTTTTAATCATATGACATGAAAATAAAAATTAATTCATCCATTCATTCATATATAACTAAAAACTTATTAGACACAAAAATGAAGCAATTGGGCTTTTATTAATGAACACAACTTTTGATTACTGTAACATAATCAAATAGTTAATGAGGAGTTTTGTGTTCATTAAACCTGCAATGCGGAACTTTTACATATAAATGAACGTCCGTTACATTCAAGCCCTAACTCACACAATTCTGATTGAGCCTATCACCGCCAGGTAAATCTCTCTGTATTACACAGTATATCAGAGTTTTTAAATCTGGTGTCAACTTTGACATTCCCACCATGGTCAGATGAGTGCACACTGAGCATGCTCTAACGGGCAGACCATGTGCACCACAGACTTCCGCTGGCCAAGTAGCTAACTTCCAGGTAGCTCTCTGCTAACTTGAATGGTGATAAAATAATTAAATCATGCGGCTCTTCTAGACTTTCCAAGTGTTATTGGACCAAATGGATCAAATTCTGATAGTGAAATGAGTCATTTCGCAGGAGTTGTGTGACACTCAAAACTATTTACCCACCATTTTACAGCCACAAAAGTAGCAACTGGGTAGGCTAGTGTATGATGTAAGCATGCGTCAGCAGTGCTTGTGTAATTACTCTCACTGCCAGAAAGGGGAGACAAAAGTCCTGCATCCTTTCCTTTCTTTGTTTAGACATTTAAGTCTGCATTTACCTCAGTATTTACATCCACATTAAGACCATCTCCACCTCCACCACCTCTGAACTGCTCTCTCTCTCTCTCTCTCTCTCTCTCTCTCTCTCTCTCTCATGTCTTTGTGTTGAATTGCATCCACAAACTCAGTAAAACCACTGCACACATTTACTCAACACCATTTTCTTAGTAAGTCTTGCTGCAAGTCTTGTTTTAAGCAGAGAAAAATCTTTTTTCCAGCTCTTCAAATATGAACATTTGTTGTTTTTCTATGATAGTAAACTGAAAGCCTTTGTGTTTTTCAGTACAGTTGATTAATTAATTGAGAAATTTTTTGCCAGATTAATCAATGATTGTGAAAATTCTGTTAGTCGTGGTCTTATTTGAATAAATGCACTTAGTAACAGCTCTGTCTTGAAGCCCAAAACACACACACACACACACACTGTATGACCTTTCAAGAACATGAAATAAGGACCTTTGTTGGGCGCTCAGCTCAGGTAGACCACAGTTTATATGACTAATGCACAGTATCACTTTCAGCTTTTCACAGTCTGCATATTTCAGAGAGCAGGCTTCTTTGTCTTCCACTGTGAGAGCAGAAAAGCTCAGCAGTGGTCATTCTCAAGATGTCTTTCCTTTTGAAAGCAGTCTCCCGCTTCTGCCGGCCAGCAGGTCAATGTTTTTTTTCGAACACCGGCTCGTCGTCGTCGTCGTGTTGAAGGAGCACTGATCCAAAAAGTAGGTCACTATTTCCTCGATTCTGCAAGTTGCTTCAACTGGTAAACATCATCCACCCACGAAAGCCGCAGCCGTCCCTGTGTACGATATGACTAAAGCATCTCAGATCAAGTGAAGGATGACAAAAGGAGAAAAAAAAAAAGGAGAATGTTTCACTCCAACATATCAAGGGAGTTGCTTTGTTTACCTGTGTGGGCTTATTACTCCATGGTAGGTAAGGCATACAAACAGCACTAGGCCTAATACAAACACACGGGAAAGTTGTGCTTTATTCTCAGCGAGCAGCAGCATCCTCCTCACTGTCTTTTGAAATGTGTAATTAATGCGTGCAGAGTTTGTTTATACATAGGTTTATTTATCTGTTTTTCTGGCTTGTGTATTTGTGTATTAGATTTTATTCCCCCTGAGTTCTCTAGAGGTTTGAATAATTGAAGTGATTTGTATTATCTTAAAGGCGGTAAAGGAAGGGCCCGGGGGAATGGCTGAGATTGAAAATACACAGGGCCTAAAGTTTATCTCCATCCGCCTCCTTAAACACCCCTTTTACTGTTTAAATATCTCTTATGAGTTTTTAATATGGAGGGAAACAGAGGGGAGAGAGTAAAGGATTGTAACTGACATGTTTTTCAAGAGCCCGGATGATAAAAAGGAATAATAAACATTTGTTTTAAAAATAAATATACACGTTTTCCTTGAACCCTAAATATAGACACAGCTTTTTTTGATGTAGTAAGCTGTATATCGTCGACTGCCTACAAGCCCCCTCTCAGTACGCAAGGTAAAATGTTGGCAGAGACAGTATTATTCAAATGTTGCTCGGAGCCTCGGCAGCATTTTGAAAGGTTAAACAGCACTTTAAACGTAGGCTGTCCAAATGTTAAAAGCACAAAAATATTGCTTGCTGCAGTGTGCAACATGAAAAGCACAAAAAACAGACGAGCACACCCACACAAACAGGCTCGCAGGCGAGAGCTGGGGAGTTAACACACTGATGGTCACCATAATGTGTTACAGCCTCTGACAAAGGTAGTCACAGTACATCTCGTGCTAATAAGGCAGCTGGTCATTTTGGTGGAGAAGTCAAGACATGTCAGCTTGAAACAATAGCTGCCTGTGCAAAAAAAAATCTGCCAGGTGTGAAACAGACAATTTTACGATGTTTGATTTATGATTGTGTTTCATATAGATGAACTGAAGTGAAATGTAGTCTGTCTGGCGATGCTTGTTGGCATCTATCATGGTGTGATGATAACATCAGTGGCCAGATAGAGTTGATTCTTCAGATTTCTGGACTGTCCAACAAGCCTACACACTAAACAACTAAATAAACAGTAAATATAATACATCTTATACTGTTCATTTATGCTGCATATTTTTGCTACACTTATATTTATATTCTTGTATATTTTTTAATCTGTTTGACGTGCCACCTGACTGGGGATGGACTTCCTAATTTGTTGTCAGAGACAAAGACAATAAAGCTCTCTTGTATATGTCTCTATAACAAAGTAGCTGCCTTCTAAAAGAACATGAGTGTTTTCTGACCTATTAGCAAAAGGATGTTGTTCGTCAGTGTCAAAACAAATGACAAATAATCATACGGTTGTGGTATTGTGACAGCCGTCTTTCATCCACACACAGTTCACAGTAGTGTCTTCCTAACATACTCGCTCCCCCGTATGTTAGAGCATGAAAAAATGTCCAGATATACTGCAAGTGATGTTGCAGCGCTGAGTCTGAGTGTGTGAGATGTTTTTAAATGCAGCAGACAGAGTGGAGGGACAGACAGCTACTGAGTGTAGGGAGCTCTGGTGGAGAGAGCCGTAGCTTCAGGATGAATAACATCCGCAAGTCACACCGGATTCTGCTACTCTGGTCCGGAGCCGTTTACTGGCGGGAGGAGAGCTCAGCGTTTATTTTTTAAACTTTAAGCAGCAGCAGCAGCAGTGAGGGCTCCGTCTGTGTGTGTCTGTATATGTTTATCAGAGCAGCAGCAACAGTGTGCTCAGTACGTCTCTGTGGCTACTGGTTAGGTGGGCTAGAGGGGTTTATATTGGTTTATATGTAGTAACATCATCATGCAGAAACCTACGCCAGGTCACGCGGGAAAAAGTTTCTAGAAGGGCTTGGGAAAATGGCATTTTGAAGCTAAGTTTACTTCGATGAAAAATAGAATTTTGGGGTTTGAATAAATATGGAACATGACTGGGAACCTACAGAATGATGTAAAAACCTCAAAAAAAATAAAATAAATAAAATAATGGACCCACCCTTTGAGTAGCATGTATAAGTGATTCAAGAAGAATAGATTTCTCATACTTACTTTCTCATACTTTTCTGAGGTACGAACAAGATGGTGGTCCGAGTGGTCCAGACGTGTCATGAACAGAACAGTCTTCCTTTCTCCACCAACTGGCTCAAAAAGACAATTTCCAGTACACAGTCATTACAAAAGAACCATGTGTAAAATGATTATTAAATGTTCATTTGTGTGACATACACACAGAATAATTCAAAAATTCGAATCTTGCCATTCATAAGTGCAAGTTGTCAACAAGAAGTCAGCTCAGCCAGAAAAGGACCCTGATGTTCAAGCTCAAGGACGCCTGAAATACGATTTCAGCGTTCGCACCCTGATGCTGTGTTCAACCTTGGAATACAGTATCCAGCTCTCTAAATACATCTATGATTTGAACAAATGCTGTTGTTTTTCTCAATAGGACACTCTCCCCTGTCAGAAAACCACTTAAAGGATAAGTCTAATTTACCAGGCCTGCAACTAGCCATATTTTCTTTATTAATTAATCCACCAATTATTTTCTCAATAAAAAATCAATGTCCCAGAGCCCAAATGGATGTTTGTTTTGTCTGACTAACAGTCAACTAACAGCTATCACCTGGATAAAGAAAAGCAGCCAATTTCTGAAAAAAAGAAAAAAATTAATGAATGTTTGACATTTTTGACAGATTAAAAAAAAAAGGTTTATCCAGACTACAAACCACTTTATGAGGAAGTAAAAACAAATGCCAACACACCTCAAATTTAATGTAACAATTCTTAACTGCAAAGATAAACTGTATACACACATAAGAAAATTACAGTACGTCAAAATAAAAGCAGGAAGTAGATAATAACTAGATAATAATAATTTTACTTCTTTTTTTATTTCCTAAATATTCCATGTAAAAAAAGTCCCCAGTTGTAGAAAACAGGAAATGTCCTTTAAAGTAATATTGCATATTACACCTTTAGTATCAAAGACAACATTAACACAGTAACATTTCTTTCATACTTCCTTCTTTCATGGAACACAGAGGTTGAGGTCTGCTTGGATTCATCTGTCATTCATCTTTGAAAAAACAGAACAAAACAAAAAAAACATAGGAACTTCTTACCACTTCTCCCTGTCCAGCCAACCACACACTTTCCAAAAATGTTAGAAAACGATGGTTAAATACACTTTCAATACAACATAATACATAATCTTGACCAACTTGCGTTGGTTTTGCACATCAGAGTACCCCCTTCCTACTCATCCACTCAAACCTACTGACAGCTGCCATTGTCCCTGAAGGACAAATCTACAAAATCTGAAAAGCCACAACGCTACAGAGTAGTTTGATACAAAAAGAAATGTTTGGCAGAGTAACTTTTGACTGGAGCACTGGAAGCACGTATGAATTGAGTTCCTATCAGCTATGGTCAAACTAAACTTTGGGAAAAGTACTTATTTTGATATATTTATTGGGTCACACTACACTTCATACACTCCATATGTTCTGTAGAAGTGATTTCAGAATAGTACCTATCCTTCAACCTGCAAGGATTCACATGGTCAAGCCTCTGTGTGTCTATTTGAGCTGCCTCAGGTGTTGAGAAGGGCTGTTGGCTGCTCCAAGGTCCAAACTGAAAACTGAAGGTGATCATGCTTTACCTTCTAAAAAACCACAAAGTCAAATAAGTGCAAATTTTTAAAAAGCATCTTAAAATGCACTTCTCAATGACATTTCCCTGAAATAATAATGTTGATTTTTTTTCAGTTTGTATGTCCCTGTTTAACACATAATTCTGTCTGCCATTCCCTGGATCTCTTTCTCTTTCTTTTGTCTATCTGTAATGCACTTTAAAAATGCTAAACAAATCAAGTTTACTTATTCATTCACACAATTATTTTTGACTGCATTATGAACACGTTAAACCTCTTAGGCTGAAATCTTTCTTTTGGCAAATATATGTTCTCATGAGGACTCGCACTAAGCTCTGTCAAACATACTGCATGTGCTTGCTTCTCTATTATCTACCATGCTGTTGGTACAAGTGGTATTTTCTTTTCTCATTGCACAAGCTGTAGATTGAGGACACCATAAGCTGACTGTGTAAACTTTTAATGGAGTGTAAACCATTAGGTCTTTAGCACACTCAATGATTGTAGCGATGACTCATCCTTAAAGTCCCCTTCCACTCAAAAATATGTTTTCTTCTTGTTCCTTCAGTTGAATGTTTGAGCTTCACTGTTCAGAATGATATGTGTGCAGAGTTTGACACTAGAAGGCTGTTTTCACATTCATCTGCTGAAAGTGGAAAGTTTCTAGAGCTGTGCTCACTGCAAATCTGAGG
Organism: Thunnus albacares; assembly: GCF_914725855.1. Taxonomy (NCBI): domain Eukaryota; kingdom Metazoa; phylum Chordata; class Actinopteri; order Scombriformes; family Scombridae; genus Thunnus; species Thunnus albacares. The sequence continues at coordinate 2,052,803 of NC_058115.1, forward strand.
GGTGGGATTTTTGATTTTTGTATGGTTGAGCATTCCAGCTCATCTCCAAAGTGTTGGATGGGGTTGAGGTCAGGGCTCTGTGCAGACCAGTCAAGTCTTTTCATACCAAACTAGGAAACCATTTCTTTATGGAGTTTGCTTTGTACACAGGGGCTTTGCCATGTTGAAACAGAAAAGTTGTATATTGTGTGCTGTAGCATTAAGATTTTTGACCCTTAAATGATGCTAAGCCTGCAAGCTAGTTCAGGCAGCCAACTCAAGTCTGCAGCTACACTCACATGACATACTTCTCCCACCACAATATATATCTAATGCATCCTTTTCATTACAGAGATGAGCTCAAGCTGTGAGGTCTCTGCTCACTCTTGCTGCATGCCTGCTGTCACAACTAAATGCTACTGCTACCACTGCCGCTGCTGTTCTTGTATATATTCTACATTCTCTCACTGAGCACTTTATCAGGAACACCTGTGCAATCTAATGCAATCTAACAGCTCTGCCATAAATTCTACTTTTATGAAACGTATACATTTCCAGTTTTTGCTGATATCGTGAGAAAGGTGATAATTTATACTTTGTGTTTATTATTGATGTTGTAGTGGGTGGTGGTGGTGTACTGGAGTTCATTAAAAAGTGTTCCTAATATTTTGCCCCCTCATGTATTTTAATGGGGTGTTCCTAATAAAGTGCTCAATGAGTGTAATAATAATGTGAATTTGTGTACCAATGGTACACACAATTATGTACACAGTGTCCACATACTTTTGGCCATATTTGGACATATTGAACATGTGGTATGAAACATAGATATACAAAACATACTGTATACTGGAAGTATAGTATTTATAAAAGTAGTAATAATCATGTAACTTATGACAAACATTTTAGAGCTTAAACCAAAATCATATAAATTGTAAAATGTAGCGTTACAACAATGTCAAATATATTGTCTGGTGGCTTCAAAGAGAATGTGAGAGGGTGCCAATGCTTTGAGAACACAACACAAACGCTACATGAATGCAAAGCTAGCATAAAAAGGATGCCAAAGCATTGTGACAATAGAGCATCTCCCATTGATTTCAAAGGCAAAATTGCCTCCATGGCAGAGGAGAGCAGCTTGGCTCTAACCCTGCACACTTGGCAGTGAGACACATCACAGAGGTGGCTGTCTTCATCTGCTCTTCCCCTCTGTGAAGCTGATGTAGCACATTTTGGTCAGAGTAAAAGCCAGAACTACTGCCACCACTGGGGCCATTGGGATGAGTTAGGCTGTTCCTTGTGTGCCCCCCATGGATAATCCTACCCACAATTCATAGCCTGATGGGACACATGAAATGTTAAAGCGCCATGATTTGTACTGTCTCTGGCAGCCGCTGACTACCTGTTTTTTCTTTTTTTTTTCTTTTAGATCCTATCTCTCCTGACAACTGCCAAGGCCTCAATCTGGAACAAAAAGAAGGGAAGGTATGTGTATGTGTGTAATATTTAGCTAGCATGCAGGTGTTTATGTGGTAGCAGGGCAGAAATGCTTTATACCACAGTGATTTGGATTGGAAACAGCCTCAGTTTAATGTTGGAGGCAATTATGTGGAGACACACACACGCACACACACACATATATATACACACGCACAGACAAATGGAACGACACACATACGTGCTTGAAAGATAGTTTTACCTGCAGTGCAGCTTTTACTGAGCAACATGGTTTCAGTCAACCTGATTTCTATTGATGAGCACTCTATCTCAGAGAGGAATAAACAGACACCACAGATGGTGTTGACTAACTCTGCTGCTGATGACAGTGTGTATTTCTGCGTGCGTACGTGCACACACTCACAAGCCGTGATCTACAGTGATACAGTGTTCTTGCTGCTTTCATCTCAGACCCATCACAGTAAACAGGACAAATTAGACCTTCACATTTCACAGACTTTCACATTTCAGCTGCTTTTGATTTGCTTCACAGTGTTGAGTTTTTCAATGGCACTGCTCCCGGCAGCAGGGGAGCGACAGGCGACAGGCACCTGGTGCTGTTCATGGAATCTCAAAATATATTTACAGTGGTGTTAAGACCTTGAGGCCCCCTCCTAGCCATTACAGAGAGGTGGCTCTATTGTACTGGACCCTGAGAGGTTCAGCAGCACCTGCAGCTCTTCTGTGGCCCTTCATTTACAGTAGAATGTGTGGATGTGGGAATTCATAAAGTTTCATGTATACTGGAGCTACATAGACTAGTTTGGGTTATCATGAGCCCTTTGCAGAGCCTTTCATCACCATAAGAAGACACATACAGACTCAAAGATGCAGGCTCCGTCGTGCTTTTCAGGAGCCTGAGGCTTGTGGGCATGTTTAGTGTTAAACACATGATTTAGATACTCAGCTCAGATTGGACAGTTATTTTCTGCCAACATACTGGCGCACAGCTAAGTAGTTGATTTCCCAAGGGGTGTGTTTCCACGCATCGTTTTCAAGACCTGGTAGCTCATTAGAATTATATCATAATAAATGGGGAAGCTGTTTACGGTGACAATTAGTCTGAAGTGCTTCTACATAGCTGAGTTGGAGCTAACAACTGAGCTGCTAAACAGCTGTGCTTCTGTTTCCTGAGGCAGTCAAAAACGAGTGTGATTGGTTCTGTCCAGGTTGTCACTGCCACGTGTCAGAGAAAATTTGCCTCAAGTTGAACCTTTCTCAACTCCTACAGATTGCCAGAAGGTTATTTTGAGGCTCCAATTCATAATAAATGGCAGCCTGTTGTGCTTCTAGTGTTTGAGTCTGTATGTGTGAATTGAGAGTAAGATTCAACCATGCAAGTGGATTTCTAAGGCTCTTCTTAGGCACAGCAGTGCTTTGAGCTAAATGCTAATGTCAGCATACTAACATTGATGACCCTAACATGCTGATGTTAAGCAGGTATACTGTTTACGATATTCACCGTCGTAGTTTAGCATGTTAGCATTCTAAAATTCGCTAATTAGCCGTAAACACAAAGTATATTTGAGGCTGATGGGAATGTGAGCATAACCAAAGTACTGGAAAAACAGACATTTTGACCTGATGATGGCACTGGATGAAATGTCAGGAGTTCCTAAAGTTATAAGGATAATTGTCCTGAGTTGTCACTAAAAAACAACAACTTCAACCTGCTGCTAGAGGAATCACCAGTAGGATTCATCCTCAGGGGATCATGGATTTTGACTGTCCTCTCTCAAGGGCAACACACACCAGTGGTGTCTGGTGCGCGTCAAGACACACACATTCATTGTTTTCTATGAAAGCCCGCACAGCATTGAATAACCAGTATCCCCTCAGGTATTTCACTGCCATCTTCACATATGCACATCTGGAATACTGTACCATGAATACTTCTCCTGTCTGTATGACTGCAACATTTCATGATGCATCAGCAGAAAGGCAGAAGCTTTGTGATGTTATAGTGCTGTAAAACCAGGTATTTGAGCGTCTGACTTTGACACCTGAAAATGCTCTATACATCTCAAACAGCTCATACCAACAGGAAATATAAATTTCACTTTTTTAAACATATATTTTTGAGGCATATTTTCTGTCTTTTTTGGACAGCAACAGTTGAGAAATGACAGGAGATAAGGTCAGAGAAAGACAGGAAATGACATGCGACAATGACATCCACCGCTGGAATCAAACCGTGTTTATTACAGTTATGCAGCACGCGTCTTAACCAGTAAGCTAACGGGACACAGATAAATATCAACTTCTTTTAACCACAACCATGAGCTTCCCATAACCTGCCTTACTCTAATCAAGTAATCATTTTGATCAATTTGCCTACAGTTAATCAAACCTCAACTATAGAAGTGGCAGATCAGAAAACAGTATTATGAATCATTTTTGTAGTGGTGCTATGTGTTTTGGAAGGCACTAACATGTGTATGTGTTACACATATACCACATATTAAAACATCACATTTTGATTCTGGTTTGGGCCAGATTGTTCTGCTTCAGCTATTGTCAAATGTAATTTATTAAGAATTGCATTATTGTTTCTCCTTGACTGTGCCAATCATCTGTTCAGTGGGAACAGTGAAAGAGGCCAATTGTAGCTGCATTAGCCTCACAAGCTAACAATGGTAACAGATGGATAGAAGTAAATGGCTCTTGGTTTGGGTCTGAAATTTAGTACAGATGGAGTTCAGTCAGGCTGTGTCTGTGTGCTTTAATACCACTATGGGTTCTGTTCCTATAAGCTCTATGCTGCCAGGAGTTGGAATAAATTACCTTTGCACACTCAAATAATGAATACGAATAAAATAACATATGTCAAATAAATTAAGATAAACTAAAAGTTGTGGACACAGGCCTGGTTGAGGTTTCAGTTTTAGGTTCATGCAGAACTGAAACTAAACTCAGGGATGTCCATCTACCACAATATATCCTGACAGCTGGTGGCCATATTGTCATAAAAATCAGTATGGATATCCATATTTTTTAAAAGGATGAATGCTTATGGTTTAGGTGACCCCCTGACCTTCCCTTTAATATCATCTTTAGATTAAATTTCCACTTCTACAGGACACATTATGAAAATCTACTGGTTAGAAAGTCATGAAATTTGCTGAGCATATTTTCTGAGTGATTTAGAGTTTTTAGAGAGACAAAACAACAGCAGTGCAGCATCTAAATATTTTCCAGCAGACACAACAAATGAAACATTTATTTCCTGTCAAGTCGTTCACAATCCTCAGATATGCGATGTGATCAGCACAGTACATGTACTACATAAAAAGAGACTGTCAGAGGCCAAGAGAGAGACGGAGTGAGAAATGAGGAATTAATTTCCAAGGCAGCAAATCATTAGCAGCAGGCTGTTCTTCATGAATTAATAAACACAACAACGTGTTGCTGTTTGGATTCAATTACAAACTAGGTCAATAGCGCATCCTAAATAATTAGACCTGCACATTAATTGATTATTTAATATTTCGGTGTAATTTAATCAAGAGCACTTTGGCATGTCAGACAGAGGTTGATAGATCTGGAGAGGAAAATGTCTCAAACTTTATTTACACTTGGACGGGTGACAGAGCAGGTCAGGTTGGAGCTCATGATAATATATTAAATGTTTGACAGAACTTGTCAGATCATAATTGTTTTGTTTTTTTGAAGGTGATTTTTCTTCTGATGTTATAATCTATAATTACACTTACTACTACTGGCAAATATGGTCATACTGTTGTATTTATTTATTTACAGATTATAGGTATTATAATATTAAGCCCCATTGGCACTGGATTCATCTCTCTAGAGGAGGTGGGGTTTATTTTAACATCACCTGCCCTGGCAATTTCAATGATTGAAACCAGTCTGGAATGTGTATGTGGGTAGTTTTCCATCCCCCTGGTGATAATTGCAGTTGCAATGGCCTTCTGTTTTTCAGTGAACTTGCTGCTCCTCTTCTAATTTAAATCCCATCTGGAGCGACGTCCTCGATTTTAAGTGGAGCTTTTTTCTATGTTTTCATTCACTTCTTGTTTTTTTATCAGCTTAGTGAAAAGTCTGACTTTTGAGTGAAAATAAAGAAAGCCAAAAATGATTTTGCTAATCTGACAGATGGAAACATGCTAACACCAACATATAGGTCTATTTGGGAACCAATATGACAAAAAATGACAAAAAAAAAAAAACATCAGGAGAACATGACCCCATGAAAGCTAATCAAATTGGCTGTTGTAATGTCAGCTACAGGTAGGTACTGTTATTCTCCTTTGAGTTTTTAAACTATATTTTCTTACATTTTGGCAAATTGGCTTCATTAAAAGTATGCTGAATTAGCTATTGGCAGTTTCTGTTTGCAATGTAGCCATGTACAGTATCAATGGATTGCTAAAATGTGACGATTCTCGGTTCTAAAGCCTTTTTTCTCTGAGCTCTAAGTGGATTTATGGAGGTTTATTAGCGATGGACATCAGAGATAATGATATCCTCAGGAAGTGTAAGTCACACTGAATGATATCAATATGTGTTCCATGTCTGTGTGTTCACATTTGACTGTGTTATGACTCCAAGAAGGACAATTTTTGACTCAAATTCACCTCACGCAGTGTGGGACTAAATTGAACTATTTGGACCGCAATAATTAAAAGTTTTGGTTTTTATTGACATAACCTGCTGCAGCTCAGTTCAGTGATAGATTTGGTTTCACAATAGAGGTACACAAGTCATCCTGAGTCAAGGGATACCTCAGCAGACCACAAAAATATTACCACATTACTACACAACAATTTATTACATTTATACACATATACTGTAGTGTATCCATTGTATTGATTGTGGAATGTCTTAGCAAAGCATCCTGCAAAACATATTTTTATACATTTTCTATATTTATGTTCTGTTTTAGTGCCTTTATAACATTTTGCAAAGAAAATATTGAGCCCAGGGTGTTAGGGCCCTTCATTTTTCTGAACAGTGTGTGGCTGCAGAGAACCCTGAACAAGCTCATCAGTCATATGGTTACCTGTAAAGGTTAAAGAGACATGAGAATTTTTAATTTCCTTCATAAATAGGCTTATGGCATAGGCACTGTAAGTGTCAGTGTTGGTGATGCCAAATCATGAATTGATATTGCTAAACGAACAAAATACAAAAAACCCCATTTCCATTGATTTGATCACTCTAATTGTTGCTGATTGTAATAGTTCTGTCTTCAGTCTTTTCACATGATGCATTTGCTTCTCAAGACTTCCAGTTTACACACAGGCATGGATGCAGCTGTAAAAATGTTTACTGAAGAAAAAGTCAGAAAATTGATGATCATGAACCAACATCTCAAGTTATAAGGAGCGTTTTTGCCTATGACTTCAAAGTGGATTCACTGATTTTTATCCTTAACAGATCAGAAAACACTCATCTTTGTAACTGTAGGTCCCACTGATTTTTACAGTGTGTCTATGATATCTGTGTGTTCCGCTTTGACAGAGTTGTGATTTTTCATGCAAGTCGCATCTCTCAGATGCAAAGAATTGAAAAGAAAGTTTTGTCCATTTTTGGCATGAAAGGACAAGGCTGGGTTTATTTTATTGTATCTATATTTACATCCTTTATTCCTCCCAGCTTGTCAAATTATCTGAGCAGTGCCAGCAGGGAAATAGTGCCTGGCCATGACATTTGCCTAATGTGGAATTACTCTCCAAGTCCCAGACTTGATTCATAAAAACATTGCTTGTCCTGTGGAATAGAATGTCAGTAAAAGGACACTAAGAGAATACTGTTTAACTATGAGGGAACTATATACCTTCCCCTTGTCCCTGGTGAAATTATAACCATTGCTTCTTTTCAAAAGTCACACATGAATAAAAACAAATGAGTTGACGGACAGAGAGAAACAAAGTGAGAGTGCCAAGTGTGACAATGGAAACACGAGGCGCCTGTCTTTGAAGCACAAGAAGGTAATAATATAATCAACCGCGCTCACATCAAGCTCGGTCATTATGACTAGCGGGTGACCTCTCCACGACCTCAGTTTAGGATTAGTGTGTGTTTGCGTGTGCACGTGTCGGTGTGTGTTTATGGAGACTCGGTTAGCTCATTAAGAATGGCAGCTAAATAAGGCTCAATAAAACTGCTTGGCAAGTGCACATTTACCTGCACCGCTCTGCTTTGATAAATGCCACAGCTAGCCACAGAAAATTGGCTGCAAAGGACAGGGTGACTAATTCCCTCGCAAAATGTTGTAAGGGCTTTTGTACGTCTGTGCATGTGTATTTATGTTTGTGTGTGTGTGTGTGTGTGTGTGTGTGTGCGTGAAGGACTTACAGGTTGTTTGAATGAAAATGAGAACTGTTCAATAATACATAAGGCTGTCTGCAGAACACTATTACCAAAGAATATGTTTTATGAAAGCCCCCGTAAATGGCGGCGCTGGATATTTCCACGCTGCCATATATTTTACAGATTTGACAAATTGCGGACAGGAGTCGATATTGCATTTGGGTTTCACGCTTGGCCGCTTAATGTATTCCCTCAATTCTGAAAACATTGAAAAGGGGCTAAGAGAAAATATTAAGCACATTTTTTTCATTATATTACATTATTCTGCTGGTTTGTAATCTATGACATCATTATGGGCTCCTCTTGGATATGAAACTGCTAGTTAGACTACTTGGCTGGGTTGTAAACCGGATACATTCCTTTTCTGTTAATGCATATAACACCTTTATCTGCTGAACTAAAAACACCTTGTTTGTCTTTTTGTCTTTGAACTCCCTCTACATTACAACTGCCACTGTGACTTCTGTTGCGCACGCTCACAATAATCACATCTAGTCATGCCACAATTTTCTGTATAGCGCAGTATGCGTAGTGTAAGTAGTGTGCAGTTTCTTTAGTTCATTTTTACCCAGGCAAAGCAGGCGACTGCCCCAGGACCTCAGTAGTAGTCCTAAAGGTTCCAGATCCATCATTATTAGTCTGTGGTAACTTGGTAAATTGCTAATTTGTTTAATAATACAATCTGAAAATGACAAGAACCTTAAAACTTTATTATAATCTGAATTTGAGGTCCTGTCTCAGTCTAAAATCCAGTTTTACAACGTTTTCTATTCCTATTAATAGTGTCTTTTGACAAAAATGTATATTAGTTTTAGTTACATTGCATTTATTTAATTATACCGCAAATTCTCAAATGGATCTTTATCTACCAGAGGGAACCAGGCCTTCATTTGGGACACGCTTACATTATAGACAGGCCTTTATTGTACTACACATGCTACTACAGGTAATTTTGTTTTTTTTACCCAGCCTTTATCAGTGACCAGTCTTTATTGGTTCATGCTGGCCATGTACCCGTTTATTCTTTTAGACTCTGCCATCATTTGAATGCCAGCTTTTATATGAGACTTTATGGTTTTTGACGTTTTAGTCCGGATTTTGTTAATGAAATTTCATGTCTCCTGAGCATTCTGATGGAACAGCTGTTGCCATCTTTGATGTGTATAATCACCATGGTTACAGTATGTTGTTCTTGTTTATCACAAGGCTTGATGGAAAGAGTCTTTTCTCTGTTTTTGCTGTTTCATACAATGTATATGTATCTCACAACATTCAGAAAAAGATTTGACTGATCAAATCTGTATATTATTATTATATATCTGTCATTATTCACTTGATATCACTGCAGCTACCTGTGCTCTCCTCTTCAGCAATGCTGATCATTCAGAAGCTGGATTCACTCACATGCTGTTCACTGTTTAGTGAGTTTAGTTTGGGAGGAGAGGCTTAAGTGTTAAACTGTGTTAATGCAGTTCCTTTAGAACACATCTAGAAAAATATTTAGATGGTGGCCAGCCGCCCTTAATCCTACACTCATTCCTGCCTCTAAACACCAAAAATAGCCAACAAAACCTGACATTAAATCAAAGGAAATCACCTTAGTTAAGGTCAAAATGTGCTTATCCTTTTGTAAATGTTGACTTTCTGGCTGTCTAGCTTTTATGTTTTGTACCAGTTTCTTATTTGATTTTCACTGGGATTATAGATTAGTTTAATTCATAAATTGTTGACACTCTAAGTCTCTCTATTTAACATTTGTAATCAGTACATAAACATTTAATAAATGGCTTATAACAACTATAATGTGGTTATAAGCAGATATAAGGATATTTGAAGTGTTTATTAATTTACAGTAATCATCAACAATTATAATTTCTCCTATGAAGACATATTTTATATTATTTCAACTGTGTTTTACCATATTGTCATTCATTAACTGTTTACAGCAGCCTCCACAGGTGCAGATTTTTTCTTTCTTTTTTTTTCTTTTTTTCTTATTTTCGATGTGGAAAAATATTGTCAACGTTTGCAGGTGTTCACATGCTGCATATTCCTAAATGAATTAGTACTATTTGTACTTAATCAAGTTCCACAAACAAATTAATAATAACCAACCATTGCATACACAATACACAAAGAGTGGAAGAAAAGAGGGGTCAGTAGGGACCCTTGGCCCTGTATCATTCATATCTGGGGTATTTTGGTTGGACCTTCTTTTATTTTTCTCTGTCTTTCGTTCTTTCTCTCTTTTCTATAAAGTACTGTGGATCAGTTGTGTAGTGTTCAGGTGCTACCTGTGTCTCTCCAACACTTTGGTTTGGCTGGACTTCCATGGAATCTACAGTGGATATCCACGGTGCTCAGAGGATGAATCCTTAAGTTTTATTCACTTTCTTCATCTATACAATCATAAGCCAAATGTTCTCTTGTCTACAAGAAATATAAACATTAAGAACCCTTTTGGTTTTACTGACATATTTCCTACATCTACTCAGTAAAACAAGGACAGACTCATGCTCTAACATTAGCAACATGCTAATGTGAGAGGCAAATTGGCTCATTCGTTTTCTATGATCTATTAATGTGTCAGTGTGATGCATCACACTGACACAGTCTTTTCCAAAGCCGCTACATTACACCCAGGTTACATTCAAGTGCAAATGTAACAGCTTTAGTTTTTGATCTTCTATTCAGAGTTCAATTAAAAGTCCAGCAACAGCAATTGTTCACAGAGACTCTAAACTGCTTTAAGGAAAGTAATGAAATTTAAGATGTACCGCTGCTTGTAGAGACTTAGCCTTGAGCGTTAAATAGCTTCGGTTGAAGGAAGTCGCAGGGACTCAAGGCTGGAGGTATCAGTGAGTTTATCCTTGAACAATAGTCTGCTCTGAGAGAGCATTTATCAATGTCTGCAGCTGCTTCTGTTTCTCTTCTCTAGGCTAAAGGGAAGTATACTTTTGTCTGTGAGTTGATCTCCGTCCATTTGATTATTTGTTTGTTAATTTATCCACCACAAGTGATTTGTCAGGGATAAAGATTGGGATGAAATGTGTCAGTATGATGCAAATTTCCATTATGGTGCAGCAATTCCAAATTAAAGGGTTGATTCACACAAAAACATATAATTTCTTATTTACCTTAGTATCTAGTCATGTAGTTTTGGTTGTATTCGACCAGGTTTGAATATAGAGGTCCCTCAGATGTTTGCCTCCACCCCAGTGCAATGGATGTGAATTGAATTGTGTTTGTGGTGATCACAGCAATGAGAAATGATATTTAAAAAAATGACACAATAGCATCTTCTTTCAGAAACAATGTCTTTGTTGTTCTGGATAATCCACACTGTTAACACTGGAAGTACTTTCTACAAAGGAAATAGTCCCCATGAAATCTGTTAACAATGTTAACACATTTGTAATTTTAGTGAAGTGACCCTTAAAGATGACAGACACACATCACTAAATCACAGTGTTCAGGAGAGACTAATATGATGAGTGGAACTGAAAAAAATGGAATGATGAAATTAATTTAAGCAGAGCTGAACTGATAAATTTGCTCTTAAATTGTAACTTGTCTTGATAAAGATATGAAAGATTTGATTAAAACTGATTTAATTTGATAAAGGAAGAAGCAGCTTTTTAATAAAAACAGTCTGCATTTGATAAATCTCTATATAATTTATCACCACTCTGTTTGCAATTTATCTCTAATGTTAACTAATGCTGCCACTGAGTCACGTCAGTGATGTCAAAGCTTAGCAAAGTGAAGTCTGGCTCTAAAAGTAGCCTTACCAACATCTTCTTCTATCAACATCTTTTAGCCAAGCTAGTGGCATGGCTATAGGGATGGCAATGTTAGCCCTAACTGAAATATTTCAACTATTGGATAGACTGTCATGAACTTTTGGACTTTCATGATCCAGAGAGAATGAATCCTAATGTTGTTGGTGATCTCCTGACTTTTCATCTAGCATCAGCAGCTGGTCATGATTTCCTCTTATCCAGAGTGATATCTCAACAAACACTGGATGGATTCACACAAAATATAGTACAGACATTCATGGTTCCTTGAGGATGAATTGTAATAACTTTGGTGATCCCCTGACTTTTCATCAGATTTGAAAATTAATTTGTCCAATACTTTGGTTTATGAGCAAATATCTACAAAACTACTTTGTGTTTAGGGCTAATTAGCAAATGTTAGCCTGCTAACACACTAAACTAAGATGGTGAACATGCTAAACATCAATATAGCATTGTCATCATGAGCTGTTAGCATGCTAACCGCTAGCCCCAGGGCTGCTAGTGTCACTGTCGACTCTTCTTAACCAAAATCATTTGTCTCTTTCAAAATATTAGTAATATTTTACTGTACACTCATCATCTCAGTGATTACATGTTCTGTGTTACTGGAAAATAATCCTCCAGATACTACTGAGAAGTGAGGAGAAGTTTAAGGATAATTTCAGTTTATTACAACTATCCTCTCACATAACTCACCAAGACTCACTGTGTAACAACATAGCTACTCACCGTGTTCATTTCTGATCTCTGAATGTGGCATCATTGCAAACAAGAACGATCACACACGATCAAACAGGCTGTGAACAAAGCAACAAGTTAATTAAACTTATTTAGAAGAAATAATTATCACTCATATATTTTGTTGTAAACATCCATAACATTTTACAGAACTGGTTCACCCTAAAGGGCCAATTTACACCAGCCATTAACATGTGATCTGTATCTGGATTTGTTATCTAGCTAAGGAAAAACATATGTTAATGCCAGGTGTGAATGCATGCAGAACACATTTGGACTGGGATGCAGGATCGAAATTGGATCATCCATACCACATTTGGTAAAGGAAATTCAAACTGATGGATCAGATGTCATTATTCAGATAATGTATCCAGATACAGGCCCCATATTCATACCAGGTGTAAACCTAACCTTCCTGTACATATTTGTTATGTGTGCACAGTTTTCTTGTGTGATGAAGATTCATAACTAGTACATTTTGGGTGAGCTCATTCAGTTTCACCAATAAAGTGGATTAGATAATCTGCATAAATTACTGGGTTGTTTACAACCTGTCTGATTGAAGCGATGCTGTCATGTTCCCAGATCACAGCAATTAACTTGTTGGGTAGAAATTTATGACCAAAACTACGAAAGTAAGACCAAAGTTGCATTAAAAAGGAATGTTCTTTTAAGCCTGGATTAAAAGCGGTCGTAATCAGCAGTGAGCAAGTGTTGTGTTGACAAGAAGGTGGCTTCACTAGTGTCAGATCTTTTGCCTCTCTCTAGCCTTTGGCTTCTCTTATAAGATGACAGAGTGTCTGGTTTGGTTCTCATGCACATGCAATCTGCAGTTCCCTGATGTCGCCTCGCCAGATTTCAGAGTATTGAAGCTCAAAATTTTCAAACAGTTATCTCTTGCTGTCGTTTGGAGCTGACGGCAAGTGAAGTCGCCAAGCCCAGCTTTCATCAGAGGACTTCAAATACTTTGTGTTCACTCCTCCTGTCGCATGGCTTACTCTCACTCTTTTTTTTCCTCCTCTTTTTCTCCTGGCTGGAGTTTCAGCCGCGACACCTCAGGAAGCCTTCAGCTGTTGGCGCTCCGCAGCAGCGTGTAGGGCAGCAGCCGAGCAGCCATGTTGGTCACACATGACTGTGTTCGCTTGATGGGGGTTTACTGCCTTGAAAATGCCAAGCAACGTGTCACAGCTAACCTTTTCGGTAAATGTGTGTGTGTGTGTGTGTGTGTGTGCTTCCTGCAAAACAACAAGCTTTCTTTACAGCTTCCCTCGGGGGACTGAAGTCACACAGAGAGTGACAAAGGCTGCTTGGGCGTCTGACAGTGAACTCTGGTTTTTCTCGAAAGAACACGTCTTTAGTGTTTCATTACAGATTTATATTCAAACTGTTGTTTATCTTCTGAAAATTTAGGCTTTTGAAGGCTTTTTTTTCAAGTTACACATCTTCATTTTCTTATGACATTTTCAATCTGCAGCCAAAGACACTCCTATTGAAAGATTTTTTTTTTAAATCCATTTTGATATGACACAAATGAATCAGAGTGAATACTGAATGCAGACAGTAAGAAGGGTCAGCAGGAGCCACTGTGACAAACACACACCCACACACACACACACACACACACACACACACACACAGAAGCAATGAAAAATGGGAATTTTGTCATTTCTTCTTGTATACGCTCCCAAGGCTGTTTGAAGTGTTTACAGTGGCGATGGATGTGGAAATGTCAGGGAAGGTTTGTTTAAATAGCAAAAAAAAAAAAGCTTTGAGTGGCTCTCCTCTGTGGATTCTCCTTGAAAAATGTGCTTTGCGCGTGTTTGTGTCTGTGTTGTCCTTGAGGAGTGTATTGTTTGGGGCATAGGAGGTTGAATGCATGCCAATGACATTAACCTCACAAAATGTGAAATAGTGTTGACACAAACAGGGTGTTTATGCAGAGTTTTAATGTGAGCATGCTCTCTGTGTTCACTTGCTACTGCAGGGGTTGCTTATTTTGTCCTCAGGGCTCTCATGGTATCCTGGTAAGCACAGCCGCCATTAAAGTTACATTCCTAAAGATTTCAGTCCTAGTTGATTTGGTGACACCCATCATTGCCATGGTAACAGCAAGTGCAGATTGATGTGTTCAGACAGAACGGAAAGCTAATTTTTTGTGTGGCACAACTACATACAAAGTCAATGAAAAGACGCGAGTAGATGCGAAACTGGAGGGAAATAATAGAAAGAAGCAGAGTTCATGGTGAGTTCTGTCAGAGGTTGAACTGAACACAAACACACAGACACGATCAGTGTGTCCATTGCTAGCTAGGTTGCAGCTGATGTACAGTTTGCAGTTTGACTGTTTGGGGCAAATAAATACGAATGATCCAGCGGTCAAACTTGTAACGCGAGGTGAATATTAGCTTCTCGTTCTGTCTGAACATAGCTTAATTCCCCCAGAGTGCTCGGGGCAGCAAACGCTTCATGAGCAGCTCCTTTGTCATAAAAAAAAATAAGTCTTGTCAAAAAAGTTTGAAACCGTGACTTGATTTCATGCTGCACATGGTGCGAGTACTTTTCCACACAACAGCAGGTCACAGTGAGAGGAGTTGGAGGTGTGCAGCCTGTCGCTTGCAGCTCTTCATCTAACAGCTCATTGTCTGCTCCTGACTCTTCCATTACTCGCTTTCCTATTTAAACTGACAAAATTCACTGATCCACTGACAAACAATGACTAAAATGATCACTTTCCTGTTGATGAACAGTTGCAGTTCGGTATTTGTATAGCATAATTCATACATGAGGACAATTCAAAGTGCTTTACATAATGCATTAAAATGTTTAAAAAGAGACATAAGCACAGGATAAGTAATAGACTAGAGATGCAGTTATAGAGCAGTAGTAATTTGTAAGTTGCCACAAATACAACAAAGGAAATAAACGTGCAGCAGAGAAACCAATCAGTGACAGGCACAGGAGAACAGTAGTTTTTAACTTAGGGACATTTTCAAACCTATAATTCATTTGCTGTAGTCCAAATCAGTGGGTGAGTTGGTAAACTTGGTTCGGTTTCTTTTCACACAGAGTAAAATCAAGCAAACCAAAATGCATCACTTAAAGCTACATGAGAGCATTGATTCCGCTGATTGGTCAGATGTGTCTGGGGCGGGAGTAAATACATAAACACAGGAAGAAGGTCCTGAAAACGGTCATCTGACCATATACAGCATCCTTTGTTGCACTGGTCCAGGTCTGAACTTGATTCATTGTCCAGCTAGCTGCTAGCATGCAAAGCGCATGCTGGGAAGCTCGCTACGGGAGCCATTTTGCTCAAATTTGCAGAGTACTCCTATTGGTTGGATAGGATAGAGGTCTGATCAACATTCCCACCACAAACTGCTCCAGGGTTCATTTGGGACCAGACCAAGACCACCTCCCTAAAGGGTCTTGGTATATATAAGATATAAGATCATCAGAATGTTGGTTCCATCTGTGTGCAGCATAGCAGCTAAAAGCAGTTTCACTCTGTTTGGTTCTGACTTGAAGTTAACACTCAGGCTGATAGTCATGAAGTAAAAATATAACTCTAATTAAATGCTGCATTGTTTCCTGTTAATACCTCATGTGTGAGTTGGCAGGAATGGCATACTCTAACAAAGCACTCCACTAGGAAGGTAATTGCAGAGTGCAAATATATTTGAATGGCTGTTGCAGAAGAAATGGCCACCATAAATTGTATCAAAACCAGGGTTTGACTTCATGAAAATCTTAAACTTTTACAAGCAAATGAACCATTCTCTACACTGACGTCAGTAACAATGAATGGACATCTAACAAGAAGCCTCAAATACAAATCTGGGAAATTAAAATACCACATTAGTATATTAGCTTTCAGCCCTCATGTGCAGATCTGTTTGACCAGATCTGATGAAGACCTTGAGATGAGATTGAGAATAAAGATCTGGGAAAAAAACATAAACAAAACAAAAAAAACAAACAAAAAAAAACTAGTAAGTGGACCGTTGGTAATGATTGTGAAAAGGGCTAAAAATCGTAGTACTCTCAGCCCTACTAAAGTCATAGGACTTGCCCTGACAGTCTGTCTCAGAAATAAAGATCTCTGAACCACATCATCAATAACACAGAGAGCCACAGAGCTTATTTGGGTCTGTTAGATTCATTTTTGTAGCCTCCACTGGATTATCATTGACGTATTTTATTTAAGTCTTCTTGCTTTTGGCTTATCCAAGTGTCAATGCTGAGAACATGTTCTCAAGGATCCTTCACACGGCAGTTAACTTTGAGCAAAGAGATTATGCTTGTACATTTAGGTAGCCCTGTGGCACATATTCTCCTTCAAGAGGAGGAACATATTGGATAACTTCAGCTGGAAAGAATATAAAGAGAAAACGGTCAATTGAAAGAGATTTTTTTTTCACTGAATTCGTCAGGTTTCATTATATGTTTTTCTGTTTTTTCATTGTATGTTTTATTTTTGTTTGTTTCTGCCATATTCAGTTTTAGCATTTCCAGGTCTGGACCAGATCTGGATGACTGGATTTTTTTTTTTTTGTTTTGTTTTTTTTGTCAGGTATCTAAGTTTCCTTTTCTATTGTTATATTTCCTCTATAGCTCACAGCTTTAAGCCCCTCACTTGTCCAGAGACTGTCCATCACCTGTGTTACTGTAGCTGCCTGTGACCTCTGACCATGTCTTCAGAGGTGTGTGTGTGTGTGGTTAGAAAAAATAGACAGTTTTCCAATGAAGATCAATAAAGTATCACATTACTCCCATCTTTCATCTGACCTTGACTGAATTGCTAGAAAGATTGTCCCAGTTGGATGCACATTATGGAACATAAACCTGCACTAATAAAAAAGAATAGGCTCTTTTTCTCACTGTATCAGCAGCTTTTTGGTAGCAACTCAAATAAAAATACACAATATGCTATTTGTAATTGTACTGTGATTTCGGATATTGGAAAGCTGTTATTTTAAAGGACTCCAGTATTTTATTTCAAAGATCTCTAGTCTGAGAAAACATTGGTACAAAGTCAAAAATATAATAGATACGAAAAAACTAGGATGGAAAATAATTTCTGAACAAAGTGCAGAGTCACGTATCATCAGTATGTCCTAGCTCTCCTTAACTTTCCCAGTATTTCCGATCATGCTTTGCTGTCAATGTCACGTCCTGCCTGGACTTTTTCTGTTATTTTTGGACTCTTTGTGTATTTTGTTCTCTTGAGTTTTCAGTGTTGCATTTATGTTGCCTGGTTTTGTTTTTTTCTCTGTTTCCCTTGTGTGTTCCTCCTGTGTATATGTGCACCTCCTCTCACCTGGCCTTCATCACCTTGATTAGCCCAGCCCTGCTCCTAGTGTCTTCCCCAGTTTACCTGTTCCAAGTCTGCCTGTGTGTTGTGTCACCTGTTGTATGTTTACTTTACTTCCTGTTTTATTTTGAAATATTTTCTCCTTGTGTCTTGTCACCTTTACTTCCTGTGTTTGATTACGTCATGTGTGTCACCCGTGTCTAGTTTGCAATCACACCCTGTGTAGTCCAGTTTTCAGTTTGGTCTTTGTTGAGTCGTCTGCTTTTGTGCTGTGTATGTTCCGAGTGTTTTCCTGAGTTTTTTTCCCCTGTGTTTATGGTCTTTGTTCCTGGTCCCAGTGTCTCCTGTGACTTTTGAGTTCATTCATTAAATATTCAGCATCATATCCAACCTGCCTGCCGTCTCTGCATTTGGATCCACCTGCTCCACTCACCCACCTCCATGACAGTCAAGGAATACAGCTTTCATTCCTCAACAGGTATACTGAATATGAGTCACTTATGCACCATTTTAAAACTTTTTTCTTAAATTACATATGTACATTATATACATGCTTTACCTTCCATCACATATAGCATATTCAGTCACCATATAAGTAGTAAAATGTGATTATATTACTGATTAATCCATTTCCTCCATTTTCTACTGTACATTATTCTTACCTCCTTTATGCAACCCGCCAAGGGTAATATGGCAGAAAAAAAAAAGTATTGGTGATAATCTGTGCCATCAGATTGATAAACAAAGTTAAGCAATCAGCACAAATGAATAAACTGTATGTTTGGATAAATAACCTCAACATAAGCAGATGCTCTGAGAGTTTTTTTGGTCTAGACCACTTGTTCCAAAACTTTTTCACACCACAGCCCCTTCAAAGTAAAGTTTTTTTGTCATGGCACCCCAATCCACCAAACCCCCAGTATATCATGACATGATATTCTCAAACAAACAAACAGAATAAAAACCAACAGGTTCCAAGCAGATCTGTAGATAAATAATTTAATTTAAAATGAACAATGAATACAATTAAATATGTCAGTATGTTATTTCTTTCCTGTGCTTCAATTAAAATGAGCTGATATTTAAGATGTACAACAGGTATTTAATAAAACATGTGAGCTGTTGAGTTGGAGAGAACAGGTCTGACTCTTCTGACAGGATGGCTCTTATCTTGTTTTCATGTTTACCAAAGAAAGGCAACATAACAGAAATATGAATTTGGGAAGGTATAACACCACAGTATATGTGCACCGTCAGTGATGGATATCCAACTTCCACAAGTAGTCAAAACCTGTCTGTGAAGCCGTTAGACGAGTAGTCGGCTCAGATTTAGTCGTCTCTGTGTTGAGATCTGAGATGTTTCGGCGTTTCTTTGAGCTCAGTTTACCGTCTCAAATCTTTTCATCGCTGCTCTGAAGCTCGCTTTTTTTTTCTGACTGCTGAGCTGATGGTTATGCTGATATGTTCAGCGTACAGGAGAAGACGTGTTATAGTATTCCGTTTTGTTTTGGTTTTTTTGTCTGTGCTTATAAAGTGCTTATAAATAACAATATTGGAGGTCTTCTTGTTCCCCTTTCTGTTATCAGGTTATGGTTATCAGAACACAGACTTTAATAATTATGGGTTATTTTAGGTTTATTAATCATTTCAGTGGGTTTATTATTATTATAAATTTTGGGATAAAAAAAAAAGATGGTCAAACAATTTCTGCATGTTTTATTCATCATACAAAAACAGGAAAAAAAAATAAACCAAATAAATAAATAAACACATTAACTAATTGATTAGATAGAACTATGATTTGATTGGCTGCCACCTGCACCGCCACAATGACCGCTGCTACATTAAATTCATGAACTTCTTCTAACAGGCTTTTATAGAATCTATTTAATGAAATATGTAATCCTCTCCACCACTGCAACATCCACTCCCATAAACACACACGCACACACAGAGATACACACACACACACACATAAATTGTAGGAGTGCTTCTTTGAATTCTGATGTTGGCCCTGCTGCTGTGACTGTATGATGGAATGGGAGGAAGGCCAGTAAATTCTCCCTAAGCGCTCATAACCAAGCAACACTGTCACATCAGATGAGTGAGTGAAGCCCTCGTAACTCAGCCTGTCAGCCTCTTTAATGGGCTTAAGCCTGTGTGCGCGAGTGTGTGTGTGTGTGCGTGTGTGTGTGTCAGAGTTACGGTCACGGCTTGCTTGTGTGGGTGCATCTTAACATGTGTGGATGTATTGTCTTTGATGGTTCACCCCAAACTATTATCACTAAGGGAAGAGGAAATGGTGGGGCATTAAAATAGCCATTAGTGCTCATTAAACATCTGTGCTGCTACAGTACACTGTGTTAATGTATTGTACTACCTGAATCACTGCACACACACCACCACACCACCACTCCACCACTCCGCTGTAGTAACAGCTGAGCACCTGTTCACAGCTAGTACTGCTAGGAGACTGCACAGTGGTAATAATACAGATGATAGCAACACTTCATCCTAACCCCTCCACCCCTTATTAACATTTAAAGCTGTATATAAATTACGTTCATTAAAATCAATTATAAAACATTTGCAAAACCTTTTTTTTTTTTTTGTGAATGTTGGATTGCTTACATCCACATTTCTTGTTTCTTGGTGAAAACAAGATCGAGAGTTTACAGCCATGTGTGTAGCCAAGGTCGCAGGTATGTCTAAGTGTCTGGGTTCTAAGAGGATAATGGTGGTGAAGATCCAATGAGCAATGAGAAGATAGTGATGATGGAGATGGAAACCAGGAGGCAGTGGGATGATGATGACCTCGAGCAGCACAGTTCTGTCTGTAGTATAGTCTCAAGAAAAAACAAAAAAAAACAGCTGGAACGTTCAATACACATGCCGTTTGGATGAGTCAGCAGGTCCGTGGTTGTTGTATAACGTCTTTTTTAGCTTCCAAGAATCGCTCCTCATTGATCCTTGTTATGTTTCTACTTGAATCAGAGTGGTTAGACTATTCTCTCCAACTTTCTGCACAAGAGCTACCTGCTAGGCGCTACTATCCTGTTTGTGTCTGTCTCTC
This sequence comes from Thunnus albacares, assembly GCF_914725855.1. Taxonomy (NCBI): domain Eukaryota; kingdom Metazoa; phylum Chordata; class Actinopteri; order Scombriformes; family Scombridae; genus Thunnus; species Thunnus albacares. Next base: position 2,073,543 of record NC_058115.1, read on the forward strand.
TCAGCAAAAAGAGAGAGAAAAACTTGTCAGTCATTTATAATGACTGTTCAGACCTGGCTACACTAGCTTTGAGCTAAACATGCTCCACAAAGAAAGCGCTAATATTCTGATGCTAAGCAGGTATAATCTTTGTGTCTTTTGTTTTGTTGTCATTTAGCCTTTTAGCATGCTAACATTTTCCAATAAGCATAAAGCAGAGGCTAATGGGAATGTCATTAGTTTGGTCATAAATTAAAATACCTAGCAAACTGAAATTTTGACCTGATGGTGGTGCTAAAGGACAAGTCAGAGGATCACTAAAGTTATTAGGGCATATTATCAGGGAATCATGAATATCTGTACACAATTCTGTGACAATCCATTCAGTACATGTTCAGATCCATAAGGTTTGACGTGATGGTGGCGCTAGACGAAAAGTCGATATATCCGCTGGAGACCTTGACCTGTTCCTGTTGCATGAACAACCTCATTTTCTTTCTTTCTTTCTTTCTATTTATAGCTGTTTCATTCTTTGTCATAGACTTTTAAATTTATCTATCATATACTGTGTATATATTTTATCTTACATACACTTCAGATCAACTTTATTTTGAAACAGAAACAGATATTACTGTGAAATAAAGAGATGCAGACAGTAGCTTTGTGTTATAGCCCTACTACATAAATTAGAAGTTTGATTTTTTTTTGTTTTTAAAGGATTAGTGTAGCTTGCGTTCTCATCAGAATACAGCAACACACGATACAATCAACAAGAGGAGCTGAAGTTCAGAAAGTGAAACAGTGGAATCAAATCATTCTTTGAGTCTATTTGAAGCTGGTACCTCCTCACTCTCCTCACCGTGCACACATGAAATAAAACTCTAATTCCTGTTTGGTCCTCACAAGTGAGTGAGGGTGCAGAGGTGTTCTTCTTCTTCTTTTATTTTCCGCTTTTTAAACGGTTTCACATTGAATCTTTTGTACTTCAGCTCAGCGACCTTAGACATGAAAACCTGCCGAGGGATTCTACAACGAGGATGAGAGGAGCGGGGGTGAGGGGGGGGGGCTGACTTGAAACAGGCAGAAGTGAATTTTTAAATAAGTTAACAAAAGTAGAGTTTAAGACAGGAGGCAAAGGACTTACTCTGTGTGTCTGTATGTGTGTGTGTGTGTGTGTGTGTGTATGCATATGTAGAGGAAGCAGAGGAGGCGACAACCTTGATCTAAAGGGAAGAACACATCCTCCACTTCCTGAAAGGCTGGGAGTTCCACGGCAGAACAAAACGCTCGACGGCAAACGTCTTCAAACTCGACTCAATAATTCATTTGTCTGCTTTGAAGTGGTGAGTGCACAGATGGCCCGACCAGTGCTACACACACACACACACACACACACACACACACACACACACACACACACACACACACAAACAAATACATGCAGGTGTAATCACTATACAATACCACACATACACACAGAGATGTATGTGCGACATACCTGAATTTATACCATATGGCCATATACGTGCATATCTCTTTGTTCTTTCACACACACACACACACAGACACACACACACACACACACGCACACACACACACACATATTCATACAGAATCACACAAATCACACAGATCCGCCAATAATGATAAAAACAACTATAGAGAGAGATAATTGGTGACTCTTTCAGTTCCTTTATTTAGAACATATAAGCAGTATACAGCTGCTCCGCCGCTAGCTGTGACAATTATAATATAAAGATAATTACTCAAGTGATAACAGTTGATTGCCATCAGATGTCAATCAAACTGTGACTAGAATGTCAGCTGTCAGCTTAGAAAAAGAGATAGCAAAATGTTTTGGTCTAAGGTAAGTGTTTCACAGTCATCCACAATTCATTTTAGAATAAAACCTGCTTAGAATGAGTTTGTAGTATAGATTTGGGACACAGCTACAGTCTCTGGCGTTAGGTGGTGTAAATGTCCTCCTTGATGTTTCTTGCTTGATGACTGCTGACCCCTTCCAGTCGATGCTCGGAGCGGTTCGCTCTGGTGGGGTAATGGTGTGGAAAGCGAACTGCATAGAATTGACACTGCGTCAGCAAATTTGTAAATGGTTGCAAATCAGGACAGGAAGTCAAAAGTGTTGTGAAGAGGAATATGTTACCAGGTGAAATAGGCTTGGAGAACACAGTTTATTTTACATATTTCATCTTAGATAAGTTCATAGTCATATTCAAATCTACAGTTTCTTTCCGTGTTTTTCCATTTTCTTTTTTTCCCCCACTATTGCAAATAAAGATGTTTTCTTATCTATATATATATATATATATATATATATATATATATATATATATATATATAGGAAAAGACAGAGTGAAGGAGAGCAATACTGTATGAGAATTAGGATGGTTAAAGAGGATTGTTAAGGTAATTAAGGAAAACAGTAATGTGTGAAGAGTGGCAGAGAGGGAGCGTGATGCGACTGGTGGCAGAAGAGGAAATGAGGAGGATGAGATGTGAAGAGGAGAGGTTGTAGAGGAGAGGGAGATAAGTAAGATGGTGACAAAGGAGAAGTGGAATTCTTGCAGGAGAGATGAGGAGTAGACACAAAGGGAAAAAAAACCAACTGGATAAGCTGGATGGTCTCAAATTTGAAACAATACTAAAAAAAAACATGAATAATGCAAATTATACAAAAAATAGTTTATTTTTTATTTTTATTCTGTCAGTATTATTTGTAGTTGGAAACAAAAGAGATTAACATAGCTAATCAAGTGAAAATGATCTTTATACAGAAATATTTAGTACATTTGCATATTTTTGCTTTTCAACTCACATACTGTTTATACAACCTAAGATTCATATATTTCACTTTAAATGTTCAACTTTAACCACGTTAACAGCTGTTGGCATGATTGAACTTAAAGAATTTAAGTTTTCTAAGAGCTGTGTGCAGATTCTTTACAATAGAGGTTTAATAATATACAGACATTTATTTATACCGTAGTAAGTAAATTAATTGTTTTCTAAATTAATAAATTGCAATTTGCATTCTGTGTTAACAATGTCAGTAATTTATCCAGTAAAAATCTCAAACATTTATAGTTGTAGCTGGTCCAGTGTGAGGATTTGCAACTTTTCTGTGTTATACCACTTTGAATGAAATATTTTGAGTTTCTGGTCTGTTGGGTATACTAAATGAGATGTCACTCTGGAAAATGTTGTCTTTTGAAATACTTTGTTATTTTGTCCTTTTTTGACATTTTGTATTTAAATGATTAATTATGATTAATCTACTTTTTTCCTACAAGTTTATCATGCACACAGACGGTGTCTGGTTTCTGCTGTGCACAAGATCATTTTTTGTGTACACCAGACTGCTTCTGGGTTCTGGTCTTAACCAGAATCTGCCTGGTGAGCACAAGCAACTAGCTCATGAGTCAACACAGGATGTTATCTGGTACACAGCAGAAACTTGTGGAAAAAACTCATGTCCCTTTAGGGACTCTATAGTGATCAAATAATGGTGATTGTTTTTTACTTAATTGCTTTCCCATTTGCATTGCAGTGACGAACCAAATTACTGCCTGGATTATGTTCACAGGTAACATTTTTTCAAGTGAATGAAGTGCTACATTTACCGTACAGAAGCTGGACGATGGGTGTGCAAAATGCAGGACATTGACCTCAGAGACTGAAGTTTCCATCCTGAGTCCCATGTGTGGGGTTACATTTAGGCAACAAAAGAACTTTGGTTAAGGTCAGTGAAAGACGTGGTTTCAGGTAAATAAACATGTTTTGTTCTGTATTGAACCAACACCATGATTGTTTCCTAACCTTAACCAAGTGTTGAAAGTTTAATACTGGAAGATCAGATATTTTGGCGGCGGACAGTATCTACATTTTTGTGACTTGCCAGATATATTAATTAATGAGACTGTCCTCCCAAGGAATACAACACAACAGGTTGTAATATGAGACTGTGTCATAATGTGGGAATTTCCCTTGACTGTGGTACCATTGCAGCAACAACCAGTTCTAGGAAACCCCCCTGAAGGAGCCCCAGCTCATTGGATTCTCTGTGACCATCGCAAGTTTGCTTGCACTGACTATGCAAGAGAAGGAGGAATTATCAGAGTGAAGAAAGAAAGAGAAAGAAAGAGGAGGAAGAGAAAAGAAAGCAGATAATGACGGATGATGATAAATGATGATTGATGATAATAAATGGTATAAGCCAAAAAGTTAGTCAGCAAACATACATGATGTCATGTAACATGTAGCCTTGCTAATGTTTTAGGAGTTGGCAAGAACTTAACTATTGCTATCTGGCAAGCTAACAGAATTTAGCTTGCTAGCTATTTCCTAACGATTACTGCTGATAGGAAAAACGCTCTTATGTGTCATTCTGGAGTCACATGGTCAGAACAACATATTTGGTCATTTAATTTGGGGGACTTATTGTTATTAACATTTTCTCAATGTATTGACAAAAAACATGATTTCTGTTGTAATTTAGAAGTATAAAAATGTCATTTCTAGGGGACAGGGTTGACTAGTTTCTTGTGTGAACCAGACACCAGGAACTATCTGTCTTGTGTCTTGTGCATATCACAAACCATCTGCTATGCCTCAATAACTTGTGGAAAAATGTTTTTTCGCTCTTTTTGGGGAAAATAATAATAATAATAATAATTATAATAATAATTTCTGACTGAAATTTACATAACAATTCTTGGGTTTGCAATATTTTGAGGACTGTATATTGAACATATCTTTTCTTTGATGTATTTTTGTAAGAGATACTTCATGATTGTGTGATAATGCAGTTTAAAGAACACTCATTTAATCAGTCTGGTGCTGCTGGTGAATGAGAGATAAGCTGTGAGAAAATCAAAGCCAGAAGAATCAGAAAAGCCAAACATAAATGTGGTGAAAATGTTAACGTGAACCGTCATACACTGTACTTCGTTATTAGACAATTAGTGTTATTTGTGAAGAGCCCTCAGAAGAGATGGTAGAGTTAGATGGAGTGCAGGCATGAGGAGCAGGTGAGGGTACAGTAGATGCTGTGAATCCCTGCTCCTTTTTTGACTAAAACTTGGGTGTATTTGCTGTTCTCTCTCCTCAGCGTCTCTATCTGTCAAGCTATTCATGTAAATGAGCTCTCTATACTCTCTATATTGTCTCTATCATCTGCTCTCTGTCCCAGAACAAGGTGGGATTCCTCCACGGGGATTGAAGCTGCTTCACTTGTCAGCAAACAGGCGGGATCATTGCTTTGTACTGGAGCCCTGTTATCTCTGGCTGTGTGATAAAGAACTCCACAGAGTTTCCCTATCTGGAGGAAGAAGAAAGACAACCCCGAGGTAAGCTCAGATTATGACAAGAATTTATCATCGCCATCGCTCCTATTTACATTGACTTTGTTCCCGCTCGCACACACACTTGCAGCGAGACAAACACGTGCACTCTCTCATTTGGATGCACACGTGTACACGCTGAGCTCAGACCGGCACATCAGGTGGAGAGATTTCAACTTTTATTCAACTTAGTGAAACCTTAGCAAAGGTCTCCAGTACTGCTGCTGAGAATCTTCAATTTCTTACTCATTAACAAAATATAAGAAGAAGGATAATGACAAACTATCATTTTTTACTTTAAACACCCAACTTCCTCTTTAATGTGGTACTTAATGTGATTTATGTATAGTTTTTTGTACTGCATTTAATCTACATGTAAAAAGCTTAAAATGAATACATATAGATTATACATATAATCTGAACATATAGAGTCCCAGAGCCAGAGCTGTTGTTCTGTCCAGTAAAAACATGAAGCTTCACTTTACATTCAGACAAACTAATGTGGCAGCTTCAACGGTTAGATTTCATCTGTGAGATCAACATTTATCTTCCAAAAGGAATTATATCATATATCAAAATGCTGCAGAGACATTGGAGCAAGCGGTAAATCATCACAGAGCTGCACAGATCAGTTCATCGGATCATGCTCTCCCCGGGATGACGACGCAGGACTCTGGCTGCTGCTGCAAGATGACCGGCTGCTCTCACATTGACATTGAAAAACACATCATAATGCAAAAATAAAAAAATAAAATAAGATAATAAGATTGTCATTTTTTAAATCCAAGTGTTTCAATGCCAGTGTTTCCTTTTTCAGTTCAGGTTTTGGTTTCAATGCCAAAATGTAACTGTTGCTGTTCTGGTCCCATAGAAACTAATATTCTGATCAATGTTTGCTTTTGTCTGAGTGTCACCACTTCCTGTATCCGTCATTTACAATTAAAAGCCCGATGGTGTAACTTCATCAGTGGGCCGAGTGACACTATTTCCTGTATCTGTCATTTCATATTAAAAGCCCTCTGGCATTTCATACACGGTCCAGCCATATAATATCTTTTTAGATATTATTCATAGTGTTCATAATACACAATCACAATGTAGGATCAAAATCTACATGCCTCAACACAATGTCACAGCTTCCTCATGGTTTTAAATCAGTGAATCTTAGAACCATGCTGTAAGTGAATGTTCCTTTTCTGATTCACCAACTATCATTTGGATTTTACGTAGAATAAAACACATGACTTGTTTTCCCAATTTGGATACATGTTAAAGATGTTGGTGCTCTAGGGTTGCTCTGTGAGCAAAATTACATATCATGCAGTCAGTGTCATCCACCTGCTATTTGATGAATATACACTTTGAATAAATTATAGAATGATTAATATTACACTGTGTGTCTATGGGAAGCCTGTAAACATTTTTTTTTTTTGTGCGCAAATATCAATCTGCACCATCAGTCTGCAAACTTTTGGTATCAGCCATCATGAAAGCGTATTAGCAAAATCTGCTTTCATGTACACACAGTCACAGAAAACTACCACAAACCAAACAACCAGGGGAATCAATGTTATACACATATTAACACACTCTTACTCTCCATATAGCCAACAGAGACCATCTCCAAATGTCAGCGAGGACCCAACAGGGCAGCAGCTCTATTCACCCATTATTATCCTCCTTTTTCCCACAATCCTCAGGGGCCTCGGCCTGGCCACCTGGCAGGAGTTTCTATGTTAGAAGAATGTCAGACAGAAAACAGTGACCTTCTTCAGTCTCAGCGCAGCATAATGCCTACCAGACCAGGGAAGGAGGGATTTTTTTTTACCTTCAAAGCCATCACTGTTATGTATATGAGGTCTATTGATACGGACCTGATGCAGAGAAACAACTCTCACACCTGTTTCTCTTTTAAGATAAATCTGCTTTTATTCTGGCACTGTCAACTCCTTCCTCCCCTCCTTTTTTTTCCAAACCTTTAAAGCAGGTAATCTTGACAGCAGATCTGTTTTTATTTGACGTTATCGGTCGGGGTGAAAACAGGCAGTGTGACCCACAAGGTGAGGATCAAAGAAGGGTTCAGCTGAGAGAGAAAGATGGAGGAAAAGTGGGAGCTTGAGTAGAAAAAAAAAATCAGCATAAGCTAACTCACTTTCTCCAACTCTGCCTTTTATTCTGACATTTTTCCTGGAATATTAAGACATCTTAGTAATTTCGCTGAAATATTCTGCTCTCTCCGTGCAGTTATTGATGTATCGCAGTCTGTTTTCATTGTAGCCTGGAGTAAAAGCGCAGCACCCTCTCAGTCATGCTCTCAGTGGATTTATCACGGAGATACGCCGGGCTTTTGAAATGACTGTAAATCATGGCGGAGCTTTTCCAATATCCTGTGTCTCATGCAGAGCAGGAGAGAGCTGGGCATAATCATCTAGTTTGTGGAGGGTTTGAAGGATGATTAGGATGTTAAAGGCTTTCTTTTAGATCAGCGTGTACAGTTCGTTTAGTGCCGGCTTTGCCGCGGAGAGCTTAACTCAGACAAAAGAGGCCCATACGTGCACACACATGCACAAGTTGATTGGACAATCAAATAGACTGGGTGTTGGGCTGTTTGTTCTGCTTGGGTTGGTACAGTAGGCCAGCAATCACTTGGCTGTAAGAGCAGCATCAGTCCCTGCTACGCACTAATGGCTCCTCTAGCAAGCTGACATTACACAGTCTAATTACTGAGAGGGAAGGAGGGAAAACTTCACAACTAGCCACCACAGCTGTTAATGTTACCATTAAGTCCAGCAGGTTGTCATCCATATTAGTTCTTGCCACATAACCAGCCCCAGTTTTTGCCTCATCATGTAGTCATTGTTTTTATGTTCTGCACTGATAAATATTTTCTTGTCACAGAATTATCTTTTGATATTCTGTTTCGTAACGTCAGCATTGACCCTACTAACAAGCACTGTGTGTCCAAGTACTGTATATATATATTTGTATATATATTTGTCACATGTACCCCTAAAACCCTGCCGTCAAGTTCCAAATGTGTTCATATTCATTTGAATGGTTTTAAACTGGAAGCTACTGAACTCTGTTAATTATATGGAAAAAAGTGGAGAAGCCTATTGTTAGCCTACAATAGCATTTTCATATACTTTAACTGTCAATTACTATAATATTTACCTATTTTAACTATTTATTGAATACCTTTAGCTATGTTACTATTTCAACAGTTTAGCCTTATAACTTTGCTATATATTTCAACAATTTATCTGTTATCTGTTTCATCCATCTATCCATTACTTATAGCTAACTGTAACTATAACCGGTTTTCATGTGCTCTCAATTGCAGCACATGTGCATGGTGTTACAGCTGACTGAGTATATGGATATGTTTTTAAAATTAAATTGCAATTTCTATTTTTTTTTTCATATCAATTAGCTCTACAATCTTTCCATGTACCACCTGTCAACTGCAGAAGTAGCCTACCCCTTGGGAATCATTGCAGCACCAAATGTGTGCTAATCCACCGCTGAAAATAGTCCCCCAACAAATAGTGCCTCCTGTTTGAGTTAAATTTATGTCTTTAGTAGGAACCAGTGGGCTTGGAGCTGATGGCCACAGACATGGTAATGAAGTTAGAAAGAGGACTTGGATTGGGTCTCATGAAATTTGTTTACAATAAGGAAATAGAATAATGCAACTCTAGTACATTCTTATTGCATTTTCATGTGGTCATGTACATTTTAAAGTATTGCTTTAAATGATTATATGTATATATATATATATATATATATATATATATATATATATATATATATATATATATATATATATATATATATATATATATATGACCTCTTCTGGTCACCACCCGCGAACAAAACCTCCAAATCCTTCTTTTCTTCGCCATCACAACAAAAAAAAAGACACATATATGCTACAAAAATACACTTACTCTCTCAATATCTGAATCTGAATCTCTCAACTTTCTCTCAATCTCTCTGACTTTGACCTACCTCTCCGCTCTATTCCACCACGCCACCCTGCGACGTCATTACATTTTACCCAGTTTTACACCTGTCACACGTAACATAATATAATGGCGTCATCATCTTCCAACACAAGCGTACAACATGATTGCGTAAAAGATGACAGCCTTAGCTTTCAGCTGCAAAAAGAATGAAAGCTCTAGCTGTTATGGTTTTTATTTTAGATCTATTTGAATTAGACTATGTAAACAACGACCCCCCGCGGCCAGTCTAGGGCCACCCCCAGGACGTCCGTTTTCAAAGGGTTAAAACCATTTAACGCACACCTACAAGTTGATTATCCCACTTACACCATGGTCATTTGCCAACAATATAAAATAAAAGCATTTGCATAATTAATAATAATAATTAATAATTATAAAAGTCAATAGGTTATGAAGCTTTCTGTTGTCAGGACAGCTTGCCACACTGTTCTGTACTCATGTAAGGTGTTACTAAGCATAACTGCAGAGTATGTCTCCAAATCAGTGTTCTTCTGTTTTTGGCACAGAAAGTCTCCCAGTATATTGCCAATTTTGTTGCCTTTTTGTATTAATCTGATCCTTCTCTTACTTTATCATTTGAAGCACTTCAGGTGTCACTTCCTCGTGCTGTTTTTCCACTTGGTTTCTTTCTTATCTTCTCCATTTCTTTGTCCTCTGCTGCATCCCATTCTCCAAAACCTCTTCAACAGAGCCACATCTTCTTTAAACTAGCAAGAGACACTTGTCTCTCATGTGCAATAACCAAAATGGTTATGCCACTGGCAGAAAACTGCTTTCATTTAGGACACCATTGCTCATAGTAAGAAGCTGGTTGAGAAAATATTTTCAGGGCCTCTAATGTAAAGCATACTGATTTTTAATGAAATGTGCCTTACCTAAAGTTTAATAGCTGCTCTGATAAGCCTCCAGCAGTGATAAAATTTTAGGATCGGTTTGATGTTAGAACCTGTATAATGATGAGTCATTTCCCAAAGGTCATGTCTTGTGTTTTATACGTCAGAGACGAGGCTACAACACTCCATGATTATGATGATGATGATGATGACGTGCTGTTAGTAGCTCCTCTCAGCTTTTACACTGTTGAACAGACATATTCTCCCTCCTAACAGCAAGATCAATGTTTCTAACGCTACTCTTCCCAGCAATATATACATCATCTGATGCCATTTACGTCAATTATACATCATCATACTGCAAATGAATTTATATTAGGTAACACTCATGAGAATGCTTCATAATGGAGTGAACACAAATGACATATGCAGATGTATGGAAGTGGAGTGGTCATAATCAAATATCTAGATAGCTTGGACATATCATTAGTAATGATCATGGGCCTTGCGAGACCTCATCAATAGATGATATCACTGATGTAATAAAATAAAATAAAAAAAAACACCTCAGACATTGCCGTGGGCATGGCCCTGGAAGCAGCTTTTATCAGTTAGCTCACAGAAGATGTGAAGTGTTGGATGTGTGATTTCTGACAGGTTTTGAAAGGTTTTGATTGAAGCAGGACTTTGATGTTTAAGCCAGGACGCTCGCTTATGTTTATTCTGGAAAACTGTTTTGTCAGTAATTAGACCGAATGCACTGTCTGTCCTCAGTGACGGGGAGATAGTGTAATTGAGCCGTAGAAAAGCCTCTAATATTTAACTCCCAGATACTCCACTGACGGCGCTGACAACGTAATTAGAAATTCATTTCGAAGTGCTGGAGATTGTACGCACCTTTTTTTGGGGTGTGAGAGTTGGTGCAGGAGTTGGGAGTGTGTTTCACTGCTTTTTTTTTTTAAATGTGAGCTTAAGGAGTCTGTAAAATCCATTGAGGCCCTCCACATGGCCAGGGTAACAGCCCTGATTAGAGAAGGTCCTCCACACCCAATTTTATATATTCATTACAGCCAGTGCTTCCATCAGTACAGACTTAAGTAATTAGTAATTAAGTGTGATGTGTTGACAGGATTATATTGTATTGTTTTGATCTAATCTTTTTATTTGATAATGGAAAGTTATTTTTTATATTTGTATTGTGACTAGTGAGGCAGAGAGTGAGAGTGTGAAGGTCAGGGTGGTGGATGGGCGAGTAACACATTGGACTCTAGTGCAGCAATGCAGTAGAGAGAGTTAACATCCCTTTAAAAACCTGTACTTAACCTGCAGTTAGCCTTTTGTTAAAACTGTAACCATGTTCTTTTTCTCAAAGATCTGGTATTATGGCCTTTTTGACTCATTTTTATAAATTTTGAGTCTATTTTAAACATATCTGTGATATTTTATTCGCCAGAAGTTGTTTAGATTTCTCTAAATCCATCTTTCCTTGCAGTCCAAATTCCCCTCTGTCCTCCAGCAGGCTGATTTTTTAAGCTATTTACATAAAGTTGCCATTAGTAGTCTAATGAAAGTTCCCTTACACTGCATCTTTACCTGGAGTAATGGCTGTAGCTGGAGACATAAGACAGTTTATAGAGGTCTATGAAGCGGAGTCTGATCCTGAATGAAGGGAGGAACTGGCTGTTGCACATTTGAGACTTCAACAGCATGTTTCAGAATGGCAACATCATGTCTAAGTTTCCTAACAAAGTAGCCAGAAGTTGCTAGCTTAGCTTTAGTACATTTCCAGTGTCCTGCTTTGCTCGTCATCTGGCTGAAATGCAAACTCTGGCTACAGAAGTTACGTATGGACTCAGCGTAGTGCTGGGCGGTGAAGGCCTTGTGGTAAAGCTTCCTGCATTTCATACGACTGTAGGGGGTCCAACCTCAATGCCACTTGCTCTTGAGCCACGAATTTCAAAATTTCAAAAGACTTAAAAAGACAGGAGACAGAAATGAGTAATTTTACAGCACAGGAGGCCCCACCATCACCTTAATCCATCCCAAAGCTCAGTTTTCTTGTTTTCCACCATACCAACCCTTTAACCAACACCTTAATCGCCTAAAACTAACCACACCTTATCTTCCTCAACCCTAAATATACAATAGTTTTTATTTTAGTTTTTTTTTTAATCTTTTGGGAGATTTTTGGGTCTGGATCTTTTGTCCATCAGATGATGCACACTTACAGAAGAGTACATGCAGCATGAGGAGGATTTAGAAATAGAAGAAAGCGTGTGTGTACGTGTGCACTTTTCTGTGGACAAAGTCAACATGAGGCTTATTGTATGTCCGCAGAAGAAAATGAAATCCCTGTCCAGACAATAGCTCCCAGTGGGCGTCATGGCGGCTGGAGATACAACTGCCCTCCTACAACAAAGAGAGAAGACGAGGAGGAGAGGAAGGAGAGGTCCCCTGAGTTAAGGATGTTTTCAATTTTAGAGAGACGTGATTTCAACCCAACAGCCTGAAGCTTTCAGTCAAAATGACAAGAAGCTGTGTTTGTGTGTGTGTATCGGCACACATCTCACACACACACACACACACCCACACACACAGAGGCAAAAGAACCATTTAATCAATCTCTTTGCCAGGCGTCAAGCCTGCACACTCATATACATCAGGTGTGGCATGTGCATACTTCATATCGCCCACCGCGATAGATTTATCATCCGAGGTGAGCCCATGCTTCATATCCCTCCCCCAGCCATCGATCGGCCAGACGCCTGTTGCCCTGAACTTCCACTGAGAGCCACTTCATCTGAAGATGGAAGTCAGGAGCTTGTCACCCTGACCCACTGGTTGTGAGAGAGATCAGCCAGCACAATGAAAGCGATTTTCTACAGCTGCTCGCACACTTCCTCCTCTCACTCGCTGCTGTGATGTGTTAGATGGATTTGATTGTTTCTCAGACATGTTTATTTTCTCCAGGTGTCTTGTTGTTTTTTGTTACTGTGTAGAATCTCTGTTCTTTGTATCTAAAAGACGCCATAAAACACATGCTTGCCTACTCTGCTTTTGCTGCTACAGCTTTAGGTCTGATATGACAGGAAGCTTATGGTGGCTAATGTTAACTAACGTTAGATAGATACTGCTGTGTACCTGACCTGAGTCAGTTTCCTGGCTTTTTCAGCCTTCTCTATGTGCTACTGTCCTTTGTCTAGTATGTCACAGTGTAAAAATTTCAGTAGTTTTAGTATAAAAATAAAACAATGAGTGAACACAGCGTACCTCACCAGGAGACATTATTACCTTTCAGTTCCCAGGATTCTCTTGAGTCAGTTGCTTAAGGGTATGTAGTCTCCAACAGTTGTGCAGAGGCTTGGCAACACAGCATGTAAGATTGCATCAGCGCATCAGCCACTTTTAGCTAGCATGATAGCGACAACTTTCTCTACAGGGGGAGTCATACCGGTGGAGGACCCACCCGCATGATTCTGAGCTGGAAGATCACAGAGGTCCCGAGCCTCACCTGCTGTAGTTTGATCTGAGAGCACAGGAGATGTCAGAGAATGGTACAAGACATGTGTTGCCTCTCCTCAGCTGCGGTGGTGATAGTTTCATTAGTCATTAGCCATTTTTAATTATATTCACTTCCAAAACATTTTGGTATTAGCTACTCCAACTACTTGTATTCTCTGTGGAAAGGAGAGGGTAAGCTAATATTCTGCTTTTTTATTCGTGCTGCATCAATAATTACCACAGCTGTGGAGATCAACGGACAGTACCTCAGAGAGATGACTACATCATGTTTGATAAGGGGCCACAGAATTCATCTTAACTGACTATTCAACTGTAAAGAGATACATAGAAGCTGTTTTGAAGTGTTTTTTTGCACACAATATTTGAATTGTTGGAAAAATGACATTATTACTATACTATAATAAATGGTAAATGGACTGCATTTACATAGCACCACTCAAAGCACTTTACACTACATGTCAGCATTCACTCATTAACACACATACACTGATGGCAGAGGCTGCCATGCAAAGTGCCAACCTGCTCGTCAGGAGGAGTTTCTATTGCTCATTCATCCACCAATAAGAATCCCTGCAGCAAAATAATAGAGTAAAAATTATCATATTAAAACCAGTGAAATGTTTATCAGTGACATGCTGAAACATAGTTATCGGATCAGCAAGCTGACTCCGTAATGTCAGTTAAGGAAATATATCAAGCTTATATCAGTATATATCAGTCTTATAATACATCAGTGGTCACTTTCCTGTTCAGTAATTGCTACACTGGTTGTTGTTCAGGAAAAGTAGTCACTTTTCTCAACTTCTTATTATGAGTGATTGGGTTTTACCTGAACACACAATTTTATAAAAGATTTCTGTATTTGTGTTTTTGCCTGAGCTCTTCTTACTGGTTGACAGTAGGTGGGTTTCAGTTGGAAGAAATACATTTTATAAATCAGTCATGACTGAGCAACATTTGAATTGTGATTAACAGTTGTTGGAGTGCTTATGTTGCCAGCACTGTCAGTCAAATCTTGTCAAACCACACCCACGCAGTCCTAATGAAGCAGTTTACGAGTTTTTAACTGTCAAATGTAAAAAATAATAATCAGGCATTGTTTGTTTTTTTTCTAAACTTTAACACCATAACCCCGAGGAAGTTTTTCAATTGTATGTTACTATGTTTTAATTAAATATTCATATCCCTGAGTCTTTGACTTTTCCTAGAACAGTGCTATGTAGCACCACCTATTGTTAAAAATAGTGAAGATGAATCCAGACAGGCATTTATACCTGTAAACACCACCAGGTAAACTTTACCCCCATATGAAATGCATTTATTTATTAGCAGTTTATGTTTAAACATTTTAAGTTGCTAGGCAATGGTATTTGTTGGAGTGTGTGATCTAACAACTACATCAAGTCATAATTAAATGGTAAAAAGAGCAGAAGAGAATGACCTGCAAAAACACCTTCAATAATCACCTGAAGTGCAGGAGAGCTGTGTGGAAAATAAACAGTCAAGGTGCTGAATGTCTGCTCAAAGTGTGTTTGAGAGACATGTGTTCAAATGAAGATGGTTTATTCTGCTCACAAATGTTCATTTTGTGTAAAACTTATTTTTAATTCATTGATTATTCATCATTTTTTTTTTGCCATGTGACTCTGTTCTCATGAACCGAACACCAAAACAGAAATATATATTTGCGTTATGATGTTATAAATTTAAAAAAGCTTTAATGGTTACCTCAAGTCTCTTGGTGATGTTCTCTTATTCACACATTGTTAAAATGCCTAAATTAATCATTAATTAGGTGAAATGACTTTGTCATGTGGATTTTGTTGTGACATTAAATCACCCATAAGTGTGGTGGTTATTTATTTTTATTATTATGGTTCGTTATTGTCCATTTGAGGTATTTAGGCTACTTTGGTAATTTAAATAACATGAGTTATTTCATTATGTGATGAATGTGGTTTTATAATAATATCACACCACCCAAACATGCAAATATTTCCTTTTAATGTCCATTTTCAGTGTCATTTTAGACTGACAGACTGACGGCCATGCAAAGCCATTAGTGCTTACATTATAAAACAACAGGACCAAAACATAGATGATTAAACAAACTCATTTCATGACTTTAGAGATTCCTTTGTGAAGACAAAGCTTTAATACAATGACAGAGTACATTTTTTAGTATTAGAAATGTGGTAGCCAGGTGCACAGGTAAATTTTACCTGTTGGTGGTTTTAGGTATATAGTGACCCCTGGTGGTCTTAGTGTTAAATTATATTCTTACTGTGTTGTATTGTGAATATTTAACATACAGAGAAATACTAAAGATTTGAAATCAAGTTTTTAGGGTTTTATGGGCATAATTAGAATATTGTCTTAAAGTTCAAGCTCAAGAAAACGATGTAATTAGGGAGTCAAGTGTCAGCAAAATCTGAAAAATCCATTATTAATGCAATGCATCTTAACTTTGTGACTTGAACTTCCCCCTGGTTCCATAGGTCAGAAGTTTGTACTCTAATGAGCAAGACCGCTCACACAGTTAACAGTAAACAGATATTAGCTAAAAGAATTTAATTATGAATAGGAGTTTCAGTATTGTATGTATTTATATCAATCATCAAACCAGAGAAGCATAATTTCAGCCCTCCGTCTACACAGGATGCATTCGAGCACGGTATCTAGTGTAGGTCACTTGCGTTCTAAGCAGTACTCAGAGCCTGATAGGCATGTACTCGGTACTAATGCGTGAAATGTACGATAATAGACCTGAAGCATAAAAATACACTTACACAATGTGTGTTGTTGGAGGTTCAGCCATTGTGGGGGAGTGTGTGGCACTGCTGTTTAGTAGACTCCTTTGGATTCATCTCTTAAGTTTTAATTAGTCCCTTCCTTTGCAGAGAAGATTTCCCACAAGTGTCCATATGGGCACTAGAATTTAATTTGGACAAATAGCGAGCATGTACAGCATCTCAAGCGTTAGGGATGGGGCTCTGTTCAGTGCTGCAGTGAAAGGCCATTGCATGTTTTAAATTTGAAAGACTACAGGGTGTATTGTGACATTTCAGAGCATGATTCAAGCATTTCTAGATTAAATCAAATTACATATCAAACAGATGTCAAGTACATATTGTTTCATCACTGATAGAGACTAAATCACTGGATGATGCCATCTTTTGAATAATGTAACATGTTCCTGAAGTGCAAATGGCTTCATGTTACAACATGTTACTGTAGCCAACACCAACCCCATGTGAGTGAAGAGGTGACATACAGTCTGTCCTCTATATGCTGGTAACATGCAGAGTCAATCTATAGGCCTCGTCCTCCTTCTGCTCCCGCTGCTCTTAAAGGAAATGAGCAGATGCATCAAAGCCAATGTTACCCAGTGCTCACACAAAGACACACTAAACCACAGATTCCAAGTCAATATGTCAGGTTTATTTGAAAAGTCCCGGATCACGTTCAATGGACTCCATACCGCGTGTTTCCCAAATGTATCTTTGTGACCAAAGATGTGGTCGGTTCAGTAAATGGAAAAGTACATAACCAGCAGCTTTTTTTTAACCAGACTACTGGATGTTTTTCCCCCTAAAGTAAATTATCATGATATCATTGATATATTTTTCTTTCTTTTTGAACAACAGTAAAAATAAAAGTGTTGTTATGTTATAGAAGAACATATAAGCTACATAATGCAAGTTAAAGAGTAACTACACACTCAAATTCTGCTAACTCCCTCCATCCCTGCATATTTAAAAAGTGCAACGGGGGTGGGGGGAGGGGGGTGGGGGGTGGTTGTCATACTGTAGATTGAGAGCTCTGAATATAGCACATTTATCAGCAGGCTCATGTGTTGTGTTTTCTGCCATTCCACCATCTCTTATCAGGCTTACTAACGCTACCAACAGCTCTGTGAGAGGTACCGACTGAAACTACAATTAGTCAGTGTTCTGATATTTATACTTGGCGCGGCAGCTGATATAAGAAATACACCTCGGAGTCTTGCCTATCTTGTCATTTTCAAATCCAAGCAGACAAATAACATGCTGCTGCTGAACTCCATTCAGAAAACAAGCATTTTAAAAGTTGTTTGCTTGTCATCTTGTGGACAGACCTGACAAAGAAAGAAAGAATACAGACTTTTTACAAATCGGCATCATGATGTAGTTATTTCTGCATCCTTTATTTATTGCAATTAAATCACAGCAAAATCTAAGCGTATTTTAGGTTCATATCACTTTAAGGTCTGTAGTTGTCGTCTGGGAAGTGCAAAACTTGAGTTGATAATGTATCTCTCAGTGTCTACAGATAAGTGTTGGCTGTTGTTAGCAGGAGGACTGAGTCGTCATGATGACAGGCGGGCTGAGCTTCAGTAACATCACCGCGCTAGCTCCCATTGTCGGTGTGGGGACTAGTCAGTACCTGACATTTGTCGCTGGCAGTTTGGGGAGAATAAATACAAATGATCCTGCGGCCAAACTTGCGAAGTGAAAATTTGCCTCATGTTTGGTGTGAACATAACATTAATGCTCTAAATGGGACATGGAAACACCTTTACTGAGTAAGTTCTGACGTAGCAAACATTTAACTCACATGACTGATGAGCTGTTTCTGCTGTCGGCATCTTCCCAGATATTCCCATAATGTGCAAAAACATAGCCAATGTAGCCAGGTTAAAAATACCATACATTGTAATAAAGTTTATGTTAAGTTAAATAATTAAGGTTAAAAGATACATCATAAATACGGTTAAAAACAGCTATTTCCTAAAAGATTAAAAGGTTCAATGGAATAAATAAGTTAAAAATATGCAGATGTATCGTTATAAATATTCGTTTTATTTTGAAGAGTTCATGGTCGTAAAAGGAAGTAGTATTCCAGAGTAAGTTTAATACTGGTCATTCATTGGTTGAAGTGGGTTGGATCCATAGATGTATAATAAGAACCGGATAGGGCGCCGCCGCTCAGTGGCCACTATTGCAGCGAAAAATCCCCCTGCAGCCCAAAAATGATTTTCCCCATAGATCATCACTGTAGAAGAGACGACAGTAAAACTGTTGACAGGACCCCTCGAACTGCAAACAATTATGATTCTTTCTATATGAACTTTTGAGCCATGGAGGTTTTATGTTTGTAAAACTTTCCTCGAGCCGAGAAAAGCGATTTAAAAATCCGTGACGTCATCACAATGTAAAGTCTATTGGCCGAGCGGGAGCTCGTGGGCGGGGCACACAGGTGTGGAGAGAGAACGAGAAAGAGAGAAAAGTAGAGTGTGAGTAAAAGTCCTGTAACTTGACGGACTGAGTAGCGATGTATGCGCAGTGTTCACAAACAAATGTGTAGCTGGTGTCTGAGATTATCTAACAGTCTATGCCAGAATACTCATGCTACATATTTTCTACGAGCAGCTGAAGATACTTCTACTCATAGTATGTTGTGCAGTTGTTCAAGTTTGTTTGTTTGTTAGCTCATTAGCCGAACGTGTGTTGTTAGCATTCATTAGCAAAGTGAACACACGAGTGATTTATTAGCATTAATTAGCACAGTCAATGGACTTATAGCCACCGTGTAGCTAACCCAGTTTATGCTAAAGGATTTAGTTCATCGTTTTCGACGTGGAAACCCTGAGGATTATCGGACAGTGCTATGAGCTACTAAGTCAATGTTCAGAGAGACTTTTCACTACATGGGCAGGACCAGCCATCTTTGGACTTCAGCGTGTATCCTGTTCCTTCCCGGAGACCGAGGCTGGTGTAAACTGTATCCTGTTCCCTCCCGGAGACCGAGGCTGGTGTAAACTGCATCCTGTTCCCTCCCGGAGACCGAGGCTGGTGTAAACTGTATCCTGTTCCCTCGCGGAGACCGAGGCTGGTGTAAACTGTATCCTGTTCCCTCGCGGAGACCGAGGCTGGTAGAAACTGCTGATTGGAGTCAGACGTCATGACCAAGGTACCGCATTTTATTTTGTTGCTGTTTTGAGTTAAGCGGCCAAATAGTTTTGGGCCTCTCTGTTCACATGCATCGAATCAGGCCTGCAACGGGGGGTTTATTTTCTTTTATTTAAATACCTGCCGGTGTGTGTGTGTGCGCGCGCTTAGTGAATGTGAGTCTTTGAGCATATTGTTTACATTTGAAGAGAGTTATTGCCATAACTCCAGTTATTGGAAGAGACTCTTATTTAGTTGCATATATGGGAAATTGGCAAAAGTAAAAAAAAGAGAAGTTCATTATTTCTAAAACTAATTCCAGTGTGATGTTTGGTTATTTCTTTCACTAGAGGTATTTAACAGTGGATATCAGTGACAGCTTTGTTTAAAGGAGTGATACACCTGTTTCATTGTAGTAGTCTAATTCATCAAGTAGATTACCTTGCATAGATTTAATACAAGGGTTAAGTAAAACAGAGCCTAATAATAATTACAGTTCATTAACAGTGAATAAAGGGACCCAAGACAAATACAAAAGTATATATAAACAAAAGAGAAACATTTAAGTATTTTATATTTATTGCACATTAAGTTAGTTGATTTTAAGAACTCAGGGCTCCTCTCTGATTAGACGAGAGATAAGTGTGCTACATCAATACTAGCTAACATGAAAGAACAATTACAACTTGCACAATTGAAACAAATTCATGAAGATTTTCCTCTCGTAGAGAAAGCGACTGGTTTTGTTTCCGGTTCACAACCTCTACTTCTTCTACTCTGTTTATTACAGCTATGCATAACAGCCTATACCACCAACTCCTGACGAAACTACACTTTGCATAGCCTAGTTTATTGCTCCAAACCAGCTGATGTTCACTTAAAATTCACTTCACAATTAGATGGAAACATGGCTAGTGGCACAAATGATATTTTATGCTATTTTCAAGGTATTTAATACACAATTTTCAGCATAAATGAACCATCGTTGCCGTGTTATTTTCACCACACTGACTGGAAGCCAGCAAAGAGTGTTGCACACACTGAACAAACTATCTGAATAGTATCAGCCCAAATGTGCACATGTCAGTGCGTGTAAGACCCATGTAACTTTATGCAATCTGATTCAATCCCTAAAAAGATGTGGATAGTGCAAGACAAATGTAATATTTGCTGTGTCACTGAGGCTCAGGCCTTAGTGTCAAAGAGCAATTTTGATGGATCATTTATTTATTTAGTTTCCAAACAGAATTCCACCCAAAGGCTGTCTGATATCAGAGCTGACAAGACTGCCATGAATGTGCCTTTTCAGATAGAGGAGACCAGTAGAGGCTGTTTGAACTAGTTAAGCCCTGAGCACTGTAATGTGGCAAACTCACTATCAGTCAGATGTGAATTACTCATGAAACATTGATTTCTCTCTCGACTTTCTGCTGATCGACAGGGGATATTTGGGTTTTTAACTTGAACGAGTCGCTGTCGGGGAGCTACACGTGGCTTTTGAAAGGAAAATGAAAATTCACATTTCCTAAACCCTCCCTACGTGTCCCTTTAGTGCGTCTGTCCCTCCCGTCCACACTGAATAGCATCCTCCCCTGACAATAATCAAAGGTCTGTGTCGACAGATATCAGTTCCCTCCTCGGAGAGCCTCAGACAACTCGCTTGTTTTATGTGTGTTTTCAATCCTCTGCAGGAGGGGAAATAAAGCTTCACATCCTTAACCAGTGAAGACTGGATCAGGGAGCAGTTGTGTTCCCAGGTAGGCAGTCGAGCCCAGCTGATAAATCATTTTTTCAGCAAATTTTACTTACTTATAAATTTATTACAGATACATTATCAATATGACCATATTCTGTTTGGGCCTTCTTGCACTGGTTCCCTGTAGCCTTCAGGATTGCCACTTTTATTACTTGTTTTGAAGGCACAGATCGGACTTGACCTACTCTACATTGCCAATCCTCTCACTCCTTACTCTCCGGCTCATAGCCTGAGGTCTGCTGACCAGTTGCTACTGACTGTCTGCAGCTCCAGGCTGGAGACAGACAGTCACAGGGTGTTTGTAGTCAGAGGTCCTCTGGAAAAACCCTCCACTGGAAATTAGATGAGCTTTTAATTAGTTACACTGGCTTTTAATTCTATTATTTTTTTTATTAAACTATTTTCTCTTTTCATCTTATTATTTACCATGTATTGCATATGCTCCCATGAGTGTTGATTTTCTCATGTCTGTAAAGCTCTTTTTTCAACTTGTTTTTGAAAAGTGCGGTAATGGTTATTATTAGCATTATTATCATTTTTATTATTAGCGTATGTTGGCTGTAAGCAACAAGAAACACACACTACAGAAACATCAAAGATGTGTTTAAGGTCATTAAGAAAGGGTTAGTCCACCAGAGAGCACTGACAACACTGTTAAATGTCCCTCTCACTATAGACTTACTCTGTCCCTCTCACTATAGACTTACTCTGTCCCTCTCACTATAGACTTACTCTGTCCCTCTCACTATAGACTTACTCTGTCCCTCTCACTATAGACTTACTCTGTCCCTCTCACTATAGACCTACTCTGTCCCTCTCACTATAGACCTACTCTGTCCCTCTCACTATAGACTTACTCTGTCCCTCTCACTATAGACCTACTCTGTCCCTCTCACTATAGACCTACTCTGTCCCTCTCACTATAGACCTACTCTGTCCCTCTCACTATAGACTTACTCTGTCCCTCTCACTATAGACCTACTCTGTCCCTCTCACTATAGACTTACTCTGTCCCTCTCACTATAGACTTACTCTGTCCCTCTCACTATAGACTTACTCTGTCCCTCTCACTATAGACCTACTCTGTCCCTCTCACTATAGACTTACTCTGTCCCTCTCACTATAGACCTACTCTGTCCCTCTCACTATAGACTTACTCTCACTATAGACCTACTCTGTCCCTCTCACTATAGACCTACTCTGTCCCTCTCACTATAGACTTACTCTCACTATAGACCTACTCTGTCCCTCTCACTATAGACCTACTCTGTCCCTCTCACTATAGACCTACTCTGTCCCTATCACTATAGACTTACTCTGTCCCTCTCACTATAGACCTACTCTGTCCCTCTCACTATAGACCTACTCTGTCCCTCTCACTATAGACTTACTCTGTCCCTCTCACTATAGACCTACTCTGTCCCTCTCACTATAGACCTACTCTGTCCCTCTCACTATAGACTTACTCTGTCCCTCTCACTATAGACCTACTCTGTCCCTCTCACTATAGACCTACTCTGTCCCTCTCACTATAGACCTACTCTGTCCCTCTCACTATAGACTTACTCTGTCCCTCTCACTATAGACCTACTCTGTCCCTCTCACTATAGACTTACTCTGTCCCTCTCACTATAGACTTACTCTGTCCCTCTCACTATAGACCTACTCTGTCCCTCTCACTATAGACTTACTCTGTCCCTCTCACTATAGACCTACTCTGTCCCTCTCACTATAGACTTACTCTCACTATAGACCTACTCTGTCCCTCTCACTATAGACCTACTCTGTCCCTCTCACTATAGACTTACTCTCACTATAGACCTACTCTGTCCCTCTCACTATAGACCTACTCTGTCCCTCTCACTATAGACCTACTCTGTCCCTCTCACTATAGACTTACTCTGTCCCTCTCACTATAGACCTACTCTGTCCCTCTCACTATAGACCTACTCTGTCCCTCTCACTATAGACTTACTCTGTCCCTCTCACTATAGACCTACTCTGTCCCTCTCACTATAGACCTACTCTGTCCCTCTCACTATAGACTTACTCTGTCCCTCTCACTATAGACCTACTCTGTCCCTCTCACTATAGACTTACTCTCACTATAGACCTACTCTGTCCCTCTCACTATAGACTTACTCTCACTATAGACCTACTCTGTCCCTCTCACTATAGACCTACTCTGTCCCTCTCACTATAGACTTACTCTGTCCCTCTCACTATAGACTTACTCTGTCCCTCTCACTATAGACTTACTCTGTCCCTCTCACTATAGACTTACTCTCACTATAGACTTACTCTGAACCTCTCACTATAGACTTACTCTGAACCTCTCACTATAGACTTACTCTGAACCTCTCACTATAGACTTACTCTGTCCCTCTCACTATAGACTTACTCTGTCCCTCTCACTATAGACTTACTCTCACTATAGACTTACTCTGAACCTCTCACTATAGACTTACTCTGTCCCTCTCACTATAGACTTACTCTCACTATAGACTTACTCTGAACCTCTCACTATAGACTTACTCTGAACCTCTCACTATAGACTTACTCTGAACCTCTCACTATAGACTTACTCTGAACCTCTCACTATAGACTTACTCTGAACCTCATTCATGCATCAGAAATCACATTTCTTCTGTTCACAATCATAACTAAATCAATATTAGAAAACACAAGGACGTAGAGATATGAATGTATACGTGTGTGGACGAAGCACATTTATAAATACTGACTGACACTGACTCTGTGAGTCAGAGCGGGAAAGTGTTAATAAGTTAACACAATAAAGTTTCATTCAGTGTTGTCAATTAATTCATCATTTATCAGACTTACATTTCATTAATGGTGATAAAGTGTAATCTGACTGTGTATCAGGCTGCAGCTACGTTACATTTTAAATACATTTGTTCATCTTTAATCTGACGGGGGCAAAAACACAGGAGGCAGCGACTGAAGATGAAAAATATAGTTAAAGATTTAAAACATATACAGATCAAAGACACAGAGACATGACTGTAAGCTCACAGTCTGATCAGTAATAATGTGTTTGGTGATTTGCACTTGAAAAGGCGTCGAGGTTAAAATACAGCAGATTTTAACATTTTAGACATCTATTTGTATCTGGGCTCAACAGCGTTCAGTGATGCTGCTGGATCCTGTTCACTCACAACCATGTTCCATCACTGCAACCAATCACATGATGAATGATAGAGATGATTATTCATTGATCCCACGTGTCTAAAGCTTCATACTGATTTTTTTTTTTTACACATTATGTGCAATAAAGTTTTCAGTGCAGGAGCTGCTCTGACAAACTGACAGAGTGTGAGTGTTAGAACAGAAGGACATGCAGAGGTTTTATTCTGAGCTGAGGATGAATTCACACTGTGTAATATTTAAATGTGAAGGCAAAAAAAACACTGTTCAAAGAAATGACTGATGTGCAAAAAAAGCGGTAACTTTAGAAAGTCCTTGAGTAAGTAAACTGATATCCAACCAGGATTTAGATTGTGACATACAGTAAACCTCTGCTTATTAATGTGCTTCCATACACGCTTTGATACGGACTGAATGAGGGAGGAGACGGACACAAACTCAGGGTTCGTTGAAGTAAAACTGCCAGCAAGAAGTTTGGCTTCACAGAGTCAGTTACCATGGTAACCCCAAGTTTAAGTTCCCTCTCTTTCTGGAACTGAAAAGCCAGAGTTTCCCTCAACTCAGGATTAACAAATTCAGTTTTCACTAAACCGGTTTTCTGGATTCTATATCTGCCAAAATAAACACATAGAGAGAAAAAGAGACTTAAAAATGCTGCAATGTCCATGTCTGATGGTAACCAAGAGACGTACAAATTAAAAGCCCTCCAGCGTTTCATAGCCATATACTAGTCTGACCTAGCCTTGTGTTTTGATGGTTTGCCTGTATGTAAACATGTACAGTATATATCTGTATATGAACAGATAGAGGAGACTCAGTAAAGTCAAAATATGAACTGATAGCTAACAAATGAGCTAATATTCTTCTGCTTTCTGTTTTCTTTGAAGTTTATTTCTTTGTATAGCACTTTTCATTCAGTAGTTGTAACTCAAGGTGCTGTACACATAGAACAAAACATTAAAAATACTTTAAATTCAGGCTATTTAAAAGATTTAGGCTATTTTTTTATGTGTTTTCACTTACTCACAACTCCATAAGAGTTTTAAGGCTGTAACTATTAAGTTCAACATTAAAGCTGAGTGTAAATGAGCTAATACAGTGTTTCATGTTGTTATGTCACTTTTATTTGATTCACTATGAACACAGAAATCACAGAAAAGACACATGTAAGGTGACGGCACACAGCTCCTTTCTACTGATGGAAATGTCACCACACAAACTGACAACATACTGAACTGGAATCTAAATGGTTACTTTCTCATCTGATAAAAATATGAAAACTTAATCAAATGAAATATAAACAGTCCTACAGTGCTCACATGTGAAATGCGACCGTGGACCTTCTGCGTGTGAGACGCTTCGGTCGGTAAACGTGTGTTTTTGCGCTCGGTCTCATTGAGAAGCTGAGTCCCGGCAGACATGATTGTGGAAGCGCCGTAAACACCCACTAATGACAGAATAGAAAAGTGTTTGCACTGAATCATTTTGAAATAGCCACGGCCAACGGGGGGAAATAAGTCAAATTGCATGAGACAAACATGAGGCTTCCAGGTGGCCCAGAGGTCTGAGTGACCTTGTAGCCACAACATGTGTGGTCAGACTGGGTTCCTCTGTTACATTCCATTAATGACATCTCTGACTATCCCACCTTCTACTGGAAGACATGCAGTAACTACGCCATGAGTCTGAGTTTAAATAAAGAAAAAATAAGCAAAAACAGCAAAGGTTGAAACAGGTTTAAACTCTAAAAAAAATCAATACCAGTATCAGCCTCAAAAATCCAGTATGGGTCAGGCTCTGGTGGGTAAAGCCCAGCTCCTCAGGCGTGTTTTTATGTGGCCCAGTGGTTAAGTTCTGGATCGTATATCTACTCTGGCTACAGGCAGTCTGCCTTGGGAGTACAAAAACCAAAAACAAGGACGCAGGGATTGGGGAAGACAAGTCCCTGCAAAGGTTTTCCCTAACAATACCAGAGAGTTCAAAGCAAAGCAAGTGGCAGTGCAAATATCCCATATCCCAGAATCCCCAGCCCCGTCCTTTAGCTTAAGGCAACAGCAGTGCTGAGATCTGGGGAACCGGAGAGCTTTATCGATTTGGACGTTCCTTAAAGGTTATACTGTCTCACGTCTGCCTTCCCCCTGCAGACAAACAGAAAGAGAGACGGGAGAGAGAGACTTCCAGGGGGCCCCCCCCCCCCCCCCCCCCCCCCCCCCCCCCCCCCCCCGCCATAAAGCATCGCAGGCAGGAGTATTTTGGAGGTATCTTTTAATTTCATGCACGACAGCTCTCACATTTGTTTCCCCTCCCTTTCCCGTTCGCCTTTTTTTTTTTTTTTTCCCGTCCTCTAATATCCCACCCCATCCCCCCCCCCCCCGCCCCCCACAGCCCCCTCCACCTTTTTCCCTTTCTTTCCATCTCCAGGGTTTGCATTCAAATGACGCTGCATCCTGAGCCATCCGGATGGGACCGAGGCACGGAAACAATGTTCATTTTGAACCTTTCCTTTTTAAGTGCGAGCGAGGCACTCCGGCCTTATGTAAGCAATTTATTCTGCAGTGCTGATACAGCTGAGTGATGTGATGCAGCTCCTACACAGAAATTACAAGGCTTTTAAAACTCAGGCCTCCTGATGTATTAACACTAGAACCACCAGCATCCTAACATCCCCCCTCCCCCAGAACCACCACAACACCATCAGCTAGTGTAAAGATGTGATTCCTTGAAGCAGTTAAGTTGATCATTTTCATGTATATATATATATATATAATAATAATAAGTAAGACTTGACAAAATAACTATTTAAAATTCAGTTTATGGGGTTTATTAATTTTACAGCTGCTTTAGGCTATTTCATTACAGATCAAAAAGGTCAAATACATTTTAAAATTCATCAGTAACTGTAGGCTACAACAAACAAACAACCAAATAATTAACATCTTTAAATTATTTAATTATTGTAGAAGAAGAGCTTTGAGTAAAAGTTAAAAATGAATTTTGGATAATAACGTGTTTTATAGGTTACTGGAAAAAAGAAATGGAGCATGCTCTCTCTCTCTCTCTCACACACACACACACACTCACACACACGCACACTCTCACACACACACACACACACACTCACTCACACACACACACACACACACACATAATCTGCACATCTGTTTTTTGCTCACTTGTGTTTTACACTGTAATTCTTCCTCTATCAAATCTAGCTAGCTCTAGTCTACTCTTGTGACACGGCCTCCTGCTTATTAAAAGACATCTAAACAATGGGTGTTGCTAAGCAACCGGATGTGGCAGGAATGTCGAGCACAGCAGTGTACAGCGGTTTCTGTGAGGGGGTAAAAATGACCCCGCGGGAGGATCAAGGTGTAAATAATCACCCATCATAATTCACTAGATGAACTCGTTGTAGGAAAAATCATGAACTGAGAAAACACATCTGAAAACACCAGGAGGGTAAAAAATGACCTCTTGGCAGCTCTGGTGTAAAATGTCATTCACCACCTATAAATGGTACATCTTGTGTTAATTATGTGCACAATAATAACATAGTTATGGTCTTCTCAGAAGCCTACAGGCAAGAGAACAGTTGACAGATATGTGTGAGGGTTATGCGGTGTGGTGCAGAGCTGGAGACGGGGGGGAAGGAGGGAGGTGTGTGTCAAATGTGATTACAGGAAAAAAAAAAAAAAAACAAAACAGGGTAATTAAGTGTAGCGATTTTGGCTGGAAATTTGAGTCAAACCTTTTGACCTGGAGAGCTGCCAAATCAGCTTCGATTCACTCTCCACAGGTGACGGCGAGGGATAAGGAGTCAGACTACGAGAGGCGCGCTTAACCTCTGACCCCGGTGTCAGAGGAGGGAGGGGTTACTCAACAGCCTCGACTCGCTCCCAAGGTTCAAGTGTCAATCTCAACAAAAAAAAAAAAGCAGGAGAGGAAAGCGAAGGTGACGTCTAACTGAGAAAGCTTAGTTTCCTGTCGTTCTTGTGCGGTAGAAAGCTCTGTCACTGGATCCTCGTTAGCAAAGCTTGTTAAGAGACTTAATTAGTCCAATATGGCTGCGCTGATTGCTCCTCACAGGACAGAGGGCTCCAGCTCCAGTTTCAATGTGCTTATCAAAGCCAACACAAGGTCTCTAGTAGGTAAGCTTTTCTTCCTTTAGGTGCCCTCTCTGTTTGCCTGTCAAGCTCGTGTTAAAGGACCTCACCCCCCCCCACCCCCCATCTCTGTCTGCCTATCAAATTTCACTGAAGGACCCCCTTCAACTCTGCCTGTCAAATTTTATTTTGAACGCCACTCCAGAGCCCTGGGTTAAACGCTTCAACAGATCCGGGATCCTAACAATCTGCTTGTCACACGAAGCCACAACCAGTGAGCTCTTCCTCTTTATCTCTCCCTCTGTCTGCCATGAAAACAGATAGCACGGGGGTTTGTGCATAGATAAACCACACAGCGCACTAGCAGGCAGTAATCCCACCGTCCCCGTCTGCCGTACACCCCGCAGGTCAATCTCAGGCTGCTTCCCCACCGGCTTCCCCTTTCACTCCTCTACCACCCGCTTGAAGCTGCCCGCTTTTGTAATAAAGCTGCTAAACCGCAGTGCGAGCCCTCGCAAACCGCAGCATTGGCTTCGGGGGTAATTGCGCTGGAGTTCTCAGAACGCTCCAATTCCCTTAATTATTAACGAGTGTTATTGTAAATTATGGATTATTAGCTCCCCTCCACGACACCGAGCGGCCGGGGCACCGCCTCGCGATGCCAGCGAACGGCAGGAACAGGTGAGGGGAAGAAAAAGCGACAGCGTAATGAGCTGAGAGAGAGAGCTAAATGAGGACAAAAACTCCAAACGAGAAGCGAGGGTAAGAGGAAAGAGGATTTTCGGAGAGGAGCTGGGAGCAGGAAGGTGAGGCAAGCTGCCAAGGCCCCAACTCCATTTAATCACTCAGCTGTTCCGCCGTGCACTGCCTATCCCAACGACTCAGCTCACCAGAATGACTCAGAAATCACTTGTGTGAGTTTTCATTTAGATGCAGTTAAAATGAGAGAGACTTATCAGAACGCATGCATGTTTGTCTTTCTTTTTTTTTTTTTTTTCCCATCACCTTCACCAGCCTATATTCATCTTTTGATGCGGAGCCATGGGCTGAATGTGGGACTAATTGAGTGGGTCAATTGCAACGCGGCGTGCAAAGCCGTCGTCATTAAATCATTACAAAACACTGAATATGGATTTGTGTCATTTAATTCACAAGAGGAGGGAGGCTCGCAGAGATGCTAACTGAATACAGTTCACGCTGATTGTAAATATGGTTTTGTCCATAAAGAGAAGTGATGGCTGTGTGTGTGTGGGTGTGTTTGCACAGTTGTTAATTGACTTATCAGCAAGTTTTGTATTACTGTGTTTGTCTCATTGCCTTGAATGTTCAGATGACTAATCCTCCCGTGTTTAGTCAGATGTTTAGTTACAGTCTCAAGTTTGAATCATCTCCTGTTTGACTTACAGTTTAAAAGTCTTGCTTTAAAGGAATATTGCTATTCTTTGATGAATTTTTATCAGATTTAAATGTTGCTTGTGCTAAGTTAGACTTCTGTGACATAAGATAATATATCTGAAGACGCAAACCCTCTGCTGTAACAGGTAAAAAAAATAAATAACACAGCTGTTATCATTCACATCCATGATTCAGTTCATGCGTTTCCCCCCAAGACTCAACTTCAGAAAGTCACGCCTGATGAACTCAGACTTGCAGAATTAGTGACTTGTCTTTTAAATTATCTCTGAAAATCCACTGTTAGTGAAAAGCCTGTTTTATCATTTAAATGTAGTTGGCTACTACGTGTGCATGAGTTCCTGCTTCATTCAGGTAGAGATTGCATTTGGGTGCAGTTGGTACAAAACGCAGCAGGAAGGATCACATGTGTCTTTAGCCTGTTAGCCACTGACTTCTCATGTATTCAGGTTTCTAGTCTCTTAAGCTATTTAACTGTATTTATCTCATCTTGCACCTATAATTGTCTCATGCACAGCCTCTCTGCGGAGCTCTTGATGAATATTACTAGATATGTATCTGTTTCTGGTACAGGTTTTTCTCTCTCGTAGCTGTTTGTAATCATACTTGGTATTTATTAGTCCTTTATTCCTGCTACCTGATCTCAATTTTTATGTTCACTTAGTTTGTCTCAGTGTTTTATTGTTTTTATGTTTGCCTTCAGTAATGAGCTTTTTTAATTGCTGGTTTTGGTAAAGTGCTATAAAAATCAACTTTATTATCATTATTATTTAGTTCTGGTGGCGTCTCCTGCTCCGCTCTGCCTCTCGACTCCAAGCTGCAGCCTAGCATAGATTCTATACTGGATTCATATCTTTGCAGCCTTTGTCATTTTCATATATATATATATATTTATATATATATATATGTGTGTGTATATACATATATACATATATACTAGGAAGAAATGGAACCAGAAATGGAAATATGGGCAAAAACGTGGTGAGAGTTGAAGATAAGAATCAGCTTGACACACACAGGTACAGACTAATAAT
Organism: Thunnus albacares; assembly: GCF_914725855.1. Taxonomy (NCBI): domain Eukaryota; kingdom Metazoa; phylum Chordata; class Actinopteri; order Scombriformes; family Scombridae; genus Thunnus; species Thunnus albacares. The sequence continues at coordinate 2,104,669 of NC_058115.1, forward strand.
TTTCCAGATGAGATTAGGAATTTGAAATAATATTAGTCACGCAGGAACCCCGAGACATAGCGCTCATTTTTCCCCACATCCCCCGTCTATCCGGGAGCCTTTGTCTCACAGCCTCATTAGCAGCACGGTTTTATATCTTATTACATCAGCTGCGTATTGGTGAGAATCAAAGGCAAATCTGTACCACTGCTTTCTCTTTCATGTTTGTCCCTTCGTCCCACTTCTCCCTTTCCTCTCTCTCTCTCTCTCTCTCTCTCTCTCTCTCCTCCCCTCCACCCCTTTCTATCTCTCCAAAGGATGGTAAGATTTTAATGACAGCTGAGAGGATTCCAGAGATTTAATAGGAAATTGTGACTGCCACTCAAAGGATCCGGGATTATTCCACAGGAAAAAAAAAAAAAAAAAAAAGCGACAGGGAGAGAGGCAAGGGACAGAAGGGAGGAGGGATGGAATCCTGGTTTTGTTCAAACAAAGAAATGAACTGGTTTTTGCATTTAATAGCTGTGCAGGCTCAACTCCAGGAGGCAGCCACACACACACACACACACACACACACACACACACACACACACACACACACACACTCTGTAGCCAGTAGATATAGTACCTAAACACACGTTTGATGGAGTAAAGCTGTTGTCTTGAACATTCACAGTCCATTTGGGAGATGTGTGTGTGTATATTATATGTATAATGTACATTATTTTAAGCCTCCCAGTGGACGGCTAAACTTGCTCTGCATATGACTGTTAGTGGAGGAGGACTGGATTGAGCCTGACAGCCGGTACGTCCTGTTCATTAGGCTGAAACAGTCAGTCTCCCACGGAGCGTCATGTTTACCGTCGACAGCAACAAGCACACACACTGTGATTATTACCATGGAGACCTATGCTATGGACCAACGAGCACAAAAGACACACAGTGGAAATTTTTTTTTGGTGAAAATGATGATAATAATAAACAAGAAATATGGAAGAGATATCCACCCAAAAAATGTAGAATGTTAACAGTTGTGGTTAGTGGAATGTGGGTTTATGAGGGGATGAGGTGCTGAGAGTCTGTGTCTGTTCTCATCTCAGCTGCCGGACTGCTGGAGGGTCATTCAGCCTGAATACTGAGCTTGTGTGTGTTTGCATGAGCAAAGCTGAACCAAGCTCACACACACAGAGTGCTACTCCCACCTACTGGACAAATGCAGAACAGAAACACACCCACTCATTTCTGTGTGTGTGTGTGTGTGTGTGTGTGTCAAGCTTAGAAAGAAAGAGAAAGTGAACAATGTGTAAAACGTCTGGTATACCGTTCCTGGCTTTTATTTTATTTTATTTGAACAACTACCTGATCAAATGTATATTTTCCACTGCTATATAAGACACACTGTCATACCACGTACCGTACACAAGACTAATAACTAAATAAACCATCACAATCAAAAATACACATTATTTTATAGCACAACACTGTGCAGAACATCATGTATGTAATGATAAACCTTTGAGAATGGAAGCAATATCATGTGTTACAGAAACTGTTTATAATTAGTATAATTGTGTCTAAATTAAGAAATTAATTCTAATCTTCTAATAATAAAATAAAATAAATAGCATCCTTAAGTGTACCGTTTGATTAAACTGCATCACACTGTGATTTGAAGTATGTAGCTATTAATTTCTTTGCTTATATTCATTATATATATATTCATTATACATGCATATATATATATATATATATATATGCACATACATATAAAATGCAAAATGGAAATAGAAATGCTATGTAAATGTCTTCTTCATCACTACCCTTGCTTAAAATAATGTTTAGTTTCCTTGATAGAGACCTGATAATTTAATGGTAATGATGGTAGTAATGAGGTATTTGCATCTATACCACAAAGGCTGGTACAGATGCAAATACAGTGTGTGTGTGTGTGTGTGTGTGTGGAAAAGACACATAAATAGAAAAATATATTCAAACTGTAACTATGAAAGTAAAAAAAGGATTTAGAAAAGAGAGAGGGGGATGGGGGGGGGGGGGGGGGGGGGGGGGGGGGTGTTGCTCCCATCCTCAGTGGAAATAACACCCTCTGACTTTATATCATGTGTAAAGTCAAAGGCTGAATGTAAACTTCCATCCTCCGGACCTGCCCACCACACCACACCACACTCACACACACACTGTCATCTTTCCTACCGCGATGTGTTCACCATCGTCACGACAAGTGTGCAAGGACGCCGGGGCTGCGAGGGAATGTAATGCGCTATGAAATGGGACTCAAGACCTTAAGTGTTTCCATGGAGATGAATTGAAATTCCTGACCGTGTACAGTAACTCATTTCAAAGTAATTCACTGAACACTTCTTGATGGCATTGATATCGGCAACTCATGCAGGATTTGTGCAGAATTTGTTGCTTCGTACAGTAGAACAGATCCAGTTCTGTTCCCTTTACATGAACTACCTATGATTTAAAAATGAAAACAAATGTATAATAATTATGGTAGGCCTATTATTATTATTATTATTATTATCCCTTTTCTTTATATTGTCATATCTGTATTGCTATGAACTTCGGATAATCTTCCAAGTGAAGACTGGTGAAGTCTGCAGCCCAAACACTCTCTCTCTAGAAGTCTGCAAATAATCCTGTGGAGGCGGCTGGTGGACTTGATGAGCGGTGGGTTTGGACAGCCCTGCAAGTGAAGTCTGGACATTTGGTTTCAGCCAAATAGTTTCTACCTGTTGAGAACGTCCACACTGGAAGGTATGTGAATAGCCTGCTGTCATAGCGTCCTCCTGGCTGCATCCCTCCGCCTCCTGATCTCTCTCTCTCTCTCTCTCTCTCTCACTCCAACAACTTTGTGTCTTTATACTCTCAATGCAATTAATCATACTAAAGGAGATAACAGAATTCCTGACAGTCTCTCCTCAAAACCAGTCATGTTGTTGACTATGTGAAGCGGGTGTGGCTGTCATGTGATCCTCAGTTTTGGAATATTACAAATGTTGGCAGACACAGCTCCTTGTTTCCATCATCAGAAACGCTGTTGAAGCATACTGAAGCCTTTAATGCACAGTGATATTTATGACTGCATCATTCCATCACATTTTAAATATTCGACATGCCCTCTGCATCATTTTAGATACATTTTCCCACAGTTGCAGCCTGATATTACATACTGTTTGAAAATGTTGGGATTTCCATTAACGTTTGGTTGCACAGCATGAGTCTGACTCATTACAACAGACTGATGCTTGTAGTATTTGTTGGTTATTTTATGATGTGATGGAATAATGTGTGTCTGTTGTAATGCAGTGTATTGTCTATGTAGAGGACCAGGTGAAATCAAGTCCCTGTGAGGTCATAACTGTATTAATAAAACTATTAATACACCAGGATAAATAAGGGTTTTTAAAATACCTAAAATACTTTTTTTTTTTTTCTCTGACCAGCTTTTTTCATCTGTAAGAGCTGGATTTAATGCATGTGACTGTATTATTGTGATCCGATATCATGTTTTAAACACACTGACAATTTACACGAGCAGCAACAGACATGATGCCCGAAGAGGAAAGTTACCGCCACAAACTCAGAGTTCATTAAAAGGACATCAGCAGAAGAGAGTCATCACAGTGCTGCTCATGACGTTTGATTGACAGGTGATCTCAGAGAAGTACAGAGCACAAAGAAGGCAGTGACTGCTGAGCATCAGAGATGGAAGGAATTAATGAACACTTAACAAAGAGGAAACAAAACCACACTCGCAGACTATTATCTGCTGACCCACCTATAGCAGTGTAATTAGTTCAGCTTTCAATGGTTTTTTTGTCATTTCCACTCTGGTGGAAGCATTTGATTTGTTAATGGTCCAGCTGGTAATTTTTCAGTCACACAAATGTATATAAGGAGTATAATAATTGTAATCATTGATAGATATAGGCATATTAGGCATAACTAGGTAAAAAACAAGTGAAAAGCTGCCAGTGCAGTGAGAATATTTTTACTTGTTTCTAATAAAAAATGAACTTCTTTCATCTATTTTCTAAAACGGAGTCAATTTTTTCAATTAAAGTTAGTGAAGCAAGCTGAATTATTCTAGAGACACTCAATTACAGAAAATTATTCTAAAAAGATGATTTCTACTGGAAACGATGCAATATGTTTTCACTTTTTAAAAAGATTCAGTTTAGACAGAAATGAGATGACATGGAATCAGAATATATTTTGGTCAGATTATGCAGCCCAGTCGCCCAAATAAAATGTCTGCATTATACATTTCTGCAAACCACGGATACGTTGAACCTCTATGTTTCAGTATGTTGAATATGTAGCATATCAGCATTTCTATAATATGTATCATAGGGAAAGTAGTTCAGGTGACATCTATATGAGCTCACTTCCAAAACCACTGTTCCAGACCACTGCTTGCTTCCGCTTTCAACTAGTGAGACGTAAGTACAGTTGCAGCCATTTTTGCTGGTGACAAAACCAGGTACTTCAACCAAAACCATGATTTTTCCCTAACTCTAAGTGGGTTTTCTGCCCATATGCCATCCACCACCTAAATAATAATAGATAGATGACTATTTGTGAAACTCCTGCAATAGAATTAAACATAAGGTTATTACATTTTTGGACTGCCAGACTGCTTTACAGTTAGGGAGACACCATCATTTAAAGGTTTATGTTCTGCTGTGCATTGTACCTGGATTCTTTTGCAACAGGGCATTCTTTTGAGCACAGTGACCAAAAAGACAAGTCTACCTATGTGATGCATATATTACATGTTTGTAGCATACTAATTTATAGTACTGGTAGCCTGTGAATATTATACTTCATGCTAGCATCACACAGGTTGGTGCTAATAGAGTCTGGCACTATTTTCTGTTTCACTGTCAAAAAAATTCCATGAAAAGAGCAGAACCAACGATGTCATAGTTCATCTCAATATTTTATGACTTCCCCACCATGTCTGTGCCTCTCTGCTCCGAGCCCATTGGTTGCTACTGAAGACATACATTTTAAAAAAAGGACTCACAAAGCAGGGGGAAATAGTGCATTTTGTTGGGGACTATTTTCAGCGGCAGATGAATCCACATTTGGTGCTCTAGTGAGTATTTATGGCAGCAGGACGATGTGTGTGAGATTGAGTCAAAATAAACTACAGTGTGTGTGTGTGTGTGTGTGTGTGTTCATGGTGATAAAGGAATATGTCAGCCAGTGCAACAGTGTGGCTCACTGATGTGTTTTTAATAGTTTTTTGGACAACAATAGAGCTGTATAGCACAGAGGAGTAAAATATATCACTTTGATACACACACAATGCTTGCTAGTAGAATAGATTCATTTCTGGTTTGGGTCTGAAACATGAGATTTGTTGACAAGAATACAGAAAATTGACACATGTGGCCAAAAAGAAAAAGCTGTTTTTGGGGTTAAGTTTCATGGTAAGCAGACAGGGAGAAAGAGGCATAAGTTTTGCTATTATCTATCATACACCCTCAGTAGTCAATCATATTGGAAGACTTGTGCTATAATTTGCCAGATAGAATAAGAAAACCTTCAGAGTTACTGCTGTTACAGCTGCTGTTTTAACTTCAGTGAAATCCCTCACAGTGTTTCAACACACTCCAGAATTTGTTGTCATCATCACATCGCTTCAAGAGAAAAAAAAGAAAAGGCATTGCTATAGTTACCTCCCAGCATGGTACGGGGGGACACATCAGCACATTGCAGAGCTGCTACTAATGTTAGCATGCCACACGGACGAATAAAGGGAGAGCTGAAGGGAGAGGGTCAAAAAGGTAAGGAGGTACAGAGAAAAGCAAGTGAGCAGGGGTTTTATGTGTGGTTGTAAAGTAACAGGCATCCTTCAAGGCTTTTTCCATTGCATAACCTGACAGTCCACAACTCCTCTGTCTGTCTCCTCCTTTCTCCACACATAATGCAAACTCTTTTATACACTACCCGATCCCCCTGCAGTAACACTAGCTTGCATGTGCTTTTGAACATTCTCGCACACACACACACACACACACACACACACATAGGCTCACGCATGCACTTTACTTCCAATTCTAGCCATTTAGCTTGAGTACCACTTCAACAGAGTAGGCCTATTTTGCCATGGTAACCGCATCCCGGCAGGAGGAAGGACGAGAGGATGAGAGGGAGGGAGAGGGATGGAGTGAGGTGGAAAAGTGAGTTGAAGAATGAGAGCATGCGTTACAGAATGAAAGAGTGAGACAGATAGAACATGGAGAGTGAATTCAGAGAGACTGAGAGAGAACAGAATGAGAGGGAGGAGGACAGGAAGAAAACAAAGGGAAAGTAGATGTCAGAGAGAGAATGAGTGGCAGAAACTGAACATTAAGGTAGACTGAGCATTATAGACACAAAACAGCGGTTCCAGTACAGACTTCTTTCTTCTGGTTTACCTTGTTGAGAGCTTGTAAGTCAATACTGTGACATCAGTAAACCAGAGCTATATCCCAGTTCAGGCTTCTGAAAAGATCTCCAGGGGCCGTATTCATTAAGCTTCCTAGTGCAAAGAGTTGCTCCTAGTGATGAAATTCTAAGAATTATGATGTTTTCTACGAATTTCCCCTTACAGTTAAGACTAGATCCTGGTAAAGATAGATGTTATTCATAAAGCCTCTTAGCCCTTAAGAGAGCTCCTACAGTGAAAAACTGTTAGCAGTATGGAGGAGGACTTCTAAGAGGCTTGAGAGTTTCTTAAGCAGAGGAGAAAATGGCAGAAAGACAAAGAGGCATAAAATTACATGAAATAGTATTTATAATTACACCATGTCTTAATAGAGACTAAATTCTATGATTAGGCCTATCGATTCCACTCTCCATTATATGCTCATTATCATCAAGAATGGTGTTCATCCCTCCAGAAGAGTTCCAGAGACTTGTAGAATCAATGTCAAGGCTGATGAACACCATCCTTCAAAAAGATATTCCTTCATTTGGTGTTTTGATGATGGTGGTGGAGAGCGCTGTCTAACACGTCAGTCCAAAATCTCCCATAGGGTTGAGATCTGGTGACTGTGAAGGCCACAGCATATGATTCACATCATTTTCATACTCATCAAACCATTCAGTGACCCCTCATGTCCTGTGAATTGGGGCATTGTCATCCTGGAAGAGACCACTCCCATCAGGATAGAAATGTTTCATTATAGTATAAAGGTGATGACTCAGAACAACTTTGTATTGATTAGCAGTGACTCTTCCCTCTAAGGGGACAAGTGGACTCAAACCATGCTAGCAAAATGCCCCCCAAAACATAACAGAGCCACCAGATCCCCTCACTGTAGGGGTCAAGCATTCAGACCAGTTTTTCCATTAATTTGTCACCTGTCTGTATGTGCACACACAACACATACAATACAGATAAACTACTCTACTGATTTTAATGTAGACACACTGTCGTCTAATTATGAACTGTACAACTCTATTATGTAGGGAATAAAGCAAATATGTAATAAACACACATTTCCGATCAGACTGTATTAGCAGATTCTAATCAGGGGGAAAAACATGAGGAGAACATCACAATTTTTGACAGAACTCTTTGAATGTTAATAATCTATCCGCTCCCTCCCTCCGTGTATTGTACACAGCACCCGGTGCATTGATTTACAAAATTAGCACCTTAAGGCTTTGGAATTTTCTTATTTCCAAATTTATTTAAAGTTGGCAAATTGGATTTTGTTTTTGTTCCCCATCAAAAACAACTAAGTGACCCTAATTATAAAGTTTACTAATTAGAAGTGAAGGTTCATTTGAGGATGTTTGTAGCCCAAAATCTTTACATTCATAAGCTGCAAAACCCCAGAAATCTAATGAATTAAGGATAAAATAGATTCAACTGATCTTTAAGAAATTACTTTTTTGCACCCAAAACTAAAAACTTTATGATTTGAATACTTCCTAGAGGAACACGAGGTATATAAGGTATACAATGTAATATTTACAATTAATGGGCCAAAAACTGGTGTTGTGTTTCTGGTGGATTGTTGACTGTTGGTTAACTTTGTGTGAGAATGACTCCATCTGAACATGAACCTCATCAATCCCTTGGCCTTAGCATACACTATACTGGCAGTAAGGCTACTAATAATATCTCAGAAGTCAAAAGGAAAACTGGTTGGTGCTGCAAAGCTAAAATGTTAGAGTATCATAAATTATATGACTTGGTCTGGTAGGGTTTTCCTGGAAAAATTAAACAAAAATGAATCAGACCATATAATAAAATCTCGTTTGTATTAGTGAACAGTCTGTTTTCCATCTTCATGCTGTATATTCTGTAGTGCCAGTGGCCTACAATTACTCAACATAATGCATGTAATTTGCTGCAAAATATTCTATACACGGAGAGTCACAGCCAACAGTCAGCCAGTACATGAAGGATTTTAACAAATCAGAGGGTTCTTTGAAGCGTCTGTCACACTGGAAGTCTATGAGGCATTCACTGTGCTCCACAATGGTTGTGTTGTGTGGGCCATACAGATTAATGTGGCACATAGCCAATGCTAAAATATAGAAATACTTCTCTTAGCCTAAGTCACTGGCCTTAAATCAAGGGTTGGTAGAGATAGCTGTATGCTCCCTTTAATAAAGAAACAGTCACCTCCAGAACTAACCGTTTGTTTAAGTAAGACAAAAGATCCTACACATAGTGGCTTTACAGATATGGAAAGATGGTGAACATGCTATATGGAAGGCAGGGCTGAATGCAAACATATAACATGACAGCTAAATGATTGACTTTAAGCTCCACTAACCAATAGTTTCTATATAAACAATGCCTCAAATAACAACGAGTATGAGCTTTTTAGCCTCTTTAAGCCAATAAGTTTTCATTTTACAGCACATTTATGGTTTGGTTCAGTCTCACTGCTCTCATCAATCTCATTTTCAGCAGCAGTAGTCAGCTAAAAAGCTCTGATAAACACTACCTGCTCAGCACCAAACAGCAGACAGACACAGTCAGAGACTAGCTGGTGAACATAGTGGAGCATTTAGTAGCCAAAGAGACAGATTTGTTTCTCAGAAGTTGGTTGAGACCAAGCTAAAATGAGAGAGAATACTGGACTAACATTTGCCAGACTCCAAATAAATGCTAATATTGCTTTGTCTCGGCCGGATGTCTCAACCTTTATCAACACTGTCATGTGCTGTACATGGATTATTTGAAAATGACCACAAAGACAGTCAATGAGTCTAATCCCATAATACACACATTACATACTCAGTTAACTTTTCATAGTTCTAGCAGTCTGTTACACTTCTACATAGTGCTAGCAGTGGGAGCTAGTTGTTGGCTAACATGGTAGTTACAACAAATGTATAAAGGAAAATGTTAGAGTTCTTTTGCCCCCAAATGGCAAAAAACTATTAATGCTAGCTTCAACAACCCTGTCTCCTTTAAATTACGGTCACTAAATTGTTTTCCCAAACCTACTGGCTGCCTGGATTATGTTGACAGTGGTTTTAGCTTAATGTTAAAAGCACATTTTGTCTCGTGCTTCAAGTCATGCACACTTTTTTGTGTATTGAGTCTGAACATGACCATACATTTAATTGTACTGCAAGATCAGATCAGATCAGCAACTTGATGCATTCATTTACTTTTTTTATGATGTCAACAGAAAACATAATTCCTGCCAAACATATTTGCTGTTGCAGTTTAGTAGTATAGAAATGTAAGGGGCTGCTAGTACAAACTAAAGGAATACTCCATGTTATCTTGCACAAAATATATCCAACAGTGCTGCCAAAAACCTAAAAACCTGACATCAACAGTAAGCTGAGAGGAAATTTTACGATTAGACATCACTATCAAAGCACTGTGACAAAATTATGGAGCTGACCTTTAAATAAATGTTGCATTTAGTTAATGACATTTCTGACTTTTCTCCACTTTCTGCACTAATTTCATTCAATTTAACAAACAATACAATTAAATCGTTACAATATTCATGCCTACATGATCTGGTTTCTGATCTCTACACTACTGCTGCATATTACAACCATAACTTAGAGGTGTCTGTGGGTTCCTTTAGAGATATTGCATGATTCGCTGAGCAGGGAACCTTTTGAATAACCCTCTCATTTCTGGGTGTAGTCTTTACTCTGCGTGAATAATAGTCTCAACAGGCAGACAGCTTTAGTAATGGAAAACGGCTGCAGGAGCTGCACTGCCATCCTATGCCAAACCTCCACTCATGTGTAGTACATAATGGGATGCCTCCAACTGTATTCTGCCTATAATTCGTTAACCCGTGGTGAGTTAATACAATTTGCACCACTATACTGATTTGTCCAATATTGTTGGTCAGTGAAGAATGAGGCAACCAGTAATGGATTTTGTATGAATATAACTGTGCTCTCATTGATATTGGACCCTGCTTTGGAAGATTACACTATTAGTCTATGGTGATGAGATCACTGCTGTGGCAGGCGGTTTAATAGCAAGGGGAGAAGGTTATAGAGAGAGTGGATTAAATAAAGGGGAGGGAATCAGATACTTGTCATTGATTCCCACCAATAACCACTGTGGTGCAATAAGGCTGTTCTGTTGGAGCTCTAATGGGGTTGTGTGCATTTGGCCTTGATAAAGTCTTGTGTTCTGTCTTCCAGCCTGTCAGCTGGAGCCGTGACTGGCTGGACTGCAGTGAAGTGGCAGTGCTGTGGAAATGAACCTCTCTGTACGCCTCAGGAAATTTGATTTCTAACCCTGAGACAGCATATTATTTTTTTTGATTATATTCATATTCACCTTGATATCATCTGTCTTTATAGAGGGAAGAGAGAGATCTCTGTAGATTTGTGTGTGGATCAAATATCCTCTGAAAAAGAGAGAAAGATGAGGAGATTTTTTCCAGTGTGTGGGTATTTTTTTACTGCTGCTGTCTTCAGGTGTTGTGTGGGTATTCAACCATTGCAAAGATACACATAAATGTCTGCGAATAAATGCAGAAAAGGTTGTAACGTTATGTGTAAGCCACTCTCAGCTCTTGGGGGCATTCTTTTTAAAGGCTTAAAAATATTCATTCATTCATTAAAAGCAATATTTACTCTTTATTTCAATGACATTGCTGTTAAGGGATGCTGCACTTGTTGCATTATGATCCTTACGATTGCAAATATTTTTCCAGTGTGATTTTCTTGCTAAACCAATTTCTGCTATCTATATTCAGATAAGAACCATTGCTAATATGACCATTAAATTAACTAGTCATACCATTCAGCAAAGTATCATGCTGCATTAAAAACAAAAGTATGGATTAAAAACCATACCTCCCGGCTCTCAATACCTGCAGTTTAATGAAATCCCTGTCATTTTACAGAGGAAAAACATGGACATAAGATTCACTCTGATGCTTTTTATGTGTTCTGTAGTGCTGGGTCTGCATGTTCAACAAGCTTGAACTCCAGGTTCTAAATAAAACACTGAAACAGAAGTGAACTCATTAACCTTATACCTAAAATATGTGCAACTATAGAAGAAAACAGCCTCTGAAAGCCAACATTTCTAGTTTCGTTTAGGATTTACAGCTAAAGCTCCATTCAGTAAGGTTCTAGTGCAGGTGCAGATTAGCATTAGCTCATATAAGCCTCCTGCAGGTGCTCTCACCAATACCTTAACTGATCATGTAGTTAACATGACATTATCATGTAGAGCTAAGCTTCTGTTTTTTTATGGAAAATACAAACAACAAAACAAAACAAAATAAAAAACAGGAACACTTCTGTTTTGAAGGTATTTCCTGAGTCCTTAAAGATTCTTCTAATCATCTGGATGAGAAAATATAAAAAAAAATTTAAAAAAATGAACAAAGATAGAAATGACATAAAATATGTTCTTGCTAAATGTGTACAGTGTGAATCAGTTATATTTGTATGTTGATTTTAGCTTCTGTTATTGTATATTTTCATAAAATTACATTTTCATACAAAACAAAATGCCTTTATACAAAAATATAGACAAAAAGGGCAAGACGATATGTCATGTCCAGTTTCTAGATGTAAGTTTACGCACACACACACACACTCACACACACTCCGTAATGGTACACAATGGTAATACATGACATATGCATACTGGTGCTCGTCCCACTAACACCTTCCTTTGAGACAGGGAGCACATGTTCCTTTTGAATGCTGCAGAGATCAGAGATTATGAAAACAAAATGCAGGTGTGAGAGTAAAAGAGTGATCAGTGACTGAACCAACAAAGAATGTCAGGCAATATACAGCTATCAAATAAACATAGCGCTTTTCAAGCATTACTGTTGAAAGACCATAATTATAATCATACGCTAAGTATATAATGTGTATATATTAGCATGTATTTTTAGATTGAATTCCTGCCTTCCAGGCGGCCATTTATTTCAGGTTATTTCACTGCATCATGCCCGGAAACATGCATGACATAGCTTGATTTATTTATCTATTTATGCGTTTATTTATTGATATATAACCTGTAGAATAACAACATGACTTTTACCACTGCATTCATTCCTGTCATCTGATGGGAATAATTGCACTAACAGTATATCGTTTGAAAATCAGAATAGAAACAATAAGGGAACATGGTGTGAATTTGTTTCTTACATTAAAAAAGAAAGTTTTCTGTTCAGCAGCAAACTTTCAAATAAGTTGTCAAGAGTGTCACTGAAAGCACCAACTCTAAGAATTCTTCAGACATGCTATGCTGCCCGCATCTGCAAGACCATGCAATGATGTAACTTCCATGACATATAGACAATCAATTCTTCACTCTGATGGATTTCCTGTTTTTTTTTTTTTTTTTTTTTTTTAGCAAGTTTTAAGTCCTTAGAAGTTGACTGTCACTGTGATCTGAAAGTAAAGCAACCATGAATGGCCGCCTGGATGGTATAAAGCCAAAAAAACTAATATAAGTAAACTAATATTGAATGATTAAATGTCCTTTTTTAACTTTTGATTGGAAACAGTTAAATATTCCTACAGTATCAATGCATATCAACTACAGGGTGGTTCAGGAGATTGTGTTGGGCAGGGCTAACCTGATGCGCCAGATGGTTTGTTACACAGAACCATCTGAGAAGTTGTCCTTGGAAAGTGTTTGGAAAAGGGCAGGATTCTTCAAAAAAATCCTTGGCAGATGATTGGATGAACCATCTGCCTATCACCGTCTGTCACTGTCTTACCTTGGGAGGCAGCTGGATTTGCGAGATCACGCAAGAATCCTCATAGGACACTGATTGGACACCGATTGGTCTCACATAATACTTTTTTTTTGTTTTGTTTTGTTGGGGTTTTTTTTGCTTTGTACTGTTTGTTGTTGTGCTTTTGTATGTTTTGATTGTGGGGGAACTACGGATGCAAATTAGCTTCGAGCTAACTCCGGTGCAGTGCATCTTTAATGTTTCAAACTGCACACTGTCACAATCAATAAATCAAATCAATCAATAATCTTGTGATGTTGTGATCTTGCAAATCCAGCTGCCTCACAAAGTAAGGGCAGAGCTGCTCTCAGTGTGTTCTCACTCTCTCATTCACTAGCTCAGCTGGATGACCGTCATTTGCCTTTGAAAGCTTTCTTTAGCGAGAAAGCAAAGTTTATTTATATAGCACATTTCACAAACACCAGTTACAAAGTGCTTCACAGTCAAAGAAATAAAATAAAATAAAATCATGTACAGAATAATAGCTTATTCTGTCATTTCTGGCCTTTTCCAACTCATTCGACCTCAAAAATGGCTGTTTTGCAGCATCGTTGCATTAAACGCCTTTCCACTGTCATGGCACAGAAATGAATGGTTTTTCATCAGATCTGAGACAGAATCATCCAAAATCAATGCTTTTATGAAGAGTTTCATCATACACACGATCGTGTCTTTTTCTCTCATTTCTGCCGGTTTCACAGTTATTCTGTCTCAAATAACAGTGTTTTACAGCATTCTAGCAAAATTAGATTAAAAGCTTTCTTTACACAGCTCACTGGATGCAGGTACTTTACTAAAGGCCATAATGTAGTCAGCAGTGTGATTTTTTTTTGGATGCATAATGATAAATGTGTCACTGTGTGTGATGTGTTTGGAGGGGGGACACTCCCACATATTGATTATGAGTGATGCTTTGACCTTTTCACCTATTGACGTTTAAAAATCCCCTCCAGACATGTTTTAAGACATATAAAAATATTCTGCTTGGAACAATAATTTGTGTCTGATATGTTTTTTTTCCACAAAAAACGTCAATTATCTTGTCAAAATCTTTAAAATGGCATCTCCTCCTTCTCCCTCATTAAAAATTCCAAAATCAAAATCATTCGTTTCAAAAGTTGAACTGCTGGACACAAGATGTTTCCTACTTGTACTACTGTAAAGTCCGTTCTCAGTGTTTGTGCACTGGAGGATTCAAGTTTCTCCCATCACACTTGTCTAAGATTGGCTTCAGACTAATTGTGATGTCACAAATCATGCTCATAGATACTCCTTAAACTGACATTTTCTGTGAGCTCAGAGAAACTTTCCACTGTCAGCAGATGAATGTGAAAACAAACATTGCAAATACATCATTCTGCACAGTGAAGCTCAAAACATCCAACTGTAGGAACAAGAAGAAAACTAGATTGCAGTGGAGGGAGACTTCAACCACATATTTCATGGGTAAATAACATAGCTATGAGTGTAAATGCAACCGAGAAGTATTAGAGATGCTCACACTCTTGCCAGATGTTGAAGAGGTATAAATGCAAAACTTGTATTTTGCCTGTACTCCATTAATAACGTCTTTGTGTCAGTTTATCTTGAGAGTTACCCGCCGGACTGGATTTGGGCTGACCCAGATCTACATTTGGACAATTTGTCTCAGGTGAAAAGAAAAAAAAAAAAGGAAGAAGCAGTCGCTTATTTTCACCCAAAACATTTATAGGCTGCTTGTTTATTAGACCTATAACCATGGATGTATTATAAGAACTGGATAACGGACTCAAAGATGGCGTCCATTCACGTAAATGGAAATAGCTGGCTGAGCACATACTGCCTAAGCATTATCGCCAGTGGCCAGGGGGACAAATTGGCAGAAAGCTGAGTGCTGGCACCGTATCCAGCTCTCTTAGTACATTAGACAATAGAAATGTTAGAGTCACCCAGACCATCAGAACAGGTAGTCCACTATATTAGGTGCAGTGGATCCATTTTTGTTGTCACCAGGGCCGTATATGTTGGGAGAGATTAAGCAGCCCTCCACCGAAATCCATGGTGTTTATGTGGAAAAAACAGAGAATGTTTCATTATTTCTCATGAAGCCAACGGGGGACT
This sequence comes from Thunnus albacares, assembly GCF_914725855.1. Taxonomy (NCBI): domain Eukaryota; kingdom Metazoa; phylum Chordata; class Actinopteri; order Scombriformes; family Scombridae; genus Thunnus; species Thunnus albacares. The sequence goes on from NC_058115.1 coordinate 2,119,992, forward strand.
TTTCTTTCCATATACTGAATATAGAAACAGAGCATATATCAGTTTACTTCAAAGTATACCCATAACATCATTTTAGCCCACAGAGGTCTTACACTAGCAAATACAGAGACGGAGGTGTTGCTTAAGTGGATTAACATCACAATACACCGCCGAGAACAAAGGTATGCATTTTAAGTTGTGCACATGTGTGCACATTTAACTGCATGAGACAATCAATACCAAGAAGTTTAAAGAATTTTTTTTTTCTCGACACATGAGAAAACATAGGTGAAACATACACACTCACTGCTCCACTGTGTGTGTGTGTGTGTATATGTGTGTGTGTACAATGTTGAGCCAGAGGGTTCTGTCAAGACACTGCACAATAAAGATACAAATGCTGCTGCTTCAATCATACAGCCAGGATGAGAGGATAAAGCAGAGGAGGGGAGAGCAAGAGCCCAACTGAATGAATAACAGAGAGAGAGAGAGAGAGAGAGAGGAAAGGAGGGGGAGTGAGTGACGGCTGGATGGGTTTTCCTCATTGACAGTGTGTTTAGTACTTATTGCCTGTGGCTTCATTACGAGACACCCAGGGAGAGACAGCGAGGCCAGAGAGCAGGACCACTGTGGAATAAAGCAGCAGTTAAGCCTTCACTGCTGCCTGGCAGACATGCAGGACGTCTGCTGACAGCTACCAACGACGACAATTAAAAGTATGAAGGAGTAGGTAACCTTTTCAGTTACAAGACTATGGAATGAGTGGAAATGATGAAATAATAGCCAAGTTCTGGCATTGTAATGACTGGTGATATGTGAGTAATATAGTGTGTTTTAGTTCTGATGATATTCAGTGTGTTTGATCCATTCAGGCTGGTGTGAAATCTGCCATGCAGACTTCTGCACCAGGTCCATCCCTGTGTCTGACTCAAACTGATACTAATGTTATAGATATGATAATAATATTGACAATAATACAGAATTCAAAAATTGAACTGCTAATAAATGTATGCAATATGTTCAGTTACTGCAAAAACAGTCCAGGAAGTGATCTCTTAAGAGATGTACATATATAGTTGGTCATTTGGTTACCATGGTAACATGCAGGGGTTTTCCTGGCTACATCAAAAAAGTAAGAAAGGAAGTAGTAATTAATCAGTCAGTGGAAAAGGAACATTAGTTGGTATTAGTTGGTAGCTGGCATAACTGACACAGGGCCGTTATCAAAACCTCCCAAAAGCAAGACGCTGTGATGTCAGCTGTTGTCTCCATTATGTCCATCATGCTCTCCATCACCAGGATCACTTCAGCTTCGACTGTCGCTCTATTAATTATGTCATTGCGTTGCACCATCTTCTTCATTTTGTGTTTTTACTGCACTCAATAATCAGCACCACTAACTGTTAATATTGATGCACTCAACTATTCACCAAACACTAGTGGATGGAAACACACAATTTGCATTTTCACTCATTATGAAATTTTGTTTAAAATTTGTGCTATATTTACCTGACATACAAACCTGACTAGAAAGGGTCTTATTAGAAGATGATATCAAGATGCATTGTTGGAAGTGTAGGCCCCGGTGTTTTTGGAGCTTGACCCATATGAGGGACTATAAGTCTGGATATCTCAGCCTCTTTTTGACTATTATTTTTTTCATCTGTCTCTCGCAGGCTCCCCTAACTTTATAGAGTTGTAACACTAAAATGCTGCAGAGCCCCTTTAATTGTCTCATTACTCAACATACCAAAGACCTTGACTGTATAAACAAAGTGGATGCAAGGAAAATATGTTTTGTGTCCTGCATTCAGACAGAATGGGTGGAGGGGAGAAAGAGTGAGAGATGGGTTGTGTCAGGAATGCAAAGTCATTGTATCTTAGCCATCAACAGAGGCAGGCAGAAACACTCATACTTGTGCTCTCTCTCACTCACAAACACAAACGCACACACACACACACACACACATCTACAGAGCCGAGTTTATCACCGCTGCCCAGTTTCTTGGTAAATGTCAATGCCCACACACACACTCCAACAACTTTATTGAACACACACTGTACAACTAATTATTTACTACAGCTACAAAGGAGAAATAACCAGAAAAAGTATCGCAACATGAAACAAAGTGACTCACATTTTCCAATAAACATGGTCACCCATTGGATTCCAGGCTGTGTTTTCATAAGAACTTCTAATTGAACTTAACACATTATTAGCTCAAAGGTCTTGGTAATTAATGCAGAAACACTGACAAGAATCTGAAACCCAATTAATGCCACTTTCTATACATGTAAGTAACTTCTGCTGTGTTCTGGTGCTCCTGGTGAACTCATTAACACTGCTGGCCTTTGTCACTCAAAGGAAATATTATAGTATTTATTACAACCAGGTTGCAGCAACTCATTGTGTCGTTTTGCATCCTCATTACATTACTGACACTTGGGGTACCACTTTATTTGTTCATAAATCATTACAATTGCATTAGAAGAATGCTGTAAGTTCTCGGTGGGCATACACCATTCAGTAGGTGGTGAATTATCCAGAAAGGTAAGGCATTTTCTACTTTGTCACAATCTCAAAATGATTCCAGTACAATGGTTACCTCCCTTTAACTTGACAGAATGCACTGCAAAAGCACAAACAAACATTGAGCATTTTGACTAACCTACTGGAAGTGATTTTTCAATACTTTACCCTTGTATTTCATTATAAAATGTGGTTCTGGATTTTCTTCTTCTGAGTAGAAAACTCAAATAAAATGGAAAACTTGAGGATCAGTTATGTTTATCTAATGCCAGATACAAACCAATATGACATCAAATACACATGGCTCAACAGTAAACAAATATTACTTTGACAGGATATATACATTTAAAAGGTTCATTTTATCCATCCATAAAAATCACAGCGGCCCCATCCTCAAACAACACTGATTACCAAAACACATCATAGATAATAACAACATAAAATTACGGTGTATTTTATGGGTATTTGTTTCCTGTGTTTGCTCCGCAGATATGTGATTGCTATCTATCTCAACTGTGTCAAAGCAGCATAGACACAGCTGCAGCTAATAAATGTTAATTAATGGCTGCGTTAATTGATTTATAGGCTACTTGGGGGCAAAAGAACTCCACAACAACTTAAAAAACAGAAACTCTAATTGTATTTTCACCTTATAAACTTATAGTATAATGGCTAACGTGCTAGCAAATTATTGCCAGTTAACACAGCAAACACACCACCATGAGTATTCATTTGGAGTTGTGTCACACTGATGAGTGTAAGTCCATATTATTACCTTATGAAACTGTAAGATTTTTGATAGTTTGTTAGCAAACATTAGACTGCCAATGAACACAGCTGAACATCACAGAGAAGAAACATTCACTCTCCTTTTAGCTCTGATTTACACTGAAAGTGTCTCAGCTGTGTTTTTCAATTGCCCGTATCATGCACATCTGACACAACAGTACACTTCCATGTTAATCAGTACAGCTGTCTACACAGCCTGCATATCGGCTTGTGCTACACACGTGTAACCACAACCTGAAGTGTAGTTAAAGGCTTCAACTCTATTTTTCTCCATTTTATATGCATAACTACAGTCATTGTGTATTTTGCTCTGAGTGCTTTCAAAATCTGGGTGACCCATGATCAACACTGTACCTGAACACTTCTAGTGTAGACATACTGAGCCCTTGCTGCTGTTGCTCTGCTAAATGTGCCGCTCATGCTATGCTTGCTGTGTAGACATGGTGTTACTCTCTGGCAAAATAAAACAGTGTGTCTATTTAGCTAAATACTCCACTATGTTCACCAGCTATTCACTAACTGTGTCAGCTGTTTGGTGTTGGGCAGGTAGTGTACAGTGGGTTTATCAGAGATTTTTCAGTGAAAACAGCTGCCTGCTGCTGCTGGAAACAAGGTTGAAAGCAGTGAGACTGAACCAAAACAGGAAAGATGTGGGCTGTAAAACGAAATCAATGAGCTGAAAGAAGCTAAAATGCTCCATTGAGCTGAGGGCAACTGCAGAGCTGGTGATAATTCTCTGTGGGTTCATCACTACAAGTGACACCTTTTCACATTACGTATAGTCATTTGAGCCATTGTTAATACACATATGATAAGTGGAGCTTTTAGTTTGATTCAAGTAAGCTAATGAGCTGAAAAATCCAACTGGCTATGATTCACTACCTACTCAACTGCTGTCTCTTTCTGTGGGTGTAGCGTTCCTCGGTCATCATGAAACATCAGTGTAACATGAACCTTTGAACTCTGACCCATGCTTGTGTTTGACCCAGTCAATCAGATCAGCAAAATCATTACCCTCGACACATTTAGCATAGCGCTTCAAATAAATGAGTTCTTAAATTAAAATCTTAAACACCAGCCTCATTCTCACTCACCTATCTGCTACTTCACTGTAACTTTGCCAGCTCTTTGAAAACTTTAGTTAGGCTCAGCTTACATACAGTGCACAATCAAAGGAATGATTATTTTAACAGAGGTTTCCTCAGCTTGGGACTGAAATAGTGGTTGAAGAAACTGTGTAGTACATTATACCCACAGAGAAGGATGTGATAAGAGGGAAATGTAGGTTTTGTGAAATGAAGGCTGAATTTGATCCAGGCACTGATATTGAAGTACTGCTGACTAGGGTTTTAAGATGTAAGAAAAAAAAAAAAAGGTTTAAAAAACGACTACAGCACAAATTGCCAGTCACATTGTTTGAGTCATTAAAATATTGAAATGTGGAATAAAATGGACTGAGATCATTCTTGAGTTTCACCAATTTCTTTTGACCTCCTTCCAGCATTGTTGAATAAATTAGGAAGAGTTGCCCTTGAAAAGACTGGAAAGATGCTATCATCCAATCATTTTTTTAAAACCAGAATCACATCATGAGGCTCAAAAAAACCCCACACTGAGTGAGATTGTAAGTCTCTTATTAGCCCAAAAGCCGGTTTCACTTCAACACAAGTGTCTACTAAACAGTACCCTGTCCAGAGAAAGACCCTCGACATAAAACCAAAAAAAACCTCAAAAAACCTGTAAATTACAAAGGATTTCAGGAAAATGAAATTCTTTAAACCAGTGGTATTTTTTAAAAGTGCAATGTTGTCTTTGTTATCTCACTGTGTCACATTTTTGAAACATCATATTTTACTTGTTTTGTATAGAACTCCATGAGGGGTTTTGGGGAAATAAAGGCAAACTTGATACAACCTAATGTCACTGTTTCAATTATGTCAACAAATGGATGTAGGAATAATTCGAATAATAACTTTCAGCCAGGAAGTTCCTGGAACAAGCCCTTGTCAGAAAAGTAATGCCCATCCCTGTGGGGCTCATTGCTATTTAATACAGTCGGTTGAACCTTTTAAGTTCAGGGACCTACGTCTGCCTATAGTGACTGACCAAAACGTGGCTGCAAGATTTCTCAGTGTTGTCACCATCATGGTTAAACTGATGTTGCGGTTTAGAAAAGCAACATTTTCACATTTTTTAAATTTTTTTTTCTACCCCTGTGCCCATTGGTATGTTTGTGACTGGCTGTGATGTTGACTGCGCTGAACTGGGAGCAGAGGTGAGCCAGTTGTCAGCTGGCTCAGTGCTACTTTATTGTCAAGCACCACTTGGATTTCCACTTGCATCTCTCGCCTGCTCAGGCCAGGTCAATGATGCGTGGCAATAAATCACTGATGTGCAGTCATATTCTCTGATATTCTCATGGCTTTACCACATGATGAAAACATGCCCTGCAAAAGTGTTAGCACCTTTTTGTTGATGATTGACTTGAATGCAAAACCCTCAAGCAGGTGAAAAAGTGGTGGTAAATAGGCATAAAAATCCAGTTTTTGTTTTTATTACGCTTTTAATTTTTACGATATTAGAGTGTTAAAAGTGTGTATAAATAAACTATTTTACGTAGGAGGTCCCCACACCAGGTCTTGAACCCGAGTCTTCCAGATCATAGATGACTGGGCTAAAACCCAGTGCATCACCAATGCACAGACAGACTTCTATTTATTTATACACCCATAACACAGAGACAGCACAGCATGTAACGTGTAGGGAAGAAATTGAAAGGCGATTCTTGCTTTGCACTTTTCATTTATTGCCTATTTTGTACAATCTAACTTTGTAGAAAGGAGAGGGGGAACAACAGGTTATGGAGAGTCTCTTGTAAGCACTTTGCGTGTGTCAGTGGCTCAGCTTTATCTCTGGGGAACACCCCCAACTCCAGGAGTGATGTCCAAATAAGGAAATGTGCATCATGTAGCAGGTGGATGTGACTCCCCTCACTGAGACCTGCTAATAGATGTAACAGCGGAGCAGAGGAGAGAGACTGAGATAGCGATGTAACTGACCTGCACGCCGGTATCTGATATGTTTTTTTTCTTCTTCCTGAAAACAAATAATTTTTAAAATATTTATATGAAACAAATGTTCGTAAAAAAAAAAAAAACCACTATTTGCACTTTGCCAAAAAACATATTTGTATTCAGGCACACCCCTACCATGTAGTAACAACACGTACGTGGCTGCTAATTCAGCAGCAACAAGCTGTACTATTGAAAGACACTTTCCACCTGTCAGTCAGATAAAAACTGGCATCAGGGCATCAGTGATGACATACAGACTGAACTCTTTGTCCCTGCTCTCCTTTGAAAGAGAACTGACTGAATCATTGGTCTATAAAGAAAAAATTTCAGTGTTGAACACCAAGCCCCCCCTGCTGTAATCATCAAAAGTCTGCTAATTTACAATTTTTTGCCCAAGTTGCCTATTTCAATATTATTGTTTATTGGGTATTGTTTTTGTTGAGTGTACAATTGGATTTTATGCTGATGCTGCTGCATCTGTGTCTGTGTATGTATGTGTCTGTGTATGTATGTGTGTGTGTGTGTACGTGTATGGTTGCTTGATGATGCTGTTGTATCTGTCAGCCGTGTGTTTGAATATGTGGCCGTCGTGCCAGCCTATGTTGGTGTCATTTTTAACTTTACTGAGCATGTTGGTGCCTGCGTACCTCTATCCATATGCTGCACTGTTGAGTCTGTCAGAAGTGTGTGTGTGTGTGTGAGTGAATACGAGGCCTCCGTGCCACCCGCGTGGTCATGGGTGTGCCAGGATGTGCCTGTGCCATCTAAATCTCAAGCTGGCACACCCAGCATAATCACAGCAGCCTGTCAGACAGTCTGTCAGACAGGCTGTGATCTCAAGTGATCACTGTGATGTGACTCAGCCGACTCACTTGCGATGTAATGTTAACGCTATAACAATGGCTACACAAGGTTTTAAATGTGTTATTTGATAAAGTTGAGGAAGAAGAAACTCCTCCGCCTTCGACTGAGTCAACCAAACTCATCAGCCCACAAAGTCAGCCCGGCTGCTCGCTTCCTGGTGGTACACCGCTTTCTCCTGGTCAGCCAGATGCAGGTTCATCCATAGCTGCGGGAAGCAGGGGTGCTGAGGGTGCTGCAGCCTATAGGCCTATTTGTGTCGTTGCAATTATTAATTTTTTTCTGCTGTGTGCAAGCCAGCGTCGGCGAAAATAGTGATCAACTTGATAGGACAGAGGAAACTCTCCAGAGGAAACAGAATTAAACTTTTAACTTCCAAAATATTTTTTCGACAGCTCTGATGGAGCTCAGGATTTATCAGGAGGACGGCAGCTTAACTCCAAACAGTTTCACTATATGAACCTGGAGTGTGTGTGTGTGTGACCTTTAGGATGTGTAGAAGAACACAGAACATTAATTAACATCAGATCCTGACCGATCTTATCAGCGTGTTGGGAGAGTTAAAAAAAATCAATGAAGTTACACTGCTGTGCCTCATGCATAAATACGCAGAGTGTCTCTCTCAGTGGGGAGACACACTTTTCCTTTCTGCTGCGGTAGGATCACTGCAAGTATTTAATAAATTCAAACATTTTTGGGGGAGCGTGTGTTTAACAGTAAGCACCCCTGCTGCACCCCCAACTGATATCATGTTCCCACGGCTATGGGTTCACCTGCCGATTTATGCGCCATTTATGAACCACATTCACAACTAAATTTGTATGAATTTACCTGCACAGTCAAGAATGGAACATCAAGGTGCTTCTCATCACAGTGGTGTGGATAGTTTTCTTGATAGAATAGAGTGTAAAGAGGCAGTTTTCTGTAAAATGTGCAGATTTGTTTTTTCATGAGCTGACCAGTACTGAAGCAACAGTGGCTGACGGCTATAATGAATGCGTCAGCCATATTTCTGTCTAAGTTAACACCTTCTCTGCTGTCTGGGTTCATGTTTAGTTGCCACTTTGTGCAATAAAATAGCTAATTAACAATGCCGTGTACTGTAGGGCTAATGAGGAGCTGGTCATGCCAGTGTAACTATACTGCATCTTAGACTGGGCAGGCTATAAAAGACCACCTTTTGTCTGTACTGTTGTCTTGTTTTTTTTTACAGCTTATGAACTCTTTTTAGCCAAAGCATCTCCGCGGAGCAACACAGCAAGCAAATGTGTGTTCTCCTCCCTGGATAATTTAATTGAAGGGGTTGTGTATTTTCTGCTGGTGATTCTACACCTCCCACATTAGGACATCACTTTCCTCCAAATATGCTCCACATTGTTGTCTCCATTATGAATTTTTTTAGAGCACTGTGACGCACTTGGAACACTGCCTTAAGAGGAAGAAAATAAAAACAAGTGATTTACTTGGTCACAACTGAGGCCAGCATTACCACACAGTCTGACTGTATTCCATATATTCCTTCTTAATTCAGTCAGTTGATGCTTTAATGTCACTGGTCACCCTCTGTGCCCATATTAGGCTCTGTTGACTGTGGTTTGCACCACGTGCCACTGACTCCCAATCCATCAGCATCAGCATCAGCATGAAGACGTTTGGAAAGGATCGTTCCAATTTTTTGAAACCTGGGTCCTACTTTCATAGTTTTGACCATATTTCAATTATCAGTTATAACAACATAGTACTCACCATGTTAATTCCTGAAATCATATCCAGAGTGTTCGCATGCAAAATGTTTGTAATTTTTCTATAAACTGAGATTCATATTTGCAACAGACAGTTTGGGGAATAATTTCACCATGTGCCCTTTCTTCCCTCATGTGAGTGCACGTTTGTAGCCCAACATACTTTTTAGTGATGTCCCCGTGTTCCCACATATTTTCGAGTCATAATTAGGAATCCAAAACTGAAGATTTAAGACCCAAGTAGTGATTTTTTCTTGTTTTTTTTTTTTTTTTTGTGTGTGATACCTTTCCAAAAAAAAGTGTACTTGCTCTTTAAGTCTGTACTGTTTATGTTATTGCTAACAGTTAGCATGACTTTCTGTAAAGCTACTCAACAGTGTATAAAACAGGGTGCAAAAGAGAGAGCAAAGCACAGAAAAGTAAAAGGGACGGTGTGTTTCTGTGTTTATGTGTACAGGTGTGTGCATGAATTTGGCTGCAGGATAGTGTGGGAGTGTGAGTACCCAGTGAGGAGGTACGTGCTGTGTGTGTTTGTGTGCTCAGTCAATTTTGTAGTGTCCCTGAAAAGCTGCCTGAAAAAAGCCCCAGATCCAGGTAATGAGAGGGAGGAGGAGTGTGTGTGTGTGTGTATGTGTGTCCTAAAGTAGGTGTTGTGCTGGCTCTGTTTAATTGGAGCAATATGCATACAGATGCAAATGTCCATACATGGTTTTGGATACACTTTCATACTGGCACAACAGAACACACACACACAAACATGGCACAGCTGTTCAATGCTGCACTGATTTATTTCTTCTCTCTCCTCCACACACTCATCCTGCTTTTCCTCTCTAATTACAGAATGAGCAGCGTGGGCAGCTCATCCCAATCTGGAACTCTCAGTCACTGACATTTACCAAGAAATGGGACAGTGCAGATAAAAAAACAGCCACCAAAATGTGTTTGTGTCTGTCTGTTCTGGTTAGACTGACCAAGCCTGACGAACCCACCCCTCCACCCATGTATCCACCTATCATACTCTCCTCTGTTCTTTCATCCATCCATCCTTTGTACATCAATAAATTGTTATGTGGAGTCACACCAGTGAAATATCACATGCAGCAAAGTATAAATCAAAATAATCATAAAATAAAGAACTAAAACAGCTTCCCTACAGAGAATGGTAGGTATCATAAGGGGAACATTTTTTTTATCATTTTTAAATGCTAATTAGCAATTTGCACCCTCAGGCTTATCATTTGCACCTTGAAATATCTTTATTTGTTTCCCTGTTTTAGAATTTGTATGAAGAATTATTACTTAAATTCAATAGAACTGACACAACTTGTTGTCCTGTTTAAGGGTTGTCAGATATAACACAGTGTTGTGTTTGAAAGATAAAAAAAAGTATTCATGTATCTGAGTCCAAAACGAAAATAAAGCTAAACCAAACCACATGGCTCATTTAAATTGTCTATGACCCCCATAGACTTGCATTCATATTCTAAACTGCTTATCCTGTCCAGTGTAGCAGAGGGGCTGGAGCCTATCCCAGCATGCATTGGCTGAGAAGAAGGGTACATATTGGACAGATTGCCCATCCATCATAGTGATAATACTCATAGACAATTCATATTCACACCTACAAGAGTTTCCAGTTTGGCTGACTGACATATTGTTGGACTGTGAAAAAAATTAAAAAATGTGAATTTCCTGTATGATTAGACAGAATGTAATGTATTTCTTTCTTTTTCCTTCACACCTATTACATATCAAGATGGGAATCATTGTTCTCTGAACATGCACATAAACATCTATGTGGAATTAAGCAGAGAAGGCTGTTGTGTGTAATGGCATGCCACCTAAATCTCTGAAATACGATCCAGGACATCTAGTTTGAGTAACAGATCTTGAGTTTGAAGGCTTATCAGACTCCAAAACTGGCCAATGCAGTGCCTTGCCAGATGATATTGTGTTGTGGTTGAGTAAAAATTTGGTCAGGTTCAACTTTATTATGTGCCCCCACTGCGTTGCCAGACTGACCTCACTCAAATGTTTTTTTCACACATGGTCAAAGTCGGTCTGAGCAGCTAGGCTAGCAGATTATTGAGGCTGTAATGCTCATTGTAAAGAAAACCAAACTATTATACAGATAACCCAAAGCATTGAGCACACTGTGAACCTGCTGATCCTCTGACTTTTTATCAGGAGCAAACTGACTAGTAACCCAACAGCCATCAAGACATTTTCCTCTGAACCACAAGTGTCAACCTGCTGGAAGTGCAAGAGAAGTCAGGGTATCACTTAAGCCATTAGGTACCATGCAGGCACCATGGATATTTGTGCCAAATGTATGCATGTGTTGGTATCAGGATCCCTGCTATTATACCTTAATCACTTCCTCTATCTGTATGTCATCTATGGGTAAGTCCTGCGTGTGTTACATGAGTGAGATGAGTGCACTGCTGGTGTGTGTTGCCCTATAGTTCTGCTTTCTGATTTATTTTTGCTTGTTTTATTTTATATCAATGTTTCTTTAGTTTTGTGGCCTAAGCATGATCTGACAGGTATATACATCCAACATTGTTGTAAAGAGCAACTGCTGGAAAATTAGGTTTGGTTAAGCTAGCCAACTAAAACATTTGATTAGGTTTAGGGAAAAATTGTGGTCATGCTTTGAAAAGGACATGAACTCTGGTCTCTGCACACCCTTAATTTTTCCTTAGGGTTAGAGTTAGAGTTAAGGTGCTGCATACTGGGTTACTGTACAAAACATAAAGCCATCACCTTTAATACATGTTGATTCTTTGCATATATTTGGCAATACTGTTTGTGCTATACAGTAATGATAATTCATTTATTTAACTGTACTGAGCTGCAGCAGACAGACAACACATCCTCTCTAAAAATAATTGTCTGTGTGTGTGATGGGTGTGATTGTGGTTTACAAATAGGTACACGGAGCAAATTTTCACACTAGTGTGTGTGCATGCACTTTGATAAAAGGTGTGGATGTTTATTTACCCCCCATTGTCTCGTCAGGCGGGCTGACACTCTCATCAATCGTTGCATGTGATCAATGGGAGCCTCCCTGCTCTGAATTATCTCTGTGTGAGGAGGGAGGCAGGTGCTGCAGATGGAGAAGGCTCCCATTCATTACCAGCACCTCCATTACCATCATTACTAGCCTGCCACAGCACACAGGCAGAGGGAGGGACGCAGAGAAGCCAGGCCTGTCGCACTCATCAACAACAAGCCACATTAAGACACTGACCCACTTTCCACTCGGCACTGCAATGAGTCCTGAAGGATGGGACTGGACGGAGGTAGACGGGAACCTGAGCATCACATCCAGGTGATGTCAGCCAAACAACACCCGCAGGTCGGAGATGCAATAAGAAAACTAATGCTGGGATCAGACCACATGATAGTAGCCTAATCCAGCAGACATGGGGTATCAGGAACAAAAATGAGAACCGGGCACAATAATTTGGTGTTTAATCTCATGTAATGAGTCATAGAGGAAGACAACCATCGCTGCATCCAGGAGGCCTCACAGACCTATCTTGCCATATTATACAGTTTCCACACAAAGTCTGTGATGCTTTGGACACCATGGTTGTCTGCATTCCAGATACTGGAAAATCTGTCTTGTGCTTCTTCTGTCCAATCAACGTCTCATGTCATTCAGGTCATGAAAAATTGCAAGCTAATGTTGATGGGAAAGAACAAACTGAGTTTGCAGCCATGAGTTCCTCAGGCACATCATGTCAAAGTCTAGGAGCCCTAACTGCCAAGGCTCTATCACCAAAGTTAGACCTCAGGCCAACAAGAAGAGAGACACCTGAGGATCTCTGGGGGTTGGAGGGGACATGAGGCAAGAAAAGGTCTGAAAAATAACTTAGGGAAAGGCCTCCCTGGGCTTTGAAAGAAATTAGTAAAATTTTGCAAGACCAGCCAGTTTAGAGAAACCAGTTTGGCAAATTTCTAACAATTACCGACATAAGTAGTTGTCTTTTTGCTTCTATTTTAAGACAAAGATAACTCTCATATTTGGTTGAAATGTCACAAGAGTCCTAAAGTCACAAGAAGTTCAACACAAACCCTTCAACACCTTGAAATCTCTGCTGGTACACCCCAATGACAGATTTAAGTCCATTTCAAAATAGTCAATTAATTGTTTTGTTAGAGAAAAATATTGTAAGTCGCAAGTGCATTGTCTGTCAGTTTATTGTGTTACTTTCCAATACATCAAAATTCTAAAGCCCAAGATTAGCTTATTTGGATAACAGGGTTTTCCATCCTGCTTTATAGTCACTTTCATACAGTCACATTCATATCTGTGACTGGTAACTGAGACTACAGTTCTTCTACTGGTGGCCAACCAAGACCCTATGCTGATTCTTAGGACTCTTCTTGATTTGTTAATTGCTGGAGCATCATGCTGCTGCCATCCTCTGGTCTGTTTACAGACTGGGTTTACTGGCCATATTTCCCTTCTGGATCTTTTTTTTTTACCATATGGACTTTGGGTAGATTTTTCAAGAGTCTGCTTAAGGACCAGGTCTCAAACTAGTGAGGGATTTCATTTGATTGTTCAAAATGGACTTGACTTAGAGCTGTGTAGCTGTACAGGACTGTTTGCCTTCCCACTCACCTCTCACTTAGAATCTTCAGGGATCCAAACCAGAGACCTGAATCTGACCAGGTCCAGATTACATTCAGTCTAATCAGGTCTGGGTAAGGTTCTGTTTGCTCGGGTCTGTGTGTCAATATGTCTAAGACACAAGTAGATTTACGAGGACTTGCTGATTGATGCTTATTAATTTGTGGTGCATCATACTTCCACTTTAGGTGTTCTGGTGTATTTTGGGTGATTTTAGACAAGGTTTCTATTTGAAAACCAGGATTGTGTTTGGACAGGTTTTCCACAGGACTTTCTCATGCCAGGTTTAAATTTTTGGACGCCTTAAGACCTTTGTCATGTCTGTTGCACTAAAATTAAGAAGGGGCAACTGAAGAAAAAAGAAAAGTCTTCACTCCCTTTTTCTCCTCCCCTCTTCTCTCTCCTTCCTGCCATTTTCACCCAAACTCCCACTTCATGTTAAAAGGTGAAGAATGATAAACAACAGTGTTTCCCATATCTCCCTCTCTCTCCGTCTGTCTCTATCTATAACTCTCTCTCCCTCTGGCCTCAGAGGAGAATCAATGCAATCTTCTTACCTTTGAACTGCTCTTTTTCTCACATCAAACCACTATGGCCTCTAGCGTGGTGCTCTTCCAGCTCTGAAAGTGTCGGACAAGTGGGATGATCGATGTTTACAGCCAGTAAAACAGCTACTATTAGACCTCAGTGTTTTACTTAAGCCTTGGATTCAGTTGTCAGCTGTCTCTCAGTAGCCCTTGGGGGCCGATAACACTATCTTCAACATTAGCTTTTCTCCAGAAAGGTCCGAGACGGGCCTCCCTCTAAACACAGGCCGGCCTCCGGGGCTGGAGAAAGACAACAAACAAACAGAAATCTATTCCATTTCTCTTCTCTTTCCCTGTTTGTCTGGTGGATAGGAAGGGTTAGAGAGCTTAGGGGAGATGTTTGCTGAGTGGAAACATCAATGCATTTCATCAAAAATAAAAACAAAAAAAGGAGAAAAATAAACCTCCATGCAAGATGAATGCTCGCAATATGTGGGCCCATATGGTGCACTTCCATTAGCCTCTGCAGCCTTGCATGTTGAGGTTTGTCACAAGCAGACAGCTTGTAATAAATGTTTAGGGAGGGAACAAGGCTTATGTTTACTCTTGGAAACTGGAGCGAGGCTTAGGCTTGGACTGATATAGGTTCTGGAAAGCCGATACTGGTATTCCTTAGATCTTACCAATGTACTCTAACAGCTTATGTTTTATGATATTTCTTTACATTCTTTAGTGGCTTACACATTTTAAACTGTAAAGTAAACTCTCTCAGGTTAATGTAAAAGTTTTACTTACAGTGATATTAATGCAAAGACACTGATAGATTAAGCTCAGTGCTGTCAGTGGCTAATAATGTTCTATTTAGTATGATTGAACTTGGCCATTTTATGCCAAAAATCTGCAAAATTCAGTTCAAAGAATCTATGTGAAATTACTTCCTTTTTTCATTAGATAGAAATTACATTACAAATCAGATATCAGCCAGTTTCCCACTGCTGAAATAATGGAGGACATTTTTTTTACTCTGCAGTCTTTCTCACCCTGCCTTAATAAGTGTTTAATCCAGTGGTTCCCAACCTTTTTGGCTCGTGACTCTTTACAGCCAAGCAGTCTGTCTTGTGACCCCTCGTTACAGGTTGCATAATGTCTAATGTCCATATTCTCATTATATGGCATACCATATAACTATACCAATCCAAAGAATAAACAAATCAATTTGTGTAGAATTTTTCATTTGATTACATCTTAATCCCAATTTAAAGGAAAGGTTCACAGATTTTTCACGTCTGTCATAGCCATATAATAGGTGTGTCAAAGGTTTTAATGGCTGAATTCTTCCCAGTTTTTTGAACATGTGTAGGAATGACATTTGCAGAAGAGCCAGTGTCCAATTTAAAGCTGATACGGTTTTATTTTGGCCAGCTTGCATGGCTGCAAATGCCTGTTTTCTCCTATTAGCGTTGCTGCTGTGGTCTACAGAGTCAATGAACAGGTCACTGCTTTCTGCATATTCCTTTGAGTCATTTTCACCAACTGTCTGAATGCTTTTGCTTGGCTTTGAGTGCCGTGCCTTTGCAAAATGGTTTCACTTGCCACATGTTTTACACTGTTTGCCCCTGGTCGTACATTTGTCCCATTCCCCATGTGCTCTATTTCCACAATAGTTACATCCTCTGGTGTGCTCTCTTACTTCTGGCTTGTAATCACTGGGTGCAGTTTTTGACTGACTGTGTGGACAGTCTCCTCATGTGGGTTACTGCCACTGCTGGCTATTGTTTTTAGTTATGCTTTAGCTATTTCATGCAGTCTAGTAATGTTCAACGCCTTGTCCAATTCAAGGTCCGATCTGATTGTTAAGCAGCTTCTCTCTCACTGCGGGTGAATGAATTCCAAAAACAATGTGGTCCCTTATCATCTCATCACCGTTAGCATAAGCACAGTCTTTCACAAGCCCCCCACAAGCAAATCTTTACAAACTGCTTGAATGGCTCGTTAGCTCCTTGTACTTTCTCATGAAACTTGTAATGGGCAAATATTACATTTGCTTTACATAAGTTAGGTATCTATCATAGTATGCTTTTATTACATTTCTTTCCTCTTCAGTGAGTGTCCTTGTATTGTAGATGTCCCTCCCTTTTTCACCGATCCAAAGGAGAAAACAGCTGCACTTACTGTCCTCATTCTTTTTCTTGAGTGGCCCTGAAAGCATCAGATCAGCATGCAACTTGAACTTGCGCCATGTTTCCAGCAAGCTAGTAGCATCCCAATCCATACAAGGTACAAGAACACCAGCAATGTCTATTATTGTCATTTTAAGTCTGTTTACTCCTACCTCATGTCTTGTTTTCTGTGCTGAGTTTGCAAAATTAGCTTTCTGACAAAGATGTGCTACAGAGCTGTAAACATGATGTTATACAGACTGGTTATTCATTTGACCAGGAAAATTTAATTCTGACTGACACAACCCAGTCTCATGGCAGTTCATGAAAAAGTCCCGAAATTTAATCTATCAATTAGTTTACATGGACATGATTTTTCCATTATGTTTGTGACAGTCATCATGACTTTCAAACTAATGTATTTCAATTGGAAGTATGTTTCGTACTGGACCAACTGTGATAGAGAGCTCTTGACCTCAGCTACGTGATTATAGTCACCAACTGGGTCAAATACAGATAAAATATGGTTAAAAATAATTTTCACACATTTAACAATTAGATATTTAAAATATGATTACACAGATGTGTTTACCATCCCCTTTAACTCCTCAGTGTACTCTCAATTCAGTATTTACAACTTCAAATTCTAGGAAAAACATTAATATTTAAAAAACTACAATTCCCTAGAGCCATGCCAAGCAGCTTGATGCAATCAGCACTGCAGTTTAGTTCATCTTGTTTGCAAAGTAGGGTTGTAAATATAGGGTTGTCAAATTATATATATATTGAATATGTCAAATATTCATTACAGCCTAACTAGTAATTACACTGCATCTAGATGATCTATGTTAAGAAAAAGTAAAGATGTTGATTTATTTCAGATATTTTGGCAAGTATTATAGAAATGGGCTTTGGGGTTAGTGTTCAGTATTGGCGAGAGTTATGCAGCGCTTCAAACTGTTTAAGGACCTTGTTTGTTATGGATTCAAAATGTTTGTTCAGCCACATCATGCATGTATTAAACTGCCTCCTGGATGCTTACCAATATCTTAACAGTCGCAGTAAATTACCAGCTAACTTTCCTGAAATAGGGAACTGATCTCAGAGTGGTTTCCATGGTAACATACTTTAAAATGGCAATCTCGAAGATCTCCGAAGATTTTCATTAAGCTATGCATTCAAATCAGCGGAGCTCATGCAATAGACTCGCTCTTCATTCTCTTGTGTGTGAAGTGGCTTATTTTTTAAAAAGTGTATCACTTATTAGCTTTTTACTCAGAACAATATTATTGCATGTACAGTAACTGTCTCTCCTGTGCTGCTCTGCGTCTGCAGCATACACAAGGACAGCTGAGCCCTCCTCTCGGTGCTCCTCAGGGCAGAGGAGACAAAGTAGCACTGCCTTGTGTGCGTGTGCAGCACACACAGCGGAGCAGAGGACAGCGAACCAGGTCAAGTACTTGAGTTGAATAACTACACTTGTTACATTACTCTAAGTGCAATAAAACCTACGCGAGTAAAAAGCCAAGAAGAGTAATTTATTAATGTCATCAGTGCAAAAGAACAATACACCGCAATTACCGCTTATTGCCATATAGTGCCACCAAAGAGAATGAAACAGAGATCTTTGAGACTGCCACTTTAAACATGGTAACAACTTTTACATCAACCAGGGGAAAAACTGATCTGGTGCCAGGAACAGCACTATTTCTGGCCATAACAATACCCTATCGTATTGTTGAGTTACCGAGGACACTTTTGCGATTTTGTGTTGAGAAATGTTAAAGAAAAACCTTAACACGGTGACAGTGAGGAAAATACTTCTGGGCGGGTCCTCTGGTCGCAATGGAAAGACAATGATTCAAACAACATGCAAGTATGTGGTTTCAGCATTAACCGCGTCCAAGAATCACTGTAATGACTGACAAACTAAACATCATATACATTCACTGGAAAGATTATGAAAATAAATTGCACATTTCTCGCTAGAAATGTTGTCAAAACACATTTGGACGTAAACCAATACAAAATAATTGGCTAAAAAAAATGGAGACATCTCACAATTTTAGAGCCATTATTGTTTTGATCTATCTATCTATCTATCTATCTATCTATCTATCTACATATAGATTGGCTCATAAATAATAATAATAATAAAACCAATATGTGAGTTGGGAATGGTTACTTTGGGCAGCTCAGGTCCAGAAGTCCCATTCTTTTCTTTACAACATAGAGGTCTAATAATGATTGTCATACAAAAACAGTGAAACAATAAAAAGCAATTCCATTCATTTTCCCAAATGCAGTGTTTCATGTCTGTTCTGGGCATGAAACTCTCCCTAGTTCATCATTACAACTAAATAACAACTGCACTGAAATAATTCAGGTTTGTTGAGTCTATGGGACTGTGTAGGCTACATGATAAAGATTTAGTCAACTATGAGCCACAAACTGCATTGCCTCAAGAAATTAGCCAATTGCAAAGCTTCAAATTCTGTTTCCTACACAGTTTATGGCTGATTGATTTTACTATACATTCATACATTATTTTCCTAACATTTGAATATACAGTACAGTATTTTGTTCCTGATTGTAAACACCAATCTGCAGTACTATATAATGTTATACTGAATATAGGTTATGTTATGACTTTATCTGGCATCTTCACCGTTGTAAATGGTTGCTGAGGATCATGGGTAGGCTAATTTAGCCGCTTCCTCTATTGTCCAAAACTGACAAAAAACTAAGAATCTAAGGTGGAATAATTAAAACAGATTGCCATTACCTATCATATCATTGAGTTATCAAGGACACTGTCATGTTTTTGTTTTGAGAAATATTAACCCCCAACCCACTGACTTTGGTGGAAGATCCCCACTTGATTTAATTGAATTTACACTGCTGGAGCCTCAGATTAAGTTAAACTGAATTTTGGAATACGGGCACCTGACTGTTGTTTAAAGATAGACTTGAAAAAAATGTCCTTAAAAGTCTTCTCATACACAACCAGTCTGGTGTTGATCATTTCTTCAATAAATATGTTCTCAAACAGGCTGCATGACATTCATTATATTAGAGGTGGATGTCACCACAGTGCTATACAGAATTAGTTGAATCAGGGCAAAGGATAGACTCTGGAAAGCTTCTGTTCATGAAAAATTGCTTTTTTGTGGGGGAATTGTGATGATTCACTGATACGGCCTTCCTCCATGAGACAAGCCAGGAAAGCCTTCCTCCTCTCTGTCTCCCTCTCCATGTTTCCTTCTAGATCCCAATCTCTGAGACGATGCCTTGCGAAAGCTTTATTAATGTTGCATCTACCGCAGGAAGACAAGCCCTGTGGCGGTCGATAGCAGGGTGGTAACGTGATTCTGTCACCCCTACAACCTCCCTTACACATACTCTGATTTACCCCAACTAACACACACACACACACACACACACACACACACAGCAGGCATGAGTGTGCTGCTAGATGTTATTTGAAGGGACATCAGTTTCTATGAAAGATAATAGCCTTGCAGCTGGGAGCCAGCAGTCATGATGAGCCCTGCAATCATTAGAGGTTGGGTGTGAGATATTGGTTGAAGGAGCCATCCTGTGCTTGGAAAGTCACAGGACTGATATCCATTAAAGACAATTTCCATCTTAATTAAACATGTGTGTCATTTGGAAATGGCAAGGTGTGGTATAATTGGATCTTGTGCTGTTTAACGCTTACAATAAAGTAAAAAAACAAACAAAAAAAAACACAAGAGATGTAACAGGAAGATCATTTCAGAAGGAGCATTTTGGACCAAATGAAATATCTATCAAAATGATAGTTTGGTGACCTGCCATCAGAGTCCTGCAAACCCTCCCTGTTGACAAGATTTTCACTCAACACAGGAGGCACATTATCAGTTACTAGGAGCAGCTAACTCAATGTTTTTTTATGGGGATCAAAGAAAAATGCCAATGTAAGAGTTGTTATTTCTGTAAATTGACTTGCCTGTTTAACTGCTCATCCACAATTGTTGCCATTTTTGTGGTAATTTTTCTATCAATTACTTTTCATGGGTGTAGCAAGGTAGATGACATTCTTAATCCAGCCTTAAAAGCTCTGATAAGTCAAATGCATCCTCAAACCTCAGTATCATAACCAGTCATCCAATCAACCACTTATTATTAAATCAATTCCAGACACAACCCAAACTGTTAAACCCACAACTTAACCTGTATGTAGCCCTGTATGTTGTGCTCATTGACTGCTGTACCTGACAGATGGACAAACAACTGACCAATCAAGAATGTGAATGTCATCATAGAAAAAACAGGTTAAAAAAACAAACAACAAGAACAACATAGGCACAACAACGCTGTCAGTGGTTTCTGTTCACTTGCATATCCAAGCACGCTTAACACCTCTCCAGAAGCTTGCATAATTTACACACATCACAGGTACCTTAATTATTTAAATCTTTTGAGACAGCATCAGGCTTTAATTGTATTTGGACTCTTGTGCTGTTGTTAGCGGTTAGCAGTTTCGCTCATAGAGACTGAGGACAGTCTCTCAGGTTTTGTTGTTAAAACTGGGTGGGAACAATTAGAGAGTTTTAAAAAACCCTGCATTGCAGAACCAAACCAGTCTTTATGCCAGATCTTCATATTGTGGCATGCAGTTCACTACAGAGAAGAATGGGGCGAGAGCATCATTTCCAGTAAAGTGTGACCTTGACAAAATGTAAGGGTTGCAGGTTTGTTGGCGGCCGTTCTCGCTGACATTCAAGCAACTACTGTGCATTTAGAAATCCCCAGACTGCAGTAGGCAGAGATCTCAGATGTCTGGTATCGTGAGACTACTGAGGTCATTACATAGTTGTCACAGGTGTTGTTGTTGGCCCCTAACCACTAAACTATTTTCTTGCATGTGGAAAGTGATAATCACAAAGTCTGAAATTTTGGGGGCTGAGAATCTGTTTCCAAGAAGAAGGCAAGTATTTTTTCACTCAGCTATTAATGATGTACGCTTTGTTCTCTGCAGACTCGTGCATTCACAACCAGTGAAGTATATCTGTCAAACTGTCGTCCTTGCTCTCATAATGAATTGTCAGACA
Source organism: Thunnus albacares (assembly GCF_914725855.1). Classification (NCBI taxonomy): domain Eukaryota; kingdom Metazoa; phylum Chordata; class Actinopteri; order Scombriformes; family Scombridae; genus Thunnus; species Thunnus albacares. The sequence goes on from NC_058115.1 coordinate 2,141,394, forward strand.
TCTGAAAGAATGACTGCATGCTGATATAATTATCCTCTTTTGGCTTTTGTGTAATTTAAGTGCTGGAAATCAAGTAAATTTGGTGTGTACACAACATGGAAGAGTAAAATTATTTTCTTCTAACACCTCATAATAATAATAATAGTAATAATAATAAAAATACAAATTTTATTTGTATAGCGCTTTTCAAGCTTAAGCACAAAGTGATTTCCAGATTAAAATGATTTAATATGAGCCCCTGCATATGACATACAAAAATCAGGAACATGAGAGCACATAAATCAAGCAGCACTGAACCCATACATAAACAGATGAAAGTGCAAGTGCAAAATAAAAGAAATAAGTTCATATATAAATAAGTAAATGCAGTAAAAAGAAATGAGCTCATATAAAGCAAGTGAAATTTGAGTAAAAGATCTGACAAATTTGTCTAACGAGCCAGTCGGCCACAGAGCAGTTTGAAGAAGGACTGGCTAAAGTGTGTGCACTCCTCTGAAGACTCAAAGGTGGCCTGGGCGTACTTCAGGCCAAGGCACATCACACACATCAGGTGAGTGTTCAGGCTTGATATTTTATCACTACAGCGGCAGGCTCGCACCTGTGTTTTCTCCTCTGCTTTAGTGAGAACATCAGTGGAAGCCATGATCACTAGCTGGGGTTATTAGCTTTGAAGCTATGCTGTGGCACTATATCTGCTATGGCTAACTTGTCATGGCTAAGAGATAACAGGGAACAACTTGGAGTGTTGCAACCTCAAAGAGAAGCAGCTAATGTTAGCTCGGGGAAGTACAGGAGATCATCTTCTCGACATGGACGGCTGCTTCATCTGCCCATCCCCAGAAGTCTGCGACCTGGGTGTCATTTTGGACCCCACCCTCTCGTTCCAGTCACACATCAAATCCATCACAATATGCACTTTCTACCGCCTCAAAAACATTTCCATACTCCAGCCATCACTCTCAGACTCCATGGCAGAGACCTTCATCCATGCCTTTATCACCTCCCATCTGGATTACTGCAATGGAGTCCTGGCTCCAGTATGTGTACAACTCAGCTGCCAGGGTTCTCACTCAGACCAAGCCATAGCAGCGTATCAAACCCTCCTTCATCCACCTTCACTGGCCCCTGGTCAAGTCCCACATCTCCTACAAAATGCTTCTCCTCACCTACAAATCCTTCCAAGCCCTTGCCCCCCAGTCCCTATCTGACCTCCTCTGCCCCTATATCCTATCCCAGAATCTGCAGTCTTCAGACATGGGTCTGCTCTCCACCCCCAATGCCAGCCTGCAAACTTTTGGTGACAGAGCCTTCAGTGTGGCAGCCCCCGTCCTCTGGAACTCTCTCCCAGCAGAGATCCACAATGCAGCATCTATGAACACTTAACAAAAAAAACTGAAAACCCACCTGTTCACCATGACCTCTAGTTAACTGCCATCCCCAGGGATCATTGCTATTATTAATATCTGTTCTTGTTTTATTTGTTTTGTCTGCCTCACTGTGTAAAGCGTCCTTGGGTCAGGTAATGCTACCAGAGTGTTGCCACTTGATTTGACCCTTGCTTTGCTATTCTCCACAGTCAGCAACTCAAACTACTGTTTGTTGAAATGCTAGGCACAGTGTCAGCCCAATTTATAGTGGGAGGGTCTGGACAGTAACACGCTTAGTTCCTGGCCGGCTGAATGTAATAGGAGCTTCTGATGAGATCACGCCAAGGGCATTCCCTAATGTGAGACACAAAACGAATGCTATGAAAGAGAAGTGATAAAAGTTGTAGACTAACAACAGATGAACAACAACACTCACCACTGGCAGATATTTGCGCTGACATGGTTGCTTGCCTCCTACCATTATATGCATCTGGGTTATCTAGGAGTAATGCAATTGCTGTTAGATTTCTGAGCAGGCTTTACCAGCCCGCTGTCGAATTTCATCAAGATTCCATGCTTGCAGACAGACTGCTTGTTCTAAGAAACCACATTCCAACTGACTTTGCCTGAAGGCACTTGCTGATAGATACTAGTGGAAGTCACTTAACTGCACCAGTTTTTGCCACACATAAGTACTGCTGAGAAGTGTCTTAAAGCCTTGTATTTATGATAACTGTATTCTTTTATCAATAGGTGCATACATTTTGACAAGTCTAAACAATTTTTGGGAGATGAATGACCTTCCAAAACACTTTAGCCAGCTTTATGGTGAGGGATTTTTGGTATACAGCATCCACGGTCTCATTTACCTCTGTGAATACACAGAATATATAGTACCTTAGTACTTTATCTTTCCACAGGAAGTTGAAAAAGGTTGTCCAATTGGGCCATGCAGTCTTTTGACTCACGTCATAAGCAGGTTATCAGAGAAAGATAATGCGGCAGTCATGATGTTGAATTTCAGGCAGCTCAAAGACTGGATATATGTATGGCCCAGTGCCTGATTTTTTCTCACAGCAAGTCTGTCAGCTTAAAGTTCTGGTTATGGATGGTGTGGTTGTGAAGCTCAAGGAGAAAGATTCTTGCATAAAAAAATCATAACAAGGTGGTTTTAGTTTAAAACACTTGAAGAACAAAGAACAGTGTACATTGTAGGCAGGGACTATAAAACCCTCTTTGAATATCCAAATGACTCTAAAGAAATAGGAATTTGTGTGGTATAAGGAACTTTGTGCTTGAAAGTAGTGTGCAGAAATAGGTTGCCATCATCAGCGTCATCAACACTGGTCTTCCGGGGCTTTAGCCAGGAATGTTTTTTGACTAGACAGAGGAAAAAAAATCTATAATCCCCAACTTGCACCATGGCATGGACGTACGGCGTGAAATGCTGCTCCTGCTTCTTGCTGTCGGGCTCACACAGCAGTAACAACACTACGCCAAAAAGGTAAGGTATAAACAAAAGTCCCACTAACGACCATGCTGCTCCTAGATCTGAGAACCACTGGTTTATTGACTAATGTAGCTACACGAACCCCAACTACAGATCTGTGATATCTGCTGCTGGTGAATTCTGACATTTTGCTGTAGAAGGTGGCTAAGCTAACGTTACCAGTACACATCAACAAGCTAATTAGCATAGAATATCTGATAATTAGCCAGCTAGCTTACGTTAGCGGCTGCATCAATTAGCTCCTGGTACGTATGTAAAATTATGCTACCTTTGTTTGATAGTTGGTCAAAGCTCATCATGTGCGGGCCATCCAATTTCAATGTATTTTGCTTGATAGATGGATATATGAAATATATTTTGCCAAGAAGGGAGCGAGCAGACTGGCAAGAGGAAGAGAGAACACAGGTTACCTATTCATAACACTTTGAGTGTGACAATAATAATAATAATAATACATTTGAAATAAATTTAAATTTGAAAGTGCCTTTCACAAACTCAAGGACACCACAGTGTAAAAAATGTTGTAAGAAGTAGATTAAAAAAGACTAAAAACCTTACTGTCTGTCAGAGGCTCTAATGGGTTGAGTTTGTTAGAGGCAAGACTGAGGCATCTTCTAAAGACAGTTTTGATTAGTAACTGAGTCTTCTTTGGTAACAGTTCCTCTGTACTGTAATTACCTTATCTGTGGTGTGTAGTACTATATATATGTACAGTACAGTTCCAAGCTCCATCCAGGAAGGCACATCAGTCCCAAGTATTGTCAAGAAAGGCACAGCGCAGCAGTCCCATGCTCTACCCATACGGCACAGTACTGTCAAAAGCCAATGGAAGGTATTACAACAAGATGTTGATCAGTACATAAAATTTGCCAGTTATGATGTAATTGTAGATGTTCAAATTTTCATTTTTCACTTTAAGTACTTCTTCTGTTTCTTTTTGGAAATAAAACTTTGCAAGCCCTATCTGCTAATTAAGATCACATGATATGATTGAAAGCTCCATAACAGCTACTAAATGAACTTAATGGTTAGACTGCTTTCTTGACTGTTTTAAACTTGGTCAGTGGGTGCTGCCGAAAAAGCCTGATGGGTTTTATACTCAACATGCAATATAGGCTGCATGCATATATATACCCATTTACATCTGTATGTATGTATGTGGGTTTGTCCTTCACATATCTTGAGAACCGTTCATCCAATCTACTTTACACCTGGCGGGTGGATGGCTGGGGAAACAAGGAAGTGCAGTGTCGATGTGTGAAGTTGTCTGGATGAGCGGTTCTCGAGAAATATATAAAAATACCTCATAAATAACGATTTGCTTCTTCTGCCCATGGGGTCAACAAACATAAATACGGACAGTGCCACTCTGCTATTGCAACCCACATTGCAGGAAAATGTGCTGGAAAACTTTCTTTGAGAGAGAGAAAGCCTGAGAATGACAGAAATATGTTCTTTTCTGATTGTTTCACAGCAGTCACATTCTAAAGCACAAACAAACAACCATCAAACACTCAACAGGTGATTATTGAGAAGACAGACACTCTTTTGGTGTAATTTGGACATGCGACATATTTAATATTAATTAACTTTGAATAAACAGGTGAACAGCTAGCCAGTCAGCTCTGTGTCTTGAGTGCAGTGGGGGCTGTTTGATATAAACACCGTGACATCACAGTGGGGTGGGGCTTCTGTGCTTTGACTTGCTCAACGAGACAAAGACACACATCCTGCTCAATTAAACTGCCTGAGAAGGAAGATCGAACACATTGCTTCTATGGTTCAACCACAGTTTAGTCTCACTGGATTAAAACCATTTAATTTATTAAATCCTTATTGTTTGAATTGATACATTTGTCAATTGATAAATATATGTGTTGATTCTTGAGAAATAAGAAGCAGTCAGCATGTTTTGAATGGGCACTGCCCTGGTATATGTACAATACTGATGGGAGATGTTTTCTTTCTTTTTTTTTTTTTCCTTATGAAAACCATCATACCATCAAGTTCTAAATAGTCATTGTTTGCCACAAGCCAAATGACCAGACCTTCACCTCTGCTGCAGCGGAAGACCCACTCACACAACACTAAATTTTCCTTCATTCTTCTACTGCTGCTGCCTGAGTGTGTGTGCCTGCTCATGTGTGAGAACAGGTTCTGGAGGTGTGTTTTTGTTTTGCTGTATTTTTAAGAAAACTCTTCAACAAGTGAAGAACCCAAGTCGCTCAGAGTTCACTGCCTATCAGAGAAAATCAGATCTTCTCACCTTAATCTTGGCAGCACATAACAACATCACATCTTAGTAGACAAAGACAGGCAACAATTGTCCTTTGTGCATCCTGATATTCTTTTCTTCCAGTGAGTGATAAATAATCTGAGGAGAGAGCATCTCATTGATCCCTCAATCCCTCAAGAGCTGAGGGACGCCCATCTCATGGAAACAATGTTTGGCACACAGAGAGGGGAGAGACAGGGAGGCGGAGGGGGAAATGGAAAACAAAAACATGATGAAAAACAGAAAGAGAGAGAAAAAACACATCAGACGATGGATTTTGAAATTGCCTCGTGCCAACTCTGCTTATTATATTTCACATCTCATTATGTTGCGGGGGCTTTTCTTTTTTTTGGGGGGGGAGATGGCTGTTTGTCAGCCGCTGTGACTGGAATAACAATAACAGCGGCTTGCTTTTCTGCTTCATTTGCAGAGAGAAAGACACACAGGAACTTGTTCCTGCACTGCCTGTGACATGAACACAGATGAGGTCTCATGTAAGCGGAGACCTCAACCAGAAAAACAGCACTCTACTGTACCTTTGTCCTGCTGCTGTTTAACAGCTCAGGAATCTTGATGCCGAGCTGTAGAGGTAACTGTCTGAGGTAAATGTTGTTCTATCGCATTAAGTGGAGTGTAGGAGTGTGATAAACATGGACATTAGAGCCCTTTTCAGGCATGGAAACTGTAACACTGCTGCTTCATCTGTCTGTTAAAGTAATGGCTTTTTTAGCATCCAAACATAGGTGCCCATTATGTAAATGTTCTGTAATGGCTCTATTCAAACATGACCGGGCAGACAAGGATAGAACTGCAATACTTGTGGTATTTGGCACCTATAAGCGGAGAGAGGGAAAATGATGATATGAAAGAAGAAAAACAGTTTCAGGTCTCTCACAGGCTCCATCAGTTATTGATTTTAAAATGTAGCTTTCACTTTATTGTTTTTTTTCTGTGGTTTAATCTCACCAGTTTAACCAAACCGAATTATAAATAATACATTCTGTATTCATGAAGCAAAACTATTTTTTTCTGATTTATAAACGAACGGGGGGTACTGGCAACTGCTTTACAGCAGCCGTAATAGATTTAGATGTGTTATGTTTGCATATAAAACATATAAAATGATGTTAGTATTATAATCCTACACTCCACCTTCATCTCAGCTGATTTCCTGTTCTGAAACTGCTGTACTGTACTGTACTGTACTGTTCTATACCTTTATGTTAGATTACCAATCTTTTATAATAGTCCTCTGTGCTATTACCTTGTTTCAATTTAAACAAACTGTCTAATTTTCAACAGAAAAATACTTATAGATTTTTTCCCATTCAGCATATTGGTATTTTAACTCAAGTCCTTCAGATACCTCGTAGGGTGACTAAGAAATGTACAGCCATGTTGACAATAGCTAGTCTACATGTTAAGGGAGCAGAGAAGAACGCCTGGATCTTGTCTGTCAGGTGCTTCCAGACTGCACACTGTGCACAGTACAGCAAAGCCACTGAGGCGTTTCTATTGCGGTCTGCGGTCACCTTTAGTCATCTCGACAGTGGAAAATAAATGCTCATACATAGCAGTGAAGACACTGAAGAGCAAACTTCATTTCGAGGATATTAGGCATAATCTTCAGTGCCTTTCAGTGTGCTGTATGAACCTTATAGATCCTCAACTTTTGCTTTGTGGCCTTGATCTATTTCTATCTATTATAAGGTGCACACATAGGCAATGTTGTGTGAGCTTGATGTCTGCCAGGCATCATCTCCTTCCTAACTTGCATCTTGTCTTGAATTAATTACTGGAGGAGAAGGAGAGTGGATCTATTTTCTGATATGCATATTTACTGTTGCATATTTAGATGAACAGTCTACCACTATATGGATGCAGTCAGTCCTTGTTACATAACCTGTCTTTACTATACTCTTATAACTAAGGTTGTATTAGCTAAGCTGTGATGTAAAGAAGAGATGTTATAGAAACAAAATAATTACACTTGATTTATAAACTTGATACCAGTTCAGTGTGTGTGTGTGTGTGTGTGTGTGTGTGGGGGGGGGGGGGGGGCAAGCATTAAGCTGGGGGCATGGATTTTTTGCTGCTGCTCTGGCTAGAAATCATAGCTAAAAATCAGAAGGTGAATAGTTCACCTTCTGATAACTTGAACTGGGGAGGAAGACAGTTTTCCTGCTGCTAATATAGTGTCATTTGGAAGTAGAGAAATCAGATGGCATAGAGTAGGACAGTAATTAAACCAAGTGGTGTAGTCACAACACAATGAAAACATATTTCCATATGCTTGCAAAACACAACATCCTATAGACGACAGAGAGGTGATGGAGCCATGGTACACCCACAACAAAACACTGCTGGATCCAGTGGACATGCGGGTTAGACTACAATCCAACAGCTGCTCAAGTCACGTTAGAAATGACAAAATGCCAGGTTGAGACTTTATGAATTTCTATTTTTGCTGGTTATTTATACTGCGAGCAGATGGTGTGAATGAAAGCTAATATCAGGAGACGGATGGTCTGATGATCATAGTGGGAAACGTGATGCAGGTGCTTATTCAAGCAGAGACCAACAAGTAAAAATTGCCACGTCTGAAAGGCACGTTGACCTGTGAAGTTTTTTCAGGCACAAAACTCTTTACACAGTGAGTGAGTTATAGAGGATTCTTTTCTTTTCTTGAATACAGCTAAATCTCAAACACTGGCTATATACCTTAACACAGGAAGATGACTCAAGCATGATTTTTGAATGAAATTTCTGTCAGAATAGATACTAAATGAATAGAGAGACTAAAATTAAAATGGTTCTTTGTATTTGTTCTATATTTTCATTTTGTGTCGAAACCTCTCATTCAGCACTTACGACACTGTAGTGCATTGAAACATTCTTCTTATAGGTCTGTTAGTCAAATGCTGTAAAATGAAGCTTGATCCTTCTAAGAAAGTTTGGTGTTTCTGCAACAAATAGTACAGAATTATAAATGATAAATAAATATTAATAAAAAGAGGCAAACAAAATCCCCAAGGTGTCAAGAGTATAATAAGCATAAATTTGGAAACATGAGGTGCTAATGTGGAACACTCTTGTGTCGAATTATTTTCTGTCATCGGGTTAAGAAGCAATTTCATTCATTAATATGGATGTTATGCAAATAGTGTATGTTACCTCTATATTAAAAAAAATACACTGCCTCATTTTGTTAAAGCACCCAATGGTGCTGAAAATGTCCAGGATCAAACTAACCTAGGAGCAGCCAGACTGTTGCCATGATTTTCAGTGTTTAAAGGAAAATTCCAGTTTATTCGAACCTGATGTATTTCCCATAAATACATCGGGCTCTATGTGTCATGCTAATTTTTCTCTCTCTTGCTCCGTTATAGAGATTCTGGCAATTCACAAAAACACATTTATTCCACAAAACAACAATCGTCGGGAGGCAAGCTTCTGAGACTCGTACATCTCTCCAAATACACATGATTTTGCATGAGTCGCTTCAAAAGTTTGTTTCTGAGTCTGAACGAATGTAAACACAGAAACTAGCCGCCTGTAGCAGCATTATGGCTAGCGGCATAGGGAATAGGGGTGTGACCGAATACAAATACATTATTCGGCAAAGCACAAATAGTGGTTTTTTTTTTTACGAATATTTGCTTCATACAAATATTTTAAAAAAATATTTGTTAGTTAGAGGTCTGTCTGCAAAGTTTTAGTTCAGTAGTCAGCACAGTCATCTATGATCTGGGAGAATCCAGTTCGAGACCCAGTTTGGGGACCTCCTTCATTAGGTAGTTTATTCATAAACATTTATTGTAACACTTTAATTTTCTAAAATCAAAAGCGTACTAAAAGCAAAAACAGGATTTGTAAGCCTCTTTCCACTTTTATTCGAATACAAATACAAATAATTTTTGCTGCCTCAACAAATACAGATACAAATACAAATACTGGACTCTCTGCACATCCCTAATAGGGAACTACATCTGAAGCAGTTTGCTAGCTAACCAAACCACCCACATACTCATCCATATATGCCAGTTACATGTATAAGGCTGACTTCCACTGCAGTTAGACTGCGTGTGCAATGACAGATTATTCTGTGGATTATTATGAGGACGATCATGAGTCATTTCACTTTGACTGGCCAACTATTTGAGCCAGAGTACACAGAGAAGAGATAAAACAAATGGAAGAGGAAAGTCAAAGAATGGAGGCAGAAAGGCAACAGGACCACCAGGAAATACAACGTACAATACCAGTTACCTCAGAGAACCTGCTGGTGTTCCTGCAGTCACTGCTCTCCTCCTCTGCTGAGTGAGGAGGAGAATTTTTTCTGACCTGTTGCTGCCAGACCGGAAAATCTAAGAAGTGCCCATGGATGAGAGTAATCCCAGCTGTGTAACTACTACAAGTAAGGGATAATCAATGACTAGGTGTGCGTTAAATGGTTTTAAGGCATGATGTGGAAGTAAAGTACGATCCTCCGCTAAATGCCTTAAAACCATTTAACGCACACCTACAAGTTGATTATCTGTCTTATACCATGGTCATTTGCCAACAATATAAAATAAAAGCATTTGCAAATTTTTAGTGAGAGTTTTGCACTCAAAATCAATAGGTTATGAAGTGTTGTCATGACAACTTGCCACACTGTACTTGACGCCAGCCTGAATTGAGGCATAAAATTCACGTAAAGTGTAATTAAGCATAACTGCAGAGTATGTCTCCAAATCAGTGTTCTCTTGTTTTTGGTAGAGAAAGTCTCTCAGTATATTAACAGCCCAGTTTGTTGCCTTTTTTGTATTAATCTCATCCTTCTCTTCCTCTATTGTTTTAAGCTCCTCAGGTGTCACTTCCTTGTGCTGTTTTTCACTTGGTTTCTTCTCCATTTCTTTTTCCCCTGCTGCATCCCATTCTTCAAAACTTCATAATGAGTAAGCTATGACAGCTGTGCTCTTAAATGTTGCTATGGTTACAGTTTGGGTAGCGGACTAATTTAGAACGGTAATTAAATTTGAGCCAAACTACGTGTGCAATACACAGTTTTAATGCACACCTGCCGGCCAATCAGAAAAGCGTATTCACCCAGACCATGATATAAATAGATTTACAGCATTTATGAACATTGTCGTACTGGAGACTGTTTCACATCCACAAAATCAACTGGATGAAAAGAAAAAGGTTGGCTGGACCAAATGCTCAGCTCCACACTGCGAGAAACGTGATTTCAACATGTATGCGAGGAATTACAGGAAGTCTCTATTGTTAAGCTGTACTCCATGAAAACTGCACAGTGTGTATCTTGTCATTTTATCCTTGCAACTTGCAGACATGAACCATTTTATTTAACTACTAAATTACTACCCATCTAGCAGGAACAGATGCTGAGATATCCACAGGGTCCATGTATAGCCTGTGTATCTTTTGGTCATTCGATTTTTCATTTTAAAATACAAAAATTAAAATTGAAATACAAGGCCCGTTTTTCTATTTAGTGGTCAAAATTTTAAAGATGGTGTGATTTTCGTTTTCTATTTTGAATAACAAAAAATAAAATCATTAGAAAACAGAAACAAAAGGCCCGTTTTTTCATATTCTGAGACCAGATGTGGTCACTTACAAAATAAAAGTGGAAATGAGGATGGAGCTGTGTAGAAAAAAAAGACAAAAGTATGGTGCTGTGTAACTGACCGTGATACATAGACATGGAGTAGGATGTTGTATTCTGTGTCTCAGGTAAGAAGATATGACTGCAAAAACTTAGTTGTATATTTAAGGTAAAAAAAAAAAAAAAAAAAATCATAAAGGTATAGCTAGCAACTGTTGTGTTACCATTACCAGCTACGTTGGAAATCACTACAACTATGTATCTCTGCTATAGTATCTTTATTAGCAGCCTCGTGTGCCACCTGCACTGTATTGAATAACTAACATGTCTCGTCCTGAAACGCTGCATCTGTGAGGGTAAGGCGTCTGAGGCCTGGGCCCCCAGGAGACTCAACAGTGGTTTGTCGTTGGTCTCTTGTTTGGGTCATATAGGACTTACATGGGTGCGTGTCATAACTCATTCAGGCTGCTAAAGGCTTTGTCTTGGTAAAACTCCCCAGAACCAGTGATTCTTCTTTGAGAGTAAGTCTCTGAGAAGTTTGTCTTTCTCTGCGAGCTGTGGGATGAACTTTCCCAGCTTGTTTACCATTCCCAGGAAGCTGTGTAGCTCACTAGGTGTTAGATAGCTCTGCTATTTCTCTGGCTGCCACTGTTTTGACTGGGTATGATTTAACTCCTGCCTTTGAGATAATGAGGCCCAGGACTTTAACTTCTCTTCGTGACAGATCACATTGCTCCATGTTGAGGGTTATGCCTGCTTTTTCTGCCTTCATCAACACTGCATGAAGATGGGAATCATGCTCTTACTGTGAGCACCCCAGATAAAGATCACAACTCTCTCTGTCCACTGCATGTCTCTCTTTTCCTCACTGTGTCTCCACGCAGGTTGCTGTACTGCTGTTTCACTGCTTCTGTCTTCTGTGATCTCAATTGCTCTGCAATGTTCAGCCAATGTGTATAAAGCAGTCAAAAATGAGTCCACAGTTTCATTTTCTCCCTGTTTTCTTATGTTAAAATGTTCTTAACAATTAAGAAGCCATGAAATCCATCTCTTAATGCAGCATACTGCTGTTGCTGTGTGTCGGACAGGTTCAGTTTTTTCAGCACGTTGGAGGAGGAGGAGGTTGTTTACCTGGTTTTCCTCCGTGGCTGTGTGGAGGCTTCTAACTTGTCGAAAGCGCTCAACCCTCCTGATCCATTTCTCATATTCATGGGGTTTGGTGAAGTCGAATGGCTCCGGTGGCTGAATGCTGAATGTAACACTCGGCCCAGGAACTGGTCCTCCACCCGCGGCTGCTCCTGCTCCATCAGCAGCAATGCTAACAGCTTTTTTTTTGTTCGACTAGGCTTCTACCCAAACACAGGTGACCTTCTCTCTGGATAGACTATCCCGCTTCTGACACCATGTCGTGCTATCAGCTACACGGGAAATCACTATGACTGTGTATCTTTAACAGCCTCAAATGACACCTGTACTGTATTGAAAAGCTAACATGCCCCTCCCAAGAATCCCCAGAATGCCCCTGTGCATGTACTATGTCACATTCACATAAACCATTACACCACAGCTAGCCTTTAGCCTAACCCCACCAAGTTAGTGGAGTTAGTTGTTGGGGAATTCTTCGCCAGAAGTCCATCTCGTCATGGATCATCCCTTTAACAGTGTGTGACAAAGTGGGTGAGAACACACCATTTGTCCCCATGTTCACCATCAATGCCATATAGTTTATTAATTTAACCATGCTTATTAATTGTTTGTTTAGCCATAGGTCCATCATTAATCTGTAACTTGCAGACACATACTGTCCTGGGTTTGTTTATGATTAAATTGTGTTAAGTTATTTACATTGATTATGATCTGTTTATGTATGGTTGCAGGTTATATGGTAAGCTGTGTGAAGGTGTTTCTACTTGGAGGTTAGTAAGATTGGATAATTTTATCACTTTGGATTTACCTGCAGAAACGGTACAGCCCAGATTGATGTTGCTGGACCACTGATGGAGTCCATATAAGGAGTTGCTTTTTGGCTGTTAGGGGGTTCGGACATCAGTGTAGTTGTGTGCACGTGATGTTAAGTTAATATAAGTTGTGTTGTAATGAGTTGAGTTTTGATCAGTTATGCCAAGTTAACTGTTTAGTTTTTTTGTTTTGTTCATATTTTTTGGTGAGTGTGTACCATGGTGTCACTTTTTTTTATTTCCAAATACACATTTTTATTCTCTCTAACCAAGGTCATCTGTGTCTCATCCACTACAATTAATTACATGTACTGATGCAAACCTTTGTGTTACAGCCCATGGTGTAATGATACAGTAACAAAGACAATTTTAAAAGCATTAAAGTTGACTAACCCAATAGATCGAGAACACTTTAAGGACAGATGGGGACACACACACACAGAATAGTTTTTTTCATTTTGTTTTTTTTAAGAGTTCATCAAGGAGCCAGTCTTCACACAGCGTTGCCAAAGCATTATTGGCTGCAAAATGTGTGTGGAACAGTGGCAAGAGATCTCTGTGCACTGTGCAAAATGTAGAGGGAACACCGCAGGCAGCAACATATTTGAAGTTAATGGTCTGTCAGAGGCATTTTCTGTTCTGAAATCCCTTTTTGAAGAGGAGTAACATTTTGCACTTTTATACTCACAAATAGTTGTATGTGTTTGTTTTATCGATTTAAAAAATTTGGTTGAGAGTTCTTGTACTAGTGATGTGAATGTATTTACATGTTTGGGCTGGATGATGTCATATATAAGGGCATAATCCCTTTAGAGATGTGGGACATAGACGTGTGTGCATGTGCATGTTGGCTCTCACACTCTCACACACACACACACATACACACACACAAATCAAAGATATGGCAGGTTCATACCTCGGTTATAGCTTTTACCATCTCTACCTCCAAATGTGCGTTGGAGAGTCCCATCAAGCTTGAGCCATTTTCAGCACAAAATCTCCTCACATTTCTTGCAGAAAATCCTCTTGCGCCCCTACTTTCATGTGATTCGCGTGCAGAGATTTCTGTGGATGACAGGCCTTGTTTTTGCCATGTCTAAAATCATATCAGAGTAGGGTTCCAAAGACATTTTAGCCTGGGCTGAAGCATCACTGGCAGACTGGCAATCCTACATTTGGCACTCTTGATGACCACACTTGGTCTCAGAATATGAGAAACTGAGCCTTTTTCTGTTAATGATTTCTAGTGATTTTGTTTTTTGTTATATGAAACAGAAAATGAAAATCAAACCATTTTTAAAATTTCGCTCGTCTCTTTTTCATCATGAAATAGAAAAACGCCTTGTATTTCAGTTTTAATTTTTGTACTTTAAAACTAAAATCAAATAACCACTCGTTTCTTTATTTCTCAATACCCATTTCTGAGGGAAGGAAAATCGAATGACCTAAAGAATCTGCGTACCTTCGTCTCAGTCGATTTCCTATTCTGAAATGAAAATCAGAAAATGAAAGACGGCTTTTTTTAATTATTAATGTTTGTAACAACGGAAATAGAGCCGTCTTCCATTTAATTTTGTCCTCAAAATAGAATTTTGTGTTGTTTCCTTATTATTGATTTTCATATAGTGAGTCAAACACAAGAAATCCAGTTTGCATTACTACAGAATGCAAAATTGGGACGATTTTAAATGATATTTTACCAAAACCAGACGCACAGTCATTAAGTCAAGAATTAATATAAGACAGTATCCAATTCACATTATGGATCTGCATCAGTCAAGTACACCTAGTAAACACACACCATCTGGAAGCATCCGGTATATTGTTTATTTCTATAGTAACAATAAAGAAATTATAGCAATTTGTAATTGTGAACTGAACACAGCTGAAGGTATGGTGGGAATGGCTTTCAGGGTTGTGGACTGACGAGGAGACCCGCATATATTCTTGATATTTATCTTAACGAGATGCATTCATATTTATCAAATTGATCATATGAATAACAGTTGGCAAGAGCAAGCACTCTTCTGGTAAGCCTGCTCAACTGTGTCAGCACCAAGGGTTGCATTGTATGCCTCAGCCTAATGCTTATCCCACACACACAGTGAACCAGTATCAACTTTATTTATCAAGTGTTTTGTTTCTGTAAAATCTCTTCTTTACATCACTGGTTAGCTAATAAAACCCAAGTTACAAGAGTATAGTTAAGACAGGTTATGCAACAAGGACTCTGATTGCATCCATATAGTTGTAGGCTATTTATCTAAATATGCATATCAGAAAATGGATCCGCTCTCTTCCAGTAATTAATTCAAGACAAGATGCAAGTTAGGAAGGAGATGATGCACAGGCAGACATCAAGCTCACACAACATTGCTGCGTGTGCACCTTGTGACACAGAAATCTGAAAGCAGACGTTTTACAAGCACACAGAAGCAGCCTGAGTGTGAGGAGAAGTGCTGAAGGTGGAGCAGGAAATCTGTGGATGCAACAAAACATCTGAATGCAAGCAAACGGTCTGAGCAGAAGCAGGGGCTATTTAAGTGCAAGGGCAGGGTTTGAGGAAAAGCATTACAAAATCTGAATGTGAAAACAATAAATCATGCTCTCAAATTGAAAGACCACGACCTTGAATAAAGATAGGAAAAAGAGCCCCACACCTATGCAGTTAGCCATAATGGCTGCTGCAGGCGGCTAATTTCTTAGTTCAGACTCAGACACACACTTTTGCAGCGATTCATGTAAAAATCAAGTGTCTTTGGACAGATATAGGAGTCTCAACAGCTTGCCTCAGTAATCATTGTGTGCGTGACACATAGAGTTACAATGGCCACATTTGTGGGAAATACATCAGCTTCAAATAAACTGGAATTTTCCTTTAAGGATCCACTTTGTACACTGAATGATTCAACTCAAACTCCTCCTTGTGAGGTAACAAATGGTATAACAACATCATACTACTTCTGCCTTTGTTACCTATTGCCTGACTAAGGTTGTCAGACAGGAAAACATGAGCAGACGTTGTTTTAAACATTTGAAAAATTACCAATGCTGTGGTTTTCCTGGTTTTTCTGGTTGTCGGGATAAAAAAAATGACCATTGACTGATGTCACTTTTGTGAATTTAGGATGAGAATTCAGCTGACACAGAGAGAATTAACGTTAGTTCTAGCTATTAGCTGCTAATTGGCAACTATTAACACAGTGGTGACACTTGCTACATACAGTATAACAACCATATAACCACATACAACACAATGTTTCCATTGAATCAGCATTACGTTTTGGCGGCATGGGGGCAGCAAAACAATCTGTAAACATAACAGTGACATACTATCACTGTGTTAAGTTAATATGACAAATGTGTCAGCAGTTGCCATTTACACATCCAGCAGACACAGAGCAACATAGCATTCATTTGGTAACATGAAAGTAAATCCAATCTTACTCTTATTTTAGCCCTGTTTGGTTTTTCACCAAGTCCTCAGGAAAAATGTCTGTTTCTTTAGAAGCCAAATGTTCTACTTTTGTTTCAGACAAATAAAATGTGGACCAGTGTATGTTTCCATCAACTACCTTTAAATACAAGTGGATGGAAACATAGCTACAGAGTTAGATAAACTTAATACTCCACTGCTCTCCTATTCCTTCACCTTTATTGATTGTGCCACTCTGTTTGAGTTCTGCACCAAAATAATGAAAGCAGGGCAAACTGATAATCTGCCTCTCTCCTTTTTGTCAGGTTAAAGTCAATCTCTTGCTCCCAGTGCCAATAAGCAGGGGAGTGCCATAAACAAAAGGTGCTCTGTGTGTTGACTGATTGACAGATATGCTCCAGATGTGGAAATGATACTCAAGAAATCCTTCCAGGGGAGGCTGGACTCCAGCAAAGTAGCTGTCCCCTGTCTGATGGACGGCAGTGTTAGTGTTGTAATGAACTTCTTCTAAACTAGGAAGAGAAGTACTGCCAGACTGTCTGTCAGTCTTTCACCCAGCAACTCCAACGGATTGAAGGAGACAAAGGCGTTGGGCTGATTTTGTGCAGCCAGGGAGAAAAGCTGGGTGGCTCAGCTTGTGAAAGATACAGATGATGTGAAAGTTTCTTTTGCATTGTCAAACAAAGCAATTTTTCACACCTCATTGCTCAGTAATTTGATGAGGTCTGTGTGTGTGTAGCCTGAAGGGGCTCAGCTGTTTAGAGAGAGTATTAGCCATGGATGTTACAGTGCCAGCAATGTGTCCCTGACTGGGAGCAAACCTGCCCAACAAGGCCTCCCATTGGGCCTATTGTGTTTTTTAACCAGATGCCTATCATATGGTTTGGTATGAATGTGTAACTGTGTGAATGTGATCAAGGCTTTCCTGAAAAAGAGAGTATTGCTCTCAGTGAAAATTCCCCTGAGTAAATAAAGGTTGAAAAAAAAGTGTACAACAGGCAAACTGATGTTCATTTTTAGCCACACCACTAGAGCGGTCTGTCACTCACTGTCGTCCAAATTTAAATATTTCAGGTGGGCTGCCATGAAATTTGGTGCAGATATTCAAGGTCCTCAAAGGATGAATTGCAATGACATTGTGATCCTCCACTTTTAATCTAGCACCACCATCAGGTGAAAGTTTTCATACATCCAGTGAAAAATGGATGGATTGGCATCAGAGATCTCCTGACTTTCTCTCCCACCATCATGGATGGATTATCATAAAGGTTGGTACAGACCTCCATGTCCAGTACTTTGGTTAATGGCAAAATACCTGCAAACCTAATGACATTCACATCAGTACTTTGTCTTTAGTGCTGATTCGCAAATGTTAGCATGATAACAAACTAAGCTAAGATAGGGACGATAGTGAACAAGAACTGCCTGATTATTACTATGTGATTGTGAGCATGGTACAATGCTGTTGTTAGCATTTAGCCTCACGGAGCTGCTAGCACGGCTGTAAACTCTTGTTTATAAGTGGGCCTGAGCCAAGATAAATAGAACAATTTCCCATACACTCAGATGTTCTTTTAATCCCTTTGAAATGGAATTTGCATTTTAGAGTGCATAGAAAGAACTGAGCTTCTCCTTTCAGTTAGCAAATACAGACCACTGCATTCAGGACTGGATTGACATCACAATGGACTGAGCACCTCTTAAAGTTTTAAGAGCAAATGAAGACCCACGTTGCAATGCAGCATAAGGACTCTGGTGTTTTTACTGTGTTTGACACACAAGAAAGGTAAGACATGCTTGACAAAGTGCCATTAAAACTGTTCACGACATGATGTATAGCACTGGCAACTTTCCAAGCAATCTCACTGTTATAACACTGCTATGGAACAGTGCAGAAACAATGCACACACATATACACACAAAACACCATGCTACTAAACACAGAAAAATAGCATCACAGATGTTCCCTCCGCCACTTAACACTTTACTCAGCACTTTTCCTCTTTCATTGAGTTTTAAACGAGCAGCCACATGGAGGTAAATGCCAGCTCCCACCTGCACCCTCCAATTTCTGCTATTCCAAAGACATAACAATAACAGCTTTGCTATTTAGAAGTGGCTTGGTACAATCTCATCCCATAATAGAGGAAGGGGTAGGAATGGTGATAGATCTGCCCTGCATATTCCGGCTAACGGGAGGGGCCGTTATCTGCGAGAGCTTAACTGAAGAGTTCCAGATAGCTAGAGGCAAGTTAGAGTCTTCAGAATACATTCATTAATCATGACTAAAGTGTTTTATTGCAACAATGGAAGAGAAAGAGGGGAGGGAAGTGGGGTGTCTCTGTTCCAAAAAAACTGACATCAATGTGTATGACTGAGCTGGGACACCATTCTATTAATGAAAAGGAAGGAATAGACGTGTTTAAGCATTATTGCCCCATAATGCCTAACGCTATTTTGGATTTATTTTTCCCAACCACCCAAATGGCTCCCTGGGTGCTGAGCACACCCAGATAATGCCAGCGAGGAAGCAGAAAACCAATAATTCTGGCTGGGCCGTGGAGCTCAATTGGATTTACTGTCAAGCTCCTTCATCAGTTTAATAAAGTCCCTCTCTCCATCCCTCCATCTAAAATCCCCAGGGCCTTTGTACCTACAAGTCCACTGGCATTAGTCATTAAGGTAACTAAAGGAACTGCCTGTACTTTTACTGTCATCAATTAGGTCTCATTAAAAGTCTTTTGTTGCTGAAATTTGAACTGTCTCATGGAAGGACTTGTTTAGTTGCTTTTAGTGGTGTTTGTTTCAACAAAGGAAAAGGTAACTGTGTGTGCTGGCTGTGTACATTCAATGAATAGTTTAACATTTTGGGAAATACACTTATTGGCTTTGTTTCTGAGTGAGATAAGATGCTTGATACTTCTCTCCCTCTATCTGCGCGTTATGATTGCATGGCTGTAGCAAATCCTGAGGACACTGAAGTCAGGTCTTCAGCATATTTTTCTTGGAATCGGGGGTTTTCAGAATCTGGGGAGTGTTTACATTCTGCATCAGTGGATAGTTTATAGGCTGATTCCAGAACTTACTATATTCATATTGACCTAATTTTATGTCAGTAAATAGTTTGCTACTTAATTTGCAATATATCTCATGGTGATAAATGACAGAATGAACAAACATAAAACTTGTGTCACTACACTTATCTAAAGACTACTTTCTAGACCTAACACAACATCTACACTGCATCAGGACTGCCAACTCATGCACTGACCGAGACACTCACACAATTGACACTTTTCACACACTCTCACACCACACATCCGTTTTCTCATGTAGTGAAAAACAAATTCATAACTGATAACGTCATGGCGCGAAAAGTGGACACTGACAGATAAGACGGAGCAGCGCAGCATATCATGCAGCAGCAAGTTATTCAGACCATCAGGGAGAAAGCAAGAAATATATATAAAAATATTACATTGTAATTTATTCCCATGCATGCTGCTTAGAGTAATCTCATGCTCGGGCCACACAGCCTACCTCTACCTGAGCAGCGCGTGTGCATCACTGAATTGCTGTGTCTCGCAGGTCTGTGGTGTCTACACAGACAGCTGCTGCTACTGCCAGCTCTATCTTTCCACATAGAGTGTGACTTTAATAATGGTACTAAGTATGTGCACAACTCCAAAACTTGAGATCGTATCGGCTGCATGGTTGTGATAAAGACTAAACAAACCAAACAAAACAACGGCACTCACTGATCCATCTTCTTGTGTTTTTATTGTGGACAGATAACGAACGCGTTTCAGCGTAAAGCCATGATCAGCGACGGACGCTGATCATGGCTTTAAAAAAAACACAAGAAGATGGATTAGTGAGTGCCGTTGTTTTGTTTGGTTTGTTTGATCTTGATAACAGCCGTCAATAATAGAATGTTTCATATCATTTCATTATAAATTTCATTTATATTAAGTTTAGACGGAAAAAGTTTATGAAGTGTGTGCTCAATTGTCTCAATTGTGAAAAATAAATAATATGTGAGGTGAAAGCGGCTCTCTCTCTGACGGACATGGTGGAGTCTGGTTGGGGCTACTTCTCTGTCAGCCACATACACTCCTCACACAGGACAGGATTTTTTAAAAAATTGATTATACTGATTATTCTGCCAGTTAAACCCCAGCTGTCACCACTCCAAGTGAAGAAAATCCCTTCAGACAACACCAAGTTCCTCAAATGAGCCAAACACACCTCAACAAACAAACCAAAAAAGGAAAGTAACAACACCAAATCTCCGCCTGGGAGCAGGTGAAACAACAGGCGGAGTCCTGGTTTGAACTAATATCACAGAAAGCGACAGGAGTCCAGAGTCACTGACTCTCCGTGCTGGAGGCTCCCCTCCCCAGCATGCACTGCACAGGCTGACCTGCGTTGGTGACACTTCATGTCTGTGACATATTCTACAGATATAGATATTGAAACTATAGTGAAAGGTGTGATGTTGCTGGTGTGATGTCAATATGACTGTCAACAGATCATTTTCCTTGTCTATTTTTGCTGAGAACCTCTTGCATCATGCTGAAAAAATAGGTGAGACCCCGAATCTTTAGATGATGCGCTGCAGCAGCTGTGTGGTTCACATGAGCTGTGTCCGAGGTGTCAGTCGGCTCTTGGCAGCAGCACAGATTTTCTCCCTCTCCTCCTGTGCCATGCACACGCAGGCAGGAGTGAGAGTGAGCTACTACGGTTACGGGGACTCTGTGTGTCTCTGTCGCTCTGCAACTTCCTCGTGATTCCCAATAATAGGTTTTTAGATTAGTATGACAATGCAAAATCATGAATCTAAGTACCTCAATGCTGAAATCTAGTAACATCACATAATTACATTTTACAAATCAGTCTTTGAAATCTCACACCAAATGAGAGAGCCTGCTTCTGCTCCTGCGTCTCAAATCAGTGCAACTCTGGGCTCAGGACACCAGGTTAGCTAAGGCTGTTTCTCAGGTGGAGCAGGGTTGGATGGGATGTAAAAACATTTCAAATATGAAATAGCCATTCTATCAATAATCTTTCCCTGCCCTGATATGCCCAATTATATACTGTTCTTGATGCATTCTTGGTTTTCATAGCACTCTCAATCTAACTAATCTAGACTACTGCAGGTGGCTGTTTCTTGACTTAATCCAAGAGGTTAGGTGGTGTAGGAATGCAGGAAATTTGTTATGAATTACAATTATGTATCCCCCGCCAATTATGTATCTTTCCAAGTTTGCTCCACCAACATAACCAGGTGCCCTTGGATAGACATGTTTACTTATATTTGGATAGACTTGAGAGACTAAAGTGGGGAGTGTTGGATCCTATGTTTTGAAGAAAAATATGTGTAATATCTGGAGTGTATATCAAAAATGCTACCCAATAAACACAGATTAGCGATAAAATTTAGATTAATTAAAATAAATTTTAATCATATTTTACTGCTCCCCCAGTTGGTGACTATAATCACATGATAGCTGAGGTCAAGAGCTCTCTATCACAGTTGGTCCCACGTCTGCATCCCCGTTTGTTGCTGAATTATAAGCCTTCAAACATGCACCAAGGTCAAGGTTCAAAGGCCATGTAGAATCTTCATACTGACATATGTCACTCTCCAGATTGAGACCTTTCCAACGATGTATTTGATTTAGCTCTACCACAAAGTTTTAATTTTCTCATTTCATGGACACGAGCCATTCCAGGCCTAGTTTCAGAAAGAGAAGGCCCAAGATATAAAATGAAGCTTTTTGTTTGCTTGTCTTCTTTTTTTTATGGAAATAGTGACCAAAATGAGTCACCTTCAGAGATTACAATACTGCTGACAATCAAGGGTATTACTACAGGCTTGGAGGAAGGCCTGAAGTGCTTGGGTTAGGGTTAGGGTTAGGGCTGAAAAGACCAACCTGCTCTCATTCCCAGGTCCTCAAACACTGAGGCACACATAGGTTACTATTCACACAACCCTGGAGACTTTTTCACCTTTATGATTCCTGGTTTTGGGATTTTATGTCAGCATGACATACAGTAGCCCATTTAATCAGAATCTGTTTTATTAGCCAATGCAAGCATACAAAGAATGTGTCTTGGCATTTGCTCACAAAAAATGCAAAACAGATAAAAGTAAGTTAAAATTTAAAATGTTAAAATCTATTTACAGAATGAAATAGTAATAGTTTTGAAAAGGGATATGAAACTTTAAATGAAATTTTGAATGTGTAAAGGAAATATGGAATGTGCTATGGACAAAGAAATGAAGTGTATGAAATATATGGAGGTGATAAGAGCAACAATTAAATGTGACATGCGCATAAATAATTAAATTATGTAACAGTGGAGGTTGAATGAAGTGAACAATCTAAAGTTCAGTGTGATGAAATATATGAAAGTGACAAGTGCAGGGATTAAATGAAGGATGTGAAATGTAAAGTCCAGTTTGATAACACTGCTTTCATCCCGTTTATATGGCCATGGTACAAGATGTGATGCACATGCACACCCACACACACACACACACACACACAAAGTTGGAGTGCTTTATTGGATGTCATGGCTCAAAATTAATTGAAGAAAACTATGTTTTAAGAAAGATGATCATATTAAATATTCTCAGCCACATATTCTTGGAAATATAAAATCAAATGAGCAACTTCACGCCTTGTCTTAACAGAGATAGTGGTGTTTGGATTCAGGTTGAGATGGAATGAAGCCCACTGACAGCAGACAACCCAAAACAGTAGTGGAACATGCCGGGATTGGGATCTGAAATGACAGGAGAGTGGATGGCAGGGGGACAAAAGGCAGACATGAATATGCAAGGCTGGGAACTGGCTGACATTGTGACACAATGGTTATCAGCGGTAACTGAGGTAACTGAGGTAGTGGGCATGTGGGAGTAGGAATGTAGGCATGTGGGGGTAGGGAGTAGAATATAATGTATTATATTTGTCCATAAAGTTTGGGAACTGCTGGTGCAGACAAAACTACAGAAGAACTGAAGAAACATAACTTTAGCTTTGAAGGAATCAAACCACCATCCCTCATCAGAACTTCCTGAATGAAAATCCCAATAACAACGTGAAAAAACTCTTTTCACCAGTAACATTACATATCGTTGACATCTCTCATCATACAGTGTGTGATCTGCCATTTTTTGCACAGCAGATTTAGTCTCACCAACATAACCAGGTGCCCATGGATAGACACGTTTACTTCTATTTGGATAGACTTGAGAGACTAAAGTGGGGAGTGTCGGATGATGGGAGCAACTTGATGAGGAGCATAGATCTTTCTCATCCTATGTTGCAGTTCAAGGTGTGTTTCAGGAAGCTTTGAAAGTGCTTACTGACAAATCCTTTCTATAACTGTCACATTGGCATATGATCTACCTTCAGAGTCAAAGCCTCAATCTGTGATTGGTGTACTGCATCATTTTTGCCCACCTATTGTTGTCCATTTTGTCTTCATTCCATCTTTGGTTCATGTAGTGCAGTCCAAACTGTATATTCTATATTTGACTGTGAATACTCTTTTACATGAGCCATAACTGGAATTTTTGTGCTTAGAAAGTCTATCACGGGTTAGGTCTTGACAGTCCATTAGGTTTTAATATTATGTTATCTACCTAATTAACATCTTGTTACTCGGTATTCCCTGAATTCCCCTAAAATTATACAACGTTCACTAATTTTCTCTAAATTAAATATACTTCTGTAAATTCAGAGGGATTCCAGGAGCAGCAGAAAACCTGCTCATTGATGCCTCAGCATCATTTCTATCAGGAGAGACTCAACTTCTTATGAAGTAAATGATGTTTATTGAATAAGCATGATAGATGTAGGTGGAAAAGTCTTTGGCGATTAGACCTCATCATGATCTCACCGGATATGAAGGGGGGAGATGAATGCGAGTATAGAATAGGATAACCCCCCAAAGAAAGAGAGCTGAGGACATAGGACCCAGCACCAAGTGCATGGTCCTTACCTTACCAGTAGCGAAGGATTCTAGTGAGATATGAAGAGGGAGAATTAGATACAACTAGTGATGATAACGTCATGACATAATCATCAATGATGAATGAGGATGAGGAAATGATATGAAAAGAGTTAGTTGACAGTAACTAGAATGAGTGGAGGGTGCCGTGATGTCCGAAGACCATGAGATGAGGTGTGAGGTCCAACCATCTCGAGCTGTTATGTGAGGTCCGACGACCATGTGCTAATGCGTGAGGTCCGAAGACCGTGGGCTGATGCACGAGCTTATGTGTGAGGTTCAACAACCGTGTGCTGACGCGTGAGCCAATATGAGAGGTCATGCGACCATGAGCTGGTGTGTGAGGTGCGAGTGAGGAGGGAAAGAGAGAGGGTGGCCCGAGCACACCGAGGGATGCCACGCAGATATGACATAGCATTAGCCGTGCGCAGGGTATGGTGAGTAAATTAAATGAAATAAATAAACAATGAATGATATATAGAAATTAGTTGTGTGCCCAGTGAAGACCACCACCACCACCAGTTACATGTATGACTTACCAGATCAAGGCTTGAGCAATATTTGATTTGTGAGAACTTTGTTGATGTCGGGTCGAATGTAGGAAAAGTAGGCAGAAGAGGACCACCAACCCAGTTGTTGCAGGGAGGCGGTCGAAATGCCTTGGTTGGTGGCTGAAGTAGCTGTGCATATCCTAAAAGAATGCCCTGAATAAAGCTGAGTACTTGCCTTAAATGATGGTTAAACCAGAATTTAGATAGGGGAAGATTACCTGGGATGAGAAATAACGATGAGAGAGGACTAGAGTTCATATCAGAGGTCTAATATGAAGGTATTTTATCATAGATCTGAAAGGGCAGAAAGTGGAATCGGTGCGAGCAATGAAGACAGAGCAGGCGCCTCCATATTTTGAATGCTTAAGGCGTAAACTGAAATGACTAGGATGGAAAGCCAGATCGGAGAAAGAAATGTCTCTATTGGGATCAAAAGACTTGGAGGGAGTTGTAAATTCACCACTTCTAAGAAAAGCATAGAACGCTAATAAAAATACAGCTTCGAGCAAAGTATCAATGTATGGAGAAAAAACCCCGTTTCTGAGTACAGAAAGCATCCTATGCAAGAGAAAGAGTGATAGGCTGTCTGTGGTTGGGGACAGGAGGAGAAGCTTTGGAAATGCCCTTTAGCAGTGTTTTTATGGCAGGATTGGAAAAGAGACTAGGAAAAGAGGGATTTTGGCATCTAATGTTGAATTGAATCCCAGACACAAGCCCGCGAATGTACTGAGGTTTAAAATGACAAACATTCTTGCAATAACAAATCAAAGCACAAACAGAATTGATGGAAACTGTTTTAAGAGGCATGCAAATAGAGACACAGAACTTAGCAAAAGTGCTCCAGGCAAAGTCATAAGTTTTAAACGTGGAGGCTGCTAAACCTTTCTTCATGTAAACCCTAGCTGACTCCAAGTATCTGAGCATGAGGCCTTGATTTAAAACAGCGTTAGAGACTGGAGAGGGAGAACTTGAATGGGGACTTTTCTTGCTTCAGGACAGATGCTCCAAAAAGTCTGGAAATTGAGATGGGAGAGAGAATCAGCCAGTGCGTTATAATGACCGGGCACGTGGTGGGCAGTGATGATGAAATTGTGGGTGATGGATGACCACGTAATGCTCCTCATAAAGGGCTTCTGTTAATAATGTCGACAACTGCTTGATTATCGCAAAGCACTGAGATGCGTTTGCGCTTCCGGTGCTTGCCCCATACATGACATGCTACAGCGATGGGGTAGATCTCGTACAGCGCTGAGGATGGGTTAGAACAAGAAAAGGAGGAGGGCCAGAGGCAAGCGAACCACTGCCCTTGATAGAACCCCCCAAAACCCACAGATCGGATGGCATCCATGAAAAACTGCAGGGAGTCAGAGGAATGCACCAGGTCATCATAGAAGAAAGTGATGCCATTCCAGTGATCTAGCAGGTGAGACCAGAAGCCCAGGTCCGAGCAGCACCCATCATCTAGAGAGATGAGATTATGCAGGTTGGGTACAGAGGAAGCCAAGTCCAGTAAGCAGGAGGTAAACTGGTGCTCCTGAGGGATGAGCATGGTGAAGTTAAGATGGCCAAGGAGGGAGAGCAGCTGGTGTTTTGTGATGGTCGCAGTGGCACAGAATGGCTTAGTGATCTCGCGTATGCGTTGCAATTTATCGAGGAGAAGGGATGCTTTCATTTCAATAGCCTGAGCTGTCATGAGGTGGATCGATCAGAAGAAAATGTCCAGCAGGTGCAAGACAGAAGGCACCCTGACTCTGTTTAATAAGATCCAGCAGAGGGCCTCTGAGACTTGGTTAAATATACATGGGCTGCTCCTGCACCCAAATGTCAGGCACATTGCAAAATAGTATTTCTTCTCCCACCTGACACCGAAGAGATACCACTGAGAGGGATGAATGGGGACGATTTTAAAAGCGTCAGTAAAATCTGCTTTGGAGAGTCATGCACCTTGGCCTGCTAGTTTTATTAATTTAATGCCATTGTCTATGGAGGCACAAAAGAGAGAGAAGGACTCTAGGGGGATGGGGCTGTTAACTCTCCTCCTCCTCCTCTCCATCTGTATGCATTCATGTAACATCAATGCATGTCACTAACTTTGCTTCTTCCCCGGAGTTTTTGTGCTTTCTCATCTCACAGAAAAACCTGACTCCCGGGCCGAACCTTCGCGGTCCTTCACAGTCCTGATGGCATCCTTCCCTGTCTGTTGATGCTTGTGTTTGTTGTTGTTTGTTGTTGTTTGTTGTTGTCATTGTTTTTCTTCTGTCCCCCCTCCCCCTTTCCCTCTCTCTTTCTCTCTCTCAACCCAACCGGTCAAAGCAGATGGCCGCCCACCAAGAGCCGGGGTCTGCTTGAGGTTTCTACCCGTTAAAGGGGAGTTTTTCCTCACCACTGTCGCCAAGTGCTTGCTCATGGGGGAATTGTTGGGTCTCTGTAAATTAAAGAGTACGGTCTTGACCTGCTCTATGTGAAAAGTGCCTTGAGATGACTTCTGTTGTGATATGGCGCTATATAAATAAAGATTGATTGATTGATTGATTGATTGAACACTGGGAGTGGGGCTGGAGCGAGGAGGAGATAGATCGAAAATCAGTCTTTTCTTTCCTGAATATTTCTTTGTATTTGACTTGTGCGAAACCATAGGATGGGGGGGGGGGACTCAAATCGGCGTACCTGTTATTTACCTCTTTCTCTAACAGCTGAGACACAACCTCTGGCTCTTTAACTGCAGACTGGAGGTTTTTGCTATATAATTAGCTGAGGGAAGTGAGAGAACCCCGACCCGAAACCCCTGAGAGAGACCAGTAATGAGATGATCTAAGAACACAGAATCAGGATGAGAAGACAGATCTGCTGCCAGGGAAAGACTATTCATTGGAGTAGAGGGATAATTGTTCCTAATGTCTTTAAACCATGTTGGTTCTCCTGCCTTGAGAGAGCCCGGCTGGCGTGCCGGGGGCAGACTGACCGGGGATGAGCTTCTCTGCAATTGCTGCAGATGTGGAGATATTGGCAAATTGGGGAAAGAACAAACATTTTCATTGAAATTATTACAAATGGGCATACTATTGAAAAGATGCACCTGTTGGCCGCAGGCATCGGTGGCACGCCGGCTAAGGGGAGGCTGACGAGCCAATGACTGTGCAGGGGGCGAAGGCTGAAATGGCACTGTGGGGAAGAGGAAAGCAGTGTGGCCTGGATCGCTGCAAGTGATGCAAGAAATCATCTGAACCCTCCAGCCACCATGATCAGAACGGCCCAGTGCTAGTAAACGTCAGATTAAGAGATGTAGAGTGCGGCTTTCCTGGAGAACACCTTGTGATATAGATAAAAGATGTTCTTTCCATAATTTAAATGGAGATCGCCTATAAGTGACAGGTAGGAATCCAGTTCTTGTCTCCTCCCGAGGAAGATGGAGCAGATTATGTCCTGGTAAAGGTCGAAAGCTACCAAAAACTGCCCGATGGATAGGTCTCTGTTCAGCCAGGGATCTGTGGACTTAAACACTGTGGTCACACTGCTCACCAGATTTCCTTGAAGGATTTTTGACCTTAGTTGTGGGGAAACATAAGCTGCTTGACAAATATAGTCCCTACCTAGAGCTGGGGCTGGGATGGCTGAGGCCAGGGTTTGTTGGACGGCTTCAGGCTGGGAGCATGCAGAGGGCAGGCTGAGTGAGGCTGGCTGCAGCATAGCAGCCTGAGTTGCAGCGATAGTCGCTGACGAAGAGGCGGCGGCTGAAGCATTTTCCAGGGATAGTAAACATGCGTTGATGGATTGGATGGAGTTGGCCAGAGACTGCAGGGTGGTTAAGAGGAGGTTGCCGGCGGTGGAGTGGCCTGAAGAAGCTGGAGGGCAGAGGAGGGATTGTTCTTTCTCTTCGGCTGAGGAGCTTGGAAGGGGCCTGATATCCTGGTTCTTTTTCGCCCAGGGGCGGGTGCTGAAACGGGGCCGGCTGGAGCCGGATTGTCTCAGCCGGACGGAGGTGAATGCTCGGCTGAGTGCTTGCTCTGCAAGCTCGTGAAGCTGAGAAAGGGGGAGACCCGGGGCTGGAGTAATGCTGCATTCTTGGAGCTGAGAAGAGAGGAGATCAGACTCGTGTATAAAGGAGTCTCCCAAAGCCCGAAGAAGTGGATGCGGTCTCTGGCAGAA
Organism: Thunnus albacares; assembly: GCF_914725855.1. Taxonomy (NCBI): domain Eukaryota; kingdom Metazoa; phylum Chordata; class Actinopteri; order Scombriformes; family Scombridae; genus Thunnus; species Thunnus albacares. The sequence continues at coordinate 2,170,273 of NC_058115.1, forward strand.
TGTCGATTCTGGATCATCTAGGAAAAGATCGTGCTCGGAGTCGGACATGAGCTTTCAAGACAGCGAAAGGATGCAGAAAAAGTTGAGTAATATGTTTGCGATTCACAGCGATTGCTCTGGAATGACAGCTGACAGCGACAGAGAGGGAAACAGATTTTTAATATTGACAGCTGAGCTGTGATTGGTGGTTAGGGATCGTGGAGGAATCTGATTTGATAACTAGGAGTGACGCCTCTAAAAAGCTGATGTAAAAGTGGGAGGAGCAGAGGAGAGAGAAAGAGGAGAGGGAAATGAATGAATGGTTAAAGATAGTCCTTCCTGCCTGAATTTACGCTAAGGTGCATACTAACTACACCAGAGAGAGTGTGGTTTCTCCATTGAGTGACTACTGAAGATGGATGCTGTTATGACTACAGAAATTCCTCGTTTGCACTTAATCAATAGCCTGGCTCTCTTAGTAATGAAGGAAATTAATTGAATGTTTGTGTTGTTGCCAGACGCTGCTTCCTCAACATCATCGCCAACAGTCACTGGCAGGGCTGAGTGCTGAAGGCTGTAAAGACAGTGTGCATGTGAGGACGTTTGTGCAACATATTGTATTTTAGTGGTGAAGGTGCACAATACTACACCTCCTCCACCAGATTTTCATAGTTTTTCCTGTAATGTCAAAAATGGATTTTAAGACACCAGTGATATCAAGATCAATTCAACTCGGACACAGTATCTGTATTTTATGAGACATCTTGATTTCTATACTTTGTCCTGCATCCATGATTGTTACATGATGTAGGTGTTAACTGGGGGAGAGTGGGGGTGAGAGAGTGTATTAATTGTATTAGAGTGTTGTGTGTACCTACTCAGGGACCGCTGATCAAAATTAGCCAGTATGATATATCACTCTCCTCCACTCTGTTTGTTTTGTACATGGTCCCTGACAAATAAATGTAATAAACTAAACTAATCAAGTGAATGAAGCAGCAGCAGGGGCCTTCTGAGGTTAATATTTGATACTTTGGAGTTTGAAAATTGAATATTGGCTGATACTAACAACCTGTTTTATACGGATCTTTTAAATTTAAACAATAAAGAATTAGGACCACATACTGAGTGGCACATTTTATAGGTGAGGAATAAACTTGTCAAAAGTATCATACAAAGATCAAATATAACAGTAAATAAAGTAAGATTTAAAAAACAACTGTAAATTACAATGCAAAATAGTAATGAGTTTGTCCACAGTAATTTTGGGGGGTCGCACTTTGACACTTTGACATGTGGACAATAGGGTCAAGGAATAAAAACACCAGCCCGGTGAAGAAGCAGATTTTGGGGTTTTTTTTGTGTGTTTTGTGATAACCCACATTGACACTTGCAAAAACCCTCACCACATATGAATTTAATGATGGGTTAGGATTAGGGTATGACATACGTGATGTATATAAAATGGTACTTATAGAAATAAAATGTGAGCTATATCAAACTATACAGAACTATAATAATTAAAAAAAAATAAAAGCTGTGTGTGGTCAAGCTTGTATTATGAACAGTTAATAAACTGTTACTAGTGGACAAACAGTGCAATGGCAACACAGATTTTCAAACATATCTTTGACTTGACTGTACTGTAGTTTGTTACTTATCATTCAACTTCTACAACAGAAAAAAAGGATAGTATTGGTTACTTGTTCAAACACATGAAATGACCACTGTTCACATTTACTTGATAAGTGCAAACAAAGACTGTTGAGCTTAATTTGGAAGTAGCATGACCAAGCTCTCCAAATGAAACAACAAAATATGTTGTATGTCAATGTCCGTGTCGTTTATGACTAAAATCATTTTCTAACCTTTACTAAGTATCTTTGGTTGTCTAAGTTTAACCAAACTCTTAACGATAGAGGTGGCAGAACAGAAAACAAACCATATTGTCCTGCTGATAGGGGTGTCGCATCAGAAAATGATTATATGGATTATTATGAAGGCAGGCCAATTTACAATTTCATTTAGCAGACACTTTTATTCAAAGCAATGTACATCTGAGAGCTGATTCAACACAAGCAGGGATCTAGTCAGGAGAGAACAACATGAATAAGTGCTATAAAGCTAAGTTTGAGTCCCATTGGATGTAGATTCCAACAGGTGGTGCACAGAGGCAATGCATAGAGTGCATAGATTGCATAGAAGCAGTTTTTTGTTTTTGTTTTGTTGTTTTTAAAGATTGAGAGGGACTCTACAGATGGAACAGAGTTTGGTAACTCGTTCCACCACTGGGGAACTACGGAAGAGAAGAGCCTAGCTAGCGACTCAGGGCCCTGTTGTGGTGGTGGTACCAGGCACCTTTGATTGGCAGAGCGTAATGAGCGGGAGGGAGTGTAGACTTGATGAGGGAGTTCAGGTAGGAGGGAGCTGTTTTAGTTGCTGTTTTGTAAGCGAGTGTCAGGGTTTTGAATTTAATGCGAGCAGCAACTTGGAACCAATGGAGGGAGATCAACAGCAGGGTGACGTGCTGTTTTAGGCTGGTTGAAGACCAGCCGTGCCGCTGTGTTCTGGATCATCTGCAGAGGTTTGAACGTACATGCGGGGAGGCCTGTACCAGGAGTTGTGCTGCATGCTCAGACAGATCTTCCTGGTGTTGTACAGGGCAAACTAACTGAGCGATTGAGGCCATGTGAACCTCAAAGAGAGTTGGTCATCGATCATGACACCCAAGTTTTGGGCAGACTTGGTGGGCTTTGAGTTGGGTTGATTGGAGCTGGACACTGATGTTTTGTTGTATAGAGGGACTGGCTGGGACGAGCTCAGTCTTAGAGAGGTTGAGGTGAAGGTGACGTTCTTTCATCCATGCCGATATATCAGCAAGGCATGACAAGATCCGAGACTGTGTGGTCATCTGGCGGGAATGACAAGAGAACATCAGAAAACATTAGGGTGAATAATTGTTGTAATGGCGTAGCATTGACAGATGACTGTCAGTGTCTCTTTTGAAGGCAATGACAAACAACCTCCTTAAAAGGACTTGTTGGCCAATACCAATATATGTGTGATAAGCTTAAAACAGCTGACAGTATTTGCAAATGTATCAGTTGGGCTGAGTATGTGTTTCTGAACTCACAGATAAATCACCATCATATTGGACCTGAAAAAAAAAGCAAGAAGAGGAAAAAATATCATCTTCCATGCCAGTAAGTCACACAAACCTATTGCATCCTGCCTTCTTAAACTACACAAACTGTGGCATATCGCGTTTCTATTCCTATCTGTTTCATCTTGTTAATCAATTGCGATGATCAATACCACGGCGGATCTTTTTTTAATTGAACATCATGTTTCCAAGGGGACTATATATCAGCGTAATCAACGTGGAAGAGAAGCAGACAGAGAACAGAGAGAAGGCCGCCTCTCCTTAATGTTAATGAATTAGGCGAGTTGCTTGTAACACATCACAGCATAATTAAATGATACGGGCCGAGCATCGACGAGCGCAGGGCATATTAGATGTGCTATTTAATGTGACCAGGCAAATCCAAGTGCCGTATTGATCAGCCACTTAATGTTCTCAGGCTCAGCCTCAACCCTCGACCTCCATTTCATTTTCCAGTCATTACAGTCGGCCGGCAGGATTTAGTGCAGCTGCAGGCAATACGATGATACATCTAGAGAGGGAAAAAAAGGAAGAAAGGGAAAGGGAAAAAAAATCAGAGGTATACTGTCACCTTTATCCCTCTCCCCTCAGGTTCAAATCAATGAGTGTTGCTAATGGCTAAATGCTAAATATACCTGTCTACTGCTGGCAAGAGAGCATTTCATCCCGGACCTGTCCCATCAGACCGATCCCCCAAAGCAGCCTCACTGGCAGACATTTCGGAGCCCCCAGTAGATACATCGATAAGTCAATGATTTGGGATGGTGGAGGGCAGAGGGGGAATGGTTTAGGGTGGAGGGTGATGAGCAAAGAAACGAGAAAGGAAAGATATTGATTAGTGCTCCCATTCAGAAAGTTCAACTACAGTGACTTCTTGGCCCCACCTTAAACAATATGATGAGTGGAGATCAATGGAGGTGTCGGGGGTGGAGCTGCTTTAAAGAGAGAAGTGGTGGTGGTAAGAGGATAAAGAGCACTGTGTGTGTGTGTGTGTTTATACACAGGTGAAAACACTAAGTCCTAAGAGAGTCACTAAGCCTTATTCATGAATTATGCTAGTCTTTCTCATCAATAGACACGTGGATTAGGGAATGGACCAACTGGCCACATATCCAGGGGCCCAAAGGGATCAGGGGGCGCCTAAGGAAGAGCCATGAAAAGTAGTTATTATTCAGTGGAGATTCAAAGTGCACAAAGTTCCCTCTGAAAAACTGAAGGAATAGAGTTCATATTCCCTTCAAATATGTCTCAACAAAGAGGTTACAATGACAAGGTCATTGGGGTGTTTATCATAATTATTATTAATATTATCATTTTGGTGCTGTACACATAATACATAATAAATACTGTATATTGAGCACTATTTTAAGCGTGCAAGAGGTGCAGTGTGGTAGGTCTTGGGTGCACAGACTGCGTGTACATCTTCACCTGCTATTTTGCATGTGCAGTAGCAGAAAGTGCAAAAGGGCTGGATGAAGGTGAATATAGATCAGCAGGTGTGGTGATTAATAAATTAACCCTCAGCCAATCATATCACTGGTGTCATAGCTCTGAAACAGCTGAGCCAATCAAGAAGCATGATAATATTAGCCTAGCAAATGGAAATACCCTTCTTCAGGAAATCATATTGCTGTCTGGAGGTGCAGAGCATCACGACATGGACATACTTCTGCAGCCAGAGGTGGATAATGTGGAGTTTTAAGACTGATGATTTGTCAGGAGAAAGACGAGAGAAATAAATACACAAAATTTGTTGAACCTGTTTATATGATTGCATCAAACAGCCTCTATTTCAGTTGTAATTCTACTGTATCTCACATGGTAAATGCTCACATTGTCCACAACACAACAGTGTTTGCACTGCAAAGCATTTCAGGACTAAACTATGAAATGCTACTTTTGCAAAAAAAGAAAGTTGAAAAAGAGGCTTTGAAGAGCCTGATGTTGTCTTCATAAACAGGCAAGTTATAGCTGACCAGTCTGAAGTGTGTAGAGGTGTGTGATTCTGTAACAGCCTGGTGACTTAAGGTGGTTTAATGGAAGTAAACACAGTGAACGTCCGTGTGTAATGCCACTGTGCTCTGGCACAGCACTTCTCTAATCAGAGGCTCCAGATTTATCAACATATCAGTCCTGCTGCCATCAGATACTGCAGGGATTTAATGAACTGAAGAAGGAGCTTTTAGAATTCAGAATTATAATTTATTTTCCAGTCTCCATATATAAATTGATTTTTTATACATACATAAACACATAAAAAAGAGACATATACTTAAATAGAGCAGCTCAAAACAGCACAATAAAATTAAAAAATATTTATTTATTTCTTTTATGCAGTCCGAAAAAAAGGTGTAGGCTGAAGCCGCTTTTAACCATGATTATGACTGTACTGGCACTCCCCAATAGACCCACACACACACACAGAGAGCCTCTTGTAGGCTTTGATACCAGTTAGTTACTTAGTCATTTATTAGTATTTTGAACTTTTGGTCAAGAATGGGGTTCCTAAAGAAACTTCTGTATAGATGTGACAGTCTCAATATCAGACAGGCCAAAATTTTATGCTATCTTAAGTTTCTGCTTTTCCTCTCCACATGTATTTTGATTATTGATTGATGTTTTAAATTTCTTTATCAGGATGTGAATGAGTTTCAGGTGGGTATTAAATTGGGATTGGATCTAAATGTCTGACTAGACTGCAGGTTTGTCACTTCCTCCTGCTGCAGCCACCTGACCTCAAATACTCTCCAGGCAAGGGACAGTGAATCTCAAACAAGCCTAATGTAGTTTGCTGATTTCTTATATACTAACTACATAAACGGTATACTAAGAAGATTAGTGTACGCTATATATTATATGCGATTAGTTTGTAGTATAAAATTGGGACACAGCGATTCTTTCTTCCCCAGCTGCTGCATCTATTATACTCTTCTTCTCATCATTCCCCACCTGGCCACCAGTTTCATGTTTAATCTTTAATGAATTGTTTCATGAATGAGGCTAGTGGCTGATTTAGGCCTTCATCTACCTACATAATATATCACAACCTGAGACAGGTCAAGTTTTGGATGCCTAACCACTTTGGCTGAACAGTTTTCTGGGGAAAACCTCCAATCACATGGTCAAATCAAATTTATTATTATATAGTTCAGAATCAAAGATTTGTCTAAGGGTGACCTACGCTTTTTAGTCTGGTTGAATTGTTTTCTCCCTTGGTGCAATTCGTTTGTGCAGGTCTGAACACAGTAATCATACTCTGGTGTGTGAGACCCTTTAGAGGATGTGGTCTCAGTTTGGTCCCAAACGAACTCAGGAGTGGGTTGTTCGTGGTGGGGACATAATCCAACCTCGATCTAATCTAACTACTTGGCGTATTCTGTGAGTGAAATGGCTTCCATAGCCTGGACCACTTTGCATGCTGGGATGTGGATGAGTGATTTGAACAGTTGCTAACAGCTAACTGGAGAATAACTCAAGATCCAACCTGGACTAGTGCAACGAGAGAACCTTCTTCCTGTGTTTACATTCTTGCTCCCGACCCAGACATATCTGACCAGTGAGTGGAGTGAACTTTCTCATGTGGATTGTTTTACTTAATCTTTATTTAACCAGAAAGGACCATGAGATTAAAATCTCTTTTTTGAGCTGATGTGGTCAAGATAGCTCACCATTACAAGGCTACAAAAAATATAAAAAACAGCATGTCAAAAACAGACAAGGAACAATTAAGGAAAATAGAGCATGTTAAAAACAGACAAGGGACATCAAACACATAATACTAAATGTACTTTATCAATTGCACTCTTAAGTTAAAGGTTTTTTTTGTTTTTTTTTAGTTTTTGTGGTGCTGCATTTTGGTTCTCTTGGATTTTTCTGTGAGAAAAGAAAGCAAACCAAGTTTACCAACTCATCTACTGACCATTGGACCAGAGCAAACAAACTATAGGTTTGAAAAAGCCCTACGAGGGCATACAACACCCTTTAACCTCAGAGCCATAGCTTCAAATTGTGTTACTGTCAGTGGTTCAATAAATATTCTTGAAGACTTTTTGATAAATCTGCAGTTTAATCAAATAACTTTTTGATAAATGACTGCATTTATATAGTGCCTTTATTCAAAGGGTTTTACAATTGGCATCCCATTCAACCACTCACTCACACACACACTGATGGCAGCAAGCCACCTTGCTGGCTTGACCACCGGGAGAAATGTGGGGCTCAGTATCTCGCCCAAGAACACTTCAACATACAGACAACCCTGTGATTGGTGGACGAACCGCTCTATCCTCTGAGCCACAGCTGCCTCATTCCTCAATCCAGCAATAAAATGAGGCAAACATGGTGCGACTGTCATCTTCTCTATTGCAATGGTCACACTGCCTTATGGGTGCTAAATTATTTCATGATATTATGTGATTTGTAAAGAGTGAAAATTGGAATTTACAACAGCAAATAATACTTGCCCAACCAATGGCTTCTCTTACTTCTTATAATTGTGAATTGGACGGGTTGAGGGATGCTACAACAGTTATGTCAAATAACTGGAGTGGTTTCTTTTCTATGAGAGCATGATTATTAATGAGGCTCTAACAGGCAAGTGCAGACATGAATGTCCTGTCTCTTGCTGGGCTGAAAATTACAGCTTTGATGTGAATTTTGTAACTTTTACATATTAATGGTCAATTGTGGTAAGAGCAATTACTGCTGACATCTAAAGAGTACGTGTTGCTGTTGTTGAATGATGAAGCTAGTGCTGTAAAAGGTCAACTTTTCAGAAAAAATATTTTTTTCAGCTTAACATGTATTATTATTTTTATTTTACTCACTCTCTTCAGTTCTAAGGTATCACATAATGCTAAAAAATCACCCCACTTGAAGTAACAATGAGATTCAGACAGTAAAAGAGAGATTCAGGGGCATGTTTCAAAACATCCCCAGCTATTTCTATTTTTGGTTAGCATGAATATCCAAAAAGTATTACAAAGACCTAAAACACCTGCAGAAACACATGGACTTGACTCTGATAGGTTTTAACTTTCAATCAAGACCTGAAAGTACTTCCTTAACTGTACAAAGATTTTCAGAATTGTTATAATTAGCTATTTACGCCAACTTCTTCTGACTATGCCTCATTTCCAAAATGCATTTAAACCCCAGCTGTTTTTGAGTCTGCAGTGTGTTCACACTGGAAAAGAGACTAAATTAAGTATACTCAGAAATGTCAGTATGCAGAATGTGGTTGATTTCTCTCATGTGTTTTCATGTTAGCAGATTTCTGTTTTAATGTTGATTTAAGAGTTATTGTTTCTGTAAGTCAACTTATAACCTGAACAGCTGCATCGATCTCATCGACTCTTGCTGCCATTTATGTGGCCACTTTTGCTCTCTCTGTTTCTCATGGATATAGCTGGCTATTTATCTAGGAAGATGATATCTTAATCCTGCTGTATCTTAATCCGATTGGTTGACTGTTTTCCAACAGCATAACACCTGACCTATAGAGTTGTAAACTGGGATGAGTTATTTCGGGTGCTCCTGGTTCCAGAAGTAAAAGTCCTATTCATTTAGATGCCTAGATGCCTCACAGTTGGAGCACTGATACAGCTTGGATGGACATGAAACTCTCCTAGTTGAAGTTAAACATGATTCCCAAGATTCCAAAATGTTCTGTGCACCACTAACGGCTAGCTGAAGCTAAAGATTATGTTTTAACTTATACATTAGCTTAAATGTGCTATAAGTGAAATTTATATTCCGTGTCATCACATTGTTTTTTGTTAATGTGTGGATGTTAATTAAGTTCTACAGAGAGTAGAAGAATGATTATAGTGTTGAAAAAATAAATCTGTAGTTTAAACCAATTCACTTTTCGATTCTGGGTCAATTTTGGAAAAAAAATTCAGCAACTGGTGCTGTGTTTTGTACAGCTCTGATTCACACCTATAACAGGTATCATTGGTAAAAGTGGCATGCAAACATAAACCTATGGGATTGTTACATTATCCAAGAGAGCTATGTTAAGCAACATTGAGAATATCATTAAAAGAAATATTTGAAACAGGAGTACAGAATTGTGAAAAACAATTCCAGAACCAACAACCTCTAGCGTGCAATAGGTGAGAGTTGGGATAGCCAATGGATTCTAACTCAGGGCTGACTTTAGGTGAGGCAGTGTTTTAATCACTGTGACCATCAGTTTTAACTGTCACATGATGGTGGCCACATGGTTGCAGCCTTGTTACATCATTTATAGAGATAAAATAATATCATTACATAAAAATGTTCCAGAATACATCTGTGTAATGACTTGCTTTAATTCAAAGTATGGTCACACCTCTCTGGAGTCCTCTTGCACTAAAGGAAGGTTTCATGAAAGGCGTAAAATTAGGTACAAACAGTCAGATGAGATCTACATGGAAACATTAGAGCTGATCTAAACTCCCTCTGCTTAAGTGGCTCGTGGAAAAGAGAAAGAAACAAAAACTGAGTCCAATCTTCAGGCCAATTATCCTCCTATCTATGTTAGCACAGGAGCATTTCCAGCAATGACAGTTGCAAGGAGGAGAGGTAAGCAACATGTCAACAATCTCCTCCCCTTTGTGTCTCAGTGTTCCAGTAGTCATCCTGTTGGAGGCTGTGAGAGAAGTCATGTCAACCAGCTAAACAGACACAGAAGGAAAGACAGAGAGTTGCTCAGAATATAGACACAAATTACTATGGCAGCATGCTGAAATGTGCCTCATTTTAAAAGGCTAATTTGTTATAGGTCTTCTTATTTATACTTTTGATGATCATTTCTATCATAATAATAGCATAATCAAGTTAATTGCTGAGGTCTGGGAACATGGTGACATCACAGAGAAACATGAGCAGTCAGACAGGTTGGAAACAACCCTACAGGTTGGGCAAATTTATTTGGAAGAGAAACTCTGTTATAAACATCCATCATGGATGTATTGGATATCATATTCCAAGATGGGGCATCATGATTCTGTGTTTTTGAAACACTGGAGCGCTTTTCTGGCTGAGCTGTCGAATCCTCACACGCATGAATGGAATCTAAATAAAAACTGTGGAGGAAACGAGGAAATTTCTTTTGCCGCAAGGCAGCACAAAAACATGAAACCATGCAATATAAACACAACAAAAACAAAATAAGACAATTGAACACATCAAAAGTGTGGGTGCATGCAGTTTTATCACTTTACAGCCGTTTCTTTTGTAATGATTGACTTTTTGGGCCAATAGGCATCATTTTACTTGAAATTCCAACTGCGGCCACTACATTCATTCATTCAACCTTTATTTAGACTTGGAAATATGTTGAGGTAGAGACCTCATTTACAATATAACCGATCAAAGCACAAACAACATATCCAAGGTGCCAAGAAATGCAGATAAGATACTTCAAAATTACCTCACAACCCAGGAATGTTCCTGAGGGTTTGGAGTTTACTGATTGACCTAGTTCAACGTTGACCTACTGTATTTGCCGTAGTTGTGCACACCCACAATTTTCCTCATCTCTGCAATGAGTGATTTGCGATAATTACAATTAGACCAAGAGTTTACAGCCATGCTAGCAGCTCTGTGAGGCTGTACTTAGTCACAGCAGTGCTTTGAGCTAAATGCTAATGTCAGCATGCTAACACGCTCACAATGAAAATGTTAAGGTGCTGATGTTTAGCAGGTACAATGTTCACCTTGTTCACAATCTCAGTTTATTTAGCTAGCATGCATAGTTGCTAAATAACCCTTAATACAAAGTACAGCTGAGGCTGATGGGATGGTTGTTTTAAAGGTCATAAAGTCAAGTATTGGACAAATTGAAATTTTGACCACATGACTGCATTAGATGAAAAGTTAAGGGACCTCCAAAGAAAAGTTAAGGGACCTCCAAAGTTATTATAATTCATCCTGATTGCTATATATATATTGCTTATATATATATATATATATATATATATATATATATATATATAGAAGTTCAACTATATATACATATATAGTTTTCAGGACATTTCCATACAGCCACAAATGTCATGATGATGATGTTGAAAGAAGTCAGGAGTGAGTAGAATCCTCTGGAGACCATGAATATTTCAAACAAACTTTCACAGTAATCCATTTAACGGTTGTTGACCCAAGTTGCATTAAACTGGAATTATCCTTTACACACCTAAACCCCCCTGTGTCCAATCACTCATTCCCTCCTGAGTCAAATTTAAAACCAAAAAAATATAACCCAGTGAGGATGCAGTCCTGTCAAAGCACCTTTAAACCTTTGAAAGCAGAGTTGTCACTCTGTTTAAACCTCTGAGGACTAAAATGTTTTATTTTCTTTTTGTACCACAACCTACTGAATGATCCTTCCCTCTTGACTCACTCTGTTTCCTCTCAAACTTAACTTTTCCTGTTTGTTTCTCTGTATCTTACACAGATCGTTCTGAGGGTGCAGGAATATTGTACAGACTCTTTGTCCCTGAACTTTTGCTCTCCTGCTGTGTATGATTGATGTCACTCTCCTTGTAAGTCACTCCTCTGATCACTCAAAGTATTACCTTGCGAGGCAGTTGGATTTGCGAGATCACGCAAGAATCCAGTGTTTCTGACCAATCAGCATCCTATGAGGATTCTTGCGTGATCTTGTGATCTTGTGTTCTCATGAATCCAGCTGCCTTGCAAGGTAAGATGGTGATAGACGGTGATAAACATACGGTTCATCCAATTGCCTGCCAAGTATTTATTTAAAAGTGCTTTTCCTTTTCCAGACCAAGGACAACTTCTCAGATGTAACAAACCATATGATGCATCAGGTTACTCACAGTATAAATATAACACACAATGAAAACAAGCAGAGAAACTGCAAAATTGGATAATAGTAGGGAGACGATGAAAAAGAAAAAATGGGGAGAGGCATGGGAAGTAAAAGAAATGTTAGGAGAGGTTAGAAAAAACATCTTGCTGGGTATTTAAGTGTGTTTTTGAAAAAAAAGGGGAATGTGGTTGTCAGACAGAGTGAAAAGCAAAGAGACAGAAAGGCAATGAATTGAAAAGGGCTCAGCTTGACTCAGCAGAGCATGTGTTGGTGTAGTGGAGCACAAATGAGAGAGATAGACAGAGAGAGGATGAATAGTAGTAGTCAGAGCATGGAAGGAAAGAGGAAAATGCCTTTAGATCAATGTGAGGGTAAGGGTCTGTTACCAGGAGAGGTGTGTGTGAGACTGGTGCTAACCTAACCAATATGGCTCTGCTTTCAAGCTGACCTCCAAAATACACTTATATACTACTCATTTAGTTTGCCAAATATGTTTTTAGAGTAATTGCTGCCAACATTACATTCACTGGCAATGTTTTTTGTTTTTTTCCCCAGACAGAAGTCATAGAGTAACCAGGTTATGATAAGGTTTTTGGAGTATCTTTGTTATATGTTGCACATGTAATCACCATATCCCTGTTTCAGAAACCTTGATAAACCCTTCACCCAGTTTTGAGAGACTTGGATATACTAGCTGTAGTACTCTGATAGAAAGCAGGATACTGTAGAATGATTTTTGCTGAAATATTGGATCATTTGAACATTTATTGAAATGAAAGCATGTGAGAAGTTTAGAGGGAAAAACCACCATTTGGTGGAGCTGTTAACAACTCATAGACATGTGAAATGTGACCCCGACTACACACTGCTTTTTGTAAGACGTCAAAAGCCAAAAAGGTTGGAAACCACTGGTTTCATCTTTAACAATGTGTTGTATTTTAAAAGCTTGTTATAATATCCATTGTGTCAAATCTTCACCGCAAAAGTAACTAAAGCTGTCAAATAAATGTAATGGAGTAGAAAGTACAATATTTCCAGTGATTTCTGAAATGTAGTGGAGTGGAAGTATAAAGTAGCATCAAAGTAAGTACAGTACTTGACTAAATGTACTATTTTCCACTGCAAGTGGCGAGATGCTCTGAAACCAATACTTAGTTACTTTCCATCACTGCTTTCCTTTACTGGTGATCAGATGAAGAAACTAAATCTCTCAGAATAATACATGAAGTTGCGTTTAGACAGCCAGAAACCAAACTTTGTTCACTTTCAACTGTTGAATTAACTCAGTCACTGACGATCAGAAACATACTGTTATGAACATGTGAAAGAGTTGTGAATAACCAGGTTTCTCATGTTCCATGTAAATGCCATATCCTGAATATGATCTAAACTGGAAAAAGACTCTAAACTGGGATACTGATGTGCATGTAAACACTCATTCTGTGGAGGTTGGACTCAAATGAATAGAATATCAAAACAGTTTCCAATTAATTTATTATCAGCTAATCGATCAATCAACTAGTTGTTTCAGCTCTACTTTGGTTTGTAATCAAATACACACAAAACAAATGTTTTTTAATCTGAGCATTTCTAATGCAAAGTTTAAAAGAGCCAGTTCAATGAATTGCAAAGAAAAAAAATACTTCCAGGTTTTCTGTTTCTGAGATTTCTGTGGTCAGAACTCCCCAAGCTACCATGAAGACGATTTCACCACCATATGTCTGATTTACAGACTGTTGAATCAAATCCTCCCACATTACAACAGAATGATTCAGCTGTCAGATATGAAATAGTAATAATAAAAGTATATTGACTGGCTATAGGCCAGGAGGCACCTCCATCAGATCAGAGCTGGGCCTGAATGCCTTTCAATAAAAGTGAACCCATACCGAGCTTGTTTAGTTCGATCAGCTGGACTTCTGAGAATGATTCCTTATGATAACATGAAATTGCCACAGTGAGATGCCTGGAAATGATTTGAATGGTTTCTGTCTGAGGAAGCTGTGGTGTGTTTAAGTGAAAATGTCATCTGAACAAACTAAATAAAATCACAAGTTTCGTGGGGAAAAGGAGACAAGGAGATGGATGTTTATATCTGATAGCTAGCAGTTCTTCATGCAGGGAACGTCTGGCATCGCAAAATAAACTGAGGACACATTGTAAAGTGGACTGAAGATTATAGCATCACCCACAATAGCAGAGACACTGGCAATTCAAGCAAACACACCCACAAGGATGGTGATTTTCTATATTTTTCTTATTGCCAACAAATCTAATGTACAGAGCCAAACCAACAATGAATTGATCTACTAACAAGTATTGTATGTGTAACAAAGCCTGATATATCTTTTGCCTCTGTGCTGTAGACCTCTGTTGTTGTCCAGAAACCATTAAAAACACGTCAATGAGGTTGTGATATGTATCACAACAAGATAGTGAAGGGTCTGTCCATGTCTGTGAGGGTCCACGTACACTAGGTCTAGTCTACATGCAGTGTAACCACATGGGCTGTACATGTGTGAATATGCGTCTATGCATCTGCTCTCACTGTAAAACTTATTAAAGAAATGTTCCTTACTGCCTGAACTTAAATTTGAATAGTTAGTTTGAGTTTAGAGTTTTGAAAATGTACAACTCAACTAGAGATATCATAATTTCAAGTCAAAAGTCTCCAAGTCAGAATAACTATGTTTTTAAGTTCTGAAATTGTTTGAAAGTGAAAAAGAAATTTTGAGCTGAATTCACCTAAAATGAATAAAACATACAGTACCAGTCAAAAGTTTGGACACACTTTCTCATTCGAGGGAATGGGAAGGTGTGTCCAAACTATTGACTGGTACTGTAATATTCACATTAAGTTAACCACAAAATATTAGTTGATTCCACTAAATTGCTTTATGTTTTACAGTGCATTATGGAGTAAATCCTGCCCTTAACCCCAACCTGTCATCTTTGTAATGCCTAACCATATACTATATATATGTTAATCTAATTATGCCCTAACACAACCACAGAGGACAACACTATGGGAAACACTATTTGAAGGGGAAGCAGACCTTAACATAAGACCAGGACAGTACATTGGCAGTAACCCTAAGTATGACCTCAGCTTCTTATATGTATTTGGAAATTGAGTGAGGTTGAGGAAGTAGGTGGGCTGTGGGGCTGTGGTGCTGTGCCTGGCTAAGAGAACCACTGACCACTGACTCAGGTTTTAGTGCCGAAGCAACCCTTACCTCATGTTATCTCACACAAACATTATTTCAGTGAAAGGTATACAGATTTTATATCTATCTGGGATAAAAGTTGGAGGCACCAGGAGCACCAGTTGGGGGCTTAGGTCAGAGAACCTCAAAGTCTTCATCAATTAGGGCAACATCAATTTTGCAGCAGTGGTTCATTTACCAAACCAGGAGAAGGCAGCTGAGTTCAGTTTTAACCCACAAAAACAGCATTTTATCTGCATTTTCAATAAGCCGTGTCTTCTTAGATGTATAACAATACACCAAACTTTCACCTACAGTACATGCATTAGAAGACGTGTCATTAGCTACTCAGAGCTAAAATGTTTGTTTTAAAAATACAGACTTCATATTCCAACAGAGAAGTTGGAATTTATTGGTATACTTTCATAGAATCCTATACAGTCTTGTCTTGTGGCCTTGGTGATGTTCACTGACTGACTTTACTGTAATGCCTTTCATCCGCTCATCTATCCATAAAAATATCCAATTTGGCAGTTTGACCTCTACCTGTAAAACAAGCCACCTGTGAGTCAATGCGTTTACAAGCACTAGATTGCTTATAAGAGGACAGTATAAACCTTCTGTAAATGAAACAAGTACAAAACTGCAGTCAACATTTTCTCTATTTCCACTGATTCAACTCAAAGACAATCAGTGATTGTATCTATAGATGTTAGTATGTGGGAGGAGGAATGACTAGCTTCCATGCTGGGCTGTGTGTTAGGTTGTCTTACTTTATTATAGTCTTCTCCTCACTGTGTTAATTCATTTCAAGAGTCCATTCACACAACTCACACAAAAACATTTTCTCGAATGCCTCTATGGTATATAGCCATGCATGAATGAAAGGCCAGTACAAAATAGAGAAAAAAGAAGAGGAGGAAAAACAAAACTAAACAAAACACAACACTATATATATATATATATATATATATATATATATATATATATATATATATATATATATATATATATATATGTAGCAATTATTTACCTTCCAGTTAACACTGTGCTGCTTGGAAAGCTACCTATGTTTATTTAAGAAGTTTTTAACCCTTACATATTGTTCAGGTCAAATTTGACCCATTTAAACATTTGAAGGCAATAAAAACACCCTAAACTACATTCTTTACCCCTGAAATAGTATGACTTTTCCTGAAGTGGCCCAGAATATACAAAAATGGAAATATTTCAAAACATAGAGGGTGTTCTGGGTCAAGTTTGACCCATATTTATTGAAAGGGATTTTAAAGTCACTAGAGGTGGTCAAATCAAGGTAAAGGCTGGTTATGTGGAATATTGAAACATTGAAACAGTGAAACTATAAATTGGCATGTGTTTGTTGGGACAGTGAAGTTCAAGGGTGAACTGCCAATGTTCCCTTGCCAGTGTGTTCCTTGCTGTACTTGCTGGGGTTCCCACTCAGATGGGCATCTGCACCTGCAAACAAGTCTATACAAAGTAACAAATCAAACTCATCAATTCCCAGGCAACCAACATAGTGGTTGCCCAACATAGTCCTCCCTGTAGTGGAGGGCAGCTTTCATAGGACTATAAAAAGTACCTGGGTGTCTCTTTCACTGATTTGGTGGAGTGGAAGGAGTCTGTTTCATCTTGGACCTGTTATTTTAAGATGAAAAAGGAGACAGTGAGTTGAAGAGAAAGTATTAGAAGAGGAGGATAAAATAGACAAAACGGAGGAAAGGCCCTTATGACTTCTCTCATGCAAAGCGACACCACCTCCCCACATGCCAGACACAGCAGCCACAGCAGGACAGTAGACAGAATCTTGCCCTGATCAGTCTGTAATCCCACAGTCAGTTGTCACAAGGGGACAAAAGAAAGGGAGATGCAGCTTCTGCACCACAGGAAAGGACTGCAAATTAATGTTTTTGCAGTTTCTTTTGGTTGAAAATTGCAAACCAGTTCGTTGTTTTGTTTTATGACTAATACACTCAATGCAGAGTTGATTGTGTACAACTGACAGGAAAGGAGGGTGTGGTTTGCAGGCAGTGTTGTTTGATGGTTTTAATGGTTATAATGAAACCTACCTTTAAAAAATGTTGCATGTTTCATTTTCAATCAAATTTATAGAAATAATTATGGCTGTTCTATCTCACACAGGCTCTGCCCTCTACTGGACTCTATGGGTAATACTCTGAACATAAATTGGCTTTAATTTCAGTTCAGCAATGCTTTTTTTCTATTTAAATCTGGCACCTACTGTCAAGAGTGACTGACCCCCACAATAGATTATCTCAGATCAGCATTTTTAATTAGGGGCCAATATTGGCTCCATATATGAGCAGTGTAAGCAGTCTAACCCCGGTTCCATGTGTGTCAGGTTCCCATACATTACACTGTGGGAGACTATATGTTCCATTAGAATGGAGAGCAGAGGTCAGAGATCTCTTATCTCTTATTATTTCTCAAACACTGACGTTTTTACATTATTGCTTGAGGCTTTGGATTTGATGATTGATGCAGATAGAACTGGTCCATGGACATTTCATACACAAATGGAAGTCAGAGTCACATGAGGTATAGATAATCTTTTAATGGTATCATATATCATTTTAGTATAACTTGCAAGTGTACTTAAAAATGTACATTACATACAACTTAAACATACATTTTAAAGAACGTTTTTAAAGCAATGAAGAACATATATATGTATATACACATACATGTCATTTACTCTATCTCTTTTGCTATGTTTCTCATACACAAACAAAGGTTATTATACTATGTTCATCTGACCCATTTTAAACTGGTCAGGTATGATCAGTGCACTGCTCACTGTTTCTTCTTTTTTCCTGTTTATAGAATGTTTTTCAGCTGGATAAATAATGTAGGCTGTTATCAATACTTTTAGTAGATTTACATGTATTGTCTATGTCAACATCTATTTGTAGTCATCATATTTTGGGATCCAAATCTACCTAACGAAGTTTCTTCAGAAGCAAATTGTGGTGCGCTCTGCAAAGTTTAGTATTGACCAATCTCGGTGCGGAAATGTGGAAAAAACACTGGAGGCAGCAGTAGAAAGCAATCTGTTTGTTGTAAACATAAATACTGGCTGCTTGCATGCGTCTTCCTCTGACACTCCAAGTTCCACTCTGATACATTAAATAGCAGTTTTCGAGGACCAAAAGTATCCGGGGCTAGACTATCTGGGACCCACTCTGCATGGGTGACCATGCAGAGTGACAAATATTAAGAGTGATGCAAGCCATGGAATGGATGGTTAAAAGGGGCTCAGCAGGTGCAGGTCCTCTAGCAGGTTAATACAGCCATGTTTAGTGGAAGTGTGAATTTTGACTTTAGAAGATGATTTTTTCCTAACCTAACCAAAGTAGTTTTAATTTCTAACCCTAACGTGCTCTTACCCAGAAGTGGTGGACTGAAAAACGAATTGCCATATGTAACGGTGCTGCCAATAGATGTTATTTTTAAAGGCAATGACAAATGACGTAGTTTGGAGGACTAGATATTTTGGAAGTAATGATATCAGATTCAGAGTCTGTAATCCACAGCTGATGCGTTAGTGAGGTGAAACCGCAGTATAATGTAAATGTGGATATGCTTACTTTGGCATTCACACACACAGAGTTCCACAGATTGCAGAAGAGGTGAACTGTGTATTAGCGATGGTCATTCTGTGGAGCCTCGTAATTCGTCACAGAAATCACCCTTCATGCAAGATTAATTTCTCTCTGAAGACCCGCGCCATGAAAGGTTCTAAATTGACTTTAATATTAACTAGCCTTGCCTTAAGGATACAAAGCTCATTCTGGTTGGTACACTTTCCCATTCGCCCCCCCTCCCCCACTCTGTCTTACTCTATTTTTCTCTGTCTCTCGCCCCCTCTCCCCTCTCCGAGCATGCATCACAGGCGTGCAGGCGTTCATGTAATAGAATGTGATAACAAATCCAAATTATACTGCAGAAAAAGTGCTTTCATTTGTCTAGCAGTCGCTGAGCGGGAGCTCCAAAATGGGGCTTTAGTAAAAGTAAAGAGATTTTTTTTTTCAAGTGTGTATGTGTGTGCGTGAAAAATAGATCATTACGAAAATCCATGTGTAGCATTTTCCCTCCGAGTAGATTTATAATTTTGTGTCCCCTCTGTCAGCCATTATTGCCTCAAACAAAGACAAAGGAGAATGCATAAGAATGAGGACATTTTTTTTTTCCTCCTCTTTGACTGTCATGACTTAAAATATATTTCTCTGCTGTCTGTTCCCGCTCTACGTGGGGTGAAAGTCTATCACGGTTTCTCTGAGCTTCTGAATGGCTTTTGCTTGGAATAAATACAACGCTTTGTTATGATTTTTGCAGTCTTTTATGTGTCTCCCTTGATAGAGCACATCAGCAGACTGGAACTCCAAATCCATCCCCGTGTGTGAAAAATGATTAGAGAAAATGAACTTACAATGCGTTTCATCACTTTCATCCTGTCTTTGTGTACTTGGCTGGGGTCTCGTAGTCAAAGCGAGCAGAATACCTGGAGTCTCTCCTGGAGTGGAGACACAGGACGAGCAGCCAAATGCAAATAGAGAGAGGCAGAGCGGGGACGATGAAGTTTGAGTAAACTTGCTGAGGGTCACACGTAGGATATGAGTGTGGATTAAAGGAGTCAGAAGATTTCAGTGTGTTGAGTTTATCCCTTTTTCAGTGGCAGTGAAATACTTGTTCAAACACACAGTCATTCTAATCAGTATGTCAACATTAAAAAGCCATTGTAGCTCATAGCGTGCATAGAGTGTTTTTTCTTTCCCGCTCTCATTTGTCGGGATGATGGGAGCATAGGGTGAAGATATTGCTGCCATTTATCCAGAGTAATGAATCATGTGATAAGACCTCCTCCTATTGCCTCATCAACATGACTAACCATCACCATTGCCACCCTTTGCTGGGTGGTGATGGTTGTCCTGTATGGACAGTGCACACTGTAGGTGCTGTCACTTACATACGTGTATGATTAAATTTATGTGCTGTGGACCCTCATGTCTATGCGGATGTGGAAAGTATAATTTGGGTTTAATGTACGATCTCACTGGCAAAAGCCATTTGTCACGATTTATGAGGTTAATGCATCATTAATAAACTGCTTCAGAATACATTGAATCATTACCACCGAATGGTTTTCCAAACACCGAACACTTCTTTTTACTTTCTGTTTATCACGTAATCAGATGCGTGTGTTAATGGTAAATAACAAATGTATTAATTTTCTGAACTTACAAAGTGATTGCTGCATACATGCTCACAACAGCAGCAGAGACGGGAAAAAGTAATGCACTAAAAATGTTCATATGCCCAGAATTTATGATCCTACTTATGTTAGTATTGATTCAATACAAGACTATCTGTAGTATGGATACTTTATGTATTGATCTGCCCACCCTAACCCATGTACCATCCAGGAAGTAGGATGGTACACACTGACTCTTCACCAGTCACAATAAAACATGTTAGTAGTCATGTTCAGACAAGTCAGTGTGTGTGTGTCATATATCTGAGAGAGCCTGATTTACCATAATAATAACAACAACAATAATAATAATAATAATAATAATAATAATAATAATATAACCATTGTTGCAATAGATTATCCTATATCCTTTGACATATCTCTAACAGAACACTATTTGTTATTTAAATGTTCTTTCCTTCTTTCTAAAATGAAAAGTCAATTTCCTTTCTTATGAATGATTAGGAAATCAGACAGTGTTGAATTCCAATTAATATGACCAGATGAAATGAAAGTGTCTGGAATGTTTCTACTCAGAGGAAGTTGGCACCTCATTTCTCATCTAACCTGCTAAAATCAAGACAATGACCTTGATATAAGGAGTGATAAAAAACTCATTTTGAGATTGATATTTAGAGTGTAAATCATAAATGGCACAACATGGTGAAAATAAACTGAAATACAAATGTTGGAATGATGTTAGGAGTTTTGACCCTTTGTGTGTCTACTTTCCGACTAGAAATAGTTAAATGTATTGAAGTGTACACATTTAGCAGCACTAATTACTCAGACAGTACAGTTTTTAATTAGCACAGCATGCAGTCCAACAACACAGGACTGCAACACAGTCTGTAATCTCCCTGGCGTCTGCATCTTATACATGCTCTGTCTATCTATTATGGGTGTAATGGTACACATAATCCAACTCTGTTTAGGGTCACAGTTTGGAAAGCAAAGAAAATATTTTTTTGTCATATAAAAAATAATAAAACATTGTCCTATTGGTGGTGGCAGCTTGGGAAGTGGATAATTCCTGGATGACTGCTTGTTGTTGTTTATACAGGGGAGGCACATCCAAGCCCTGAAATAGATGCATTCGGGTGGTGTTGTAAATTGTGCGACAGTGGCATATTTGATTATGTTTACAGAGACAGTTTTTGTGCAATTCACCACTCTTTGGACAGTGTTGCTGGAATGTACTGGGAAACCAGAACACGCCTAAACAATACACAAATCACATCAGAGTCAAAGTCACTATAGCTGTAACGCAGGTAGCATGTTTTAACAGAAAAGTCCCAACGTGTTAAGACTAATTAGACAGTATTAAGCTAATTTGACAGGACAAGATTTAGTTCACAGGGACAACTGAACCACTTTCATACTGAACTGAACGTCTTGCACTGTTACACGTCATACAAATTATATGAGTTTCTGAATAGATGGCTTATCATGAAATTGTATATACACTTATTGATACCTAATACGGTTACAGTCAAAGCTTTATGCTGGGTTCAGAGTACATAATGTTTCTGTCTCTCACGATGGTCACCATGTCATATTAGGCAATCATAGTGCCATAAATTCTTGCTGTGTCTTAGTCAGGAGACTGGCAATACTAGAAGTGTGACCCCGACCAATCATCATTCACAACCTTGCATGAATTCATAGGTCATTGAGGTGGAGGGTCATCATGGCTACAGAAGCGCTATGTTTGATGCTGGTGGTTTTGTGTTCTGAAAAAAAAAAGAAAAGAAAAGAATGATTGTGGACTTGTTCCTGAGTGTCATGAAGAAGACAGTATGGCCTGTTTGTCCTTCAAGGAGAACTTGAGGTAACAAATGTGTTAACATTCATTACCATTACATTCATTAATTCATTACATCACCAGGTTTGCTGTATGTAAACAGAAGGTCTTGTGGAGGAAAAAATGATTGGGTATTGGGAACTGTATACTAAAAAAATAAAAAGAGATCAAAGACATGTTTTAGTATAAGGTGGTTTCACAATCACTACAAATGAAATCAAGAAAACGGTCAATACAGCTCCAATTCTTTTTATTGACCACCCCCTCTGAAGTGACAGTATTCAGTTTACATACAAACATCACATAGCCTTAAGGCTAATGACAGAGCCCTCTATCAAATGCCAAAGTTGTGTCATTGGATATCAAAAATGAGCTGAATGCTGCCCCTAGCTAAATGCCCTACAGCCACACAATCATATTAGGTGGAGTGTACACATAAGCAAAGTGATTATAAGGTGCTATGTATAACATGTTTAGTTCAGGCCCAGCGCCAGGATGAAGTGACATAAGGCTACTGTTTCAAAATCAAAGAATACATTTCTTAATCCGAGCACTCACATAAGAATGTAGCACATGCAGAACACTACATTTTTTGGATCTATGAACAATTCTGTCTGGTGTATGCATCCCCTACACACAACAGCGCTGTCCATGGTTCTGAAATAACAGTGGTGCTGTGAATTGTTCTGGAACAGCAATAGTCACATGTATCTCGGCCAATAATTCTGTTGCTTTTGCTATTTTTCTATAGATACATAAAGCTTAAACAGAGGGGGCAAAAAATATTGGAATCCCCCTTAAGAGCCCTTGTGGCACATGGCCTGGTTTACTCACCTTAAGCCCCTGCATATTAGCTCTGTAAGCAGTAGGTTACTAAAATTTGTATGACTATCATATAGCATAATGTTTTTTTACCAAAAGTCACTTAAGTAATCTTGGATAAAATATTTATAGTGCCAAAGATTTGTTTTATTTTTGTTCTTCTATTGTCACATCTTGGTTGCTGGATCCTTGATTGGCTTTATTTAATGTACTACTTGTTTACAAATGTTTTATCTACATCCTGACTTACACCTAGCAGTGTTTGAGACACATTCTTTAAAACAGCAACCTTCTCCATGTCATCAGATTCCCCTGTCCTTTGACTTTTGTATGGCCTTATGTGCCCATTCAGGTTTTTTCTAGCTGCCACTAGGATGTGATGATGCACTTTCAGGTGAGTTCAGCTGAGTTGACGGTCTAGATGTACTGGACTCCTGGACCATAGTTGGAGGTAGCAAGGTAGAGGTGGAAGACTCAGACCCATCATCCTCTGTCTCCTGGTCATCACTGCCCTCCTCTGCAGCATTTGTGCTGACAGGCTGCATATAATCCACCTAGAATAAAGAATACCATTAGAAATATAAGGCAAGGAAGGGAATAATAAAAAATATATATATTAAAACAACATTCTGTTTGCAGAAAGCAAAAGTTCAGTTGGCGAGCTTTAGATCCTGATAATTAAAACACCAGTTTTGCATGAAGCATGGAATACCAAGCCATAGTTACATGTGACACTACCAAAACAGCATCAATCATTTTGAGATTAAAAAGCACAGTTCCACCTTGTTTTATGTAATAGTCTATAATATTGCTATATTTGCTATATTTGCTTTTGAATTCACATCATCTCACATGGAGTTTATCCGCTACTGACTAAAGATTTGAGTGTGGTCAGATTAAACTTTATTCAGAATTAAACCAAGATTACAAGCAATTATAAGCCAGTGAAAGCCTGAATCCTCAACTCAAACTGAAACATTGCTTTGAAGAAGATAGCAATGCTTAAACTGGATTTTGGTCTGCTTGCTGACAGCAGTACGGCCAAACTGGGAGTTAAGCCGACAGAGACTCCCTCACAGCAGCCTGAAACAAGGCTTAACCCCTCTTCACCGGTGATTCAACACCGCTGCAGTCACAAAGACTCATCTACAACATGGCCCAAGTTGGGCCACACCGCTCAACACTGCAGCTGACTACAGCTGAACCAACACAAACCTGGACCTGCTGAGACAACACCAACTAAAACGTAACTTGTCAACAGTAAGGCATAACATGGCTTTGTGACCAAGGTTTGATGTCGAATAACTTTAAAGTTAAAAAGATAATTTCTTTAGAGAAGTTGAGTTAGCTTTCCCCTAGCATTCCCCATTGCAATACGTTAGCCTTGAGTCACACACTTTGAGCCACTATTTCTGAACAATTTTCTTTAGTATTTTATTTTTATTATCATTTAGAGCCCTCATTATTCTTTTTCTTTATTATCTTATGCTTTATCATGTATCCCCAAGATGTTTAGCTATTAATAAATGTCTTCATTTATTCTAAGAAGTTGTCGTTTTTGAGAGAGCAGAGTGGACAGAGGTCACTGCTTTGAAAAGACCTTATGGTTATGAGGTTAATTGACCAAATTGAGAATTGAATTCAGGGTTTAATGTTTTCTCCGGACACTAAAGTTTACACTTCAAGGAAGTGGTGCCTATACACCAATATTCCTATACACCTATGTATACTATGCTATGATCTAGGTGTGTCTGACCACAAGTTGGTCTCAATGGATTTGACATTCCTGTCACCTCTTTCTAAACCTATGTGTTGAATGCTTTTTTGGAACCGGAAAAGCACTGACCCAGCCATCATGACTAAAGACCTCCAGCACATCATCTGTCCAGCTTCTACATCAATGGATGAATTAGTGGAACTCTACAAGGTATAGCAGTGTTGTAGATCTTCATGCCCCCACCAAGATGTGAAGTCAATTTTTCATGCTCTAAATTTCATTCTGAATTGCGGAAAATAAAAACAGCTGGTTGTGTCGAGGAATGACACCTCAGACGCTCTGGGCTCACTGTCCATAAACTGGCCTTCTGTGAACATCAAAGGACTTACTCAAAGTCCCTTAAAGATGCTTTCACATTTCTTCTCCAACCTAATTAGTAACAATCCTGGTAACTCTAAGCACACAGCTTACAGCACTGAAACAGCTCTGCTCAGGATTGTGAATGAACTGCTGATGGCAGCTGAAGCAGGGTACCCTTCTTTCCTGATTCCTCTTGACCTGAGTGCTACATTTGACACTGTGGATCACACAGTCCTCTTAGAGTGCCTCCACACCACCATTGGACTGTCAGACTCTGCACTTAAGTAGTTTCAGTCCTTTTCCGTTAGGACTGAGTATGTCTCTGGATGGTGCAGGTCTAGATTGCTCCCTGTCACCTGTGGTAGGTTCTTGACCCCATCCTGTTTACCCTCTACATGCTCCCCCTTGGACATGTCATCAAAAAACATGGGATGTCTTTGCATTGAAATGCTATACATCAAAACTACCCCAAGCCCTTCTGCAGCCCCATCACGCCTCAGCATCTGTCTTAAGGATATAAAGGCCTGGATGAGCACAAATTTAAACAAGTTGAACAACAGCAAAACTGAAGCTCTCCTTATTGGCACTCCACACCAGATTCAGTCATCCTCCATACCTCATCTCACCTTTGACAGCCAGGACATCCCCCTTTACTCCCCAGTCACTAATCTGGGTATTAGGTTTGACCCTCAGCTGATTTTTTATGACTATATAAGACATCTATGCAAAACCTCTTTCTACCAACTCAAAAACTCTGCCCCTCTAAAACCCTGTCAGATGCAGAGAAACATGTCCGTGCCTTTATCTCTTCAAGACTGGACTATTGCTTTTCATAGGAATCCCTGGCAGGAGCATCCAGAAACTCCAGTACATTCAGACCAGGGCTAACCCTAAACCTAACCCAGGATCCTGATGAGAGAGCAAAAACACAAACATAACACTAATTCTGTTTTCATTCCACTGGCTCCCTGTCTCCTTTCACTACAAAGTCCTGCTACTCACATACATATCTATCAACGGACATGCACTTCCCTACCTACAGGAGGTGATCATACCAAAAACCACCTGCATGTATCAGCACCCATATTAGTTAAAGGTAAAGGGAGCAATTATTATGCTGCTGTAATAAAAAAAAAACTTAAATTAGACACTCTTTGCAAAATGACATATGCAAAATGAATTAATGCCCGGAAGCTAGTTCAGGCAGTTAACTTAAGTCTGCTGCTATGCTCAAGTGGAATACTTCTCTGACTGCAACATCCAACATTCCCTTTTTTTGGCAGTATAGGTGTAGGTTCTGAGTCTGCATTCTCATAGAGTGGAAGTTATTATGGTCACTCCCCACTCTCTGCTGAGCTGAGCTTGGTGTTTTCTTGTGGGGAGTGATGATGGATGTATAAAGAGAACTGGATACAGCTTTGGAGGTGGGGCTCCATTCATTCATATGAAAGTTGCTCAGTGGTGCATGAAGCCAAAAGAGTTTGACCTCTGGGTATAAAATTACCTGGGATTGTGTGGCCCATAGAGCAGGGGAGCCAGATACTTCTGCTGGCCGAGTCGGCTAACTTCTGGTTTAGCACTCCGCTAACTTGAATAAGGTTAAAAATAATTAAATCGTACAGCTCTTCTAGACTTTCCAAATGTTATTGAACCAAATTCTGATAGTGAAACGAGTCATTTTGCAAGGGTTGTGATGCTGAAAAAAATGTATCTGTTGATTTACAGACATCTCTTTCACAATGTAAATCTATGGGAAAAAGTCTTTTTGGACCAGTGTGTATCATGTGATGGGTGCGGAAGTTGTAAGTACACAGTTTGGCCACAATGTCAAATTGACTTCAAAACCCAGTGCTATTCCTGGGGGCTTGAGATTGACCAGGCCAGAGCCTTACCGCCAGTTACAGTGCTCATATTTTACATTCACATAATGATCATATATATATATATATATATATATATATATATATATATATATATATATATATATACACACACACACACACTTTCTTTATAATCCACACATCACTATGTTCTCCACAGAGATAAAGCTGGCTAATCAGAGCCAGAGTGAGAGAGCCGAGATCACATTCAAACACAATAACTAATTATACAGTATGTTATCTGATAGCTGATCTTTATTAATGTCACGTTGTACTTGTTCAGTATCTCCAGTACTTACCCATGCTGAGTTAACAGGAATGTTTTCATAATCAGCAGGTGAATCTCACATAAAAACTGTCACATTCTCAACTTTGTTGCTGTGAGTGGAGTTTCCTGTGATTACAGAGGATCTCGGCCAGAGCAGAGGGAGATTGAGCGATGAGAAGACTGACATTTACCAAATATTTGCAGATGCTTAAACAACTGAAAGCCACAAGCTGAACTTAATTGATTTTGCCGTCTGGCTCACTGCGCTGTGGAGCCCAAATGAGTAATCCCTGCCATCCTGTGGAATATGTCTTTGTGTGTGTGTGTGTGTGTGTGTATGTGTGTGTGGCTGTGTTTTTTTTTGCCAAATGATAGTCTATTTTATAGCCCTTGACTACGGCAAGTTCATGATTCAGCCGTGGGTTATATGTTAAAGGGGGAATATAATGCTTTTTGTGATTTTCTGTTATTTTTATACTGTTAACAGATGTCAGATGTTAAGCAGGGTCAAACTTCCAAAACTTGAGGTTAACATATATAAAAATGTTCATTGCAAACCAAAAGTCAGGGCTTCAACCTGCTCTGAACTCTTTGTTTGCGACCTCTACTTCCTCCTCATGATGACCATAGATTGTTCACACATGCCCACAAATGGCTGTTCCGTCCCATAGCCTTTGTTGCTAAGATTGTTCCATGGGTTGTTTGCGTTGTCGGTTCAAATATGTACAGATGTATTTGAGAAATTTCCATTTCGAGTAAAGAACAAGAAAAAGAAGTGAAATCCCACTACTACTGTTTGTTTTATTAACTGGAAGCCTGCCGAGGGGCTATCAGAACAGAGCGGGCTCATCTGGAAGGGGGCCTTAAAGAGAAATTCATTTAAATAAAATCTAGTGACTTTGTGGGGCAGACCGTGAATTGCTAGTATTCTCAGTGAATGTGCACCTGTCCTGCTCACTGTGGCTGCAGGTTTAAAGACTAACGGTAAGTTCACACATATGGATGCAAAGTAGCAGGCCTCTGTGTCTGGCCTCACATGAATCTGAAGCTCTGTGTGTGTGTGTTGTGTTGAGCACATAATTTACATTCTCTGTTCTAGCTGGACAGTTGTTTTCTGATGTAGCCACCATACTGATGAACCAACATTGTCAGTCATTTGTTTTCACATGACATTCTTCTTCTGAAGGTCCCGGTAGCTTGATAAATACACGCTGTAGAGAAACCGGAGATCTCGATGATCAACTTTTCCTCCATTTTTTGGAGGAAGAAGATATAACTTTTTTGTTTAAAGTTATTTCACGTAATGGAATGGAGCACTAAACAACTCTGTGCTTCCGTTTCCACAGGAATCAAAGCGAGTGTGATTGGCTCTCGCTGGTTGTCGCTCGCACTGCATCACAGGACATTTGAATAAAATTGAGCCTTTCTCAACTTTCCTCTGTAGTGTCACTGGGTGCTTTTTGAATCTCTTTATCTGTGCAGGGGGCACCAGGCTGAAAAGCTAGGTCTCATTCACAATTAATAGCAGCTGTTGCTTTCCCAGCTTGAGTCGGTACAGTGTTCAGTCAGTGTTAGAGAGCAGCAGCACATTCAGTTGAACAATCATCAGCCAGACAGAAACATGAATGAACGGTGATAACGATGTGTTAAAGGCCATCACTAATCCCCATTGTTTGCCCGGGGAACTCATTGTCCTTTGTTTTTGCTCTAAATGCTTTAACTTTAACTTTGTTTAAACCAGGTTTGTTTTTTTTTATTTGATGTACTACCATATCTACAGGGGTTTACAAAGACTGTCAATTCCAGCATTTCGTAGCCTACAAAAAAAGTTTGTGAAATTACAGGTAAATTTAGGTGCATGATGATCACAGCTTGAATAATAAAAATAATAATACTGTAATAGTGAAAGGTAAAGCTGGCTCTCTCTAATTACAAACATAAAAAAATGGTTTTGCCCAATGTGTTGATACCAAGTCACTAACAAATGAAATGCATAATTAAAAATATATTTAATCCAACTGTCAATGAATACAGACATTTATGTACATTCACAAGTGGGTTCCGTGCTTCAGAAATGCAAGCCAATGTGTAAAGAGAGGCGTGGCTCATAGACACAAACCGGCTAGAATGGCAGCAGATTGTCTTTAGCAGTCACGATGCAGCCAGATGCTGTGAAAATTGCAGATTACTCCTCTCCCTTGAAGGGAGTCGCCAGTATTCCTTTGTGAATATGCTAATAATATCAAATGATGAAGCTAGTTAGAGTGAGTTAATTGAATATAGTGGGTACATTATGACATCACATATATGCAGATCAGCATGTGATGTCATCTAGCAACTTTTCAAGCAGGCTTTAGCTACTTTCTACTGAAATTAGTTGGCAACAGTGGCTCTGTGGCAGTATCTGGCAACTGTAACGCTACCTGGAGACACCGTACACAAGTGCTGGGCAGATGGATAAACATTGTTCCAGCATGTACGTCCCCCTAAAAGCACAAATTGAGTGGATTAAACAATCAAAACAAACATTTTGTAAGTCTATCAGATTTAAAAGTGTTTGTAGGTGTATTTTTTTAACTTATGACAGAGTCATTCTAGCTGTTTCCCCCCTGCTTCCAGTCTTTATGCTTAACACACAGACATGAGATTGATATCCACCCTCTCATGTCACAAATACAGCAAGCACCAAAATGTTGAACTATTCCTTTAACTGTTGAGGGGTTCCATTTAGGATATGGATTGAGGTTCATGGTTTAAGCATGTGCATTCACAGATGTGTGCGCGTGTGAAAGTCATGTATGTGTGTGCAAATCCACACACGATCATCTGTGCATGTGTCAGAGTTTAATCAGCAATGTGTTTGGAGTAATTAGAAGCAATCAGCTCTGCTAGAGTCAATCACACACGGCTGAGAAGACAGTGGAGTAACAACAGGAAAGAGGGGATGAGAGGAGGAGAGACACAGAAAGACAACCAGTCAGAGAGCAGGAGAGGAATAACATACACAAGAGACAGTGTGACCCCTGTTAGCTGTAGTCAGGCAAATTATATTCATTTCACTGTCTAGATTGTCTTCATCTGACTGGTGCTGTACATTTTGCATGTCTGTTATTTTCTATTATTTTAGTCATATTTCTCATTTCATTCTGTTGAGGATAAAAGTTTATTCTTGACTCTGGTAGTTGACAAAACAATCTCACCTTAGTCTATTTGGTATCACATGATCTTAATCACAGATGAACAAAATAGTATTTAAAAATTATGATAACACAGTCTTTATCTTATATTGAATTATTCATACATTAGGAGACAATAAATATAATAAGATAATAAGATAAATCAAAGACACATAAAATATACATGACAGAGAGAGAGAGAGCATTGTTAATATTACATGCCTATTATTTTTGACGCACCCTGCAGTCACTCACACAATGACACACAAACTGCCACTCCATTTACATTTGAGAAACAGGCACAAAAAACACATTAAATCTGGTTCTTTGTCTGTTAGTTTAAATACAAAATAAAAATTAAATTAAATTTGAAATTGTTATTCTGTTTCCTGCTTGTTCATTCAGTCTTTGTTAATAGAGTAACTCTTTGCGTGGTCACACACCTGAGATATGCAACATAACAGGTCATCATGATAGAATCTAAATTAGAAGAGAGCATTCTGTAGTCATTTTTATTGTTATTTACATCTTGGGCATTTATTTCTATTTTGTTTGAGAGAAAGTGTTTCCATTGAAAGCTGTTCATAGTGAGGTGTAGATTATCCAGAGCAGGGGTGTTTTAAAGTCTGACAACAGCATCCTCTGTCTTAGGTGTGTTATCTGTGGGCTATAAATTTAGCCCTGTATTTTTAGCCTACATTTGTTCACATTTTTGCCAAATTGGCACCATTAAAAGTATGCCAAACTTCCTGTTTGCAATGTACCCATACATCACTGGATTACTTTGATACTGAAGAAACCTGGAGTTATGGGGAGCCTCTTTTTTTCTATGATTTATAAGTGTAAGTCACACTGAATCTAAAAATATGTTTATCATGTCCGTGTGTTCAGATTTGACTAAGTTAGGACCCTTAAAAGGAGTATAAATTTTGACGAAAATTGCGGAAATCAGGTGCAAAGGGTTTTAAAATACCTTAAAAGACTCTGTTCACAGCGGATATTTTGACTTGTCAAAACAGAAGCAGCAGGTGTAAATAATAACACTAACGATGGCTCCATTCCATTAATTGTCCCAGTATGCCATGTCAGTGAGTGACTGGCTCACTTAAATGAAAAGCAGCTGTCATTAATGTTATTAATTCCAGTCAAAATGTCTATTGCCTCCATGAGGTGTGTGTCACAGTCACTGCTGCAGCTGATAGTGGTTATAAGCCATCAAATCAGCAGCCAAACTACAATAACTAGCTCCCTGTTGTTCTTAGAACACCTGCATGCTGCTGTGTCTTTCACCTCAGGCAATATCTTTGCCTCACGTCCCTCCCTCCCCACCCCCACTTCAACTCTCCTGAGCCCCCCTGGGGAGACGCCTCATCGTTTGAAAACCTCTGATCCACAGTAATAGGAACACTGTTTTTAAATGTCATTTCAATGCTGGGTGAACAACCAATGAAGTTAAGTTTCTTGTCTAAGAGTAAACAGGTTGGGTTTTTATTTTAGTAATTTGGTGAACAAACCCTTTAATCCGAGCAAACTCGCATCTAATCCAACTGCAGATAAACTAAATATGTACAGAAAACTCAGAGATTTACCTTGTTCTTAATGAAGGTTATTGTTCTGTGTCATCTGATATACTGTATTTCTTCATATTGAGGCAGGGTAAAGCCCTGTTAGGCTCTGACTGTGATTAAGGTTTACAGTATGTTTGTCAAGACATCGTCATCAAGAATGGATTAAGAGGTGAGGAGGTCCATGGTCACAAAGTCCACCATACCTGCCTGTTACAGCTAAACCCAGCCAAAGCCCAGTATGACCAATATCAATCTGTCAATCAAAACTCAGTGAACATGATGAAAAATTGCCAAGAATGTGTCACACATCTTTGTCTTATCTGGGACAGCACACTTTACTGTTCCTTTACAACATTTACTGAAATCCCTCAAACAAGATAGTAAACAGTTTGAGCATGGTGAGCACGGTATCTGTAATACAGTGTCCTGAGGAATTACATTCTTATTGGACAGTTCTGCACCTCACTATTTATGTCCAGTGCCAGTGTGTCTTTTATGCAAGGTAGATGTAGATGATTGTTGTAGCATGTGTGACTTCCATGCAAAGGTGAAGTTCATGTTGTTTGCAGTTAAAGGTGAACTCTTAACTCTTGAATCTTAAAAGACTATGAGTAGAATTCTGATAGCAACGTGACTGGGCAGAAGCCATTATTGATATAGTTCTTATAATAATTGTATGGCATGGTGTGTTGATTTAAAAAAAAAAATTCTCATAGCTCATACCAACGTGAAATAAAGAAGCGGTGTCCTATCACCAGCAGGCCTCAATGACCTGGCTGATAATCCATATTTGTTCATCATCCAGAGCAACACCTCAGATGGTCAGAGACACATCTGATCCCATGAATAACAAGTAAAGGAAAAGCTTCTCAAGTCCACATACACACAGATAAAACTGTACTAAAATACAGAATTAGCGAGCAGGCAGGGACCCTCCTCATCCTCACTCACACAATTAGTTTGTTGTAATTTGATAAATTTGCTCATTTGTTTGAATGTGAACCGAAGTGACAGAATAGGGTCCTGAAACGTATTTTTGCTCTGAGAATTAGGACACTAGCGGCTGAAGAACAAGCAAAACAAGATGTTTGCTTCAGTTTTTTAAATGCTGTAAATATGAAAACATCAGTGTTCTGTATTTGGATCAGAACAAAATGTATCAGTCTAACAATAAGAGATACTCCTAGCTCCTGAAGCAAGTAGCACACACTTATTGAATGGTGTGCCAGAGCTGTTACACCTGTGACTGAAGTTGATCTAGAGCAAAGGAGGTGTGTAAATTGTATCTCATGGTTTTAACTCATCGTTTAGCGTTGCTGTTTGTGTCAAAGAGAAATGGTGACAGCTGTGCGCGGCAATCTGTTGAGGCTCTGGGCGAGAGGAGGATAAATCTGATTTAAGTGTGCATGCTGGAGATGCATTTGAA
This sequence comes from Thunnus albacares, assembly GCF_914725855.1. Taxonomy (NCBI): domain Eukaryota; kingdom Metazoa; phylum Chordata; class Actinopteri; order Scombriformes; family Scombridae; genus Thunnus; species Thunnus albacares. The sequence continues at coordinate 2,203,753 of NC_058115.1, forward strand.
CGCCAGAGTTCAGATGCATAAACGATGCGTACTTACAAAAACCATCCATACGCCATACCCGGCATATAAACTGGTATTTATAACTACAGAATGTGCGCACCTCACGCATTCTTCAGACCACACGTACACGTTTTTTCTAAAGCGATCTGAGGCTGATGTGATGAGGTGGAGATGAAATATAAGTTGAGAGACGGAATCTTTTAGTAAAACATTAGTTTGATCATGTTGATAACCAGCTGCACTGATTGTGTGATCTGTAAAATGCCAATCAAAGAGGCATTTACGAATGTAATATCGATCAGTCATTTTTGTGTGATTTTATCATTCTTTTAATTTACACAGGAGTCAATATTTTATTTTGCTGTTAATAGTCTTTTTAATAGACTTTTTTTATCCTTAGTTGTGTCTTGTAAAGTCAGTTTAGATATGAGAGCTACACTAATCTTTGATTACATTTCTGAGTTTACAGGTCCATGTGATGAATTAATGATATGGACGCCATAAAGAGCTGCACAGCCATGTGTAAGGGTCGTGTGTAATGACTGTTCTGGCTGTTGGAGAACCTCACCAGTGCAACACAATCTGTGAAATGGCACTTCTTCTTTTGCGTTTGTTTCATTGGTGTACAAACTGGTGGAGCAGGCAGTGAAGTGATATGAAAACGGTTGGTTCAGGGCATGTCTTCATCCATTTATGACTAATTGTGGGAGTGGATATTAGGCTCGTGCGTGTGCGCATGGTTCTATAAAAAACCAGAACCATGCGTCCACACAGCTTTATAAATCTGACGGAAAAGAATCTGTATGCATATTTCTGGTATTGTGCGTACACACACAGTTTGAGGCATGAATCCATACGCACTTTTATGCATCTGGCCCCTGGTGTAAATGTAATCTGGATAAATCAGAGCAGAGACACACACCAAATATGAGACACATGTTGGTGCCAGTTGGAACGGAGGCCAGAGTTAGAGAAAGAGGGGATATCGAGGGATCATATCCATCCTTTTGTTATTCCGCCACTGATCCATTTGCTGCTTTAGTTAGAGAGCTGGCAGCCACAATCACCAGAGAAGGGAAGAGAATGGAGAGTGAGAGAAGGCTTCTGATGAATAGGAAGAGCTCCATCTAGTGGAGTGAAAAATATGTGATTACAGCAAACACACACAGTTAAGAGAAAAAGAAGAAAAAAAAGAGGGTGACCACACGCTTGTCATATAATGGCTGTGGCACAAACAAGATGCGAAATACAAAGGCTTCTTTTTATGCAGAAATGAATAAGTGGGTGTCTTTGTGAAACACCAAACCTTTGCTCACATTAACAACACATACCAACACACACACACACACACACACACAGAGGGTAAATAATATGTCCACATCTTGCTGCTTTTTACTAGCACCCAACTGCTCATTATCAACCACCTCTCCACACAAACTCACACATATTCTCACACATCACCCTCACACACACACACACACACACAGCTGTGTATTAAGTGTCAGGTGAGTTCACCTTGCCCGATGACGAACATGACTTTATTATTATGCCAGGCAGCTTTGTTAGCGGATTAATTCATCAGCGGCAGCGTTTGTGTCTGTCTGGCAGGGAGAAGTGTTTGTTTGGTAATTTATCAGGCGCTGTTGATGCAGCCTTGCATGGAGGAACATATGCTCTCGTGGCAGGTTATACTGCGTATAAGGTGCAGAGCTTTAGTTTACCAAGTCGGGTATTACTGCGTCTTCTTGGCAAGTGTGACACTGTGACTCTAGGTGAGAGATATGTTGGCACACACACACACACACACACACATACTGTGAGCAGATCAAACACGCTGATGTTGAAGCTGTACAGTGGCCAACAGCAGGTCTCAGCTGTGATTATGTGTGAGTGGGAGAATACTGAAAAGGGGTGTTGCTGGAATATGTACTACACCTGCCCTTTAAGGGTCAATTCACCCAAACTACAAAAAAAACATGTTTGTACTTCTAGTGGTGTCTAGCCACACACTTAGTTGTATTGTTTCATTAACCCAGGTCCATCTCCACCACAACATAAACAGTTTTCACTGGGACTATTTCTTCAGTAGAAAATAGTTCCAATGATAATGCATATTCTATAGCGTTAAATTTAACTACTAAACAGACCTTGCAGTTAGATTTTTCTCTCTGCTGCTTTTTCCAAGGTTAAAGAACCTGTAGACATATAAAAATACTCTGCTTTAAGTAATAATTTGTGTCTGATGTGTAAAAAAAAAGTTCGATTATCATATTAAAATTATTTAAATGACATCTACTGCCTCTCCCTCATTAAAAATCCAGAAACGATGAAAATGCAAATATTGTTCATTTTCAAAAGTTGAACTGTCCTATACAAGATGTCTCCTATAGTTCCCACATCACACTTGTGTAAGTTACATACTGGATGCCGATTGGCTCTAAACTAGCTGTGATGTCACAAATCATTCTCATGTGTACACACCAGAGATTTAAGGTGAGCTCAGGGAAACGTTCACTGTTCAGTAGAAGAATGTGAAAACAAACTCTGTACATGCATCCTTCTGCACAGTGAAGATAAGATCACAGTGAGGGAAGACACGTTTTTGATTGGAGGGGATTTGAATGAACTTTGAAGCTCAGCTTTTAAGACAACATGGATTAGAAGTCCTTCAAATGTTCAGCTGTTAAATGGATCTCATGGAGAGGTAAACTTTATACATGTTATTTTTCATGGCTGAGGGCCAAATTAACTTGCTGTGGAGCCCCGGGGCCCTCTGCTTTACTGCTTTTAGAAAAATCAACTTCCTGAAATAAATAATCTTAGATGAAAATAGTTATTAATAAGATAGCAACGATATCCTCAGTATGCTCCAACAACCTGCCCGTTTAATTATCTAACAGCACCTGAAAGCCACAAAACCTTTCCAACATTAGAATATGTATCAGAAGCAGGTAGAAACACATCTTACAAACACAGCTGGCTCCGAATAGCAAATGTAAGATCCTGATAGGATGGAATAAAATCTGTTCCAAGTGTTCAAAGGGTTAATTGTGACTAAGAAACAACTTTGAGAATATAAATAGATATAAAATGACAAGTAAAATGTGGATGTTTTTTTTTTGTTTTTCTTTTTGAAATGATTATTATTATTATTTATCACTGCCAGTGTTTCTCTGTCTATTGCAGGAAATGACACACAGGGTTGATGTGTCCTTCAAGGATTTTTTTTCTATGTAATTCAAGGTTGTATTTTTACACAACACACCTCACACAGGGAGAAACCACATACTGTACATCTAAGATCTAAGGTGTCCCCCCCCCCACACACACACACACACACAGACAGAGACTTCTATCAGCTTTGTATGTCTGCCACGCACTCTCTCTCACACCCACACACACACACAAAGAGTGTTATCAGACTAATCTGCTGTGGGCAGCCCCAGTGTGTCCACAGATAGTAGCCAGCAACCCAGCAAGGTGTTTACTGCCATATACAGGGAGATTACACTGGCTTATTGAGCCCTGACACACACACACACACACACACACACACAAACTGACACTGCCCATGGAGTTGCCTCATCGCCGTCCGCACACACACACACACACACACACAAGCTCACAAACACACCGAAACACACAGAAAACATATATCGACCCCTGATTGCACACACACACTCGCTCATGTGTGTCCACACGCTCTCACACACACACGTCATTACACGAAATGTGTTACACAAAACAATTGAGCAATCCGAAAATGCTCGCACTCAAAAATGGAGGAGACAAAAAGATAAAGACACACACATACACGCCGAGATAATAAGACATCATCACAAACACACACACACACACACACACACACACACAGCAGCTATTGTTCAGCTGATGGTCCATTATCTAACCACTGCCAGCCCTTCTCATCAGAGTGTGTGTGTGTGTGTATGTATTTGTGGACAGAACACCTCCCAGTGTGGCTATAAGCTTTCTGTCACACTACAGTGGTGCTACATTTACTCTGCACACACGGAAAGAAACACACACACCCACACACTCACACGCACAAAAAAACAGCTATTGTTGCAACCATCATGCAAGTGAAAAGCATCTATGTAACAGACCTTCTTATGCTGAAGAGACGTTTCCCAAAAGCATCACAACCAAGGACACTCTTAGAAATAGTTGTATAGGCATTGACACTGAAGTGCTTTATTAAGTGACGTTTCATGTAAAATGAGGGATGAGGTTCCATATATTTTCTTTTCTTTTTTTTTAATGGTGCATATGTTATATATATATATACAGCAGGAGATGATATTCACAATAGGTGACATGCATAATGATGAAACAGGATCTGCTTCAGAGTTACATTTACCTTGAGTAGCAACTAAATCACTTAAAGTTTACTTTGTTAAACTGGCTTCCACCCATAACATGAATTATAAAGACTGTAGACTGTTTACTGCACGTTAAGTTTCATTTTCATACTCAGCAATCCCGTGTAAAAAAAAAACAACGCTTTCACATTGTGATAGATGTATAATTAATATGTAGCACGGCTTAGTTTGTTTAAAGCTTAGCATCATCTTCGTTGCCAAGGACAGCGGAAGAAGCACTTATCACTTATGCACATGCACTTTTTTTTAAACATATTTATTGAGATTTTCCTTTTTTCCCCCACAAAAAAAAAGATACAATACAATCAATACAAACAGCATCAGACATCAGTTTGTGTGTTGTTGTTTTTTTTTTCCCTGAGATTAAACATAATCTTTTCTGAAGGTAAATATGATTAAAGCTCTTTAAGCCATAAAGATACACCAGGGGGCTCCTCACTTCTCCAGCGGATAGCTATACATTTATTAGCTGGATTAGGGCCAGGCTGATAAGGCAGATGTTGCCCTTCATATTGACTGGTAAAACCCTGAGGTCCTCCAGCAGCGTCAGTCTCGGATTGGTTGGGATCTCCGCCCCCACAGTCTTTTTATTCTCCAGTACTGCTCCACACATCTACATGTCCAGATTACGTAACAGAGTACCTGTTTGAGTCTTACATCTGGGACAATATTGTGAGTAGTGACTACTTATCTCACAGACACGTTGAAGTGTTGATTAACCCTGTGTATAAGGTTAAACTGTAAGAGTTTGTATCAACTGTAATAGGAGGATGATTGAGAGCTATTACGAATCAACCTCCATCCTCAAAAGCATAGTCAATGCCATTTCCCATTTAACTCTTGCATTAAGAGCTTTACTTTCTGTAAGGCTCATGAGCCTGCTATAGGCAATGGATAGAAAACCTTTGGAATTATGTTTTTCTTGCATCATAATATCCATCTGAAAATCCTCTAAAGGGTTTTCCACCCTGCTGTACTCTAATATCATCTCTTACTTGTAGATATTTTAAAAAGTGTGCTGAGGGAAGCCCAAAGAATATCTCAATTGTAAGGATTTCAAATTGTTGTGCTCATATAGATGTCCAAATGTACTTATACCTCTATTATACTAGTCTCTAGTAATGCCATCTCTCAATGCCTCGAGTAAAGCAGGATTAAAATGGAATGGGTTAGATCTGTATATTGTGCCAACACTTTGAAACCTTACTTTGGATGTTGAGTTATGTTTTTCTGACTGCGATAGGAATAAATAAATACTAAATAATACTAATAAATACTTGACAGCGTCTCTGCTGTATGAGACTGTTCAAATTGTTTCCATGCTGGAGGATGTTGTAAGCCTTTAATCCATGTCCAAATAGCTCTGGATTGAGCAGCCAGATAACATAACTGAAAGTCAGGTAGGTGTAGCCCTCCTTGTTCAGTGGGACAGCAGAGGGTTGTGAGCTTGACTCTAGTACCTGCACTCATTCTTAAGTGCTGCTTTAGGAAACACATGTAGAAATTTAAGCACATTTGTAGAAACACGTGTAGAAAACGCTCTTAACTTCTAACACTGATTGTTATCAGGAAACGGGGTCCAGGGCAATGTGTAAAACCTTATAAATAAATGTCATATACATTTTTTTAAATTTAAGATTGAAATAAATAAATGAAAAAATACCAAAGGGTCAAATGAAATGAACAGAAAAGTCATATAATCTAAAGTTCAGTATTTAAGTGGAGAAAAGCATGAAAGCGTTAACCCTCCTGTTGTCTTTGGGTCAATTTTGACCCGAAAGGACAACAGGTGTCAATATGTGCTGTCATCAAAAAAATAATCCATCAACATATTTTCCTCTGATCTCAACTATAGTTCAAATAATTCATCATTTCTTAGTCAGGATAGTGTTTTGAAACCATTTCAATTTTTTGATGACAGCACATAATGACAACAGGAGGGTTAAGACTGTAAAATCTTGTACTACTACTGAATGGAACTAGCTGATAAAAAGCCAGTGATCACCTGTTGCAGCATTTCCCAAAAACAAGAAGAAGTAATTGTTTTGATAAATCGGACGTGTTCACAGTCATGTTGGAAACCAAAGGTTAGAGCAAACAGAAGAAGGGATGAGCAGCATGTTTAGGATCAGGGGTTGCATGAGGACATTAAGTTCAGCGACGGCACCTTACAGAAGAGCTGTGTGCAGAATTCACCTCTAGTTGCCACCAGAGAAGAGAAGACTAAATAGTTGTGTCCACAATCCCTGAGACAGCAGTGTGTTTCAGCATCTCAACAAGACAAATGGTTTTAATCAGTCAGCTGTCTGTTCTCTTAACAATCAATACAGAAATGGTAATGGAAGCATGCACACCCATCTACACATGCACACACACACACACCCTGAATGACACTGCATTAAATCTCACTTTGTGCATAAACACACAGAAACTGCCGCAGTGACACACACATGTCTCAACAAACACACACGTACACCATGTATCTTTGTATCATGACAATAGTAACATTGGTAGCTTCATTCCTGCTGTCGCTGAAGGGATCTGCATTGACGAGATAGCAGCGTATGTGTGTGTGTCTGCTATGTCGCTTTCCCTCACTCTACAGTCATATCGCCTCCCTCTCTCTCTCTCTTTGCCTGATGCTCTCTCTCTCTCTCCTCCTCTATCGTTTTCACCCTCTCTCTCTCTCTCTCACTGATGCTTACTCCATCTCTATCTGTCCTCTGCTTTAACAGAGCCTCGATTGCAGAGATAGAGTAGAGACGGGCAGAGAGGGTTGAAAGACCGCGTGAAGAGCCAGACAGATTGCTGCAGTTGTGTTTTCTAAGGTTTTGTTTTCCTCCTATGTCTGAAATTGAAATTCATTTCAGTTCTGTAAAAAGTTACAAAGCAACAGCAAAGAAAAGCTTATCTAGTGTCCCTATACTAATGTCAAAATGTCATTCTGATGTTACATTTTTAGATTTGTTCATTAAATTGTTTCAAATTTTCAAATTGAACTACATCTTTTTATTTCCATAATCTCACCCCTTGAACTGATTCTTTTGTGTTTATTGCTGTTTCTTAAACAAGAACATATCGTCCTTTATTGGATATTTAAACTCAAAGTTCATTTTTTGACCTCGGAAATAGCAGCTAACAAAGTAATCTCACTTTCTTTCATCAATTTTTTAAATTAATTTTTATTAAATTTTTTATTTTATTTTATTTTCTTAAGTTTCATTTATATGAAGCTCTGAATGCTGTTTCAAAGTCCTCCAAACACTTCATGTCGGTCCACTATGTGTTCACATTTAAGGGGACAGTTTATTAGAACATGGCTCTGGCTATCAGTTCTATTGATTATGATAATGAACTCATCATAAAGTAATACCGTACTTATCCTGTAAATCCCCTGCTTTAACACACACACACACACACACACACATATATATATATATATATATGTATATACATGTACACACACAGGAGTCAAGTGATGAAAACACACTAACAGATTCTGAGATGGCAAAAAACTGTAAATGTGTCTATACAATCAGCTCTAATTGTTGCAGCCATAACCCAAGTGAAAAACATCGTCTAGTGTTGATGGAATGAAAACAGGAGCATATTGTCTCGATGACAAAAAGAGGCCATGTGGCTTTGTGAGAGGTGCAGAAGTAAAGAGAAAGCAGTGTGATGATCCACAATAACATGTTCATTGTAATGTCTGAGGTATCTCAACAATGTCAGCCTACCAGGTTGTTCTAAAGCTTTTACAGTATAAAGTGTCACCTAGAACCGAGTTATTGCAGTTAGTTAGTTAAGAAGTCCAGTCCTCTGTAGCACTGATGGCAGAAAAACTGTTACAGCTGATAAATTATGTTTTTTTTGTTTGGTTGTTTTTTTTTTTTTTTTTTTTTAACAAACTGATATCACATCAGTCAGTTTTGTTATTCTGTTTTATTCTAAGCATTTATCCATAATAAAGACCGTAAAAGTTGTGTGTGATTCATTAGTTGAGGTAAGGTACAACCTCCTGATACATTATTAAAATGCAGTATATCTGTGTTTATTCTTTAACCATCATATTTAATGAATTATTTACATAGAATCTTCCCACAAACACCTTGTCCAACTCTTTCACATCCCAAAATAAATTCTGCACAGGCCTGGCCCGCATGAGCTAATTGTATAATTAGTTTATAATGCATATGGGCTGTGGCATGGTAATGTCCTGCGTTTTCTGATCCTCTGCAGGTGCTTTATTTTCCCTGCAGGCTCCACTCAGCTTTTTCCCCTGAAACCTGCAGTACACTGGTTTCTCCTCTAGGGGGCTCTGTCTCTCCCCTCTGGTTCCATGTCTGGGCTTGGTGGTGGTTGTAGTAGTAGTAGTAATGTGGTGGTAAGAACGGGGTGCTGGAGTCATTGGTTTACAGTGCACATGGTGAACCTCTAGGTGTCACCCATTATCTAGCTGTTAAGCCAACAGAGAAGGGAGGTGTCTCCATCAAACCTAAAGCCCCCCCTTGAAACTCAAACACCCCTTTCTCTTCACAGCAGCTCTTTCCATCTGCTTCCACAGCACATTTCAAACCATCAGCCACCACACATCTAAGTTTGATCCTTTTGTTGTGTGAATTAACGTGGCTCTGAGACTGCTGACAGCATGTGGAGCCTCACAGTGTTTTTTTTTTTTTAGGGCTGAGACAACAATCCTGGCTGTATCAAGTCATTTCATGTTTGTGGAAATGCTTCAGAGCTTTCTCATATGAGCAGGATCATGTTGTACAAATTGCAAACACTGACAAGAACCCAACTTGTAATGGGTTTAGTGAAGGACAAACTGGCCTATACTGTTTAAATTTATAAATGTATACATTACAGTTATAGTATGAACAAGATGGTTTAGAATCATCATTTTTTTGATTAATCACTTTATCATTTATAGTAATATGGAAAAAATGTAGGAGATTCAATTTACAATGACATAAAACAGAGATCTGAGAAGCTGGAACCAGATATTTTGCTTTCTAGATGTCTGAAATTATTAATTTATAGCCAAAATTGCTGTCCATTAATTTTCTGTTAATTGACTAATCAGCTAATTGCCTATATTTCTACTGAACAAGAAAGTTAATGGATTCTTCCTCTACCCAACATTTTATTGGAATCATACAAGTCAAACACCAACTTTGAGTTCTTCAAAAGGTTTGGGATAAGTGATAAGAGTATTATTGGGTGAAATTAAATGATGTAATCTCAGATTTTGCCATAGATACAAACAGTGCTCCCATGTTTAGATGACAGTGAACTGTTTATTCTATCAATCTTCCAAGAGAGCTGATATAGTTCTACACAGCAGCTACTGAGTCTGTTCTATCAGTCAAAGCCATCAAACAGGACTGTAACACGCTGCAACAGACAGTCAGGTCTGCAGGAAACAATCACCAGCCCTGACCTACCTACCTACCCACCATTCAGGACTTGTACATCTCTAGAGTGAGGAAGCAGGCAGGGAAAATAACTTCAGACCCATCACAAGCTGGTCATAAACTGTTTCAGCTTCATCCCTCTGGTAGGCGCTACAGAGCACTGTACAAACAACCTGACATAAGAACAGTTTCTTTCCTCACACCATCACACTCATGAACTGTTAAATGCAAAGTCTAAGAGCAATCCCTCTGCAACAATAATACATAGTCTAACAATAATATATGATGTGCAATAGCATGTACAGACACTCTCAATAAGAGCACATAAACCACCTCTGTATATAGAGTAACTTATTATCCATGGAGAGTTTTTTTCTGATTATTTCTTTACTGAGTATATCCACAGCTGGATGTATAACAGTTCACTTGAATATACCACATAAGAATATAGAAGGACTGTATTACATCATGCTGTGACCCAAACTGCAGGTTGTTTTTTGTTTTTTTCCCCCTTCCTCATCCCACCCCAACCCAATCTCCAAAACCCTGCTGCTTACCCCACCATTACCACCAATGGGCAAAAAAATATAATATATATGAACATATGTGACTCTATATGACATGCACCAATGCACTCATAGTACAGTAATCTACACATGTACTAGCACACCTACTGTATGTATTGACAGTGTCTGTGGACAAAAAAATACTCAGAAGTAACCCTGTCTGCATGCACACATGCATGCACACACACAACAGAAATCCCCCATAAAAAACATACATCTGCAGTGTTTGTATATACAATAAAAACAGTACATTACACATAACTCCTATTATTCATAATGTATTTATTACAGTATTCCTTGTACTATCTGTACCACAACCCTGTATGTACAGTACTTAGTATCTTTCTGATCTGACCTGACATTGTGCAATAAAGTTAAATCTGATTCTGATTCTAATGTATATTTGTCTATAATGTTCAGGTGTACATATACTCTCAGCCATGTAGAGCATATTGAGTTTGAATGCACCAGCAGTAAAGTGTGGGGTTATGGGGTTGTTATTGGGTGCTTTAACCACATTACAGAGTGTGCTTTTAACTTTCCTTCATTTTATTTTCACGAGAGAAGCCATAAAGATCCTACTTCCTTCAGTTCTTCCCTCCGTCAATAAAAGAGTGATATTTTGTTCATGTGAGATCTACTTGTTGCTTCATACCGACTTGTAAAGGAGAGATGTACATGAAATATAACCCACAGACACTGATTCATGTTTGTATATTATTATTTTTATTTGTGTACTGTCCCCCTCCCCACAATAATCCACAAAGACAAGTGTCTATTAATTCATTAATATATTCATGTATACATAACATAGTGACAAATAAAAAAAATCACAATACAAAAGACAATTTAAATATGTAGAATGTCGATCGCATGTCAAAGTCTTGATTCAACATTTTTGTACTCAACATGCATTCAAAATATAAAAATAGACTTCTGATTAAGTTTATATACACTTTTTTTTATAAATATAAGTATACAAATGTATTTTTAAAATACAAAGATAAATACAGTCACATAGTGTACATTGTGTACCAAACCAGCAATTACAAACAATTTTTTGGATATTTAGCATTCACAAAACACAATTATTACATTAGAAATGCAATTTTAACGACAATTGCAGGTCTTGTTTTTTGTCTTTATCTCTTATTTCAGTTATTTTTCTGTCCTTCTTTTGCCACCTAGAGACCGTCACTTTTACTCGTAAGATAAAAGGAAGCAGTCAGCGGGTGGTGAATAAATAAACAGGATAAGAAACAGGAAGTCTAGCTCTGCCGGACATCCTGTAACAGTTTGTTGATCTCAGCCACCAGTTCGCTGGCATCCACTAGCTCGTGTCGGCTGTCGCTGCGTTTGCCCTGAAGGTGGCTGAGCACTGAGTCGAAATCGTCCTCTTCATAGTTCTCTGGGATCTCCTCCATGGCTGGCAGCCACTTGGAAGAGGGCCCAGGGAGCGGCACAGGCACTGGCACCGGGGCTGGGGAAGGCTGCACCAGAGTGGGGCTGACCAGTGCCGTGAGCAGAGGGCTGCTGTGGGGTTTGGGTGTATGGCCGCTGTTCTGGGGGCTGTTTTTGGGTGCCTGTGAGCCCTTGTGGCTGCTGCTCTGGCAGCTGAGCTTGGTGCTGGGTTTCAGGGTGTGGTAGCTGCCACCCTGGTGGTGGCCAGATGGGCCGATGCTGCTTCCCGGGTTCTGGAAGTGGGTGTTGGCGGCCCAGGCTGCCACGCCCTGCTGGTGAACAGAGGGGTTGGGCTTGCCAGGCAGGTGTCCCCTCCTGCGATCTAAAGACCCAGTCATTGGTACCCCGACCCCACTGAGGCTAGTCCCCTTCTGGTTCTCGGTGACCTGCACGTATGAGTCCAGACCCTGGGGAAGCAACCTCTGGAACACGCTGCTCATCTCTGACAGCAACGATGTGGTCCCGCACAGGTCTTCGTCTGTGGCCTCGCCTCTGTCATCATCTCCACCCTCCTCTTCACCACCATCCTCCCCATTGAGGTCCTTGCCAAAGGTGGAGAAGCTCTGGTTCCGGGTGGGGCCAGTGTCAGTGCATGGCTGTGGGGTCTTGTCCTGGGAGAGGTCGGTGGGTTGACGTGCTTCCTCTCCAGGTATGTAGAGGTTGCTGCGGTAGTCGGAGGACGTCGAGGCCGGCGATGCCAGGGGGGGCATCCAGCACTGATCCGAGTGACCCAGGACCCGACACTCCTCTGTGCAGAGCCTCATAGCTGAAGAGACAGAGAGAAACAGTCATAAGTAATCAGGAACGCTGAGCCACGCATATAGTCAGTGTATTCATGCAGAAACAGACTTCATTCATGCAAAGTTCTATTTAGACAACATTTAACATGTCAAAAAAATTAAAACTATACCCAGTCTTACACATTGGTGTAAAAACATAAAAGTAAAAACACTGAAGTATTCACAATAATATTCATTATCTTTTTTTTTGTCAATGAATCGTTTGGTCTATTAAAAATCATAACATTTGAAAAATGCCCTCCACAAGTTGCCAGAGCCCAAACTGATGTCTTCAAATTACTTGATTTCTCCAAACAACAGTCCAAAACCCAAAGATATTCAATTACAATGAATTAAAACTGAGATAACGAGAAAATCCTCACATCTCTGAATCCATAATTGTTGCCAACTAATTTCCTTTCAATCAACTATTAATCACCTAATTGTTTCAAATCTGTTCACACTCTGTTTAAGTATACTTATCTTTCCTGCCTGTTCTCAGAGTTTTGCTTTTTTTGTGAAATACTGGGCATTGTTTCCTTCTAACTATTCAAAATGAAAGAATGTGACACCCTGTGATAAGGAATTGCTTCAACTTAAAAGGTTGCTGACCAGTGAAAAATATGGATATTCATATTACATGATTTTTAGGTTTTTAGACAAACTAAGAGATAAAATGATTCTTTATAGGCTTAGACAATTGTCCTACCACTTAAGGCAAAACAGACCCTTTAATGACATCCTCTTAAAACTGCGTTGTCAAAGCTTACAACAAGGCTGTTTTTTTCTTGAAAAGTTGACAATATATACATATATATATATATATATATATATACATATATATATATATGTTATCTTGTAGCTACTAAAGGAGATTCCACTATTTTATGTTTATGTACATTTTTCATGTTTGAGCAAAACAACTATAAATTTGATGACACAATGAAAGAGATGTAAAGGAGATTGCTGTCAGTTGAGTCTTTTTACCATCCAGCTAATATTTTCCCTGCTCTCCTCAGGTGTTTTTGCTGTACTGTCTGTGGAAACACGGTGGAAATCTGCCCTAATTAGTCTGAAAGGCTCTCTGCAGGAGCGCTGCCTGCTACCTTCCAATGTATTTACCACAGAGAGACAATTCAGCAAGGCCGATCAATGCCTATTACCCATTCAAAATAACTCCTCCTCTAAAAGCCCTGCATTTTTCCCTTTCAAGTTGCTCTTTTCAATATTAAATCTTCAAATAGAAAATCTCAGAAGAATAAATTAGACAAATCAAATATGCCAACTTAAAGCCTTCATTAAAGGAGTGCGGCGCTTTTCAGTCGTGCTATTGAGGGACTTCATTATCCCCTCATTAACATGAAAGGAACATTTATAATACATCTTAGAGCAGATGAAAAGTGCATTTGGGTGCACTGGAAGGGAAATAACAGTGCGGGGGCAGCAGCAGATTGGGTGCCCTGCTGATGAAAGGGTAAAAATGAAAGATTTAACCCAACTGATTTGTGTGTAAAAATGGAAAAAAAAAACATGTCAGGCAAACATTAACTGAAAGCCTGCCTGTCTGAGTCAATTCAGTTGACTTACTGACTGATTAACTTGCCACTGAAATATCTGACTAGTTTATTTGGAACTTAAGACTACATGGCTTGCTGCCATTGCTGTGTTTGTTTACTAAAGAGCTTTTCTTTTATCTAATTTTCATCAGAAAACAAATTCTACTTTTATCCCTGATAAAAGAGCAGCTGGGGGGCGCTGTTCCACTGAGCAGGAGGAAAGACAAGCAGTTTTGGCACTGAGATCTAGACTAGACTGAGGACTACAATGTGAGGACATTTTTGAATGGGCTCTCCAGTGATTTAGTATTGCACTTCTATAATATTTGAGGTTTCATAACATGCAGATTTAAAAAAAAAAAAAAAAATCAAAATTGAAGCAGCAGAGACCAAGACATCCTGGATTTTAGTGCCTAGTATAAGTCAGCCTCCAGTAACACTGGATTTCCTATAATGCAACTCAATTATGTCTTTCATTAGACTCTCTTTGTCTGGTAAACACCCACTTCTTTCAAAGTCCATGTTTGTAATTCAGACTTTCTGTTCTACATTTCTAGTCTCTAGGCTCCAGCTGAGATATCCTTGATGACATCACTATGACATCACTAGTGTTTTTTTGTTTGTTTGTTTTTTCCTCAGACTCAACAAAACTCCTCCAGGACCACAGAAGATATTATATAACTGTTTTCACAAAATGAGTAGTGCTCAGTACTAAATTTAAAGTAGTACATTGATTTGATATAACAAAATTGGTGGAGTGCCCCTTTAACCCATTTAGAATAAGTATTAGCCTTGATGGACAGTACATGTCTTCCCTCACTTTTGCCTGGATGTGACAACACTGTTTAGTTCTCATTCATTATGCTAAAAGAATGGGGTCAACCTCGACAGGGAGGATATTTTTTAACCAATCTGCAGTTTATCACAGACAAACTTCTCAGCACTCTGACTTTCTGTACAGCAGTGTCTATGGTGAAGAGATCCACTTCTACCTGTAACCAACACAAAGGACTTTGTATTAAAAAGACCTTGTGCATTTTGCTGCTCATAAAATCAAATCGCATAAAATATCTTCAGTTTCCAGTATAATGTAATTTTTAAATGGATACTTGATACAAGGCTAGAAAACCATGTAGCCTGAGTACAGATGGTTCTCTGAGGGATCTCTGCAGTCATAGAGACTCCACTAGTTGAAAGAATAGTTCAGCATTTTGGAGAATACGCTTGTTTGCATTCTTTCTAAGAGAGATATGACTGATTGGACTTTGGACAGAGCCAGGCTAGCTGTTTCCTCCTGCTTACTGTCTTTATGCTAAGCTACGCTAATCTTTCTCCAGCTCTTTGTTTAACACACTGACCTGAGATTAATATCGATCTTCACATCTAACTCTCAGAAAGTAAATGAATGAGCAAAGCAATTCATTGAGAGTTCTTGTAATCCTGCTTTTTTGGAGAGGTTCATGTTTTCTTGATGGGCTCTTGAAGCAATTGAGTTTTGCAATAATTCCAGTCTTAGGATACGTTTCTTGATAATATATAAAAATCTTCTGCATCAATCTGGGCTACAAACAAAGAGTTTCTGCCTCATCCTCCCCTTGAGCAGTCAGGGCTACCATATCCAGACATAATGACAGTGCACTGACTAAATGCTGCTCTAAATCATCCATGCTGCAGTAGACATGGGGGCGGAAGGCAGGATGAACATACAGAAGGAGAAAGGTGAGCTTTGAGATGTAATTATGCTCCTCAGGGCTTAATCACGGGCACAACTCGGAGCCAACTCCATAGCAACTATTCGTCACATGGCAATTAAATGCCTCCTTTTCATCAGAGGAGCATGGGGGCTTCGGGTTTGGACGGCTGAAAGTGAAGGCTTGAAGGCGGGAAAAAGGAGAGTGACTAACGAGCAGAGCTCCTCCACAAAGCTATAAAGGAAGGGAGGGAGGTTAGTGATGAGATTGTCTGCCCGTCTGGGTCGACTTTAATTGGGATGTAGCTCAAATGCAGTATCGAGTGATGGCTGTGTGGGTAGCTGGCTGGAAAGAAGCGGGATCTATGGGTGGAGAGGATGGTGTGATAAAAGAAGCTGCGGCAGCTTGCAACCTGTGTGGCGTTAGCTAAGACAGTCTGAGAGACAGAGGAATTTTAGAGTGTGTATACAACTCGACTAGTCATTGAAACCTGCCAGATATTTGATGCTAGGTGGTTCTGAGTCAGTAGGGTCAAGTCATGCCTTGTTAACAGCACTGTGGAGAGGATGGAAACTCCATGCAGTGTGACAGTAGGGAGAAGATGGGTGGCTCTAAAGGAGGATCAGTTGAGCTATCTGGTGAGATATCTCAAGAACTCAGTGACAGTGAGGTGAAACTCTGTGGTTGAGTATGTACAGTATAATTTATGAAAGTCCACAGCCAATGCACATGCAGGCACTTGCAATGCAGAACAAAAAAAGGCATGCCAAAATTGCTAACGTAATGTTTCAGGTAGCAGATGAATAGAGTAAGGAGTGTCACTTGGCATATGTTGAGCCAGGGTTTCTTAACTTCTTCTGACCTGTTTATAGGTCAAAATTCTCATGATTCTAACATAGACTTGTCACTTTGTGGATTTGAGTATAGCATCCTGCATTCTGTTGCCAAGAGCATGGATGGAAAGTAATCATTTGAAATGAAAGGATAGGTTTGGACTGTTTTAAATCTATCTTAATATAATATTCTCACTGGTCCTGAAGTGATCTCTACCTTGACTCCACTGTAAGAGAGAGGGGATAAGTTCCACTGTCCACAATCTGTGCAAAATGCATTTTCAAGTGCAGCTGAAGCTAATATGAGGTTTCAGCAGTCTGAGTGAGTCAGATCTGGTAGGAATCTTCCAAAGTTAGTCTTTTTAGTACAACAATCCTTCTTTGTGTTACTATCCCTCCACTTCAACACAATAAGGAACACTGTTTGGGGAAAGACAAAGATGGAAATTTGTACTACAAAAGACTCAGTTTGAAAGAGCCATTTGTTTTGGCTAACTCAGACTTATGAAGCTTCTGCTATTTGGACAAAATAAATATTTTGAAGATGTTATCATGAGCTCCAGGAGGTTATTATGGGGCATTTTTCATTATTTTATGAGATTTATAGACCAAATGATTAATCTGCAAAGTATATGGCAGATTAATTGATGAAGAAATAAACTGTTAATTGCAGCAAAAGGTTCTTAGTTTTTCCTGTGATATTTTGTAGATATTGGAAAACCTACACTATAAGGATATTAGGTTTTAGCAAATCAATGCACTGTAAAAACTGCGAAAAAGAATGTGCCTATTTGATTCAGGACTCGGTGTTGAGGAGAGAGGAATGATGGGATGTGAAGGGAGGGTTGTGGAGTAGGTGGGTGGTCTGGATGGATGGTGGGGCCAGGGGTGTACCTGCATGCGTTCTGTGCTGGCCATCAGGGGCATATAGCTCAGTAAAGCCCTCACCAAGGAGCCTATCCATGGGTGACTCCCTGCCTGGCTCGTAGTCACTGTCACCAGCCTCGCTGTCTCCACGGCCGCTGTCCTTCAGACTGAATTTATCCATCTCATTGAGGGCATATCTGCACAGAGAGACATAGATTTGATACATTTCTCATAGTGGCTAATCACTGACAATAATATTATCAAATGGTTATGGGAGTACCATGCTACTGATGGATAATAAGGTGCACAGAGAGGGGGAGAGCGCTCTGCAGAAGAGGTTTTGCATAAAATTATGCAAATGTGAAGTTATTGAGCATACAGTTTGACTCTAAACCAAAAAGCCACTGGATATGGATGTAAGGGACTGTGAAAGTACCGACAATAGACAAAATCCTCTAAAAATGTTTCTTTTCCAAATATATCCTTTAAGTTTAACCTTACTTCCACCACTATGAAAACGAAGGCTCCAAAGTCGTCATTTTGAGTGTACATTACCTGTAGCTCCTGGTGTATTTGTTGCCTCTGAAGCTTGGTCGTGGCTGGTACTGGCCCTGATGGAGCATGGACAGAAGCTGTGAGACTTGCTACAATCCCAAGAGAACAAAAAAAAAGAAAAAAAGACAAAAAAGACAAAAATAAAAGGAAAAAATGAAGAGGGGAAAATGAATGGAGTCAAACAAGCAAGGCTACAAGACAATGTTTGGTGGGGGGTGGGGAGCACTTTGGGGAAGGGGTGGGGGTGGTATGACTTTGTGACTTGCTCCTGAATGTGATGGTCAACAAAAACATGATATAAAGGACTGAAGGTAACAGAATATGGGAGCAAGGGATAAATTCAGAACAAATACTGAATATAAGACAAAAACACGTGCATGGTGTTTATTTTGTAGTGAAATATCTCAAGTTGCTTATCTTTTGGTTTTAATAGATGCCTATTAACACTACTTGTACCAAAAATAACTGCCATGTTTAAAAATGTACAGTTTTAGTTACAGTCTAGGTTTAAAAATGTACTAAGACAACAAAAGAAACCATGAAATCTCATTGTCCTACCTCTACAGGAGGTGTGGCGTGGGCCAGTTCCAGGGCAAAATTCTCTGGCACATGATTGGAGGAGATGGTGACCAGGCTGTTGAGGGACTGGCGGCTATGATGGCTCTGCCTGCTCCCCAAGGTGCCCCTCTCAGGTGTAGGGGAGGCTGAGGGGGAGCGTGGATGGGCCCGGACAGGCAGGGTCCCATTGACGGTTGGGACCAGGGTGATATCTGCCTTGTGGATCTGCCTTGTGGGCTTCTTGGGGTGGTTCTGGTAGCTGTTCTCTGCCACACGGCAGTTATAGTTGTGTCTCGGGTCTTTCTTCTCACGGCTGCAGCGGGCAGTGGCAAACATCACCATGACAATGAGCAGCAGAGCACAAACGGCCCCCAGAGAGATGATGACAATGAGAGAAAGATCAAGTGGGGCCTGGCTGGAGCCAGTGGGGTAGAGAGGGGGCAGGATGTCCATGTTCTCCTGCAGGGAGAGCCTGAGGAGTGCCCCCGTTGACAGCCGGCTAGTGCCCCTGTCCTGCACTTCCACCCTGATCTCCATCACATCCCTTGGTGCCTGCTCCAAGCTGGCGTTGGTTCTGAGCTCACATCGCCGAGCATCCATCACAAACAGCCCGTCCTCATTACCGCCGACGATGGCGCAGCTCACCTCTCCGTTGGCTCCAGCGTCCCTGTCAGTGACTTTAAGCGCAGTGATCAACTGACCTGGGGATGCATACTTCCACACCGGAAGCTCGGCAGTGTGATTCCGGAGGGAGGGGGAGTGAATAATGGGAGGGTTGTCATTTTCATCTAAGACAGTCAGGAGGACAGTGGTGTTGGTTGACAGAGCAGGGTTTCCTCCATCTCTTGCCTGAATGGTAAAGGCGATACGACTGACATCTTCATGGTCAAAACTGCGTAAGGCATAGATGGCGCCATTTGAGGGGTCGATGGTGACGTAAGTGGATATGGGGCTCCCCTGAACCAGAGCATCTATGATGGTGTAGGTGACCTGGCCATTGGTACCCAGATCTGGATCTGAGGCCACCACTGTCATCAGGTAGGCTCCAGGAGAGTTGTTCTCAGATTTGAAGACCTCATAGCGGCTCTTCTCAAAACGTGGAGGATTGTCATTTTCGTCTAGCACCTGAACAGTGAAGTGTTTAATGGTGGACAGGCTGGGGGAGCCCCGGTCCTCAGCTATGACTGTCAGACTGTACTCTGACCTCTTCTCCCTGTCCAGCGAGATGTTGGTGAGGATCATGTAGTTCTTCTCATAAGTCTTCTGGAGCCTGAAGTGGCCGTGACCATGCAGCCTGCACACCACCTCGCCATTGAGCCCTGTGTCACTGTCATCCACACGCACCAGAGCTATGAAGGTATCCACAGGTGCGCCCTCTGAAATGTAGGCCACTTCCTCTTTGCCTGGCGTCATCAGGTTGATGTTAATCTCTGGTTTGTTGTCATTCACGTCCACCACTTTCACTACAATTTTGCAAAGGCCTGGGATAGAATTAGGGCCCAAGTCCTGAGCCTGAACATCCAGCTCATAGGAAGCAGTGGTTTCATAGTCCACTTTTTTAATAAGAGTAATGTGGCCACTTTCTGGGTTTATCTTAAATGTTTCCAAGATCTTTGGCGAGACATGACTGCTGAAAGAGTAGACTATTTTCCCATTAGTGCCTTCATCCGGATCTGTAGCATTTAGATCAATGATTAGAGTCCCAAGGGGGGAGTTTTCCAGCAAATTGATGATATAAGCCTGCTCATCAAATGCTGGGCTGTTGTCATTGGAATCAGAGATGCTGATCTTAAGCAAAGTGGAGCCAGACTTGGGGGGTACACCGTTATCCGAGGCCGTGAGCTGCAGCTGGTAGCTGGACTGCACCTCCCGGTCCAGCTCTCGCATCACCACCAGCTCTGCGTACTTGGCTCCATCTGTCCTGGTTCTCACGTCGATCTTAAAGAAGTTATTTGGGGTGAGGGAGTAGGTATGCAGCGAGTTCTCTCCGACGTCCGCATCCACGGCGCCGTCCAGCGGGATTCGAGTCCCCACTGACGCGCTCTCGGAGATCTCAATGGGTACGATGGCGCGGGAGAAGTGCGGGGAGTTGTCGTTAATGTCCAGCACTTCCACCTCCACATGGAACAGCTGCAGGTACTCTGTCGGGAGTGTGACCACATCGAATTCAATCGAACAGTTCAAGTTTTTCTCACAAAGCTTCTCGCGGTCGATTTTGGTGCCAATGCTTATTTCTCCGTCCTCCTCCCGGACAGACAGGAACGGCGTACTCCCCCGTTGCATAGCACGGAACCGAAAGGTCAAGGAACTCGGTAGTTTGGCTAAAACCCCGGCTACATCCTCCTTTAACCGTGCAATAACCGTGCCCACTTTTTGCTCCTCGTAAACTTTATATTTCAAAGTCTTACCGGTGACGCCGTGCAAAATCGCGACGAAAAGCATGAGTTTGAGTAGTGCCGAAGAGAGTAAATTTCCTTTGGTTTGGTTCATTTTTGTCCCCATCTTCTGCGCTCAGACTGTGGCGATTTCTTCCACAGAGGGACAAAAATAGGTGGGGGGGAGAATAGATGTCTTCTTAGAAGTCTGGCATGTTAAATCCTCCGCTGCTGTTCAGTGTCCGCAAAAAAAAAAAAAAACTCCGCAAAATAGATTAATAAATAAATGGATATATCTATAAGTAGTGTCCTTCTTTAAGTAGAGGATAGCACACAAAAGCGGTGCTCTCCTTGTAGACGGATCTGTTGCATATATCCACATATGCCCGTCGCCTCTTGTGTGTGTGCGCCAGGGAATGAGTGAGAGTGTATGTCTGGACGAAGAAAAGGCGCAGCTTGCTCCCCCAGTCTCTCTCTGTGTGTGTGAGAGTGAGTTAGGGAGAGAGAGAGAGAGAGAGAGAGAGAGAGAGAGAGAGAGAGAGAGGAGGAGGAGGGGGGGAGTCAGTGTGTGAATGTGCGCGCCTTGCTCCGTGCGCTCTGCTCTGTCGCTGCTCCAGTCTGTCTCTCCGCCCGCCCCGCACCCAAACTGCGTCTCTTTTCCACACAAAAACACCCCCCCACCCTCACATATACACACACACACGCACCAACCCCTCTCCTCCACTCCCTCACCCCCTCTTCTCCTAAATCACCAGAATGGCCTCCTTCAAGCAGAAGCACAGGAGGGACTATTGATGGTATTCCCCCCGTCTCCCTCCCCACCTTCCTTCCCAACACAGAAGACACCCCAGTATTAAAAGTGTGTCACAACAATGGGCCAGAGGAGGAATTATTCCGGGCTCAGCCACTTTTAACACAACCGCACACTGACCCGCGGCAGACTTACATTGTTATGGTTGCAATTCACAACGTGTGCCAACTCGGGTCCTTTGTGCGTAAAACGCGAAGTTGTCGCTCTCAGAATAATAATGCCAACAGGAGGGAAACATGCCCATCACTCAGCGGTGGTTGTGACACTTTAAAACCGAAAATCTCCAAAATATTCCTATAATACCAGCACAACAGTGTTTGTTTATATTGCCCAAAAGCCACATTAAAAACTGCTATACTACATGAACATAATATTGCCTTAATTCTCTTATTGTGACTCATGATATTGCTGTTTATCTAAACTGTGCCATTTCTCTGCTCTGTGTGCGCACTGTGGGCGCAATAACGCACAGAATACCTCTCTATCATTTGATTCTGGTACCAGTAAATCTCAATCTACCGGACACACGAACAAGATTATTTGGCTGTTGGTCATAGATTATTTGTATATTCAAATCATGAGACATTTTTTTTTACAATATTAGTTTCGGGATTTTTTAAATCTTTGTATTTAATTGCAATGCTACTAAACACATTCTCACACTCACTATAGGGCGAAGGTATGGCGAGTGCTTTGCCATCCGCCCAGCTGACCCCCACGTGTGCTCTTTTCACAAACCTCCCCCCTCCTCCTCTTGCTGCATAATAACGTTTTATATGGAAGCCTACATCCCCTGATCTGATCCGAGCAAATTACCATCCTGCAAACTCCAAGTGTCGCTCAGAGAGCAAACAACTGGGCAAGCATAGCTTTATGAGAGGA